>NW_026000108.1:1088667-1153887 GCF_001458135.2 Marmota marmota marmota
GGTGGGTTGGGTGGGTGGGATGGATGGTGGTGGTGGTGGACTGGTGGGTGGGTGGATGGATGGTGGTGGTGGATGGTGGGTGGGTGGGTGGATGGATGGTGGTCGGGTGGATCCTGGGTGGATGAGTGGGTAGTGGGTAGATAGGTGGTGGTGGGTGGATGGTGGGTGAATGGGTGGTGGAGTAGGTGGCTGGGTGGATAGATGGGCAACAGGATGGATGGGTGGCTGTGGGGAGCTCTCATTTTTTGGTTGCTGTCTTCCCCAGAATGAGCAGTCCCAGCTCCTCTGTCCTCTCCCAGCTTGTAGCTTTTCGTGGTCTTCCCACTCCCGTCTGACGGCCCCAGAAACCCCTTACTTTGATGGCCACTGCAGCTCCCCATCTCTTGTGATTTGGGTGAACAAACCTGCAGAAGCTGCCCAGCAGGCATTTCCCTGGGAAGCTGCCCCACTCTCTGTCTCCAGGCTCAGGAACCTCTGCCTTGTCAGGTGCCCACCTCCGGCCCTGGGCAGGTGCAGTCCTGACAGGTGTCTCTCTCCTGGTGAGACAGCCTGGAGTCTGCACCCAGTCCATCCAGACAGCAGCTCATCCGCTCTGCCCACTTGGAGCCAGCCACCTGGCCAACACTGACACTTGTTGTTGGCAGACAGTCATCTCCCTCTCTGCTGTGGTTGCTCCTGGAGGGCTGGTTAGGAGGTGCCCAGGACGTGCCCCAAGAAACAGAAAGAAAGATCCAAAGGCTGCAGCCCTGAGTGGGTCATCACAGCCCCAGCCACGGTGCTTCCTTCTGCGGAGGCCAGACCTCAGCCGCTGGGACTCCCTCTCAGCTCAGGACACCTGGAACAGGTGAGAGCACAGAAGGACTGCCCAGCCCTTGACACGCTGCCCCTGGACGACAAACCTCCCTCCCATGGGAATCCCTGCCCCCAACGGATCACAAGGGATCATTCTGCACCCTTCCAACTGGTCGAGGTCCAGGACAGGGAGAGCCCAGACCTGTCCCAGCCTGGAGGCAACAGCTCAAGCAGCACCTGGGCCCAGAGCAGAACTGAGCTGTGGTTCTGCTGTGCTCAGGTACCAGTGCTACAGGGGAGGAGATCACGACTGCCACGTGGACGTGGGCACCAGGGGGAGCGGGGACAGGGACTTATGGGAGCTCGCTGCACTATTGTTGAAGTTTTTTTTTTTTTTAATTTTGTAAGATTAGTTCAGAATAAAAAGGTTTATATATATATATATATATATGTAATTTGAAGATGGCATCTCTTGTATGTTGATTTGCGCACTCCCAAAATTTGTTGGTGTCCTAACCCCAGCACACGTGAATGGGACGATGTTTGGAAGTAGGGTCCTCATAGGAAAGTCAAAACGGCATCATCAGGGTGGCCCTCGTCCCCCATGACTGGTGTCCTTGTAGAAGGGGAGCTTGGACAGACTCACCGCAGGGGCAAGGCCCTGTGAAGATGGAGGCACAGGTCAGGGTGGTGGTCTACAAGCCCAGGGGCCAGAACCAACGGATGCCAGGACAATAGGAGCTGCAGGAGGCTGGGACAGAAGCCCCTCACAGCCTCAAAGGATCCAGCCCTGGACACACTGATGGGGACTTGCAGCCTCAGGACGTGGGATGGCCGTGTTTGCAGGATAAGCTCTGTTGGTGGTGCTTTGCAGACTGGCTGTGTCTATAGGGCCTCCCCAGGCCCCAGAGACCTTAGAGTGTGATCGTTTCCATTTTAGCATGGGAGAGTGGCTTCCGAAGTGTCCCTACCTTTGCCCCCTTCCCTGGGGCTACATGAGCTGACATCCCCCTTAGGGACAGTTCTCTTGGATGTCTGGCCAGGGCCACCTACTGCCTCTGCAGCCTTGATGCCCCACACAGCTAGACCCCACGGGGCTCCCAGGAGAACTCTTTCCCCTGGACCCTAGGTCCTTGAGGTCAAATTCATTCTTCAATTGTTGTGAGAATATTCTGTTCCAATGGGAGATTACACTTCCATGGTCATTCAATAAACACAACCTACAGAAGTCTCAGTGGCCCTGCAGGAGCTGGGATCCATACAGAAACAGCCAGGCCAGCTGCCCCTCCTGGCAGAGCCTCAGGACTCACCCAGGCCTCCTCAGCTGGGTCAGGCCTTCTTCTGGTGGAATGACCTCCAGGCCCAGGCTTCCTGCTGGGGGCACCTGCTGGCAGAGGCACTGTGGGCACTGCAGGCTCTAAGGGTAGCTGTGTGTCTACTGGGTCCTGAAAACAGCAGCTCCTGCAGCAGGGGACCTTGCCAGGCCCACCCAACCGCCCTCTGCTCTGCTCATCACTGAGTCCCAGGCTCCTTGAGCCCCTTCCCCCAGGTGCCCAGGGCACAGAGCCGGTGGGGGCAAAGTGCTCACTCCCCTCGACCCCCAGTAAATTCCTGCACATCCTAAGGTCATGAGGACCAGCCTCATGGAGGGACAGGGAGCCCTGTGTGCTGGCTGCAGGCACAGCCAGCCCCTTGGTCCTGGTGGCCTGCTGGCACCGCCATAGGCCCTGCCAGAGTGGACGAGGGACATGGCTTCTGCAGCTCAGCTTTCCTAAAACAAATCCAGGATTGCATCCTGGCCACATCAGCCTGGACGCCCGCCGACAGCTCATCTGGTTTATCGGCAAAGGCCCCAGGGGTCTGGAGTCACTGTACCTACTTCTCAGGGGAGGCCCCATGGCCACCTGGCCCAGGTGTGAGCTCAGTCTCAGTCCCCAGATGACCACGAGTGGTGTTGGTGAGACTTTAGTCCAGGAAAGGGGCAGGCATGGGAATGACCTGACCCTCTGGGACACAAGCCTGTGGAGTTTGGGCTCCTATCACCTTTCCAAAGCAATCAGACTGTGTTGGTGACCTCTGCCACCCACAGAAAGAGACCTGCCGAGTCTCCCAGCTTGCTGGGCACCTCCCGGTCTTGCACTGAGCATCCTGGGAACCCCAGCATTCCTGGGCAGACCACGGCAGTTGGTCCTGCCTGAATCCAAACTGGAGCCCAGAAACTGCATGGAGGCCTTGTCGGTGGGAGGAAGGCTGACCCCTCAAGCCCCCGCCCCTGCTGCCCAGTCTTCATTCCTGGCCACGAGTGGACCTTCAGAAAGTTGCCTTGAGGCATTCCTGGTTTTCCATTTATAAAGCAGAGTGAGGAGATAAATCAGAAGAGTATTTGTAGGAGACACACAGCTGGCAATAACAGGTTCGAGTGGCCTGTGCGTCTCTGTCACTATTTCATCTTCCACGCTAACTTAAACACAAGAAAAAAAGGCTTTCCAGCCCAGGGCCTGCGGCACGGCTGAGGAGAGTGAGTGCATCTGTAATAATTCATAGACTTCTCACTTTCATTTCTCTGCTGCCCAGGAATTACATTCTGCTATTAAAATGCACTGTGACTGCCCAGGCTGGCTGGCTTGTTCAGACACAAAAAGGGAGAGGACCCCGGGGTGGGGGCAGGCAGGGCAGGCGGGGCGAGGCCTGGCCTCCACAGCCGGGTGCTCGCCCCCTGCTGCCTGTGGGGTGCCCTGCAGGTCCCCGCTGTCCTGGGCATGGGCACTTAGAAGATGCCCCAGGTCCACCCATTTCCTCCACCTGTGATGCCAGATTCGTGGGACCGCAATAGACCTCCAGGAGCCGAATCCGATGCAGTCACACAAGAGTCTTTATTGCCAGCTCGAGCCTGGACTCACAACCGTTCCCGACGCAGCGGTCCCAGGGAGTGAGTCCCGGTCCTTTGTTCAGTGAGATTTTATAGGTTTTGGGGGGATACTCTATGCGTCACAACATCACTCAGCAAATCATTCCATACAGCAGGAAAGTCAAACAACAACTCTTAGCATTGATTAGCACATTTACTGGCGGGAACAAGTTGGGTAGGGGTGATTGGATAGTACAATAGGGGGATTCCTTTGAGCTGACTGGTTTAGGCCACGAGGGGTGTACCTACTAAACTACATGGTTTCCCAACATGTTATCAACCACCATAAACTACTGGGAGGTCATCTGACATCTCAGGTATTTTCCCTGTCTCATGCTGATTGGAGGTTGCTAAGGGGTTGCTATGGGTCCCCACCTAGTCTAACTGAGTCAGGGACACCTGGCGCCTCAGACCTCTCCTGTTATTTACTTATAAACAACTCAGCAGGGTGGGTATATGCTTAGGCGTGCTCTGTGGGTTTTTCCAAGGACAAGGGTCACACCCCCTTCCTTAGGACAGGCCTTGAGGTAGAAGCTGCTGTTATTTATTTATTTTTTAAAATGGAGTCACATTAGTTTCTCACACCCACACTGGGTGGCTAGGGGAGAAAATGCGGGAAGAGGTCTGCATCCTGAGCCCTAGATAGCCATGCTTGGTCCTACTCTCCAGATATGGCCAGGTGCACTGCCTCTGCACAGGGCCCCAGCCCCCGGTCTGTGCCGGCAGGTGACATCTGCATGGCTTGAAGGGGCCCATGGCCAAGGACCAGGGTCTTAGGCTGGAGGCAGGGCACTTGGGATAGTCCACGTGGCCCAGCCAAGACGTGCCTCACTTCAGGGCTCCACATCCCTTTTGTCACCAAAATCCTGATGCTGGGTGACACAGCCAGTGGGGGACAGAGCTCTCCTGGTAGTCCTGCGCCTGTGAGTTCCCAGTCCTGGACCTTCTGGACAGCAGCAGAGGCAGGGGTGTGTACTGGGGCTGTGGCGGGCAGGCACACTGGGTCCCCAGGTCGTCAGATGCTTGCTGCTGTCGGGAAACACCTCCCTTGGGCCTGGGGCTGAGAAGAGGCCAGTGTCCTTCACTGGGACCCTCCCCTGGAGGCATAAGGCTAGGGACAGGGGTCCCCAAGAGGACCAGGATGGTGGCTCTGTAAGGGAGGCTTCTCTGCCCTCAACCCCAGGATCAGAGCCTCCAGGTAGACAAGCTGGACAGAGGGGTCCTGAGTCCAGGGTCCAAATCACTCAGGTGCAGTGTGAAGTCCGCCTCCTTTAGGGAGCCTCCCCTGCCTTCTTGCCCAGCAGTAGCTCTGGTCATTCCTCTCCTGAGCTCCCTTATTCGCAGAGAGACTCACTGTCCTTGTGACCCACAGGACGAGGGACGTTCTGTGAGGAGTCCCAGGGGCTGACCAGGAACATCTGGAGTGAGTGAGGGAGTGTGTGAATCTGCTTCCGTAGGCTGCAGATCTGGGCTCCGGCAGCAGAGTCCTGTCCCACACAGCTCCCGCCGCCCAGTGCCCTGAAATGCCCCTCCCAACACCCCCAAAGCACCCGGGAGTGAGAGGAGGGGCAGGTGGCTGCCCCTGCAACCCCAGGCCTGTGCTGCAGGGTCCAGTACCCGACCCGACACCAGCCTCCCTGTGGCTGTCTCCCCAGGTCCTCAGGAGTCACCAGCCCAGAGACCTCACTGAATCTCCCTGAGCTGTGGAGGTGGCTGTGGCTGCCCAGCGTGCCAAGGGGCACAGTCTCCCAGACCCTGTTTTTTCCTTTCCTTATCACCATCAGCCAATCATGGGATAGAGATACAGAGCAGCCCCGTTAGAGAGCACCATTAAGCTGTCATCAGGGCAACTGTGCATGAAAAGGCATCAGATAACGGTCAGCCCGGGGCTCGCGGGAGCTGTGCTGGCCTCCTGGCCTTGCCCTGGCCCCAGGCTCCTAGGGAGACACAGCTCCTCAGGGACTGGGCACCACTGCCCATCCTGGCCAGCACCCTGGAGTGTGGCCACACAGGGTCCATGGGGCACAGAGCCAGGTATGAGTCCAGGCCAGGGAGGGGGCTCTGTCCTCTAAGACAGTCATCCCTCATAGCTAGAGGCTTCCCACTCACAAGGCCATGGCCAACATGGCCCCTGAAGTCAGGCCAGAACTCTCTCTGCCCCAGCTGGACATTCAGACCACCAAGCTGCTGGGCAGAAGAGCAGTATGGCCCCAGCCCCTGCACAAATGGGGAAACAGGTGTGGTGGGGACCGATGCGAGGCAGGCCTCACCCCTGCTCCCCCTAGGGGACGGCACTGTCCTAGAACCACTCCCTTCAGCCCCAGGGCTGTGGGCCACGGAGCCCCCAAGTGCAGAATTGGGGTGATCCTCCAAGGCCAGCAGGTACTTCCAAAGTCGGCTCCCCTCCCCAGCCGTCCCTGGCCACAGCTGCTCAGGGCCCTACTGGGGGTGACTCATCAGAGGCCAGGTGGGCCGGTGGAGGGTGTCACAGCCAGGATGGGGTCAGGCCCTAACAGAGGGACAGGTGTGATGCCCAGGGGCTAGGTAGGACGTGGTGGGAAGGCTTGGCCCTGCCTGGCGTAGTGTGCAGAGCCCATGCCCCCACCTGTGTGCACACGGGGTCTACACATGCATGTGAGCCACCAGGCCAGGCTGGGCTGCAGGGCCAGGAGATGGCCAGTCTTGGAGGGAAGGTGAAACTGTGACCACCTCAGGTCACCTCAGATGGTGGGTCCCCAGGCACTCAGCAGGTGCCCCAGACAGAGGGTCCCCAGGCACCCTGCAGGTGCCCCTACCATATCCTGCAGCTGGCAGCTGAGGGTCTCAGGCCGAGGACAGGGCAGTGAAGGGCCCACCCAAACCTAGGCCTGCACACTCGTCACACCACTGGTCTGGATGCAGTGGCCCCTGCGGCCAGGCTGGGGCAAAGAGGCCGCCTTCCAAAGGGCTGGTCTGCACTTGCAGAGCCCTGGGCACTGTGTCCACTACAGAGTCCTCCCTCCTGTCCTCCCCCAAAGCAGCACAGGCACCCCCAGAGGGTCGAGGATCCCAGGCCAGGGTGCTGTCAGCTGAAGGTGCGGGTGGGGTCCATGCTCACTGGCTGAGCCAAGGAAGGCCTCAGCAGGGTGAGCACCGCCAGCCCTCGCAGACAGGCCTTGGGGTCGTGCTGCCAGGGAGTGGGGCAGGGGCCCCCACGAGGCCATAGGAAACAGGCCTGCAAGGCCCCTGACCACAGACGTCCCGCAGCATGGCGATGGCCCCACTCCACCCAGGCCACCCGGTGGCTCAGAAGTGCAGAATCCATAGGCCTTTTCCATGAAGGTCTTTATGGGTTTGGAAATTTAAACACTGCAGAGCCTGAGTTGAATTGGAAAGCAAAAGTCTCTAAGCTTGTACATCTTAAAGGAAAAAAATTCAATTAAGTGGGATTTTAGCTGTTTCAATAAAATTGGACTCCCTTTTCAAGATAAGAGCTCTCCAGTATGGAAGAGCCTTTATGTGCCACGAGTATCCGCGTCTCCTAAACGCCTAATCCCTGCTCGGGACACAATGCCCACAACAGGAAATCAATGTATAGTCGAATCCATTTGAAAATATAAAATAAACTAATATCTGAGTGGGAAAGTGACTTCCTATGGATTAAGAGCTGCACAAACGGCAGAAAGCCCTCGCTGTTTTGCAAGTGGAAGTGGGTGGGCTGGGGGTCCCAGGAAGGGGCCCTGGGAGGCCACTGGGATGGTCACCAGGGCACAAGCATCCAAGCAAGAGCTGTGCCGTGCAGGAGGACGGGTGTGCAGGGGCAGGTTCCGGGGTCAGAGCCAGGCTACAGCCGACGGACACGGCTCTACAACCACTGGGCTGTTTTACCATTTCAGAATGGTAAGCCTTTGAGGTTACAGATGGCCCCTCCTCCTGGCCACAGCTGGGGTTAGCAGTGGCACCAAGCCACCGGCCTGGGGGACAGGGTTAGAAACCCTAACCCTACAAATACTGTGAGCAGAGCTGTCCTGCACCGCTCCAGCCCAGAGGCCTGGGAGAGAACCCTCATCCCTGGCCCTGACGGAGAGGGAAGTGGAGCAGCCCTGGACGTGGGGTAGGGAAGGGCCAGGGTAAGGGGCTCCTTCTGGACTGCAGGAGACCAGCACAGAACGGGCTCCCAGGTGAGAATGAGCCAAGTGTTTCTCAGATGAGGACTGTCCCCAGACTGCCCCCAGGATGGCAGGACAAGGTGGCCGCTCTCTGCAGGCCTCACTCTGATATGCAGGGGCTGAAAGACGGTGTGTTCTTCCGCCATCCTGCCCACAACCCCCCAGTTCCAGACCTCCTCCTCCAGGGAGCCCTCTCAGAGACCTCCCAGACCCCCACACCCTGCTGCCAGGTCTCAGGGCCAGTCCTGCCTTCTGAGCCCCAGACCCTACCTTGCCCCGACTCATCCACACTGCAGGCAACCTGGATTTAGCCCTGCTGAGGCCACACTGTCCCCTGCCCCTGTCCCCACTCCAACAACCCCCACTCCACCCTGCTGCCCTTGACCCCACACCCCCTCTCACCCCCAGTTTGACTGGGCCCCCCAGCTCCAAGCTGCCTCCCATCATCCTGGGTGCGGCACACAGGGAAGCCCACGGAGCAAGCCACTCTCTTCCAGTTCATTTTTGTTTCCAAATATTTCCTCCAGGTGAAACAACAGCCAGGCAGGACCAGACAAAGAAAGGACACCTCCTAGTGCGGTGGCCTCTGTGCAGGAGGTCAGGACAGCCCAGCTGCCAGGGGGTCTGCCGAGCAGGCACCCTGGCAGTCTGGAAGTGCGGAAGGCTCCAACCCTGCCTGGCGCTCTGGGAGGGGCGGGACCCTCCGGGAGGTGGGCCTAGCAGGAGGTGGGAGCCCAGCCCCTACCCCTTCCTCTGATTCCTGGCTGCCCTGGGTGCCCAGACCTGCTCCATCATGTGCTCTCACAGTGCTGCACCAGGTGCCCGGGGGGGGAAAGATCAGGGCCAAGCAACTGTGCCCTGAAACCAGGAGCCACAATAAACCTTTCCTCTTTACAAGTTGATTACCCCAGTGTGTGTTACAGTCACAGAAAGCTGACACCCCACACCTCGCCAGCACCTAGAAACCCACCTCCCAGTGCCCACTGAACCGTGGACACACCGGTCCTCCTGCTCACCCACCCACCACCCATCTGCACATTCTCCAACAACCCACCTATTTACCCACATTTCCTCCCATCCATGAACCCGCCCATGCACCAACTCTCCATCCATCTACGCCTCATGCTACCTGCCCATGCTCATCTGTCTATTCATGGATTCCTACACTGCTTTGTTCATCAGCTTTCAGTGACAGTAACAAATATTTGAGACAAATCAACTTATTAAAAGGGCAGTTTATTTTAGCTCAGTTTTGGAAGTTCCAGTCGGTGACTGATGGGTCCTGTGGCTTTGGGCTGACGCTGACCCATCATGGCAGGAGGGCTTGGTGGGCAAGGCCAGTCACCTCATGGCTGAGGGGCAAAAGAGAGAGAAAGGAAGAAGCTGGGATCCCACTGTCTCCTTCAAGGGCACATCCCCAGGACCAAAAACCCCCATGAGGCCCTGCCTCCTGAAGCTTCCCCCGCCTCCCACAGTGTCAGGCGGGGACCGCGCCTTCAACACAGGGCCTGGGGGGACAGGCTACAGCACCCCCACCTGCCCACCTGTCTACCCACCCCGTCCCAGCCACCCAGCCAGCCTCTACTCCTGTCCCCTCGCATCTGTCATCCAGTCACTTGTCTCCAGCACTACACAGCTAGGTAGTCAGTAAGTCTGCCTGTCCCCAGTCCAGGCCTGGAGCCCAGCACGTCCACCAGGGTGACACCACCTCACCGTGTACATGCGCGTGGTCCCACCCTTGCTGTGAAGCAGGCTTGGGGCAGGTAGAGCGGCCGAGCTCCCGCAGGCTGGCGCCTAGTCCACCGGACACTGGCAGATGGGCTTGTTAGCGCAGTGAACTGTCAGGCATAACGAGGAGAAGGCTCGATTTGTAAACACTCGGTCAATATGAATTAACACCATCAGGATGGAGTTTGGACTAAATTGGACAACCTCATTGGCGGCACCCAAAGCCCAGCAACAATAGGTAAATTAGGTCGTCATTAAATTATCATGAAGGAAAAATGCATAATCGGCAGCCACGCTGGTAGAAAGATGATGGTTATTTACAAAAACCCTGCTGTTTGCAAATTTGTGCAAAATTATTTGTTCTTGGCGGAGTTTTATGGAGCTATCTGCACATTATCTCCGCTCAAGACGCCCAGCCCTGCATATTAACCAATGTCTGTGGTTTAATTGGACATAGAACAGGCCAAATTGTAAATCGCTTTCCTGCCATCTATCTCTGTCTCCACACTGGTCCCTGGGAGTGCAGGGCAGAGTGAGGAGACAGGGGCTCACCTCCTCCCTGGAGCCTCCGTGTACCTCCTTCCTGCTGCGGCCACAGCCCTGGAGCAGGGTGGAACCTGCCTGTGCCCAGCCGCAGCATGCAGAGCAAACGGACTCCAGATGGGCCGGAAGTGGTCACTGGCAGGAGGCGTTGCAGAAGAAGTTGCCGAAGGCCGCCAGGGGACCATTCTACAGATGCGCGTGTTTAACAGGCCTTTCTTCCACTGGACTATTAAAACGAGAGGGCAGAAAGCGAGGGGATAAAGGGTGGCCGCAGGCCAAACCCGGCCTCTCCTGGTGAGTGTGCCAGGTAACCACAGGCCTCAAGGGGCTCGGTGTGGGCAGGGCCATGTTCAGCTGGCCCCGTGCCGATCTGGCCCTGAATTGGCTGGCCTGGAAGTGGGTAGAGGGGCTGGGACACAGACACGGGGAGCCCAGGGAGGACTCAGCCTAAAGTCTGCCACTGCACGCCCACGTGGCTCCTCCACCGAGCTGTCATTCAACACAGAGGGTGCCCAAACGCTGGTCTGAAGGAGAACCTGGGACCAGCTGGCCAGCGTGGAGTGGGCTCTCCTTCACTGGCGATCTCTAAGATTTGACGTGTATATTTTATCACAGTAGCATCCGCACGGAGGCTCACCACAGGCAGGGCCCTGTCGGGTGAGCCCATTTCTTCCTTGAGTGGCTGCAGGTCTGATTTGAACTAGGGACAGCCACAGCCCAAGTCAAGGGCTTGGCCTCTCAACTTTCTTTGGGGGCAGGACATGGGTGGGGGGGGCATGCCGAGTATGGGGTGGAGACATGAGTGAACTGGATGAATTCTGGAAACCTGGACCCCAAGTCCCCAAGAGCAGCCCCTTTGGCCTGGCCAAAGGAGACGCTCCATGCCAATGTCCCTGGCAGCCTCTGAAGGGCGCCCTGCACTTGTCTGCCCTCTTTGCCCAGAAGCAAACTCAACTCGCTAACTCAACCAAAGGAACAGCAAGACGCACCTCAGCCTGTGGGTCGCGGCAGGAAGCCTGCATGTGGACCCCCAGGGTGTCATGCCCAGGGAGCAGGGTGCTTCCCAGGCACCTGGGTTTCAGGTTCCTGCTCAAGCCTCCTCTAGCCACAACCCGAGCTCTCCTGGACCCAGGGGCAGCTGATTCCCCAAGGGGCACCACGCTGGGCCCCCGTTAGGTTGAAGCCCTCGGCGACCCCAGGATGGGCACACAGACCAGAGGCCTGCCATCAGTGTGAGCTTGGTGGTGGGGACCTGGGAGCTGCACAGCTCTGTGCCCTTTCCTGGCCCTTGCTGGCCTTAGGTCTTAGCTCCAGGTGCCAGGTGCTGATGGTGCTGCTGGGCAGCAGGCATCTCCTCAGAGGATGTGAGGATGGTGGTGTTCAGGCCTCTGGTGCCGGCCACTGCAGTGGTGTCTTGAGCAGCCACCCAAGGCCTGTCCCCTGAGAGTGGAGCCTAGGTGTGCAACGAGGGTGGATGTGGGTAGGTGATAGGCTGTCAGGCTCCCACCTCTGCCCTGTGCTTCCGCTGCTCTGGCTCTCAGGGTTCGACCCTCAGGCACCTCTTCAGCGCCCTCCCGTGAAGTCGATGGAGGGGTTTCACAGTGGCTAGGAGGGGTGGGCTCCTACTGGCCCCTCAGTGGCCCTGCTTGCCTCCTTTCTCTGTCCTTCCAGCCTCCAAAAGAGCTGGTAGCTCCTGGAGACTTCTCCAAGCTGCAGTGGCTGCGGCATCACCAGGCGGGCCTGGACACCTGCTCTGCTTGCCTACGTCCTGCGGTTACCTCCCGTTCCCTGCAGACTCCAGCCAGGAGGGTGCCCATCACCCGGCCTGGCAGCCGCTGTGGCAATCACCTTAGGGACTTGGAGATGTGAGCATCCCTTTGTGTGACTTGGACGGCATTTCCTGACTTGCTGCTGGGTGAATTCAGTAAACCAGATGGACTCTCACCCCTACTGGACTTTGTCCATCACTTTCTCCTGCCTGGTGCTGCCTGAGGAAAACACAGAGCCCAGCCACACTGGTGCAGCCGTCAGAGAGACAGTCGGTCCACAGGCACAGGATCTCAGACGCGGGCTCTGGAGGAAGCCCAGCCAGGCGAGGAAGGAGGCTGGGGGCTGCAGGGCACGTGGTGGTGCCACAGGGAGCTGTCCTGGGCAGGGGGCAGCAGAGCACAGTTCCTGAGCCAGGAGGCGTGGCTCAGGCCTCAGCCCCGGTCAGGCCATGAGGGCCGCAGCCCACATGGTGGGGAGAAGCCCCTGCACGGGCAGGTGCCGTGGGTGATTGGTGAGAGAAAGTGTAGGACTGGCCCTCACAGAAGGGGCCTTGGGAGTGGGCGCATGGCTGGGTGGGATCAAGCTGGGCACCAGCCATGGTGGGCATGAGAAAACTGTGGAGGCCAGGTGGAGGGGCCTTGGGGTGACCGGCCTGGGGTCCAGGAAGAGCTGGGCTGGAGGAAGGCATGGGCGGTCAGCACACACCAGGAGAGGTCTTGGGAGGGTGGAGTGGGCTCAGGGAGGCCCAGGGCCTGGAGGGCAGAGCCGTGGCTGTGAGCCGAGCACAGACAGGCTGGGCAGACTTGCACCTCTGCGAGAGTCGTGCGCTCCTGACAGTATCTGGGTGTGGTCATGTGTGTCGTGTCTGCACGTGGGCATCTGAGGCCTGTGTCCTCCAAGTGTCTGACCCTTGCCCTTGTGTGTCTGCCGGCCAGGGTCAGTTTGCTGAGGACCCCAGGCTGAGCCCTGCAGAGCCTGAGGGTGGGCAGGTGCACGGGCAGGTCAGGGTCAAGGTTGCTGGGGCAGCTTGAGGAGGAGGGACTGGGAGGGCCACCAGGAGGGCTGCCTGGAGCCACTCGACTCTCAGGGCCTCTGGCCCCTCTGCAGCCTGGGCCTGTCCCCATGGTGGCTGCTCTGGGCCACAGTCCTAGCTCTGTCCATGTCTGTCCTGGCGAATGGGGACCTGGGCCAGTGGGGCGGGGGGCCGAAGACGGCAGCCCAAGCCAGCTTCTGATGCCAGACCTCCTCCTGCCCTGGGGAGCGGCCCCTGGAGGGTCAACTCTATGCAACCAACTCATTGATCCCTCGACCAGGTTAATTAATTAATTAGGGCTGCCGCGAAGGAAGGTGGGCTAGTCCCCGGCCACGGATCCCCCACCAGGAGCTTTATTAGTACATAAAATGAGTGTTTAAAACCCACGCGGCCACGAGTGTGCTGTCGCAGCTTTTCATTAAACAAACCTATAAAATTACTTGCCTCATTATGTATTTCCGCGACTTCCTCTGCCTTCGTTGCTCCCTCCCCACCTGCCTCCCGCCCGCTCTAAGTGCCTATTTGAAATCAATTTCTCTAATAACGGACTTAATGAGCTCATCAATTAGGGCTGCCATAACGGAGTGTAGCCGGGCTCTCCGGTTATCAGTTAAACTCTGGAACTAATTTCCATGCTTCATCTATCACAGGGTGCCCACGACGTTTGGCTGCTGCTCCGGGACGATAGGGAGACCCTAGGCCCTTCCTGCTGGCTGCACGGGTGTCCCAGGAAAGGACAATGAGGACCGAGGGGCCCACCTGGCCGGCGCACAGGGTGCAGGCTCGGCCACACTGGCATCATTAGCAGTAATTGATGACGGGGGCCCCAGACGAGGCAGCCTTCCACATGGAAACCCCGTTACACCTTCTCACCCTCCCATGAGGCCTCTTATGCCCCTCAGTCCTCTAACACACACCCCAACGGCTGCAAAGAGCCTCGTGTCTCCCCAAATCCTGAGCCCCCAAAGGAAAGCAGAGCCCCTCCTGATGTCCAGACCAGAGTTGGCCCAGGCCAGCGACAGTGCTCAGGGGCAGGCAGAGGACCCCAGAGAAGGGCAATGGCCAGGGAGGGAATGAGAAGAGCAGAAGGCACTGAAGCTGACCTGGAGGTATAGAGAAGGGAATGTCATGGGTATGCAGGGCTGCCACAGGACGTGGCAAGGTCAAAGGGACACATGGGAGAGGGACACAGGAGACCAGGCTCTGCGGGGACCTGTGCTACTGGGGAGGCCGGGCAGGGCTGGAGCAGGGCCTGGGCGTGAAGGGCAGGGCCTCTGTCCCCTGCCACACCCAGGTTTGGGACAGCAGAAGGCAGTGGAGTCTCAGGGAGGGAGGTCCTGCTGCAGACCACCCTGGAAGTGCACAGAGGCTGGAAGAGTGTGTGCCTCTGCTCCGGCTGGGAGGGCCTCACAGCAAGGCAGGACCCAGGGAGCAGGGCTGCAGTCCAGGGCCCTCTGCCTGACGCCCTGGGATGGCGGTAGCGGCACATTCCTGCCCCAGGCCTGAGTGGCCACCTGGAGAGGAAGGAGGGGACCAGGGTCCCAGGCTCAGGACGGTCTGATTTTCCCAAGCCAGACACCAGCTGCGACCAGAGAAGATGAGGAAACAGGGTGCCCTTGGGAAACGGAGGCACAGAGCACATGCCTCCCTGCCCAAGTGAGGACAGTGCAGTGGCCCTAGAGATTGACCGCATCTTGCCCTGGCCCTGGCCCCAGCCTGCAGTCATCTTCACCAGGCTGGGCCAGGGCTCCTGACACCTCACGTGGCACCTGCTGGACCTGCCCCACTGCAGCCCTGGCCGCCCTCAGTCCTAGCCCCAAGCCCAAGCCTAGGCTGAACACCCAGGACAGCCTGGACAAGCCCAGTTAGCCCCCACCAGCACGGCCCAGGCAGGAGGCCACGGTCACCCCAGGGGCCCCTGGTGGCAGGCAGACCCTGTGCACATAGGGAGAAGGCTGGTGGGCTTAGCGGAAGAGGGTGCGGCTGGTGAAGGGCTGGGGCGTGCTGGTAGGGGCGAAAGGCCAGCGTGGCCTCTTCTTCCATCTCCTGCACCCCCAGGCCCACAGGGCAAAGTGGGCTTGAAGATCCCGCACGCTGGGGGTGGACGGTGGCCCCTCCTGATGGCAAGGGGTGCGCGTCACCGCTTAGCCCACTGCTCCGGGTGATTCGTCATAGTCAGCCTGGATCTTCTCATTAGTGAGAAGCCATTAGTGCAGCTTTATCAGTGGTGGAGTCGCTGTGCGCAGGAGGCTGGCCCGGCCGCCTTCCAGAGCGCCACCTCCAGGCTGCCCTGGGGCGGCCCCATTGATGGGGCCAGGCAGGGCTGCACAACCCGACCAGGCCCTGGACGGCTGCTCCGGATCTCCCCACACTGGGCACAGCCGGGCTGGAGCTTGGGGTGAGTTGAGCTGGGTGGCAGTCTCAGGGAGGGAGGTCCTGCTGCAGACCACCCTGCAAGTCACACCAGGGCCAGGAGCCTGCAGGGGGAGCACCTGCAGGGGAGGAGCACCAACAGGATGAGGAGCAGCACCTGCAGGGTGAGGAGCTACAGGGTGAGGAGCACCTGCAGGGAAGGAGCACCTACAGGATGAGGAGCACCTGCAGGGGAGGAGCATCTGCAGAAGGACAAGCCCTCCAGCAGCACTGTCCCAGGGACAAGGGCTGTGATACACATCCAAGGGACGCCAGGCACAAGTCCTGCCTCCGGAGGACTGCCTCAGGACGGCTACCTCAGGAGTCCTGGGTGGAGGGGGTGGGGGGTGCTCTGAGCAGGGAGGGCACGGTCTGGAGAAGGCGAAGCAGCCTCAGGGGCAGGGGCTGGAGTGAGAAGGTGGGGCCAGCAGGTGGGGGGCAGGAGAAGAGGCCATGAGAAAGGGAAGGGCCAGGTGCAGACCCAGGACCAGGATGCAGAGTCGCTGAAGCTGCACAGAGGTGTTTGCAGCAGGGAGAGGTCAGCGGGCCAATGACCCTACAAGGGCAAATCTGGAGGCAGAAGTGCATGAGGTGCAGCAACGCAGAGCCCATGGGGACAAGACAGGTGGCCTGGAAGCCAGGGCGGAGCAGGGAGGAGTGTGGGGACACTGTCAGGTGAGGGCAAGGCTTTGGAGGTGGAGCAGGACCAGCACCTATGCTAGAGTGCTGGGGAGGGTGCACAGGCCAGGAGGGCCCTGTGGGGAGGACACAGGGGCCCAGGCACAGCCAGCGGGCATCTCAGAGACTCTGCACCCACAGCCTTCTGTGTCTGGGCCTCTCCCTGGCTGGCTGGGTCAATGCCCTCCTGCCCACGTCACCCCTCCCTGTCTACCACATGGAGACCACCCTGGGCTGCTCTCTGGGCCCTCCGTGTCTTGGACACTGTCACACCCGCTCCCATCTGGCAGAAGCCGCTCTTGGCCATAAGGCACAACAGGCCCTCAGAAAGGGAAACCGAGCAAGGAAGGGTCTGTGGGGTTTAGCTACAGCGTGGGCAAATGAGGAGCACCTGCAGGGGGAGCACCTGCAGGGGAGGAGCATCTGCAGGAGAGGAGCATCTGCAGGAGAGGAGCACCTACAGGGGAGGAGTACCTACACGGGAGGAGCACCTGAAGGGGGAGGAGCTACAGGAGGAGCACCTGAAGGGTGAGGAGCACCTGCAGGCGGAACAGCTACAGGGGAGGAGCACCTACAGGGTGAGGAACACCTACAGGGGAGGAGCACCTACAGGGTGAGGAACACCTACAGGGGAGGAGCACCTGCAGGGGGAACATCTACAGGGGAGGAGCACCTGCAGGGGAGGAGCACCTGCAGGGGGAGCATCTACAGGGGGAGCACCTACAGGGGAGGAGCACCGGCAGAGGGAGGAGCTACAGGGGAGGAGCACCTGCAGGGGGAGGAGCACCTGCAGGGGAGGAGCACCTGCAGGGGGAGCAGCACCTGCAGGGGGAGCAACTACAGGGAGGAGAACCTACAGGGGAGGAGCACCTACAGGGGAGTAGCACCTGCAGGGTGAGGAGCACTTGCATGGTGAGGAGCACCTGCAGGGGGAGCATCTGCAGGGGAGGAGCACCTGAAGGGGAGAAGCACCTACAGGAGGAGCACCTGCAGGGGGAGCATCTACAGGGGAGGAGCACTGCAGGGGGAGCACTATAGGGGGAGCACCTGCATGGGCAGGGGTGATCTGGCTGGAGTCCTGGGCATCAGTTCTGCATGCTGTCTGTACTGGACTCCCAAGGAGAGTTGGCACGGAATTTTGCAGGGCTGGAAAGAGAGCCCCACCCTCCTCCTGACAGCGTCCCCACGCTCCTCCCTGCCCTGCCACGGCTGCTACCTGTCTTGTCATGGGCTCTGCACTGCTGCATTGTGTGGCACTTCTGCCTCCAGGGAGGATGGGTGACCCTGATGCTTGGGCTCTGCTCCCCATGCCCAAGCAAGGGAGAAAGTGGGGACAGTCAGGCAGTGGCTTAGCGTAGGGCCCAGTTCCCAAACTTTCCATGAGGGCCTCTTTCCCCACACTGGGAGGGGCCACAGCCTAGGCTAACGACCTCTGAACCCCACAGGACCCTGGGCCTCAGTTCCCTTTCCTGTGAAAGGATGGTAGCACAACCATGGGGAGGCTTCCGCAAGATGGCAGGGTGCAGCTATGCCCGTGGGGACGGCTGAGCGCGCTGGAGTCGCAGAGGGGAGAAGGTGATGATCACAGCCGTGCTGAGGGAAGACGGCGCCAGGCTGCGGCCCAGAGTGTGGGGGCAGTGGAGAGGCCACGGGCAGGTAAATCAGGTCCCCAAGGCCTGAGCAGAGGGGAACTGTGAACAGGAAGCCTCAGGCGGAAGGGCAGAGCTCCACCTGGGGCCCAGGGAGGCTCTGGCTGGGTTCCAGCCCTGGCTCTCTCCTGGTCTGCGGGCGGGGAGAGTCAGGCCCCCCTCATGAAGAGAGCTCACCTCCGAGCAGCTCAGCCAGGGGTCCCCACTAGAACACCACGCCTGCCCTCAGCCGCTCTGGACTCAGCACTGGCCCTGCCCACCAGCTCCCCCTCCTCACCCTTTAGACATGTCCCCACTGGCTGCACCTTCACTCTGCTCCCCAGCCCCCCGCTTCAAGTACCTACCATGGGTCAGGCCTTCCAGAGTGTGTGGGCCCTGCCCCAGCCCAGGCCCAAGGAAGAGACCATCGGCTCCAGGGGTCGCTGCTGTTGGTGGGCTCTCCAGGGGGCTCCGAAGATCCGAGGAGGGATGGGGAAGGGGTGTCCTGGCTGGACTGGGGCATGGGCAGCTGGCCTTGTAGCGGGAAGGGTTTTCCCAGTGGCTCCCGGGACGATTAGGGGCACAGCCAGCTCAGTTCATGGGGTGTCAGGAGCCGGAGGAGATGCCTCCTCCCCCGTAGAGAAGCCCACCCACTGAGCTTGCCTCCTTTGAGCTTGCCCCCAAGCCTGGTGTTTGTGGGGGCAGCCGTTCCTTCCTCCTTCCTGGCTGGCCTCTGTCCTTGTCCTGACCCAGCAGGCTAAAGGGGTAGAGCCGAGGCCCAGTGGCCCAGGCCCCCCACCAGCCAGTGGCAGAACCCGAATCCCATCAGTCCTCCTTCAGCACTTCAGTTTTGGGGGTAGACAAGCTCCTCGTGGCAACCTGAGTTTTGGCCCCCTCCCTACTGGAGGGCACAGGGAGCCAGGACAGTAACAGAGAGTGGACACCATACCAGAGACCCCCAGAGAAGGGCCAGGGGGGAGCAGCCAGATTTAGGGAGCCTCCCGCTCCTTCCATCCCCCCTTATGTGGGTACATGCGCACCCCAAAGCCACAGGCTCCCAGGGAAGCCACAGGCTAGGGGCTGAGACAGCGCCCACCAGCTAAGAAGGGTTGGCATCCCCCGGCAGGACACCGTCCCTGGGGCCTGAGGGCCTCCATTCCCTCCATGGCCCCTCCTTTGCCCCAAGCAGGCAGGGCCTCCGGAAGGGACAGGGTTAAGAGCCTGGTGCCTCCCCCGTTCCTTTGAAATGGCTCCCTGGTTCCAGAATGACTCTGGCTTCCCCTCTTAATCTGTATTTTACGAGTGAGGAGCTTTGCATTATGCAAATCGTTAGATAGGAACAGGTGACATTTCAGCAAAGAACATGAGCAGGCGGCGGCCGGTGGCGGCCGATTTAGACATTAGTATTTGTCACCGGGGCGTGGGGCGGCAGGACTGGGCCGGGGAGGGCTCCTCACACCTTAAGGTGGAAGTCTGGACCCTGGACCGGGCAGTGCTGCCACACACCCTGCGCCACAGGACCAGGCTGAGATCCGCCAGGCTCCTCCCGGAGCTTGCTGTGCCCGCGGCTGGGTCAGTGCAGCCCCCTGTACTGACGAAGAAGCAGAGGCCGAGGGAAGAGGACAGGACAGAGCCAGGAAGGGTCAGCCCAGTGGACAGCCCAGTGGATGTCACCTGCCCCCAGGGGGAGCCTGCCCCAGCGCCCTTCCCCTGCAGGGCCATTCCTCCCCAGGCTCTGCCCCGGGCCTGCACTCTCCCCCATGGCACGCCCATCCCTCTGTGCCACCTCCCACAGCTCCCCTGGGCAGGCGTGTGTGGCCGCCATCCATCATCCCTCTGTCGGACGCAGCCACCGTCCATTTCCCAGGAAGTTGCTTGAGAGGAAATGGACGAAAAGAGAAGCAAGCGCCACTGTACCCCGCAGAGAAGCCTAGAGCCCTTCAGTCCCCAGCCGCCTGCCAAGGCCTGCAATGCCCACCTTTGTCCCTGAGCTCAGAGGTCTGGGGGGCAGTAGGAAGACATGTGTGGCCCCCGGAGCCTCCCGAGGTCAGGGCTGGTGATGGTGGCCAGAGCACAGTTTCTCCAGGAGATCCACAGGGACTGGGCCATGTAAGGAGCCAAAGTCACCAGCACAGACAAGGACAGCAGCAGGCCCCGGCCCAGGGAGCAGTGAGCTCAGGAAGCCCTGTGTCAGGCTCCCACGGCAGCTCCCAGCGCCAGCAGGACTTCGGTGTCCTCCAGGTCTCTGCAGACAGGCCACCTGGAGCTCCCGCGCCGATGGGCAGCTCCGGCTCAGATGGCCCCTGGTCCCGGGGTGCATAGAAGGAGGAAGGAGCAGGAAATACCTGACCTGGAGGCAGGAGGGCAGCCCACCCCAGTTCTTGAGACAGCCCCTCTCCGAGTTCAAGGGACAAGCGGCATATTCAAGGAGCCTGGAGCCTGGGCAAGTTTCAGAGCAGATTAAGGGAGATTGCTTTGGATATCTTGGAACAGTGCTCCTTGACCACTGGACAAGGAGCCTCTGGCCATTGTTGGGAGGTGGCCTCAGTCGTGTTTCTGGGCAGGGTTGTAGTGCCAGGCTGTGGCTCTGTGGAATTCCTTGCAGTATTTCCTGTCTTCAGGTGACAGGTGTGACAGTGCCCTTGTTCATCTATCTGCCAGTATTGACATCGGTGACTCCACCCTGACAACCTTACAGGACTGCAGGGCAGGGACACCAAGGGAGAGGCTGTCCTCAAGCTGAGGCCAGAGGACTTGGAGGAAGGCAGTGTCTCGGGAGCCTGGGAGACTGGGAGCCCCAGCCCCACCCCGGCTTCAGCTGCAAGGAACCGCACAGTGCGGGGGCTGNCCTGAACCAGGAACAGCCCAGTGGATGTCACCTGCCCCCAGGGGGAGCCGGAGCCCTTGCTTGGATCACCCCCTCCCCCACCTGGTCAGCGCTGAGGGTGCTGAGGGGAGAGCTGGCTGCAGGTCGAGGGCTCTGCCCCCTTCCAAGCCCCACCATGCAGGCCCCTGCCCCAAAGCCTGCTGGGGCATCGAGTTGGTCTCTGTGGAACAGGCTCTCAGAGCCCAGAACTTTGAGTTCTGGATCCTGTGGGTGGGCTGGGTGTCCTTGGGGCGAGAAGAGAACGCTCACTGGTCCATTCCCAGCGAGCAGCCAGGGGTGAGGCAGCAGCGGGTCCTCAAACATCCAGCAGCCTACAGCCGCTCAGCAGTCTGCAGGCCAGGCAGCAGGGAGACAAGCAGGCAGCGGCCAGGAGCAGAGCACCCCATGAGCCCAGCACGGGCCCAGGAGGCTCACACCTGCCCACATGGGGAGCAGAGGGCCTCACCCTGCACCCAGCAGGGAAAGACAGGGCAGGAAACCCAGCCCTCACCACCAGGCTCCACAGCGTCCCTTGCCTGGCCCAGGATCCCCCAGGGCCGGTGCCCCCTCTGCACTCCTGCCATCTGGGGCAGGCAGGGCTCCCCAAATGACAACCCTACCATCCCCTATGGGGGTCCTGCTTCTCAAGTGTTGGTCCCTGTCCCCAAAGGGCATTCCTCCCCTCCTGAGCCCTTTCTCCACCCAGGCCACAGATCTAAAGCAAACCCACAGCCCTGGGAGAAGTCAGAGCAGCGGGTGAGCACAGCATGAAGCCCCTAGCAGACCAGGCACCTTCCAGGGCACCCAGAGGCACAGCGCCCCAACAGGGTTGGGCACATGGGGTGGGAAGCCTACGGGCAGGGTGCACCCCAGCTCAATGCCCAGCCGTTGCCTGGGCTGCTCTCTGAGTTGGGAGGCCAGCAGCAGAGCCAGGAGCTGTCCCCTGTAGCAGTTCAGAGTTATGCAGGCTGGTGACTGCCCTGACCCTGGGGCTCTCAGTGTCCCCTGTCTGGCATGGCCCTCTCCGCAGCCTTCTCCAGTGGATGGCCCAGGACACCAGCCTTATCTGTCCTGCAAGCCCCTGTGCAAAAAAATTTGGAATAAACGAAGACTTGAAAATGGACATGTAATTTTGCCTTTTGAAGATGTCCACACTGGTGCATTTGGCAGAGCGTGGGTCCCTCCCTGGTCTGCCCAGGAGCCTCACCCAGACCCCAGGGCCCTGCAACCCAGCTCCCCATGTCCCCCACCCTCTCCCTGCAGCGGTGTGTGGGGCAGTGTCTCTTTCCCAGGAGCACCCTGCTCTCCGCAGTGACATTTAAGATGAAAAGAAAGGGACAGTCCCTGCTCTAATAGTGTAGCAGGCCTGAAATTAGCATGAGAAAAGGAAACTGTCCTTATCAGGAGGAGTGTGGACGCTGCTCAGCTTCCGTTCCTTTGTCTATTGTCAATAATCACTTACCGTCAGGCCCATAAATGTCATCCTTGGGGTGCTCATAAACAGCCCGTCCCTTTTTAAATTAGCAGGTAGAGATATTTATGGGTTTCTATTAAGGTGATGATGGGGGAGTTGAGAGCCCGGTGGCCCCGATAAGGGAGAGGTTGGGGAGCGGCAGGAGGCAGGGAGCCTCGCCAGCCCCTGCACCCTCCCTGCACTCCTGAGGGCGCCTGGGAGGCTCCACGTGGGGCGGGGCTGTCCAAGGGCAGAGGCCACCCACTGCTTGAGGGGTTGCATTTCAGTGTGGTCAGGGAAGGGGGCACACCCCCACCTAACCCCACCTACTCCCACCTGGGGGCTGGGCCTCAGCTGCTCATCTGAGAGGTGGGAGGAGCCGAGCTGCAGCCAAGCTGCCTTGGGGACAGCAGAAGGGCAGCTCCAGTAGGCAGACACACACACACACACACACACACACACACACACACACACACACACGGCCCTCCACGAGCCCTAGCTCCGCCTCCCCCAGCTCCTCCCTCCTCTAGCTCCTCCCTCTTCACAGCTCCTCCTCCTCACAGTTCCTCCCTCCTCCTGCTCCTCCCTCCTCACAGCTCCTCCTCCTCACAGCTCCTCCCTCCCCCTGGCTCCTCCCTCCTCACNTCCTCCTCACAGCTCCTCCTCCTCCAGCTCCTCCTCCTCACAGCTCCTCCTCCTCCAGCTCCTCCTCCTCACAGCTCCTCCTCCTCCAGCTCCTCCTCCTCACAGCTCCTCCTCCTCCAGCTCCTCCTCCTCACAGCTCCTCCTCCTCCAGCTCCTCCTCCTCACAGCTCCTCCTCCTCCAGCTCCTCCTCCTCACAGCTCCTCCTCCTCCAGCTCCTCCTCCTCACAGCTCCTCCTCCTCCAGCTCCTCCTCCTCACAGCTCCTCCTCCTCCAGCTCCTCCTCCTCACAGCTCCTCCTCCTCCAGCTCCTCCTCCTCACAGCTCCTCCTCCTCCAGCTCCTCCTCCTCACAGCTCCTCCTCCTCCAGCTCCTCCTCCTCACAGCTCCTCCTCCTCCAGCTCCTCCTCCTCACAGCTCCTCCTCCTCCAGCTCCTCCTCCTCACAGCTCCTCCTCCTCCAGCTCCTCCTCCTCACAGCTCCTCCTCCTCCAGCTCCTCCTCCTCACAGCTCCTCCTCCTCCAGCTCCTCCTCCTCACAGCTCCTCCTCCTCCAGCTCCTCCTCCTCACAGCTCCTCCTCCTCCAGCTCCTCTTCCTCCAGCTCCTCCTCCTCCAGCTCCTCCATCCTCCTGGCTCCTCCCTCCTCCTCCCTCCTCCTGGCTCCTCCCTCCTGCAGCTCAGCCCCTTACTCCTGACCCAGGCTTGATTCTGTTTCCACTTTCTGGGCAACTTCCTTTCTCTGGTCCGGGACCCCATGCTGCTCCTGAGGCCCTTCTGGTCTGGGATGGCCCTACAGTGGGGCACACTGGCTGGTGTCTGGTAGTGTAGACCCGGGGCTTGTCTTGCATTGTTTCCTGGTCAGCAGGTGCCCTTGTCACCTCCCAGCAGGGTCAGTGAGATACCTCAGGGGTCATTGGTCGTGTGGCCCAAATGACGTCTGCCAGGGGCCTCCTTGGGCAGGACCTGTGCCCTCAGTGCTCCTTGCCTGGGTGGGTCACTAAGAGCAGCCCCTCCCCAGGCGGAGTCAAGCCCCCTCCTGTGGGGTCTAACATTCTTCTTGGGTCTGGGAGAAAGACTGGCAGAGGGGTCCCTTTAAAACAGAGATGGCCTCCAATGCCCCATAGCCCTCATGCTCTCGGACCCTGAGGCCATACCCTGGCCCGTCACCTTGCAGACGTGGCTCACACAGGCAGGAACAGGAGGTGCCAAGGAGCAAAGGAGTGGCCGCACAGAGGGTGACCAGTGCAGGAGCAGTCTCCCTCAGTGCTGGAGCACCCACGTCCCCTCACGCTTGTGGCTGGACTCCCCCAGCCGCCACAGTGAGGCCAGTCTGCCTGAGCCCTTGGGTTGCCTTGTCCCTCCCTCCCTGTGGGTCAGCACACTTGACACAGAGGTTAAAAATGTGCAGCACACACAAGGGGCAGGCAGGACTCACAAAAATGCCCACAGGGACTTCAAGATGCTGGCCTCCTAAACTGTGACCCTGCACTTCATGACAATGTCAACAGTGGGGGCACCATGAGGAGGGAAGTCGAGGGGTCAGAGGTATGCACTGCCTGAGGCAGGCACGGAGGACTGGGTGAACGGGCAGGAGACCTTGGGGACTTGGGGGGGGAGGGCAGCAGGAAGACAGGAAGTGGGCAGGCGAGCATGCACGGTGGGGCATGGGGTAGTGCCATGCGGGGCCCGCCCATGTGGGAGCCCAGACACATGGGCCACTCTCAGGTCCCCACCCAGAAATGACTGGCTACCCCTCAGGTCCCAAGCAGCCAATCTCCCTCCTTGCCAGAGTGACTAGTGGGAAGACAGAGTGAGGTGGCCACTGGGACCCTAGGGTGGGCTGGGAGAGAGATCAGTCTCTGAGGAACTTGAAGTCCAGAGGCCATCGCATGGCATGGGAGGGGAATGGCCCTGCAATCCCTGGCACACAGGGCCCTCCAACCCCTCTGTGGGGCAGCAGGGCAGGCCGGCCCTGCTGCGGGGTGCAGCTGGCAGCCGGGGTGGAGCCCCGGGGGCACGCGCAGGCTGCAGCCTCCTTCCTGGGCCACCGCAGTGCATCTCGCAGCTGGCTCCGCAGCCGACCACATTCCACCTTAAATGGGTTTGATCAGCGCTGCACCGGTGAGCGCATGCTAATATTGGCTCCAATAAAGAGCAAATCAGGACCCAAGTCGACTCGTCTTATCGCACAGTCAGAACTGATGGCTGCAGAAGTCATAAAGATCCCATTTAATCTCGCGCCTATCTATCACGCGGCCGTCTTCATCCTCTTTGTGCCGGGGTAATATGTGCTCATTACGGAAGCAAAACAGATCTGGCATGAATAAACGCGGATGGAGTGCTCACTTGGAACGTGACAGCATGATCAGTGGCGGCCGTAATCGCAGAGAATCGAGGGCTAAATTATTCCATAACCGTGATTTGAGGGGACAGCCCAGAGCACCCCACAGCTGCCTGCGGTGCAGCGACGTGTCCTGATAAAACATCCTTCCCAATTTACGGGGCCGCGCTTGACTAATCTGCCGCGGCGCGCACACTGGCTAATCATGCCATCAGTGCCGGAGAAGGGGCTCAATTGGGACTCAAATGAAAGGAGATTGGAGAACCACCCTCAATTGAAATTACATTTGTAAATGAGCCAGAGTTTTCTGTTCAGGCTGTGAACGTTACGGTAAATCTGCCCGAGATGTCGTCAGCAGAGGGGTGGGCGGGTGGCGCGGGGGTGGCTGGGAGGCTGCCTGAGACTGTAGCTGGGAGCACCGAAGGGGCTGAGGCCCCTTTTCCCAGCTCCCAGGAACTGCATTGGCCTGAGGGGCAGCTCTGGGAGAGGAGAGAGGCCAAGTAGGGGCTTGGGAAGCAGAGCCTAGTCTGCCAGAGACGGGCCTCAGCTTACCCATCTCTAAAATGGGGAACCAGCAGGGCAGGGCGAGACGGCAGACATGCCAGAGCCTGTGGGCCTCCCTCTGCCCACCCACCCCTGCACACCTGCCCTGGCCACCTCCTTCTGTCCCATTTCCTACAGGCTTGTATGTCTCTCTGGTCCTTGTGACCGAGGCGTGTGGTGCAGGCCCATCCCACGGCACAGGGTCAGAGCAGGCAGTGTGTAGAGGCCCGTGGGGCTGGGGACAGGAGGCCCAGGAGCTGGGCCCAGATCAGTCTGAGAGGTCATGACCCAGGAAGCCACACATGAGCCTGTGGGGGACACTCCAGGAGGTGACCATCCTGCAGGTTGCCTGGGGACAAAGTAAGCCTGGGCTTGAGGCACACAGGCAGCAATGGGGAGCCTGGGAAAACCTGGGGGGGCACGGGCAGGGACCTCAGTGACAGACCTGCCAGGCCCAGGTGGCAGCACTGTTCATGCGCCCACCCACCCCCAACGCCCTTGGCAGTGGGGTAGTGGCCCATGTCCAGCCACCTCCCCAGGGACACTCGGTGAGGAGACTGCGGGACAGAGGAGGGGAGAAGCTGGCCCTGGAGGTGGCCACACAGCCATGACCCCAGGAAAGGGCCACCCAGGTGGGTTACTGGGCTGTTTGTCCCCTCCCCAGATGGTGGCAGAGTCCCTGCAGTGGGTGGGCAGATCAGGGTGGCAGTGGAGCCCAGCCAGGTGATGTGGCCAGGCCTGTGGCCACAGAGGTCTCTGCCTGCTCTGCGGGGCTCCCTGTGCTGCTGGCCGTGTGGCCCCACGGCAGGCAGCGAGCAGAGTGGCGCATCACTCCTCTTTGGCCTTTATGTAAATCAAGGCCTAATTAGCCCATCGGGCATTTGTGTAGAATATCATTTTTTTAATTACCAGCCCTGGGCAGGTTTGGCTGCTGCCTGTTGTGGGGCCAATTACCATAAATCCCCCGGTAACAATTAACAGTGCTGGCGCCCGCTGCGCGGATCCGGTGTTATAATTGTGCTCCCGCTCTTGTTAATTGCCCTATCTGACTCTTTACTTTTTATGCCGCTCATCTGCTCATTACCGCAGCCATTTAATTCAATTAGCGCCTTAATTAGAGGAACAGCCTTGTCCAATGTCGGGGTCTTGTCAGGGAGCGGCTTGATGAGCAGAGACAAACAGGCCTAGCTTGCGCCTTGGAGGCAGCAGGGCCTGGGGGCCGGGGGGCGGGGTGGGGCTGCCCGAGAGGCGTTGCCAGCCCCCTTTGACCCTGCCTGTCCTAGGGGTCCCCAGAGGCCACAGGAGCAACCCCATCCCTGCTCCACAAGTGCCATCCGCCCAGGACGACCTTCAGGAGGCTCGCAGGTCTGTCCTACCCACCCCCTGGCAGACACTCCAGGCCCACGCCCACCCTGGACGCTTCCCCAGATGGGCACTGTGTCCAGGGTGGTTTTGTTTTGGGCCAGTCCATTGAAATTGCTATTCCCTGCCTATTAATTCTCCTAATTAGAATTAAATGAAGCATGCTAAATTGCTAGATTAACCAATAATTAAGCAGCCATCGCACTAAAACTGAATACCCGTGTGGCGGGCATCCTCCTCAGCTACTGTGCCAGGGCCCGGTGGACACAGGCCGAAGGACCTGCCCACAGGCAGGTGACTGGTGAGGCTGCAGCCCCGCCCTGCCAGAGCCTGCCCAGGGGTGAAAGCACTTCGTGTGCCCACACGTGTGCAGACGTGTAAACGTGTGTGGGAATGCGTGTGGCGGGGAAGCCACACATGAGCCTGTGGGGCACACTCTAGGAGAGGACCATCCTGCAGGTTGCCTGGGGGCGAAGTGAGCCCGGGCTTGAGGGAAACAGGCAGCAATGGGGAGCCTGGGAAAACCTGGGGGGGCACGGGCAGGGACCTCAGTGACAGGCGTGCCAGGCCCAGGTGGCAGCACTGCTCATGCACCCACCCACCCCCAACGCCCTTGGCAGCGGGGGCAGCGGCTCAGACTAGGCAAGGAACATGAAAACACCCCCCACTACCCAGGAGGGAAGGGGCAGGCGGAGGGTGCGCTCCAGCTGCCACCGTTACAGCCTCACGCCTAAGCAGGGTGGCCCTTGAGGGGCTGTCCCAGAGGCCCTACGCCCTGGGGCTGGTCCCGCCCAGCTGCCAGCGCTGCACCAGCATCTGCAGGGGGCCCCCTGGTGGCCACTCTGGGCCCTGTCTCAGAATGCCTCACCCCTCCCCTTGAGCACGTCCTCTCCACCCTGCACCCTCAGGAACCCCAAGCCACTTTGTGACAGACCTGGGATCAGCACATCCTCCCTTAGCAGCCAGACATGCCCTCCCTGCGCCCATCCTGTGTCCCAGCTCATGGGTAGGGGGCATTGAGGAACGCCAGTCACTGGCAAACCCAGCTGGACTCACCAGCGACTTCACAGATGTGTGACCACAGGCAGGTTGCCCACCTCTCCTTGCCTCGGTTTCCCCTGCCCTCTGAAGGAGAGTGCAGCTGCCTTCAGGGCCTCTGCGAGGTTCGTCATGATGGCCCCCCCACCCCTCTGTGAGGTTCGTCACGGCCCCCCCGCCCCACCCCGTGAGGTTTGTCATGACAGCGCCCCCCCCGCCCCCTCCACCCAGCTGCAGGCTTTCTCACCAGGTCAGGGTGCCTCCTGTGGTGGCAGGCACACCTGGTGGTCCCAGTCGGGAGTGCAGGGGGCAGGCCCCGTGAGCATCCTGTGGCAGGTGGTGTGGGGGGGGAGTCCTTGTCACTGAGTACATGTGACAGGGAGGGGACAGGCTTTGAGGGGCAGCCCAGGATGGATCCTTTGCTCCTTGGGCTCAGCCCCCACCCCGCACTGTGAGCCGGGGACATCCATCCCCAAGCCACGGCACCCTGCCGTCCCTGCGGCTGTAAACTTCCTCATAACAGCTGCTCCTGCAGCCAGAAGATATTGACTCTGAGGAGAAACAATGGCACGAATAAAATAAAAATAAAAAAGTTAATTATCCTTTGTGTTTGTAATTTAATTAAAGATGCAGTAAAGTTTTACTGTTTTTCCAGGTGATGATGTTTAGAGCCCCGAAAAGCTATTTGTGCTGGGGAGATTAAAGTGCATTTTAAAATGTTCCCCGAGTACTTTCACATTTGTTGATAGATTTTTAAATTAAACTTTAAATTGTAATCTAAATTACCTCCAACAATTCATGGTCCCTGTAATGAACTCCCACCGTTCCCGCTGTCATCCAGCTATGATGAGTGTGTGCCTGCTCCGCGGCCAGCGCCTGAGGAGCTGGGGCCAAACCAGGAGGCTGTGCACTGGCCAGGCATGGCGGCAGGAGGCTGTGCACCGGCCAGGGGGCCTGGCAGGGCCACCTGCTGAGGTCTCTCTGTTCCTGTTCCAGAGACCCCCGTGGCACCCCCACACCAGGCTCCTCACCAGGGAGAGAAGATAATCCAGCTGGAAGAGGCCAGCCTCACAGCCTCTGGGTGAGGCCAGAGAGCTCTCCCAGCGCCTGCAGCGGCTCAGAGGCAGAGCCTGGCACGGGAGGGAGTGTCCAAGCCAGCCCACATGGGGGAGGAGTGGCCCCATCTGCCCTGGTCTCCGATTCTGACCCCTTCTTCTCAGGGCGGCTCCCAGTGGGCCCCAAAACTGAGCCTCTGCCAACCGTTCCTCCTCTACCAGCACAGCTGCCTCTGGGCCACGAGGTGTGGGAGGCCGGACAAGCTCTTAGCCGGCGACTGCGGCCACGTGGGACCAGGCCCTCATGTGCCGGGGAGAAGAGCAGAGGGCAGGAGGCCTACACTCGGATGTGGGTGCATCTGCCAGGGCAGTCTTAGCTCCGTGTGGGGCAGAGCCAATGCCATCGACCCACCAGCAGGTGGCCACTGGCCTCGGCCATATCACAGACACTGTGGGCTCTGTGGTTTACTGAGTGGGCATTGAATAGCAGCGGTTGCGAAGTTCATGCCCACCTCCTCTGGCCACCAGGCCCCTCTGTCCATGGGCTCAGGGCCAGTGCTAGGGTGCCAGGGACTGACAGACATCCACATAGAAAGACACTGTCACTCCATCCTCCTTAATATGGAGAAACTGCTCTGCACTAGCCATTCACACAGGACTAAGCATGACTCTCTGTGTCCATTCTGAGAGGTCCCTGCTCATAGCTCTTCCCAGACTCCCTACCACCAGCCTTCAGATCCCCTTCATCCCAGACCCCTGACCATCCATCCAGCCAAGTAGGAGCTGCTGCCCTTGGACCTGACCACGCCGGACACATCCCACTGAGGCAGAATGGACAACACAGCATGCTGCTTGCAGCTCTGCCCACAAAAAGGCTGCTCCTTCTCCACTGTCCTTCAGGGTCGTCCCCGAGTGGTCTGCAGCTGTCCACTTTTAGACCTCTCAGGAAGCCAGACATCCCCAATCCACTGGCCCTAAGGAGCCCCTGTGGGATGGGGTGCAGGGGTGCCAGAGTCCCTGCTGTGAGAGGGATCCCGGCGCCTGCCATTCAAATGCATCCCACTTGTAGGCCTGACCGGCTGCGTCTTGAGTGCTCTTGCCATCTTGAGTGCTCTTTCCATGCTATGGCAGGTTTCGGCCAACCTGCCCTCTAAGTGGGCCACGGAGAGAAGTTCAGGCCCCGGGCACCTGACTCCCACACCTGGTGCTCAGTCCCCACAAGGATGGCAACGAGGCCGAAGCTTTCTGCACGGGAGAATGGGCACCTGCAGAAGAGGGCTGGGGTTTGCTCCAGCCCGAGGTGTCCTCCATGACCCTTGCTGGTGGCCAAGGCTCCACACAAGGACCCTTCATGGTGGATGACCACCACTGAGTATGTGTTGGCCAGCCAGGGGCCTTACCACACAGTGCAGACGGGGCTTCAACAGCAGACAGCTGCTTCTCACAGCTCTGGCGGCTGGAAGCCCAGGGTCCAGGGGCCGTGGATGTGGTATCTGGTGGGCTCTCTTCCTGGCTCCCTGTGAGCTCGCGGGGCAAAGAGCTCTGTTCTCTCTCCTCACAGAGCACTAGCCCCCTCATGGGGTTCCGCCCTCACGGCCTCCTCTGAACCTCCACCTTGCAAAAGCCCTGGGACTGGACACCATGTCGTAAGATCAGGGTGCTCACCTGAGCTGTGGAGGGCACAAGCATCAGCCCCCCTCCAGGGTCTAACAGATCACAGGTCTGGCAGCGGCCAGCACTGCAGCTTGGCCTTGGTTGTGGGTGGAGGTCACTGTACAGGAGTCTGGAGGAGCCTGCACTGGCTGGGTGCTGGTGCCCAGGGCTGTTGACGCAGGCCATCAAAGCTGCATGAGGGGCTGGGGATGTGGCTCAAATGGTAGCGCGCTCGCCTGGCATGCGTGCGGCCCGGGTTCGATCCTCAGCACCACATACAAACAAAGATGTTGTGTCCGCCTAAAACTAAAATAAATAAATAAATAAATAAATAAATAAATAAAAAAAGCTGCATGAGGTGCAGGGCCTGGGACAGACCACCGGTCCAAGTGCCCGTCAAGCCGGGGAAGCACCCAGCCTCATGCCTGGTTCACGTAGACTCTAGTGATGGCCAAGGCTCCACACAACGACCCTTCAGGGCCACCCCTGTGTGTGTGCTGGTCACCCCCAGGGCAGGGCTCTGGTTCACTATTGGCCAGGAAAGCACGCCAGGGTCCCTGTGCAGTTCCCACCATGTGGCTCCTCCCAGGGGCCCCAGCCCTTGTGCCAGGGTCTTCCAGTTATACTCTGGGGGTGCCGAGTGAATTCCAGCTGGACTGGCAGGCCAGCGGCCCCCTGTAGCCAGTGTCTGCTTAACCTGAGTCCCAAGCACCTTCTCCTCGGTACTCAGGACCTAGTCAGGGCCTCAGGTCCCCATGAAGGCTTGGAGGGAGACACAGGGGCCTGCAGCCACACAGGTCCCCCCTCAAGGGAGCTGCTCCCCTTTGCCGAGGGCCTCCGGTCTGAGAACTCTGCTGGACGACTCACTCGGGGTCTCTGGGGGTTTGCTCCTGTTCTGACCAAGGAGGATCAGGCAGGATGCCAGCCTCCTCTCACAGGACACTGGGTCCTGCAGGGCAAGGCGTGCTGTGTCTGAGTCCCAGCGACCTTCTGATGGGCAGCCACCTGCATCTGGTCACCAAGTGCTGCCCTTGGCTCCTGCTGCCCTGCTGTCCCTCCCACCCAGCTCAGGGGCCACCTCACTTGGAGGGCAGGCTGAGGTCCCCTTCCAAGAGCTCAGGGCCTCCCCAGCCAGCAGAGACACTAGGAAGCCCATTTGCTAATGAGCAGCCCAGGGCCCCCAGAGACTCCTAGATCCCCACCGGCCAGGCTGCCCTGCCCTTGCCTTCACGAGGCCAGCCTACTTCCTGGCCATTCCCTTCCCATTTTCCTTCACAGACGTTTCCCCCAACACAAGCCCCACCCCTCGGGTCTGCCCCTCAGAGTCCTAGGCTAACTGCAGTGGAACCGAGGGCATGAGAATGGGGAGTGGGCAGGCCTGCCCACTGCTGGCAGGTGAAGACACACTGCCCCCGGCTCAGCTGTGTCTGGTGAGCAAGAGCCCCACGGGGGTGACCTGAAACAGACCCTGGGGCAGCCAGGCTTGAGCATGTGAAGGATGGCTGGCCACTCCTGAGCTGTAGGGGTGCCCTGCAGAGGGTCATGAGACAGGGAGGCTGTGAGAGGCCAGGGCATCCTGCAGGGGAAGGGCAGCCACCACAGGCACCGAGGTCCTAATGCTAGAGCTCAGGACTAAATGACACTGGAGCCAAGGTGCAGCTGCGACATAGAGGTCAGTGTTGTGGTCAGGAGCCACCAAATATGGGAAAGGACATCTGGGGGGACAGCCCTAAGGCCGTGGCTCTGCAGGTCCCCTGGACATTCTGGGCTTCAGAAGTAGCCAACACTTCCCTCCTAAGAGGATTGTGTAGAAGACCCCCTGGAACCCCCAGGCAATAGGGGGCCCCAGGAGGTGGCCAGGTCTGGTCTCTAGCTTGCAGGACAATGACCAGCATTAAATCCCAGCAGGACCCACCTGCGAGGTGCTGGCTGGAGAGGGAGGAAAGGGATGTCCCCAGGATAGCAGCAAGGAGAGCAGCCCGTGTGGCATGATCCAAGGTCCCCGAGCACGTCAGATACATGGCTGCTCATGGCCCAGGAGTCCAGCACCTGATAGAGACACAGACCAGGCCAAACCTACTGCTGGGTGGCTGTTAGGAGCCAAGACAAAGCCATGTTCGATGCTTGGTGCCGTGGCTATGCCTGGCTGTCCTGGGAGGGACTGGAAGGGAGGGGCATGCTGGGAGGCACGTACTGAGGGGACAGACACCCCCAGGATTGTGCTCCAGGGCAGGCCCAGAGGACACCTGTCCCCAAGGCTGTCAGGCCTACCCCTGGAAGGCACTGGCATCACAAGAAGGTAGGCAGGGCCCTCCTCTGCAGGCCTGGGGATGGTCAGGGACAGGACCTGTACACCCAGTTCTGACCCCGGGATGAAGGGAGAGCAGGAAGGGCCATGGCTGGAGGCTGCAGAGGACCAAGTGGCCAGAGCTTGCTCTAAGCCTAGCACTCCCCTCTCTACGCTGACCACACATCTGCAGGGCACTACTGCAGGCCCCAAGCTCTGTGGTCACCCTCTGTGCTGCCTGCTGACCCGGCCTCCTCCCCAGAGCCATGCAGGGCCAAGCCAGACCACCAGTGGCGTGCTCAGCATGAGGCCAGGCCCCGCAGAAGACCCCAGGACACGGGCTCTCCTGCTGCGCTGGCTCCTCTACCTGCAGCCAGTGGCTCTCCCCAGTGGCCTTCTCTGGCCAGACGGGCTCTCCTTCCTGCACAGCACTTGGAACTGCACGATCACCTGGCTTTGCTTTTCTGATGGGCGCCAGCTGCACCTCCTGGTTTCCGTCCCTGTCCTCTGGCCCCAGGGCCTGGAGCCGCCCCTGGCTTGCTCGGCCCTGGCTCTTTCTGGGGGTTGCCGGTTCACCCCAGCCCCCCTTTTTCTTTCGAGGTTTGTCTTTTTCCAGGTGGTCAGATTATGGTGCTTCCCTGTGTCTTGTACCAACCCTCCCGAAGTCCCAGACGTCGTGAACACCCCCGTCCGCTGCCAGCCCTGCCCTGGTCTGCCAAAGTCTACTGAGGAGAACCCGCCACGTGGGACCATGGCACCATCCATTTCTCACCTTGTAGTTCTCTGGGGGTCTCCTCCAAGAAATTCCTCCCCAAAGCCACGAAGAAGTTCCCCAACACTTTTTCCTATCTGCCTACAGTCTCACCATCGTGTCTGAGGCTTTAATCCACATTTGGACTTCCCTCTGTGTGGGGTGTGAGGTTGGGATTCTTCCTTCTCTTTCCTGCAAAGTAAGCTGATGTCCCTGTGTGTCCTAGTTTCTGTTGCTGCATAAAAGCTGCTCTGACCCCCAATAGCCTCAAACAAGCCTCTCAACCTGATTTTGAGCACTGGGGACGTGGGAAGGGCTTAGCAGCGTGCTTCCCTTTGTAGGGGGAGAGTGGCTGCTTGTAGCTGCAGCCTGAGGTAGCCAGGGCCAGTCACCCTGCTGGACATGCAGGTTGGTCAACCACGTGGCTAGGATGTGGGCTGGTGGCTGGGAGCTTGGCCAGCTTCCAAAACCTGTGCCCACCACACAGGTTCCTCAGCAGTGCGGGCCTGAAGTCCTACAATTTCTTGCTCTGTGTCCAGCTACTGTCAGACCTGTGACCCAAGAGAGGCAGGAGCTGTGTGACCTGTGCTGCATTTTGTGGTCACCAGGAAGTCCCTAAGGCCAGTCCAAGCAGAGGAGACCCAGATCCAGCTCTCAAACCAGGGTCGAAGCACAGACCTGTTATTTCATTTTTTTTTTTTAGTATTTATTTTTAATTAATTAACGAATTTTTTATACCTTTGTTTTACTTATTTATTTTTATGTGGTGCTGAGGATCAAACCCAGGGCCTCGCATGTGCTCTACCACTGAGCCCCAGCCCCAGCCCTAATTAACTAGTTTTTAATCACTAACATATATGTGGCGTGTATTCATCTTGTGTGCTATTTGGAAATGTGGATTGTGGGACAGCTGCATCAAAGCTGGGTCACATGCACAGCCCCACTGTCGTGGGGACCCTGAAAGTCGTTCGTTGGAGGACATACCACATGCCATCACCTGTGGTCCCCAGGCTGCGAGAGGCCTCCTGCCGCCTCCCAGCAGCTGAGTCTGCCTCCTGTGCCAGCATGTCCCCCGCCCTTGGCCCCTGGTGACCGCCTGCGGCTCTCTGCTTCCATCAGGCTGAGCGCCCCAGACGCTGCACCTGGGTGATACCCTGTGCCCGTGGCCGTCTGCCCCTGGCTGTCCACTGGGCACAGAGTCCCCCAGGCCATGGGCCTTTGCAAACATGGCTTTTCTTCCCTCCTCCCAACAGTGCTGCCTTCAGCACGGGTGCCCCACCCTCTGCCCACCATCTGCTGACCAACATCTGGGCAGAGTCCAGTGAAGGGGGGGCAGGTGTCCCCGACACCATCTGCATTTCCTCTGAACATGTGCCCAGGAGGGGCATGGCTGGGCTGCGGGGCAGCTTGGGACACCTCTACACCTTTTTCCACCATGGCTGTACAACTTGAGACCCCAAGAGTGTGCAGGGGCACCCCTCTCTAGCAGCACTTGCTGTCTTTGCCCTTTACTGTCAGTCATGCTGACAGGCGCGAGGCCAGCTTCTGTTGTGACTTCACGATTCCTAGGTGGTTGTGATGTCGAGCATGTCCTCACATCCCAGTTGGCCTTTTATGTCTTTTTTTGAGAACTATCTATTTGGCCTTTATTTATTTATTCAATGGGGGTGGATAAGTGGGAAATCCATACCTCCAGCCAATTTTTCCCCCAACCAATTTTTAAAATTTTATTTTGACATAGAGTCTCACTAAGATGCTGAGGCTGGCCTTCAACTTGTGATCCTCCTGCCTCAGCCTCCCCGAGTCGCTGGGATCACAGGCGTTGCCATGAGGCCCAGGTTTGGCCACTTTTTATCAGGTCACTTGTTTTCCTGATGGGGAGCTATTTGGAGCATGCGCCTGTCTGGGTGTCAGTCCTGTGCAGCGTAGGGCTGGCAGGAGGGAAGGCCCCTCTGCAGGTCCTCTCTTCACTCTGGTTGTGCAGAAGCCCCTAGGTTTGATAAGTCCCTTTCGTCTGTTTTTGCTTTGTTGTTTCAGGGTCATGTCCAAAATATCATAGCCCAGGACGATGCCAGGGAGCTTTTCCCAGACCCGTTTTTCTAAAAAATCATGCATTTTCCCGACATCTCTTTGGAAGACTCATGGCCACTGTCCTACATCAGGTTGCCGTGAGCTGGGGACCTGCTGGAGGGGTCCACAGTAGTCCTGGGGGTCGGCTATCCAGCCCAGGGCCCTCTGTGCCTTTGACTGCAGGGCAATCTCCTTCCTTTTTAAACACGTCTAAGGTGTTCTTCATACTCATCGTAATGTAAATGCTAAAATTAGTCGGTAGCATTTCTCAAGCATCTGTTATTTGAATCATCTTTAGGTTGCAGATTGACTCAGGAGCATGCCAGCATGCGAGTCTGTGAACACCATCCAACTCTCCTTGGCCGATTTGGATCTTTGATTTTCTTCGTCAGGTCAAGGTTAATTCTGAGGTCAAGGTTAATTTGTTTGATGCTATTGTGCCAGGACTCTGTGAGACTCAGAAAATCCATTGTCTGCTTTCAGAATACAGTGTTTAGCATTAACTGAGCACTAAGGTCCAATTGTAGCCATTTCAACTCTAGCCCTTCTCTTTGTCCTCCTCAATTTTGAAATTAGCCAGTTGCATAGATTGTAACCCCAAGTTCCTCCTATCAGAGCAGGGGGCAGCGCTGCATCAGGGATAAATCAGGTGGACGGCCCACCCAGCGGCGCTTGCTAGCTAGGCTGGGTAGCTACTCTTGGGTGGCTGCAGGAGTGACGTCAGCCTTGCTGAGCTGCTTCTGAGCACGTGCCTGATTTATTCTGGCACCCCAGTATTTCCAACAATCTTGGGGGCTCATTGGGATATGTCACCCAGGGGACCATGGCGACACCCTCCTCAGAAGATACACATCCTGCTGCCTTGAGTGACCGCCTCCTTGTCGGGGAGGAAACCTGTGATCCCTGAGCCCACAACAAACTCAAAACCAAAAGTGGATCAGCAACACAGGGAAGGATCCCAAGCAAGCCCCGTGGTGACCAGGCAACTCCAGGCACAGACCAAGGTAGGAAACCTGTTCTTCAGAGAGAACTCCCTTGGTGGCCGGGACAGCCAGGGGTTGTGTAAGCGTGACTAAGACAAGAAACCTCTGGGGGGCTGGGGGATTGAGCCCCCAAATTGAAAACTCTAGTCTAGAGAAAGAAGTTGCTGGCAGGGAAAAGACACCACAGTTCCCGATAGCCCTCTGGGCCTCATGTAAAATCCTGGAAATCCAGGCACAGGACCAAAGGGAAAAAGAAACCAAGATGATAAAACACTCCTGCTTCATCTGTCCTCAGGAACCTGCCTCAATGCCTTCAGTATTTTGGCCAAAGTTCAGGGCAGATGGAGACTGGATGGAGACTGATAGAATGTGTAAATGATAACTGTCCTGATAGGAAGAGACAGATTATGCTCTCTGTTGGAGAAAGGGGCCTATGGTCCTCTTTCCTCTGTACTGTTACCAAAACGCTCTTCCCTAATTACTAACACTGAGAATAAAACCAGTGAGACTCAGAAGGAGAGCAGGGCCCCTTGTCTTCCCTGGGAATATTTCGGAGAAGAGCAGAGAGGTACCGGGGCCAGGAGCAGCGGCTGCTGGCCCTCCCCAGCATGGTTTCCTTTCCTACCTCGACTAAGAAGAGAATTAGGACAACTCCACAGGGCACTTCCCCTTTACCCTGGGAGAGAAGAAGTCTGGGTCCTTTCCCTCCCCATCAACCTTTATCCTGTATGTGAGGATCTTCTGGGAGGAGGCGAAATCAGATTGACACCCTAACTCGCTCAGAGGTGAAAATTTTGATACGGGAACTGGAGGCTTTGTTAGATGCCCCACGAGGAGTGGCAGACCAATTAGACCAATTCCTCAGGCCCCGACTTTACATCTGGATTGAGTTTATGTCCATGTGTGATGGCCAAACCAGACCTGGTTGTGACCTGAAAGCACAAAACCACTGTGGTAAGAAACCTGTGCCTGGGGAGGGGTCAGTCCCCCCTCAGCCTTTCTCCAGGAAGCCTGAGGGACCACGTCCCCACCTTTGGGTGGTGGATGACTGCCCTGGGGCTCTGACGGCGCCCTCTGGAAGTGTGCGGATGCCTGTGAGCAGAGCGGGTCCTCTCTGGGAGCACCTTCAGGTTAGAGCCCCTGCACGGGCTCCAGCCTCTAGACTAGGAATTTTTTAAAAGAGGAGAAAAGCCCCAGTGGTAGGACGGGCCTAAGATGAGGACCTGTGAGTGTCGAGGAAACTGCCGATCAGGGCTCGGAATCTGGGGTCTGCTCTCCTCTGGGTCCGCTGCGTACAATGAAGTTCGGAGTTCTCCCCTCGGAGAGATGCTGGCAGCTTCCCGACCAGCCTGCTTCCCCCAACACGTTGAGTAGTTTATTCCTGGCAGCTCGGGAACGTGAGCATCCAGCTGGACACAGTGATGGTAATGAAATACACCTGAGGGCCCTGTGAGAGGGTTAGAGATAGGGCTGCAAAGGGAACCGGAGGGCGTCCCCAGCCCAGCCACCGCCAAGGCTCTCGAGACACACCAGAAAGAGAGGAAGCCCGCAGAATAAAGAACAGGTGAGAAAGTATTCTGGATTCCATGTTGGTGACCCCTGAGGGCAAGGAAGGTCAACACCACACTTTGTGACTGACGGCTGGCCTGACACTGCTAGAAAACCACAGAAACTAGGAAACTGGAAGGACACCAGCCCAGGGGCTTCTGGAGGGGGCTCAGAGTGGTGGAGAGAAACAGAGAAAGAATAAAGTCATGCTCCCCGCCACAGAACAGGTGACCCAAAGAAAAGCAGGCCCTAAAAATCAGGGGCAAAAGGGGCCCCACTCAAGACACCCTTGGAGACAACAGACCCAGGGGACACAGCAGGCAACGGAGATGACACATGCTGCACCTGGGGAGCGCCGTTCTAGGCCCGGGGGGCTGGAGGGGAAGGGAAAGATCCTACGTGCACAAGGCTTCTCTTCCCTGAGAACCTTTTCCTGAGGAACTCTGGACTCCCACGTGCCTTCAGGAGACGCACTCTGGTCTGACACAGGCGGCCCCCGTTCTCCTCTGCTCGAGGTTTCCTCAGAAGCTCTGTCTCACTGGAGCCCAGGTGGCCCAGGTCCACGCTCTGTATTCCGTGGATCTTGTTTCGTCCAGCTGGAGTGGTCAGCCCTCCATCTGCCCTTCCTGCTGCCTGTATTCAGAGGTCAATTGCTCAAGGAGAAGGTGTGGAATCTTTGTCTCCTGTTCGACGTATGTGTGCATGCATACCTTCGCACCTGTGTGTTCTGTGTTGGGCCTGATGTGTGCTTTTGTCCATGTATCGTTTATATGGTACAGAAATCAGCATACGGATAATGGAGGTCCATAAACTTAGTAAAAGAAAATGGATCCAAATTCCTTTTAGTAAAAAAAAAAAAAAAAAATCCAAATTCCTTTTAGTTCATGTGACTTAAGCCTTTAAGGAAAAGTTTGATTTAGATTGGTTAAATAGATAAGACTAAAGATATCTTTTAAATTACTAACACACAAGCTTTTCTAGGTGGCCAATCATGAAAATGTTAGGTTCCATAAAAATGCTTAAGGTGCAACGTCTGTTGCTTTTAAGGATTCTTCTTTGGCAGGAATAGCCAACTTAAGGTGTTAACTAGACTTGACTGATACCTTGATTTTCATGGGTAAACTGAATGGGATAAACATTTATAATTGTGCTCGTTAGAGGAAATGTCTGATATTTGCAGTTAAAATACTAAAACAGCAATGGTTAAATATGAAATCAAGTACTCTTGGCTTGAATGATATGAGACAATATATTTGGGTCTATTAAATGTGTTTTTATAGTTTGTTGGTAAATGAGAAAAGACTGTTTCTGGGTCTTCACTGAAAGCAAGGTTACTGAGAGTCAAAATTCTAACACGTGATTCTATATGCAAAGAATATGAAAGTTCCAGCTGTGTTTCAAAACCCGTGAAACAAAGCATTTTCTACCTTGCTGAAAGGAGTAATTTGTCTAAATTTACAAATTTCCTAAGTATTTTTTCAGAAAGTAGATTTAAGAAAGGGTCTGAAACTAGAAAAGAGTTGTGAGAAAGTCACGGTGTGGAAATGTATCTTAATATGGAGAATTAGAAGGAACAGTACGCTACAGTCCAAGAGGAAAGGGAAAACCAAGGGGCAGACACGCTGCGGGGGTCCCGGCGGCAGCAGTAGGGCTCGGGAAGGCCAGTCTCCAGACGTCCCGTGTGTGACTAGGGGCTGTAATCAGCACAAAGGTGTTCAAGGGTTCTTCCCTAAGGTCAGCTTTAATAAGCCAATTCTCTACGTTCAGAAATAACATGGCTGCTTAAAACATTGATCTGCTCTTACCTATCAGGGTGATTTCTTGTGTCTATCAGGTTTTAATATTTAGGAACACTAACTTAACGGATTTAGAATTCGTAGCTGTTTTAAAGTCTTCTAAATAATTACTTTGAAACTGGTTAAATAATCAACTGTTGTTTTACCTCATTCCAATAGAGTTGACACCCTAAATATATGTGACCAGAGATGTGTTTACATCAGAGATGTGTTTACATCTGAGGCCTGTCTGAGCCTTGTCTAAGTTAATTATAAGTTTGTAAAATGAAAGTTTATGTAGGTTTACAGGCAAAGTAACCAGTAAGTGCTCTTTTATACATTGTATCCAATGTAGAAGGGCCCAGCTGCCATTTGAAGACCTGGCTTCTGTGTGCCTTGTTCAGTTTGGACCATCGACACTGTTTCCTAAACTGAGATTTAAAGTCACACTTTGACTTTTGTCAGTGTTGCTAACACACAGACCTGTGGCTATAGTTACCCACAGTGTGGATTTAAATTTTTCTCTAAAAGTTAAATTTAGATGATATAAGGACACCAGTATAATTGTGATACTAATTATTATTGGCTTTTTTGTATATTAGATATATTCATATCCTCGAAGTATACAAGTCTTCTAAAATATAAAGCTTCGGATAGCTCTTTACCAAGCTGGTATATTCCAAACCAAAGTTTCTGTAGTTTTCTCTTCCAGACTTACATGAAAGTAACAATTTAGTTGGGGATCTAATTATGTCATTTGATGTTTTGTAATTGAGTAAAAATAACCTGTCACCAGCATGTGATATACAAAGATTTTGTGTTACTGTATTCATTGAGATGATGAGTTAAGGTATCAGAAGATTCTGATGTATTTAAAGGTTGACAGTGTGAAATGTGGAAACATTTGCCACTTCTTCCACAAAGAAAAAATTAAAAGTTCTTTTATTTGATTCACATTTCAGATGTAATTTGCATTGTGTAAACTGATATTCATATCACCTCAGGAAACTATATATAAAAATTTTATAAGATGTTATTTTAAAAAGAAGCAAAGATCAGCTTCAGAAATAAAACACCTAAAATTAGTCAAGAGCTCCATTTCACTTGAGATAAGGCTCTGCCTCTTACCCCACTCCATGTTAGGAGGGCTCCAAAGTAAGTCAGAATTAAGCACATTTCAAGTTATGCTGGAAGGATAGATTTTTATTGTAAGGGTTACTGTGGTCTCAAAAATAAACAGACAATCTAATACAAAAATTTAAACTTAAGTAAAGGATTGTATAAATTATAAAAGGTATTCAAGTTTATAAAAGAGTTTCAAAAGAAAGTAAATCAGAAAAGCTCTCTTATGTGATTAAGTTATAAATTTATGGGTCTTTGTCAGGCAAAATAGATACCAAAGACATATTGGTGTTATTACAGAAATTATGCTTCTTGGTTCAAAGCTATTACACACACTGAAATGTTTTTGCTTTTATTAACTTCATTTTGTATTTTCCGTTAAAACTTTATAACTGTTACCCATTAATGTGTTACCTGCTTCTAAAAGAACAGCCTGAGTTAATTTGAGACAAGAAGCCATCATGTAAAGTCAGATAGGATATAAAGTATTAGTACTGGAAGTACTGGAAGAATACTAATAATATTAGAGAACTATTAAAGTATTAGTACTTCCAGTACTAATAGTGACCACAATTAAATGGAAGGGGTAACTATAAAATTATAGACATTGAAGTTAAAACCCAGTACTCCTACTCCAAGACTGGTGAAACTGACCTGCTGGATGTTTCAACCCAAAACATGGAGACCAAAGTCAAGGAAGTAAAAGGGCCAAGGAAAAAGCAGCCAATATTCTGGGTCTTGCCTTCTAAGGTCAACCAGGAGAATGACAGGACCCTTCTAAGGGTGACTCCAGTGAGTCATCTGACCTCCCAATCGGGGGATCACGAGGACCCTAGAGAACAGGAAGCCACCCAGTGCACATTCTCCAGAGGAGGGTCGCTGGAGAGGGAAATGTCTCTGATGTTTCCAGGGAAGCCACATGTGGTCAGCAAGACCCTGGCCCATCCTGGCAGATGGCACAACTGGTAGAGGAAAAGCTAAAGGAGCCAAGAGGCTTTTCACAAGTTCCCAAGAGTGATCCCTGACAAATCTCAGCTAACTCTAACAGTAGAGAGGGAATAAAGGCCAATTTTGACCAACTTGGTCTTAAACACCCAGCAGGAGAGTATAACCAAAGCACAGCTGCATGTGGACATTTAAAAGATAAGACAGGTTCTTTTACCTGAGATGTACATTCGTGTCAGTCCTCCTGAAAGTAAGTGAAACTGGGAGGTTATAAAGGAAGCGTCTTTATACAGGAGTGTCTGATAAATATTGCAAAAAGCTCTGTCAGAGTCACAGATGTGTTCTGAGCCAATCTGAGACCTGTCTGTGCTTTTTTTTTCTGGTATGATTATCATGAGCTGCTGCTCAGACTCCTCTGGAGTTTGCAGTTCACTTCCAGCCTGGCGACTTGGTTTTAATCAAGACCTGGAAAGAAGGCAAGCTACAGCTGAGTTGGAAAGGACCTTACAAGTGCTCCTCATCACCAGGATGCCTACCTGGTCTCCTAAAAGGGGAGAACTCATTACCATGGATGATTTCCACTCAATATATCTAGGATGGATGGCACAAGAACAAAAATGAAAACGTGGCCAAAGGGTATAAAAAGAAAAGGGGGAACTTGTGAGAGACAGAAAGTCCAGTGGTCCATTCTCAGAATATAGTATTTAGCCTTAATTGGGATGAAAGATCCAGTTGTAGCCAATTGAACCATGGTCCTTCCCTTTGCCCTCCCCAATTTTGAAATTAGCCAGTTGTGTAGATTGTAACCCTGAGCTCCTCCTATCAGAGCAAGGGGCAGCGCTGTATTAGGAATAAGTCAGTGGACCACCCACCCAGGTGTGCTTGCTAGCCAGGCTGGGTAGCACGCCCTGCTGCAGGAGTAAGGTCAGCCTTGCAGAGCTGCTTCTGAGCCTATGCCTGGCTTCTCACAGCACCAGGATTTCCAGCAGGTTCCTCACTCCATGTTTACACTTTGTAGCTAAATTGCTGGTGCAGAAAAACATGGGTGGTTTTGTGAAATAATTGGGGTTTATCAAATATGTACATAGATTCTCCGCAGCCCTTCCTTTAAAAGGCAGAGCCTACCCCTGCCGAGTATGGGCTAGAGGTAGTGATGGTCTTCTCAGGAGATGGTGGGAGTGGCCGTGTGTGACTTTGGAGAACTGGCTGTAAAAGTCACCTCAGTGTCCTCTTGTCTGATCTCTCTGTAGTCACCTGCTCAGGGACAGCCAGCTACATGTCACAGGGATGCTGATGGAGCCAAGTCAGCAGGTCCCCCTCGTCAGGAAATCAGGCCTTCTACCAGTGCCAGAGAGGAGCTGATGCCCTGTGATGCATCACTTGGAGCAGGTCCTCCTGCCAATCAGGTCCTCCAATGATGCAGCTCCAGCAGGGTCTTGATCTCAAGCTCACACGGGTCTCTGAGCCAGACCCACTGGACCATGCTGCTCCTAAACCCCTGACCTACAGCAGCTACAAGAAAATAAGTGCATAATTAATTATGCAGCACTTGACATTAATCAATGACCCTGTATCCACAGGCACTGCTAAGTCTCTTACCATTTCTAATGTGTCTGCTGATCCCGTTGAGTTTCTATGCAGGTAACCATGTTCTCCTAGAACTGCGGTGAGTCCCTCCCTTTTCAGTTCAGTGTCCTAGTTTATTTTTTCTTGTCTTATTCTACTCTTGTTGGTGACAAATTTGAGCAACAGAGATGCATGCTGTCACCTTAACTCTTGATTATGAGGGATGCCAGGAAAAGTTTTCTAATAAACACTGATGTTTGCTGTCAGGCTTTAAACAAGTTGCTTTTGATCAAGTTCAGAAAAGGTTCAATCTATTTCTAGTTTTCTGTAAGTTTAAACCATAAATAGGGATTGAATGTTATCAAATTGTTTTAATCTATACTCACAGTAGTCTTTTCCTTTAGTTGGTTCATGAGATAAAACACATTTTGGTACATGACAGGATTTTTCTCATGTTGAGCCATCTTTGCATTCCTGGAATAAATCCATTTTGCAATGAAAAAATATAAATAAGGTAAAATAAAAACCCTTGGGCTTGGTTATATTCTATTTAGGATTTTTATTGAAAGGCTCATAATTGTCCTTTCTTTTCTGATTTTGGAGTAAGGATATCACTAGCTCATAAAATGAGCCGAGATGACTTACTCTTGTATTCTATTCTCTAAAAAAGTTTACATAAGAAATAATTAGTCTTTACTGAGGATTTTTGGTGGGAGTCATTTGTTCCCTGTTGCAGTTTCTCTCATGGATACGGGTCTATTTAAATTCTCTATTTACTCGGGTGTCCATTGGGCACTTCATATTCTCACAGAAATCGATTCATTCCGGGCTTTCTGAACATGTTGGTGTATATCACTCGTGACTTTCCTCTAGAATTTCTGCAGTTGTTTTCCAGTTTTGTTCTATGTCAATCTCATGTTTCTTTTCTCCTTTCTTTCCAGTCCTGCTTGAGGTCTGCCAGTCTTGGCCTATTTATCTATTTAAGTTTCCTCTGGCTTTTAAGGTTGAATTTGTTCTCTATTCTCTGACTTTTGTTCTTATCTTTTGAACTTGACACCCCCCTTCTGGTGTGTCTGCTTTAGCTGTGCCTACCTCTGCAGCTGGCTGTGACAGTGGCCTAGTGTGTGGCCAATTTCTATGACTAATTTGCACACAGAAGAAACCTGTGTTGTCTACGGGATGTGTAAAGGAAGATGATATGCAATTGGATCTACTGTAGCATTGAAATGCAAGGACCTGAGCCTGCTTCCACATCCATCATGGTTTCGTAGGAGGTTTGCTGAAAGTTCCAAATACCACAGTGTATTCGAGTATTTCTCCTGGCGGTTCTCAGCCACAGCTGAGGGAACCTGAAGACTGTGTTACTTCATGCATATACATACATAGTCCTTCTATATTCCTGACCTATTGTCTTTTTGAGCAAGTGTCTAGTCTTCCTTGTCCCTTGTGATTTTTTTTGACCCTGATTGTATTTGTCAGATATTAGAATCGCTACCCCAAATTTCTCTGGATCTTATCTGCCTGTGTATCTTTTGTCCGTCTCTTTATTTTCGGTCTCTCTGTGCTTCTGTACAATATGTCCTGCTGGCTCACCCCACTGTGCGGGTCCCCGCTATCAGATCAGCCCTGCGCCAGATTTAGCCGGCACTTGCCGGCACCGCAGACCCCTCTTACTCTGAGTTTTCTAATTTCTGTGTAGTTGGCCTATTTTGTCTTTTCTCCTTCTCCAGGGCTGCAAAGATCCCTCCTCTCTCCCTCTTTAACACTATAGCCTTGGGCCCTGCAGGTGTGTACCCACCCAGGCAGGCCAGCCCCTCTCTGTGCCACACCCTTTGGGCACCTAGAGAGCCAGGGGCAGAGGAGGAGGGCGGGAGGCAGAACAAGACAGGGCACCCAGCCCGCGACATTTCTGCAGTGGCACCAGCCTGATGTGGTGCATTGGTAGAGTTTCCTGCAGCACCTGCCCACGTGCCCAGTGCCCACCTGCTCACCCAGCCCTCGTCTGTCTTTCATGGTTGAAAAGTGAAGCCGTGGTCCTGCTTCATTTTGCACATGTGGTCTGGCCGGAGGCCCTCCCCTCCCTGTGGCTCCTTCCAGCTGTGCATTCAGGGTCCACCCAGGCACCTGGGGTCCCAGGGAAAGAGCATGAGCCCCCACAGAGTGGCCGAGGAGGGACCTCAGCGTCAGAAGGAAACCCAGATTCCTGAACTGAGGAATTCGCCAGAGCCCTGCTTACTTACAGGTCAGGAAGTTGGGGACTAGGGTCCCTTACCTGCAGGAGCACTGGAGCCCCCTCTTGGAATGGAGGGAGGTGAATGGGCAGACATTCAAGCCCAACTGCCGGTCACCCCAGACCTCAGGGACAGCCCAGCGCCATCCAGTGGGATGATAAATGGATGCTATTTTTAAAGAGAGGTGCTGCAAAGATCATTTCTATTTGTTTTTGTGGTGTAGCTGGGCCCTCGTGCCTGCGTGGTAATGCAACGCTCAGGGAGATAAACTAAGGACTGAGCTCTGAACCCACCCGATACCATCGGGCACCACAGCGCACTGCCGCCTAACAATCTCGTGAAGGTTTTCTAAATTAAGACCAAACAGATGGCCGCCGTGCATCCCCACATCAGCCCCGTCCAGCTCCACACTCCCATCCATCTTGGTGTGGAGTGACGGCCAGCCAGCAAGGCAGTGTAGGAGCAAGGTGGCCTGTGGTGGCCATGTGGCCAGGAGGGCACAGCTCCTGCAGGGAGGCTCGGGCATGTGGTGGGGACCACACAGATCACTGCAGCTCTGGAGGAGGGGACGGGCCAGCCGCGGAAGCCTGGCACAGGCTTGGGCGGTCCAGGCTCTCGGCTGTAGTCCTCTGAAGCCCAGTTAGAAACAACCAGCATCCACTCCAGCACCAGCCGCCCTCAGCTTCCAGAGGCTGGTCCTGCCCCAGCCCAGTCCCATATTCAGAACCAGGCCAGGCAGAGGCGAGGTGGTCCAGGCTCAGGGAGGAGAAGCCAAGGGACCACAGAGAAGGACCACAGCCACTGGGAGGGAACAAGATCATCAGGGGTTAGGGCTGGGATTGTGGCTCAGCAGGAGAGCGCTCGCCTAGCACGGGCGGGACCCAGGTTCCATCCTCAGCACCACATAAAATTAAAGGCATTGTGTTGTGTCCATCTATACCTAAAAAATTTTAAAAATCATCAGGGGCAGGGTGGGGAGGAGTGGAAGGGCAGTGTGCCCCCTGGGAGCAGCCACCACAGGAGGAGACTGAGCCTCGCCCCAACGGAGGTCAGGGCTACTCCCCAGGATCCTTGACCACTGCCATCATAGCCCCAGGAGCTGGGCTGAGCTGGCACACTGGGCCTAGAAGAGTGCCACCTGCCCAGCTCCAGGGCCCAGTGTCTGACCTGCAGAAGCAGCTATGGGGAACCTTCCACCCAAGCAGGTAGGGCTGTTACCAGGAGCAAGGGACAGGGTCTGCAGGGCCTTCACACCTCCCCCCAGTCACCACTCCAGGGATGGCCCTGGGTAGGGGTCCTCAGGCCCTGGCCTACCCTGCCATTGCCCCGAGCACCCAAGCCACTGAGGCCTGAGCCCACCCAAGGTGGATGTCCAAGAGTCCGAGAGTCAGACCAGCCTTGGCCTCTCCAGATGCTGACCCCTGGTCCCCCTGTGGGCTACAGGGCTACAGGCCTGGACCTTGGCCTTGGTTCCCAGGTGCTGCCCAAGGCAGGCGGGCTGTAGGCTTGCTCACTAGAGAGCACCTCACTGCAGCTGCTGCGGGGTGCCCTCTCCAGAGGCCAGCCCGGGGCCTCCCGAGTCAGGGCAGGTTACCCCTGCTAGAGCCGCCCTATCCATCCGTGCTGTCCAGTTTCTCTCTTATGCAAAGCGCAGGCCTCCGGCTGATGGTCGTCAGGATTGGCGCTCACCGGGCAGTGTGCTCCAGGGAAAACGGACAGCACATGGGTTCAGTGAGTAGAGGACCAGGTCCCGGGCAGGGCCTGAGGCATCCGAGGCCTTTCTGCCTCAGCTAGCCACACCTGCTGCCCAGCGAAGGCCTGTGGGACCCAAGGGCTGGCAGTCTGCAGCTCTGAGATCTGGGGTCAGCAAGGCCACCCACACCTCTTCCCACAGGACCCTATCCTCACCTGCTCAAGGAAAGAAACCCACTGAGGTGCATGGACTCCACCGGGAGTCAGCACCACACAGGCCCCACTGAGGCCAGGTGCGGATTTGGAGACCCCCTCGGCCCCTCCCAGGATGCTCTGCTGTGTGGGGCGAGCACAGGCCCTCGGGGATGCCCCTGGACACCCTGCCCCACATCCCAGCACCCCCCCACCGGCAGATCAATAGCTTTGGAAATCTGAAAAGGGCCCAAACAAAGAAGTGGGCTTGTAAGTACCCAGCTCGTATCAGCTGATAAATGGCCCCCTCTTTAAGGGACTTATCTCTCCAGGACTTGCGGAATGAGGGATGGTGTCATTTGTCCTGTTGGCTCGTCTGGACCAGCCGAGCCGGATCTATTTAAAAGATAGTGCGATACTGTCGACAGCAATAGACAGGGTAATTGCAGAGCGACTGCCGGGGTATAAATTACATGGCTCTAAGTGGTGGAGTGGCCGCGGGAGAGCGGAGAAATTCCTGACAATTTACTTGTCCCTCTGCCCCGCCGCCTGCTTATCACGGGCCAGCAGAAGAAACGCGCTCTGGGTGAAAAAATTAAGTATTGATCAAATTAACAGTTTTTACTGATCTTTTTAAGGAGAAAAGGAGAGCAACAATTAAATTTAGAACACAAAAGACACGGCAGGATAACTCCTGACCCCCATGGCAAAGTCGGTGATGAGGACAAGCAGGAATCACAGAGGCAGACAGTCCACAGGAAGGAGACGCCCACGGCCTCCTGCAGGGCCCGCCACCTGCCCCAGGCCAGCCGAGTTCCTGGGAAGATCCCCCCAGCCACCCACAGAGTGCAGAGGTGGAAAAGGAGGCAGACGCAGGCTCATCCTGGGGTCCCACAGGGCCTGAGGCTTCTGGCAGCATGGCCCTGTCCCCTCCTAGTGGGGCCTCACGGAGACCACCACCCACTGCCATTCGCTCCCCCGTGACGTGGCATGGCCTCGAGGGCCGTGGGGCAGAGGAGCTCTCAGGCAGGGACGGCTGTCATCCTGATCACGATCGTCCTTGTCCTGGGCCTGTTCTCTGTCCTCAAGCACCAGAGGGCCCAGGACACCAGTGTCAGGAAGGCCTGGGGCTCGGGAAAGAGGACTTCCTGTAAACGGCCAGCCCCGGCCAGGTTGCGCACATACCCCTGGACAAAGCCCTATGCCCTGGCCATTCTGCTGCCCTCACCATCAGCAGGACAGATACACGGCCTGTTCACTGAAGCCCCACTGAGGCTTCACCTTGAGCGGAGGGGTCGGCAGCAGAGTCTCGGGCCACCATCTTTAAGAATGCCATGACCCTGGGTGACCACTGGGCAGTGACCACAGACTACAGGTACCCACTCACCCTCTGCCAAGCTCCCACAGGCTGGGACTGGGGAGGACTCCATGTGCTAGGAGCGGTGCCTGCCCTGGGACAGGCAGCAGTTGGGTCTCCTTGGTGGCTACACCTGGAGCCACCACTACCCCAGTGGTGGCCCTGAAGGGAACCCAAGGGTAGGCTAAGTGGCTGTCGGTGGGGACCAGATGGGCAGCCCTGGGAAATGGCCCCTGGTACGAATTAATGGCTTTGACTGGCAAATAACTGACCTCTCAGCAGACCCAGCAGACGCCCAGCCAGGTGCCGAGGTCTGGCAGAACAAGCCTACCTGGGGCCCTCACGGTGGGCCCACCCCCAGGAGGGCAGGACCCCTCCCGGGAGTCACAGCCCCCACCCAGCCACAGCCAGGCACAGAAGGAGCCCTGAACTGCAGCTCGCCATGCTGAGGCCTCATGTGGCCCAACTGGGGTCCATTCCGGCCCTCGGTCCCCTCCTCTCTCTTGTCCTGACCCACCCAGAAACTAGGCTATTTCTCTCCGTGGCCCAAATTCTGAGTGGGGCCTCACAGGGCTAGTGTGACACCAGGGTTCCCTCAGCCTAAGGCAGCCTGAGCTCAGGTGAGACTAGCCCCCAGAAGCGGGGCCAACAAGGTTCTGTCCCAACGCTAACTCTGAAGTCTGTCCCGACCCATGTGGCACAAGGAGGTCATTGCCCCTGAGCCGGGCTTTGGGTGGGGAAGTGTAGGAGGAAGGAGGCTCAGTGATGGGGCCATGCCCAGGGACCACCAGGGGCCACAGCCCCCAGCCGTTCTGAGGGCTGAGCCCACGGCCAGCCCACTGTGGGTCAGGAGCTAACCCTGCCCTCTCCGTGCACCTTCCGTAGAGGCCAGACACCTGTCCCAGCCCCAGGATGCCGCTGCTCCTGGAAGGGATCGATTGTCCCTGCTGACCAGTGGAACTCAGTGGGCCAAGGGAGCCACACCTAGTGGCCAGGAGGTGGGCAGGAGGATCTCCCCAGCAGGCACCCCGCCCAGCCTCTCCTTTTGGCCCAGCCTCTCTGGTTTCCCACGCACTCTGGGCCAGGCCCTGGGGAGACCCGTGAGGGAGGCAGACCAGCAGGGAGAGTCTGAGAAGGGCCCAAGGGTCCGTGTGCTCAGAACCAGCAGGCTTCTCTGCACCCCACCTGCCCCAGGGCTGTCCCTGCACCAGGTTCCCGGTGGGCGGGAGGGTGGTGCTCTCCCTGCACCAGCGCCCCCTGCTGGGTGGGGGTCACGGCAGCTCTCCTGGAGGATCAGGTACAGTTGTGAGAAACAGTGAGCAGAGGCCCGCGCCCCTGAGACCATGTCCCGCAGGGCCACCACACAGCATCACAGCCACACACCCGCACCAGCCAGAGTCCACCCCACACCCCTCCATGACCTGAGGACCACATAGTCCTACTCCTTCTCCATAGAGAGGGGCTCAGCGGCCACTCCGTGGAGTGCTCCCACGCGTCTCGTCCCTGATGGCCATGGCGTCTTCTCATCCACAGGACTCCACCTTGTGTCCAGCTCTTCAGCCATATCACCTTCAAGATAAACTTCTTTACAAAGGAGGCAGAGTGAGGCAGGGCCTCTGTGACAGGGCCCACCCAGAAGGGCCGTCTCCCCACTTCCCCATCAGGCCACCAAGTGTGTCCCACAACCTCTGCTCAGGGCTGAGGCGAGGCCCCGTCCCTGCCTGCCCCCCCCAGGCCCCAAGCCCAGATGACCCAGTGCCTGACACCAACCTGCTGAGGGGAGCCGCGGGCTGCTGGTCCCCTGGCCCCTTCACACCCACCTGCCTGTGCCCTGTCCAAGCCCCTGTGGACTTCTGCCTGTGGGCTCCCCATGGTCAGGCAGGAGCCAGGAGGATGTCTAAGCACAGGGACTAAGCTGGTGCTGACCTCAGTGTCCTAAGAAACCCAGGACCCCACTGCCTGTGCTGTCCCTCAGGCCAATGCCCCCACCGGCGATGCCGTGTAAGCCTTCAGAGGTGCCCAGGGCAGCATGTAGCCTGGCACCCCTGGCAGAGCCAAGGATCTTTGTGGAACTATCTCGGGAGCTGAGGGGCAGCAGCTGGGACCCTTCACACAGGAAGCCCCAGGGCCTGCTGGGGGATAGGCTGCCTCCCAGCCCAGGGGACAGGCAGGGCACGCAGCCCTGTCCCCCACTCAGGCTGGGGATGCAGAGTGAGAGGAAAGGAGAGGGCAGCCCTCTCTCAGCACCTAGGAGGGCATGAGCCCCAAGCCCACATCCCTCAGAAGATGATTTTTAAGCATGAGGAATTGCTGCCACGGGATTCTTCCAGAACGCCCCTCCTGCGTTTGATGCCTTTTCTCTGCATAGTAATGTGTCTTTAAAAAAAAAAAAAAAAAAAAGAGCCACTGATATATGTTACAAGAAGTGTATCTCTTTCACTGAGACAGAACATTTTAATTCCCCGACACGTTTTAGTGATTGCTTCAATTTCCGAAGATTTTGATAAAATCATGCGGTTTAAGAGTCGCGGGAAGGAGGCTGGCGCGGGCAGAGCGTAATGAAAAGCTCCTGCTTCTCAGCCTTCACTTGACACAGCCCGGCTCAGGGCTAATAAACGCCGCGTGATAAATGTTGGAGCCACGATTGTAAAAATATACTTGTAATTGGGTTAATATGCCTTAAAATACTACCCATCAGTTATCCTCCCTTCTCCCCTGAAGCCTGCGCAGGGGTGCGTGTGGCCGGAGCCCCTCTCCCCCACCCTGGGGTCCCGCTTCCTTCATCCCTCCCTGGCCCTGAAGCCCCTTCATCACCTGTGATCTGACTGAGAGGCTGGAGGGCAGAGCCCCCAGTGCCCTGCTCAGCACATGGCAGGGGCTGCACTGGGCAGGACACGCGGGAGGTGGTGCAGCCCAGGAAGCCCTCCACCAGTGCCCAGCTCCCTGCAGGTGGTCCTGTGCCTGCCCCGTGTGTCCAGCAGAGGCCTGAGGGCAGCCTTCCCCTCACTGCCCTCACCAGCTCTATCTCCACCCCAGGGAGCATCTGTCCCCGAAGGCAGGGCCCCCAGGGCTGGGAAACAAGTAGAGTGCTCAGAAGCAAGGCAAGAGGGACCCAGTGGGCAGGCAGCCGGTTTGCTCTGAGGAACAGCCTAGGCAGGGACAGGGCCATGAGCCCAGGAGGACGAGGCTCTGCCCTGGAGAGTTACTAGAAAAAAATGCACAGGAGTGAATCAGGGGATGCCAGGCTAGACCTTGGGAAGAGGGTGGGGTCACCAGACATGGCCTTGCCCCTGACCTGTCCTTCCACTCATGTTGTCACCTGTCCATGGATACAAAAGTGAGGTCACAGGCAGCACTGTGTGCTCTGCAGGGGATGAGACTCCGGAATGGGCCCACTGGGTTCTCTCCAATGCCAAGGCCATGGCCAGCCCCACTAGTATTCTGCTCAAGTTTGTGAGCTTGCTGATTGGATGGATGGATGGATGGATGGTGATGGATGGGTGGATGGATGGATGGTTACCGGTGGATGGTTACCGGTGGATGGTTATGGATGGATGGATGGATGGATGGATGGGTGGTTATGGATGGGTGGTTACCGGTGGATGGTTACCGGTGGATGGTTATGGATGGATGGATGGTTATGGATGGATGTTTAGTGATGGATGGATGGGTGGTTATGGATGGAAGGTTATGGGTGGATGATTATGGATGGATGGTTATGGATGGATGGTTATGGATGGATAGTTATGGATGGATGGTTAGTGATGGATGGATGAATGGATAAATAGTTATGGATGAATGGTTATGGGTGGATGGTTACAGATGCAAGGCTATGGGTGTATGGTTATGGATGGATGGGTGGTTATGGATGGAAGGTTATGGGTGGATGGTTATGGATGGAAGGTTATGGGTGGATGGTTATGGATGGATGGTTATGAGTGGATGATTATGGATGGATGGTTAGTGATGGATGGATGAATGGATAGATGGTTATAGATGGAAGATTATGGGTGGATGGCTATGAATGGATGATTATGGGTGGATGGTTATGGATGGATGGTTATAAATGGATGGATGAATGGTTATAGAGGAATGGTTGGAAGGTTATGGATAGATGGTTATGGATGGTTATGGATGAATGGATAGTTAGGGATTGATGGTTGGATGGTTATAGATGGATTGTTGGATGACTATGGATGGATGGTTATGGATGGATGGATGAATGGATGGTTAGATGGTTATGGATGGATGGATTGATGGTTAGATGATTATGGATGGACAGATAGATGGTTATTAATGGATGGATAGGTGATTAAGGATGGATGGTTTGGATGGATGGATGGATGGTTAGTAATAAATGGTGGAGGGCTAGAAGACGAGCAGATGGATGGATGAATGGATAATTGGATAGATGGATGGACAGATGAATGAATGGATGGATGGATGGATGGGTGGGTGGGTGGTTATGGATGGAGGGATAGTTATGTATGGATGGTGATGGATGGATGTTATGGATGGTTGGTGATGAATGCTTAGATGGTTATGAATGGGTGGTTAGTAATGGATGGTGAAGGGCTAGTAGATGAGTAGATGGATGAATGAATGGATAGTTGAATAGATGGATGGGCAGATGGATGGATGGATGGCTATGGATGGATGGAAAGGTAGATAACTGAATGTTTATTTTACAGAGCTTAGGGCCAGCCCCTAGCAGTAGGCTGTTCTGGAAGCTGATGCACAGATGTGGAGAGGGCTCAGGTAGCCTTTGATTCAGACCATGAGTGGCTCCTTTTCCCACAGGGCAGAGACCTTCTGTCTCTGAGCTCATTCTCCCCTGGAGGATTCTCAGCTTAGCCCTGGCCCACCCTGGCCTCCCTGCAGCTCTCACTCAGTCACCTGTCCCCTCTTTCCTCCTTCTACCCCTCCAGTTCTGGGGTCCAGGTCCTAGGCTCCCTGCAAGTCCTGAGACCTCCAGTCTGTGAGGAGGTGAAGATGTGAGGATCAGGACAAGGCAGAGCCTGGCAAGTGCTGGGAGGACCCCAGAAGGGGCCAGGGATTCAGGTGGGAAGGGCAAGCTGCACCACACAGCCAAGACCAATGTGTAGTGGGAAGGGCCACAGAGCCAGGCCCCCAGGTCTCAGTGTGCCTCTGGGGAGCTAGCCAACCAGGAGCCCACAGGGGGAAGGGCATGGTTCCTGGACCCCCAGCCCAGGATGGCCAAGAATGAAGTCCTGAGTGCTTCACTGTGAAGAGATGAAGCTCAGAGAGGCCAAGAGAGTGAGCCCAAACCTCAGAGATCTGGACAGAGCTGGACAAGACAGGCCAGGCTTAGGTCTGAATGAGAAGGGAGGTGCCAATGGCCTAAGGGAGGAAAGTGGTCCCCACAGCCTTCACCACCCCAGCAGGGGCACGGCGTCCCAGGAGGGCACACCACACTGCCACTGCTCATGATCAAAATTGAGCCCCCCACTACAGTCTCAGCCCCACAGCCAAGCACGGGGCCAGCACCCACCCAGCCAAGGGGGCTCCCTGGTTCCCCAGCCTGGGCTGTGAGCTCCCTGAGTGGCAGGTTGGTGCCTCCAGGAAGATGCCCAGGGAGAGAAATGGCTGCCAGGCGGGTTTGGCAGTCACTGGGTGAGTGAGAGGCTGGGTGACTTGGGGGTCGCAAGGTGGGGTGGACCCTGGGGTGCAGGGGCATCTGGAGGACTAACTTGTCTGCGGCTCCACAGGGCCAGCCCTGCTTTGCCCAGCAGGCAGTGTGGTGGACATGGCAGCTGAGCTGGACCACAAGGGAGTAATTGGATAATTCCCTCCTAAGAGGCCACGGCAGGAAGGCGCCCAGGATGCGCTACCTCCCCAAATTGCCTCCCTGTGGAAGCTGTTTAGGTAGCAGGCAGGGCACGGGAATGACCACGCACTGTCGGCTCCCCGAGCAGAGAAGGGACGATGGCTGGGGCCTCTGCTCCACACAGAGGCTGCGGCAGATGAGAGCGTATTCGCCTGCTCATGTGAAGTGATAGAATTGTGAATGAGCTGCTGACCTTTCTGGAGTGACAGGTGACCCGCGAGATAGCTGAGGTGGGCAGTAGCAGTGGCCTCGAAAATTGCTGCTGCTGCCTGAAAATAGACAATAAGAGCCAATGTGGCCTGAGGAGCCGTCGCTGCCGTGCTGCCGGGACAAAGCGGATTATCTCGGGCCACCAGTCCAAGCCCATCAGCCTGCCCCTCCCTTGTGCTCGAGGAACAGGGGGCAAAGGCACCACAAGGCCCACCATGTCCAGGAGGAGCTCAGGGAGACAGAAGACGTCCAGCCAGTCTGCATGGTGACCAGCCCCCCGGGGCTCAGCTCACCCAGCCCAGGGCCACCCCAGACAGGCTCAGCCAGGCTCCACCCCTCCCAAGGGTCCCTGCCTGCTGCACAGCTCCCCAGCAGGACCCGTCTGCCTGGCAGCCTTCTGACCGCTACAGGGGCCAACAGTTCAAATGCTTCTGTGCAGGATGCCCAAGGCCTCACCCCCAGGGCCCCTCATCACCCACCTCCGTCCCAGCCCATGGCCTTGGTGCCCTGGGCTGCTGCAAGTCCTTCCCCCCAGGGAGACGCCCACCAAGTCAGGCCTGAATGCAGGGCTCCACAGGCAGAGGGCCCAGCCCAGGCTTACTGGCCCCAAGGCCATCTTCTGTCCATAGGCAGCAGGATGCAGAGGCCCCAGCGAGGGGCATGCAGTCCTCTTAGCACCCACCCCGTCCTACACCCTTCCGTCCTAGGTGGTGCCCCTGGGTCTTCTCAGACGGCAGGGGCCATGGGGTATCTCCTGCTCCCAGAAGGGCCTCACCCTGGCCCCATGGGACCTGCCCACCACCACTGCTCCTGCCACCACGGCCATCAGGGCTCCCCGGGTGTGGAGCAGCAGCCCCCTCAGAGGGGCCCCTCCATGGAGTCCTGCCCCTGCTGGCCTGGCTCTGCGGGCACTGGGGAAGCTGGAGGGGGCATGGCAGCCCCAGGACAGTGGTCCAGGGGGGTAGGCCTTGACTCACAGTCCTCACAGCAGGCTGGCCACCAGACCACCTCCTGCCTCCACTCAGAGGGGCCACTTTGAAGCAGAGCTGGGGAAACCCTTTTGGATGTCTCAAGATGTGACCCAGAGGGCCAACCCCTCAGAAAAGGGTGGAGCACTTTAACCAGGAAGGAGCAACGCCAGGAGATAGGTGACCAGGGAGCCAGTGTGGGGAGCCCCCAGACAGAGGCTGCCAGGGGCGTCTGTGGCAGTGGGGGTGGGTCCTGGAGCAGGCAGTGGGCGGTTGGTGGTCACCAACGCTGGGCACAGCAAGAGCCACCACTTTTGCCATCTGAGCATGGGCAGGGCCAGGCCAGGCAACCAGAACACACTGATGGTCCCTGCAGCGACCAGCACCTGGCACAGCCACCACCTGCCAGGAAGACCCAGCTGGGCTCTGCATGTGCCCCGGGTGACGCGGGGCACAGGAGCTGCTGGGTGGCTCAGGGCGAGGCCCCAGCCCCCAGCCGACTCTAGACATTGGGGTGGGGCGGGACCCCCCCCAGGGAAGGTCCCATACCAGGGGAGGGCTAGCCTGGTGGAGACCCAAGGTGGCCTCCAGGCCCAGCTGGGAGGGTTGGCCTAAGCACCCATGTCCCACCACGTGCTCACCCAACACCAGCGGAAGCCCACCTGTCCCAGAGCCCACTGGAGTGGGTCCACCAGCCACGGGCAGAAGTGTGTGCCCTCCACACAGCCAGTCCCTCCACAGCTGCCTTTGAGCTCCTAGAGGAACTCCCCAGGGGCGAGGGAGCAAAGGCAGGCCAGGACTAGGCTTCCTGGGGGAGATGGGGCAGGGGGCTGGTGCCAGGAACGTGGGGGCACTGGGGAGGGAGGGGCTGTATGGGGTCCCAGCATCCAGGCCAGGGTGCGGTGCTGACCTCCAGAGAGGAAGCAGAGCCCTGGGGGGCCTCCACATCGCCCTGGCCTTGCAGCTGAGGCCCAGGTGGTGGGCCGCACCACTCCCCGAGGACCCTCGGCCCTGCGGCCCTCGCCCGCTTTCCCTGGAGCTGCACAGGACGGGGTGTGGTCCTCCTCTCCCCTAGGGGACGCTGCCCGCCTCGAGGAACCTTCCCCTGCTCCCCAGGTCCATTCCAGCAACACAAGCTGTGCCCTAGAATGCGCACCAGGGGCCAGGTACCCCTCCCCAGGCGTCCCTCCTCCTGAGGCCTGACGCAGTCCCCGCTTCTCTGCTGGGCCCCTGCCCTGCACCCCACAGAGCTGTGGCTACCCCAGGAGACCCCGCCACCTCCGCCCTTCCTCAGCAGGACCCGGGAGCCCTCCCCTCTCCAGACACTATCTACCTTCTCTCCTGGATGGACCCTCCTCTGCCGCCTCATCCTGACACTTTCCTGCTCTGTGCTTGATCTCCTGTGTCCTCTACCTACTGCAGCAAAACAAATGGCTACGATGACTGTGGCAGACGCCACCCAGTTGTGGCTCCCACAGACCCCGGCTCCGACAGCAGGAGGCACAGCAGGGCCTGGGCTCCTTTCCCCAGGATGGGCCCTCTGCTGGTGTCTCCAACACACATTGTACCTACTGTGCCCACAACTGGGTGCCAGACAAATCCCTCCAGCCTCTCCATGAGGAGGGTGGCCAGGCCCCAGAGCACGTGTCCCAGACAGTGCAAGCAGTGTCACTTCCGACAACCTGTCCTGGGCAGTCACCAGACTCACTCCACCAGGTTCTGCACCACAGGCTTCAGGGGACAGCGGTGCAGCCCCAGCAGAACATGTCCTGGACGCTGAGAACTTTGTTGAAGGGCAAGGCTGGCAGAGCCACCCTCTGGCACAGTCCCCATCCTAACACACAACAAGTGCACCTCATAACCACGGCACCAGGTTAGACTGCAGGCACAAGGTCTCGACCAGAGGGACCAGGTGTGGTGCAGGCTCCTAGGGCACTGCAGGTACACCACACAGTCCTTCTGAGGACCTAGAGGGCAAGAAAACCGCCCACACTCTCTGCCATGCGCCACAGGACACTTGCACTGAGGTATTCAAAACAGAAGGTGGAGGGAAGCAGCCACCAGCAACCCTGGACCCAAGTCCTCACGCATGGTCAGGCCTGTGATCAGGAGCCAACTGAACCCATCCCTATTGAATGACATCTCCATCACTTTCCACAGCCACCTCACCCCCACTGACCCTCTCCCCACTGAGGTGACACCTCCATCCCTCTCTACAGCCTCCTCGTCCCCACTGAACCTCTCCCCACTGAGGTGACACCTCCGTCCCTCTCCACAGCCTCCTCGTCCCCACTGACCCTCTCCCCACTGCGGTGACATCTCCGTCCCTCTCCACAGCCTCCTCGTCCCCACTGACCCTCTCCCCACTGCGGTGACACCTCCGTCCCTCTCCACAGCCTCCTCGTCCCCACTGACCCTCTCCCCACTGCGGTGACACCTCCGTCCCTCTCCACAGCCTCCTCGTCCCCACTGACCCTCTCCCCACTGCGGTGACACCTCCGTCCCTCTCCACAGCCTCCTCGTCCCCACTGACCCTCTCCCCACTGCGGTGACACCTCCGTCCCTCTCCACAGCCTCCTCGTCCCCACTGACCCTCTCCCCACTGCGGTGACACCTCCGTCCCTCTCCACAGCCTCCTCGTCCCCACTGACCCTCTCCCCACTGCGGTGACACCTCCGTCCCTCTCCACAGCCTCCTCGTCCCCACTGACCCTCTCCCCACTGCGGTGACACCTCCGTCCCTCTCCACAGCCTCCTCGTCCCCACTGACCCTCTCCCCACTGCGGTGACACCTCCGTCCCTCTCCACAGCCTCCTCGTCCCCACTGACCCTCTCCCCACTGCGGTGACACCTCCGTCCCTCTCCACAGCCTCCTCGTCCCCACTGACCCTCTCCCCACTGCGGTGACACCTCCGTCCCTCTCCACAGCCTCCTCGTCCCCACTGACCCTCTCCCCACTGCGGTGACACCTCCGTCCCTCTCCACAGCCTCCTCGTCCCCACTGACCCTCTCCCCACTGCGGTGACACCTCCGTCCCTCTCCACAGCCTCCTCGTCCCCACTGACCCTCTCCCCACTGCGGTGACACCTCCGTCCCTCTCCACAGCCTCCTCGTCCCCACTGACCCTCTCCCCACTGCGGTGACACCTCCGTCCCTCTCCACAGCCTCCTCGTCCCCACTGACCCTCTCCCCACTGCGGTGACACCTCCGTCCCTCTCCACAGCCTCCTCGTCCCCACTGACCCTCTCCCCACTGCGGTGACACCTCCGTCCCTCTCCACAGCCTCCTCGTCCCCACTGACCCTCTCCCCACTGCGGTGACACCTCCGTCCCTCTCCACAGCCTCCTCGTCCCCACTGACCCTCTCCCCACTGCGGTGACACCTCCGTCCCTCTCCACAGCCTCCTCGTCCCCACTGACCCTCTCCCCACTGCGGTGACACCTCCGTCCCTCTCCACAGCCTCCTCGTCCCCACTGACCCTCTCCCCACTGCGGTGACACCTCCGTCCCTCTCCACAGCCTCCTCGTCCCCACTGACCCTCTCCCCACTGCGGTGACACCTCCGTCCCTCTCCACAGCCTCCTCGTCCCCACTGACCCTCTCCCCACTGAGCACTCGCTGCCTGCCCTCCCCTCCCCTGGACTCTCCCACTCTGCTGTCTGTCTCTCTTGGACTGATGACCCAGAGAGTCAGAAGTGGCCTCTCCCATGCTCTCCTTCTGGGGTCCCCTCACTCTGCACCCTAACTCAAGTCCTCATGTCCTTCTTTTGCCATCAGAACTTCTTCTGTGGAAGGCCTGTGTCAGCTCTCCACTGTACTGCCGTGGGGCTCCTGCCTTCCCCTGTCCCCACTGAGACAGATGCCCTTCATCTGCCAATGGGCATGCCGGTGCCCCCTTCCCCATGTGGACAGAGCCACTGTGACCCTGGTGGGCAAGTACCCGTTCAGGTCCCTGCATGGCTGCCTATGGGTGCTGTTGAGGCCGACAGCTCAGTCACCTGGTGATTCTTTTGGCCCTTCTGCAGGCCCACCACACAGCTCTGCACACTGGCCTCACGGTGACTCCGTCACATTGCGCCAGGGTCCCAACCTCTCCACATCCCCATGGACACTTTACAATAGCTGTTCTAATAATCTGGAAATGTTCACAGATGTGGACGCAGGACCCTGGGCGGTTATCCCAGACTCAGCGCCTTGGATGGTCACTATGACCTGATCTCCTGGATGGTCACTTCCTCAGGACAATGGGTCTGCCTTGTCCCCACCTGCAGCCCATCTAGTGACCGCCCTGAATGGCCCACTCATCCCATCTTCACAGCGTCCTCCCAAGGACACACTGTGAAAGGCCTCTTCACTGGAGGGACCCCCCCCACTGACCCCACAGTGGTGACTTCCCTCAGGTCACATCCTGCCTCATCCACACAGGGCCCCAGGTCAGGGTCTGGGAGAGGCCATGCACACCCTGACCCAAGCCCCTGGGGAAGCCCAGCCCTGCCGCCCAACCCATGACCTAGTCACCGCTGAACCTGTGGTCAGCAGCTCTCCTGTTGCGTCACAGGGGCCCAGGGCTAAAGGGGGAGTAGTGAGTCCCCCCACCCAGGGACCCCGGGGGAGAACTGGGTCCTGTGGCACCAGGCGGCACTACCCACACCCACTCCCCAGCACGCACCTGGGCAGGCGGGTGGGCCTGGCACCCCCACTCTCCCATCCGTGCCCTGCCTCTGCCCGTTTATCATGCCCTGTCCTTCACTGCCCCTGTCCCTTGCCCGAGGGAGAGCCATTCAGAGCTGCCCAAGCTGAACAATACGATATTTCTGTTGAGCTGTGAAGTTGATTAATAATTTGGAAATGAAATCAATATGGGCTCTGCTTTTCTTCCTGTGGATCCCTGCACACCACGCAGGCTGAGGAGGCAGCTGGCTTAGGGCAGAGGAGCCAGGCGCCAGGGACAGGCCTGGTCCGGGCCCTGCGACCTCCAGCTGGGTCAGATGGAAGCACACAGCTTCCCAGGGGAGCCCTCGGGGGCTGCAGACCACAGAAGGAGCGATCCCAGCCTGCCCTCGCTGCCTGTAACAGGGGCCACTCCACTGCGGACTGTGGCCCCTCCAGGCTCTCCGCCCATCTGGGTGCCCACTTCATCCCCCTTCCTCATCATCTCCAGGGAGCCTCATTCATGTCCCCAGTCACCCAAGAGGTGGCTCCACCCTGTCCACTGTGGCTCTCCTCAGTAGAGATGACCTGACCCCTGGGCCACCTCTACTGAGCACCCTGCCAGCTCATTGCCAACCCCGATCCACGGCCCTCAGGGCTGGAGTCCTGGCTCTGGCAGCTCTGGCCCTTCCCCAGGACAGTCCCCAGCAGGGAGGCGGAACCACACTCCTCCCTCAGCCCCCCAGTCCTCGCTGAGCCTGCTGGCCAGGATCCTCTGGTCAGGAGCTGGGGCCTCCCACAGGTCCAGCCCGTGGTTCCTCCTGGCCCTGCCCAGACGAGCTGCTGGAGGAAAGAACTGCCCCATCCATCTTGGGGCACAGGGCCCGGTGCCGGTGAGCACAGGGCAGCAGACAGGTGACCCAGTGGATGGGGCGAAGACCAGGACCAACTGGCACAGCCGGGAGGGCACCACTCCACTGAGGGCACGTCAGGCAGCAGCCCAAAAGCCAGGGGAGCCAGGGGCCCCAGCACAGGTAGGCAGGGCCAGGGATGGGAAGGAGGCCAGGCATGAGGGACCCAGGGCTTACTGCTGCCTACCCAGCACTGTGGTCCACCAGCACACCAGGCCCTCCCCCTCTGAGGCCCCACCTGCCCCCATCCCGCCTGGAGACAGCCCTGCCAGCAGCAGCACCCAGTGGACTTGGCCACCAGCACTCAGAGTCTCTGCCCTGCTCTGGGACACCATGAAGGGGAGGCGGCGTCTGCCAGGGCTGTTGGGACCTCCTCGCTGCCCCTCACAATACCCATGAGATGGTCTGGCTCCTGCAGCTGCCTAAGTGGCCTTGAACCCTGCTGAGGACCTGGGGCAGATCCTCAAAGCCTCCTCTGGGAAACGGGGATGGAGAACAGAGCCCTCGGCCACCCTGAGGGTGCAGCTCAATCACCGGGCGGGAGGCAGGCAGCAACCTCTTGCCCCTTGGGGGCCCCACGGTGCTGGCTGGCCACCGGCAGCCTTCACTTGCCACGTTCTGTGTGCCCCTGGAGCACCATGTTGGCCAGTGTGCAGGAACTGTGGGGTCCTGTCCCCAGCCCTTGGTGACACCCTGACTGGGGCCCCAGCCCAGCCACCTGGCCCTAGGTCCACTCTGCCTCAGAAAGCTCCCATCTCTGCAGCCAAGAATGCTTCCTCTTCTGTCCCAGAGAGCAGCACTCAGGCCAGGGACAAGCCACAAAGGGCAGTCTGGCCTGGCCAGGAAGGCCCTTCCTGTACCTGTCCCACGGCAGTGATCTGAGTAAGCAGAGGTCAGGAGAGTTGGAGGGGCCTGTCCCAAGATGGCCCTGGTGCACAGGACGATGGCCGCTTCTCTAAAGTCTCAAGCCCCCTCTGGACATCATAGGGGTGAGGCTCAAGTGGAGAGCTCACCCTGCCAGACAGCACTGTGGTCAGCTGCAGACTGGGGCCACCCTGGAGGCCCTGGCTCCCAGCCCCAGGGTCCCTTCCACCCAGTGGACAATAGGCCAGTGTGAAGTAGCAAGCACCCTCAACCCAAGAGGCTCAGCCCGTCTGCCGGTGGGTGCCAGGTCAGACACAGGGGCCTCCGGCTGAGCCACCACGCCTCCAGCCTGAGAACCAAAGTCCCTTGACCCGTGTGGCGGGGGGGGGGGGGGTTTATGGGGGCCATTGACCGGCAGCATTGATCCCCAAGAATGTATCGCACAAATCATTTTGCACTAAATTGCGGAATCGATGAAGAAATCTCCCGGAAAATTTATATTAAAAGTCTCTGTTTGCCTAAATGAGTTCCCTGTGCCCATATTGAATATTTGGCTGATGAATTGAACGGGTTTAAATTTGAACATTGCAGACCCATTAAAGAATGAATTCTTAAATCAAACCCTGCCATTTATGATTGAAATGAGATTTCCTCCGCGATGGACTAGCCACTATATAAATCAGCTGTGCATTTTATACTGAACCATAAACAAGATATAATTCTTTTAAATACACAACAGGTGCCTTAAATCTTTTGATGCATCTTGTATTCATCTGAAGTGTGGATTGCTGTATTTACACCAGGTTCTGCAGGGCCTCTGAGGGTGTGGCCAGTGGAGGTCTCGCAGCTCACAGCCTCCACAGTGGTCCCAGGTGGGCACAGAGGAGCCAGGCTCAGGCGTCCTCCAGGGCTGGCCAGGGTGAGCTCAGCACCCTCACACACATGCACAGGCACATGCACACACATTCATGGCACAAGTGTGTATGCACACACCTGTCTACATGCTTGCTACTGACTTGCTGTCTACTGACTTGCTCGTATACACAGCTCCCAATGCACACACTCGTGCACAGACATATACATGCACAAACACACAGGCCTTGTGAATGTGCATAAGTACATGTGTGTATTCATCAACACAAGCACACACGCTCATGTGCACCTGCATGCCACACACACATGCTCACACTGACATGTGAAGCACCCACAGGGGCACAGGCCTGGGTAAGCATGCATGCAGAAGAACCCCAACAACACACACATGCACACCTGGGCACCCCCTTGCTTACACAGATGTGTACGCATACATGCAGGCCACGTGAACACACACTGGCACACATGTGCACATGTACCCATGCATATGCAAAGACTGTAGGCAGGACCACACAAGGCATTGGCCAACAAACTTGGGCATCTCTACAAGAATGGTAGACACGAGAACCATGTTTACAGACATCTTCCACACGTACACATGCTTGCACAATTACACATGTACTTCTCCACTCTATGCAGAGGTACCTAAGTGCAGCCATGGGACAGCCCGTCCGTCCCCACGGGCCTCTGGCCAAAGGCACCTCTGCACTGTGGGCTCCACCACTGTGGACCGGGGCCTCTGTGCACTCGCCCTGAGCTGCACACCCAGGCTGACCTGCGGGAAGAGCCAGGAGAGGACCAAGAGCACCACAGACCTGGCCTCCAGGTAGAGCAAGTGCCTGAACAGGGACAGGCTGGGCCAGCAACCAGGACGAGAGGCACAGGGCACTGCCACCCAGGACCCCCTTCCTGTGCTGCCCCACTTCAGCCTCTGGACCACACAACTCTCTTCATGGATGTCAAACTGCACACCAAGGACTGCCAGTTGACCACCTACGCTGGAAGATGTGAGCACCCACACCTGGCACCAAGCAAGTCCTTCCTCCTGAGCCCCTCAGCCCCAGAGAACAGGTGGAACACACTGGGGCACTCGCTACGGACCCTGCAGGACACCAGGTCCCTGCATCTCCCTGCCACAGATCACAGCAAGGTCAAAAAGGTGACATCTAACCCCCAAAAGAGACCAGGTGAGACAGAGATACACACTGATCCCCAGGCCACACAGACCCTGGAGACGCATTCAACCATCTTGTCAGGAGTGGAGTTAAAAAAGCATAAGGGGACTCAGACCCCAGACTCAAAGAGACAAACGTGCCTCGCACCACAGAGGGAGGGACTCAAAAACCCATGATTCACACCAAAATAGGAGGTCCTCGCAGAAAAAGCGTGACCAACAACACTGAAAACAAGACATACTTCACCAACACTAACAGCACAACTAACTCAACACCTCACACTCCACCCCTCAAACTCCATGACTCATTCTCCATCCCTCACCCTCCAACCCTCATTCTCCATCCCTCACTCTCCATACCTCGCTCTCCATCCCTCGCTCTCCATCCCTAACTCTCCATCTCTCACTCACCATCCCTCCTCTCCATCGATCACACTCCATCCCTCAAACTCCATCACTCACACTCAATCCCACACCCTCCATCCCTCACACTCCATCCCTCACCCTCCATCCCTCACCCTCCATCCCTCACACTCCATCCCTCACACTCCATCACTCAAACTCCATCCCTCACACTCCATCACTCAAACTCCATCCCTCACACTCCATC
>NW_026000108.1:1156447-1160785 GCF_001458135.2 Marmota marmota marmota
CTCCATCCCTCACACTCCATCCCTCACACTCCATCCCTCACACTCCATCCCTCACTCTCCATCCCTCACTCTCCATCCCTAACTCTCTATCCTTCACAATCCATCCTCACACTCCATCCCTCACACTCCATCCTTCACACTCCACCCTGCACACTCCATTTGTCACTCTACGTCACAGACACTCAGTCACTCACTCTCCATTCCCTCACACTGCAACTCTCATACTCTATCCACTCACTCTTTATCCCCTCACATTCCATCCCTGACAATCCCACCCTCACCTTTCATCCCTCACTCTGCATCCCTCACACTCCACCCCTCACACTCCATTCCTCACACTCTATTCCTCCATCTCCATCCCTCACACTCCATGCCTCACATTTTAACACCCCATTCCATCACAGTTCATCTTTTATACAACATTCCTCACATTCCATTTATCACACTGTATTCCCTGTTTCTTCATCTTCTCACATTCCATCCCATCATCCTCCATCCCTCATAATCCATTCCTCAATCTCTTCACTCTCTATCTCTTCACTCTCTATCCCTCATTCTCCAAAGACTCTCACACAATCCCCTCACAGTCCATCTTCTCACACTTCAACCCCCACACTCCATCACCTCACACTCCATCCTCTCATATCCATCCTTTCACACACCATTCCCTCACACTCTTTCACACCGAATTTCCTTACACTCTATCCCTTGCAATCCATCTCTTCACACTCCATCCATTCACATTTCATCCACTCATACTTCATCCCAAATACTCTGTCCCTCAAATTCTATCCCTCACACTCCATCCCTCGTACTCTATCCCTCTCACTCCGTTCCTCACACATTATCTCCTGAAACTTCATGTCTCACACCCCATCCCTCACACTCTAAACCTCACATTCCATCCTGTCACACTTCATCTGTCACACTCCATCCTCTCACATTCTATCCCTCACACTCCCTTTCTCACACTCCATCCCTCACACTCTACCCCTAACATTCCATCCTGTCAAACTTCATTCATCACACTCCATCCGTCACCCTCCATCCCCTGAGAATCAATTTCTCACACTCCGTCCCTCACACTCCATCCCTCACACTGCATCCCTCATCCTCCACCCCTCACACTTCATCTTTCACACTCCACCCCTCATACTCTACCACTCACACTCCACCCTTCACACTCCATTCCTCTCACTCCATTTCCTCACTCTATCCCTCACACTCCATCCTCTCAGACTCCATTTCTCAACTCCATCCCTCAGACTCCATCCCTCACACTCCACCCCTCACACTCCATCCCACACTCCGTCCCATTCCATACACCCCTTTCCCCAGTATACTCTCACCACTCTTACATATATTTTCTCATGTGTTTTAAGCATATGTATATATTGATGCATATTTCCACTTGTGGTAATCATATGTAATGTATTTTTGTGCATATTATTATGAGCTTTTGTTCCTATATACCTATTATGTATATTTCCTATATAAGTGTGTTCATGCATGTCCTTCATATACTTGTTTGGATGTATTTGTTTAATCGTTTGTATGTCTTACGTGTGTACATATGTGTATGTATGTCACCAGGATTGATGCATCGATTATAAATGAATTGGAGTCTAGTCCAAGTTGTGTTATAAATGACACACCCATTTAGTCAGTTATCTGTTTATCTACTATATGAATCGTCTTTTTCACTGCTGTGTCTAAAATAGCTGAAAATTACAATTTTATGAAGAAAAAATTCACTTTGGGACTTCGGTTTCAGAGATCTTATTCCACAGACAGCTGGTTCCATTCCCTGGGACTCGACGTGAGGCAGAACATCATGGCAAAATAGTTCAGCAGAGAGAAGTGGCTCATAAGGTTATCAAGAAACCCATAGAGTCTGCACTCACCAGATACCATGGATCTACCCCAAAGGCACGCCTCTATGGCCCCTCCTCCAGCCACACCCCAGCTGCTTGTTACCACTCAGTTAACCGGCTCTCATAATCCAGTCTTTTCACCTCCAGCCTCTTGCTTTGTCTCACACATGAGCATTTGAGGGACACCTAATATTTCAGCCATAACATCTCCCTACCTGAAAACATGCCACACAAATGTGTCTTTTTAGAAGGAAATCACTCAGTCATCTCAAAAGTGTCAAGAAATGTATCTGATAACCTTTAAAAATTTTTAAATAACTCAAAAACTTGGGATAAAAACAAATTGGATTATTGTATGGAGACAACGGAGACAAGACTATCTCTACATCCACCCCTCAGGCCACATGATAAGATCTAGGGGGTAAGGTCACTCAGCAAGTTTTAGCAATGGACAGGAAAAGTTGGGTCCCCAAAGAGTCACTGAGATCAAGGGGCCAAGGTTCCCAGAAGAGAGCCAATAGGCTACCACTTCCAGAAAGAGCCAAGTCCAGCAGCTGTGGAGGTGTGGCCTCAGACACACTGCTGCTCGCCAGAAGAGCAGACGCCATCGGCCAGCATGGGAGGAGCTGGGCCAGGCCCAGGCCCCCAGGGGACACCACCCAATGCCACCGCGTGGTTCTGAAAACCCACCTCACTGCCTGACGGAGTGGCCTGCGGGTAGGCAGCACCAGGCAGGGGAGGGTCCTCCTTGCAGTGGGCAATGGAAAGTGTCCCCACCCTGCTAAGAGTGAAGCCCAATTTAAATCTGATGGAGTTTATTTCGGGACTTTCCCCTCGGTTGCCCTCGGTGACGGTGAGGACGCCTGGGAGCGTTACTGAAGGTGGGTGAATCATCAGATCATCAGTGTGCACAGACTCTGACTGTGTGATGTCCAAGCTCAGCCCGCCCAGGCAGAAACAAGGACAGAGACAGGACAAAGGTGGCTTTCTCCCTGGGAGTGACCACAGGTAGACCCCAGGGCTGGCATGAGTGGGCACTGAGTGGACACCTTTGCCAGGCTCCTTCTGGCTCCCAGGCCTCCAGCTGGGCCCTCTCAGGGGGCAGGCCCATGGCCTCCCAAAGCTGTGCCCCTCACCCGCGTCCTGCACCCAGGGCTGCCCACACAGCCTGCTTGCCGAGTCCCGCCCACAGCCATGAGCCTCCTGCAGCCCAGCTCAGTGCCAACCCTCAGCTCCCCATGGTGGACCACTCACAAGCTGACCTCTAGGCCTGCGGTCAACAGCATGCACCCCAAACTCTCGAGGAGCTGACAAGGAGCCAGACAGGTGCCCCTCTGTCCTTGTGTGGTGTGCGAGCAGGAGGCCACGCAGGGGCCCAACATAGGCCAGGCCTGCCCAGGTGGCCTGTCTGTGCTTCACCCTGAGCCAACATGGAGACGCCACGTCACCACCCTGCAGACCCCTCCAGCCACGCCCACCACAGCTTGCGCCACCTCAACACCTGTGGCTATGGACCCACTGCCGAGGTCGGAGCCCCCCATCCCATCCCCCCAGGGGCCCACCTCTGAGCTAGGCAGCACCATGAGCCTCTGGAGACACTTCTCATCTGACCATCACAGTGGCACCTGCCTGGCATCGGTGCCCATGCTGAGAAGGGGGCAGCAGGTCTACTCTCTGCCTGGCATGGCCAGGGCCCAGGACATGGATGCCGTGGAGCCAGCTGGTCAGGCCGCACATGGATTCAGCCCATCACCCACCAGCTGACAGAGATGGGAGAAGCTTCCCTGGACACAATGGGAACTGCTCTGGGCTGGTCAGCTCTCCTGGGAGGAGGGCCACTTTGCCCCTCTGCAATGAGGCTCAGCCAGGGCCCCGGGCCACATGGCCCCAAGGCTCACGGCGCTTCAGCCAGTTGGCCACCAGCTGGACAGCTCTCAGAGTCCCTGTGGCCACCCACCACAGGGTTGCCCGGCTCCCCACCCACCCCTGCACCTTGGCCCACCCTTCCAGCGGGGGCGGCTGCTTGGTGACCTTGCGGTAACCCGAGTGCCATCCGTCAGCGGCCGGCCGCCAGGCTCCGGAACACTGCGGCAGCTCATCTGAATTCAAATTACCCTGGGAGCCGTGGCGGGTGCCAGCCATAACTCAGAGCCCGCGAGGAGGAGCGCGGCCCGCCCGCAGATTGGACATTACCATACATTCCTGGGGCGTCGGACAGCGCTGCTAATGAAAATATCAATCAAAAACTCAGCTGACTTAATGGTCAATTTAAATTAATTAATTGGGGAGGAGAAAAAAGTTGAGGAAGGCAGTGGTGCTGGGCTCCATCTCCAGCGGGCAGTGAGCAGGAGGCAGGACGCGGCTGGGCATGCCCCTAGGCTGGGAGGCAGCAGCTGGGCCCCAAGGCCCCCAGGGCACATCCCAGCACCCAGGGACCCCTGCCGGCCCGAGAAAGGGTGAGAAG
>NW_026000108.1:1161682-1179407 GCF_001458135.2 Marmota marmota marmota
GGAGTGGAGTGAGGCGGGGCTGGGGTGGGAGTCTCCATGGGGCACGTGGGCCCAGAACTGAGGCACACGGAAGTTCAGCTGGGGCAAGGCTTGGGTGGGCGAGGTCAGCACTGCACTTACTATGGTGGCTGAACCCTGGCAGCGTCCCCTATCTTCAGCCCCTGAGGCAGGCGCCGGAGGGAGGCCCTGGCTTGAGGTCCACAGGGAGCCACACAGAGGCCCTGGAGTCCAGTGCTGGGGGCTCCACTGGGTGGGCCTCTGGTCCCACCAGCACTGCACCCAGCAATCCACCCCACCTAATTTTGTGCCCTCTTGCCAAGGTCACAAAAAGTCACCTCCCTTGGCCACCGAGATCACCAAAGTCCCTAGCACAGGGCACTCAGAAGCTGCCCAGCCCAGCAGGTGGAGGTCCATGACTTCTACCCTTTGGTCCCTGGTGCCCCATCTGGCCTGGCCAGGCCTGTTCTGACAAGGCCACAGCAGTGCTTCAGCTGGTGTCCCTGTCCCCTGGCTGGCTGGAGCCCTGGGGCAACAAGCCAGCCGTGAACTGCCTGTTGACAGACATCTCTCAGACATCAGGTGCCACGATGACTTCTCCAGTAACTGTGGGATCGATCACCCTAGGAGCCTCAGACCAAAGCACCCAAAGGCCAGCCCGGCACCCCCTGGAACCCACCAGACCAGCTCCCCAGAAGACTGCAGCCCATTTAGCCCTCCCCGCAGGGCCTGCCAGGAGCTGGAATGGGTTGGGTCAGAAAGTGCACCTGCCCTCCTGCCCAGCAGGGACTGACCCTGCTCTCCATACCTGGGTCAGATTCTAGGCTGCAGGAGGGGTGTCCACCAGCCTCAGGGTGTGGAGGTGCAGAGCCAAAGTGATCCTAGGCACTCCCGGACCCTCTCCCTCTGCTCCCAACTGCAGCCCTCTAGGACTTCCACTCAGCAGGTGGCACCTCCCAGGACCAACAGAAAGTCAGGGGGCCTGAGGCCCAGACTTCCTCACTCAAGGCCCTATATCCACCATGAAGTGACCCCTGCAAGAGCCAGGCTCTGTGAGAGCTTGTGGCCTCAGGTCAGTCCTCCCACATCTCTGTGCTCAGGATCCACGGGTCTCCCATCAAGAGGAGTGAAGATTCCCCAAGCCGTGGGGTCATGCCCACAGCTCGCCTGGGCAGAGGAAGGGGTGGCACAGGGTGAGGACACCTAGTAGGTCACTGCCCACTGCAGGTTTCCACCTCTGCTGGGAGCCATTAGCCAAGTAGGTATGACAATTTCCTTGCCAGCGTACCCCATGTTGCTTAGTGGAAGGACTCGTGGAAATAGGACATTTTGCAGTGACATTGCATGTAAGGTGACCTTGCTCAAGGACCAGGGCGGATCCGGGTTTAGGGCGTTCCCGGTTTAGGACAATCCGGGTTTAGGGTGGTTCCAGGTTTAAGGTTATTCCTGCTGGGAATAGGGCGTATCCTGCTGCCTGAGTTCCCCTTGCACCTCTGCATCTGGTGGGTTGCTGCACCCTCCTAGGCAGGGAGGACGCTCCCTGGAGCAGAGAACAGAGGTCTCTTCCCCACCCATGCCTCCCACTCTTTGAGGAATGGCATGGACCCCCTTGGGCACCCCCCAGACCCAGCACTGGCTGGAAGTAGAAAGAGCTGGTCATTGGGATGCAAGAGAGGACGGGACAAACAGAGGAGCCCCTCCTCATCTCACGGTCCAGGGGCCTCCATCTCCCCTAAAGCTCCAGCTCCCACCAGGGCCACCAGGGCCAATCTTTGCTGACACCCAGTGGCTACCGGGGGCAATGCAGGTGGAGCCCAGTGAGTCCCCAATGAGAGGGGAGGGAGGGCTCAGGAGCTGGATGGTGGTGGGCGCTTCCAGGGTCCAGCCCCATGCTGGGTCTTTCAGGCAGCAACCTGAATGTCCTTCAGCCCCTGGGAATTCACAGCCTGTCACAGCACCGGGCCATCTGTGTTTCTGTCAGAACAAGGAGAGGACACTACAGAGACAGGTTCAAGAAGCCAGCTAAAACACCAAGCACAGGAACAAATGGGAAGACTAAGGAAAAGCACCCAGATGTCAGGTCAAGCTGCTGAAAGCCAAGGTCAGAGAGACCTCCAACGCTCCCAAGGAAGAGCGATGAAGCTCACCTGACTCCCCCCACCCAGCGGCGCCAGCCAAGAGGCAGTGGTCAGGAGGGAGAGGCGACCTCCATCTCACAAGGCTAAAGCGCCCATCAGTGAAGGCTGACGCAGGCTTCAAGTCCTGAGCACACATCTCAGGCTGAGGGAGGTGAGCCTGGAGACAAGGGCTCCAGACACAGAGCACATGGGGGCAGGAACCCCAAGTAGAGATGACCATCTGTGTACGTCTTAGACAAAAGAGGGTTTAAGCAAAAATCATCATCAGGGACAAGAAGGTGAAACGCACACTTCTGAACTCTGTGCACCAACAAAACCAGGAGGAGGGAGACCCAGCAGCCATAGCAGAATCCAACGCAGTGATCAATAACCAATCATCGGGCAGACCAAAGAAAGTGAGGACAGAGGAGACGTGCACCAGGCTCCATCTCCCAACCCACAGGTGTGTCCCTGCAAGATGTCTTCTCAGGTGCACGTGTAGCACGTGTGGAAATCGACCATGAACTTTCAACACATTCCCACCACGGTGGGGGTGAGAGGTGGTAGGCATTCACCCACAGGGCGGCTGCAACAGAAAACCAAAGGAACAAGCATGGTGGAGGACTCGGGTGCTGGGGAGCACAACAGTGGCCATCATGGAGGCCAAAACTCCAAAGTGTTCGCCAAGTGCTACAGCAAGTCCACCTCTGGGCACGTCCCCAGAGACAGGCAGGCCAACGTCCAGAGCAACCCTGCTCCCAAGAACCAGGGGGCAGCGACTCCCACCACCACACATGGGAAAGCAGATGGTGTGCACCTGTGATGGAATCTCGCTCACTTCCTGAGGAAGGAGGGCCTGAGGTGCTGAGCGGCACCAGGGGCACATGCGGGGAAGCAGGAGGAGGGAGCCAGTGCCTCAGACCCACGGGCAGCCCTGGGACCCGGTGCAGGGGCTGGGCGGGAGGGGACCTGCGTGTGTCGGGCCACAGACCCCTGGGAAGACGAGGACCTCCTGCACGTAGCTCATGGTGGCCGCGCCACAGCATGGATGTGCTCAGAGCCAGATTCACAGCTTAAGGTGGCTTACAGCGTGGCAGCGTGTGCACAATACGTATCTTACCATGACATGACGGGCACTCCTACCTGGAGACGCAAGGCCAGTGAAGCCACTGGGTCCACTCTGCCTGGTGTCCACCCAGTAAGTGGAGATCAGGACCCAGATACACAGGGAGCGAGCATGGGAGGACCAGGGACAAGATGCCACCTGTGAGCCACAGAGATGGCAGAGGCCTGTTGTCTGGCCAGGTTTGTGGCACCTGTGACAGCCCAAGCAGACTGACACCAAGTAAACCAGAGAAACGTCACAGGCCGTCTCAGTGGCTAAATGAAACTACAGCCATTCACGACCTCCATCAGCTAACTGGGAATGGAACCAACCTTCTGTCTGGAAATCTCCAGATCCAGCACCTCCACTTCATGGCCCTGCAGAGGTCCCTGGAGGTTGGAGGGAGACCCCAGGACAGGGAGCAATGCCCTCCCGTTCCCCAGGACCCCTCCAGGTCAGCCCAGGAACAGATCCCAACTGCAGAGATCACCAAGCTGTCCTGCCACCCGTCCCTGCCCGCAGCCAGCCCTGAGAGGTCAGGATTGTCTGTCATGAGCACAACAGGGGACTTCGGGTCCACATGAGGGGCAAGCCTGCAAACCACCCTGGGGACACCTAGACGCCTACGGAGACAGAACTAGACCCAGGAGGAGGCCTCCAAGTCCTCACCCATGCCCTGATCCAGCAGCTGTGTCCATGGGCACCTGCACCCCACAGAGGGCACACATTCCACAGACACGCATGCACACACGTGTGCTCATACGTATACATGTGAGTAGACTGCACACGTACAGACCACAGGTATACACACCTGCAAGCACATGCACACGTCACAGGTGTACAGAGACATACACAAACCCATGTGCAGACACGCATGCAAATGGGCACATGTGTAGTTACATGTATACACTTACCTAGGTCCATACAGATATGGCACACATGTGCTCATGTACATGCAAACACATGGTGTGCACATCTGCGTGTGTGTGGTAGTGGACAATTTGCACATGTGTACACATGCATGTGCATGCATGCAGGCATACCCACACGCACACACAGCACATACCTCCCTAAAGTCCACTGGCAAAACATCAGCATGTCTCATTATTCCAACCCACACAAGGGACCTAGAAGTTCATAAAGGACCTAAAACACTGAGGCAGATGATCTGGAGATTCAGAGACACCCTCCCAAACAACTCCCAGGTCACAGAGCAAATAAAACACTGTGACAGGCGCTTTTACAATTATACGAGAAGAGGAACTGCAGTCCACGGAGCGGCTCCAGGAGGAGCTGGAGGAGAATTCACAGCACTAAATGTCTTTATTACTGAGCAAGAGTGACTGAAAATAAATGAACTAAACATTCGACACAAGGAGGGAAAAACAGAACAATAAAGTAAATCCATGGAGGCAGGAGGGGGAGGGATGGAGATAAAGGCAGAATTAATGAATTGGAAACAAGAAAAATGGAAGCGCCCATCAGTAAATCCAAGAGCAGCTCTTCTAAATAAATAAATAAAACAAACACACCCCGACGAGTCTAATCAGCAGAGAGCACAGCCCGGGAGGACCCAGGGGAGCAGAGCAGCCGAGGAGACAAAGTGACAGGTCACGCAGCCTTGCTCTGGGTGAGACCAACAGTCTTCTAAGACTATGAATCAACAGAAACAACTCACAGATGCAGGAAATTGCCCGCCTCGGGACCCACTGCGGAGCCACCGGACAGCTCTTGACACCACTCAGGGTGGCCAGGCCACACAAGGACTTGGGCGGGGCGCTTTGAGTATGGCTGGGGGGGCCTGGGTCAGGTGGAGGTGGGGGTCCCTGCTGGGCCTCGCTGCCCCTGGCCAGCCGAGGCTCTGGCTGCCCTGAGCTCACTGTCTCCCATAACTGGCTCCGGTTGTCCAGACACAGGGGACACAGGCCTGACTCGGCTCTGCCCACGACCCTGGCCAGGGGCCATCACAGCCTCCGCTGCCCACTCTGTTCCTGGGACCAGTCAAGCCTCGGGCAATTGCTGGGGGGTGGGGTCCACTCCTAAGCGGTCTTAGGGAGATGGGGATTTCCTTTCTTCCTTTCTTGGGCTCTGCAGAATTTGCCTATAAAATCACCTGGGGCTGATTTCTTTGCAGGCATACCCACACACAAGTGACCGTCTTGGTCTGTCCAGTGGTGACAGGACTGTCAGTCTGTCTCCTGGGCCAGGCCCACTTTCCTAGTTGCTCCTGGCCTTCTGACCGTGGCCCCTCCTCCCACTCCTTCCCGTCCAGCCTATCTAGGTGAGGGACACTGGTCTCCTTCCTCATCTCCACCCATCCCTTCCCTTTGGCTTGGCTTTCTTCCCCTTGCTGGGTGGACTGGCTCGGCTTCCTGCCACCTACACATTGGTTGACCAGAGAGCTGAGCTCACTTCTCAAGGCCGAGGAGGACGGGGGTGGGGGGAGGGGAGGGACCACCTGAGGCCCCAGACCTGAGAGAAAGCTGGGGACCGCACTAATCCTAGCACACAACTCCCACCTCTCCTCCCAGCGAAGGAGCTGGACATCCAGTTCCTCCACAGGGCTTCAGACACTCCAGTCCTGGCAGGTGGCCTTCCCGTCCCCAGCTCTTCCAACTCCCATTTTGAGCTCCTTTGACCCACTACAGTGAGTGGGTTTCTTGTGAATTCTCTGAGCCATGAGATTTTGTTGTGGGGTGTGGCTGGACAGGAGGGCCTGCAGTACGCCAACTGTCTCCACGTGACCCACATCCAGTGGGGCTTTGTCCGGGATGCCCAACAGCTGAAGCTCACACAGGGCAGCCAGATCTGTGTCCCTGCTGCTCTGGGCCTACTTGTTCAGTTACTCCATACTGAGATAGGACTATCAAAACCTTGCTCAGTGCTCACTTTGGCAGCACATATACTAAAACCAGAACGATACAGACAAGATCAGCACGGCCCCTTGGCCCCTTGTGTCAGGAAGACACTCAAATTCATGAAGTGTTCCTTTTTTTTTTTTTTTTCTTTTTTTTAAGACAGAATTGCTAAGGGCTGGAGTGGTACAGTGTTTGCCTGGCATGGGTGAGGCACTGGGTTCCATCCTCAGCACCACATAAAAATAAATAAAAATAAAACAAAGGCATTGTGTACATCTACAACTAAAGAGAGAGAGAGAGAGAGAGAGAGAGAGAGAGAGAGAGAGAGAGAGAGAGAGAATTGCTAGACCAATGGCAACTAGAGATGACACTAGAAAATCTCTTCCAAGACAGGATGGAGCCCAGTGAGAACCTGGGCACAGGTGTGATGGCCCTAAAGTCAATCAATGCACAACTTCCTGACACCTGTGCCCAGGCTCCAGCAGGGGAGTGGGCTTCAGTCTAGAGGCTTAGAGAGCCGGCTTTCTAACTGTGCCTCCTGGTGAGCGCATCTGCCAGCCCACAAGCACTGCAAGCCACCTGGGAACTGCTGGCCCACTTAGCTCTGCAAGCCACCAGGTCATCATCACACTCACATGGCACTGACAGGACTCAGCCATCTACAAACAAGCTTCACACAAAAAATTCTATTTCTGTACTTAAGAAAACTGTTAAAGTCGGGCTGGGAGAATGAGAAGACGATGAATATCTCAGAAACAATTAGCAGAAAATATTTAACTAAAAATTTAAATTTATATTTGAACAGCATGGATTAGAACTATTAATTGATTTGCACATTAAATTTTCTTTATTTAGGGCTGGGGCTGTGGCTCAGTGGTATAGCACATGCCTAGCATGTGTGAGACACTGGGTTGGATTCTCAGAACCACATAAAAACAAGTAAATATGTAAACGTCCATAAATAACTAATAAAATATTTTTTTTAATTTCTCTATTTAAAATACAAAAAAAAAAAATTCTTGCTCAGATGGTGGGCTTATGAATTTCTCCTTGCAACTCCATCAGTTTGGTTGTAGCACACAACTTCTGGGAGTGACTTTGTGGGTTGCCTGCTCCCTGGGGATGTCTGTTGTCACTCAGTACATTTATCTTTGAACTCAGTGCTTCATCTTTGTTTACCCCAGCTTGCTCCTGCCCTGGGGCCTTTGACCAGCTATCCCTGAATACAATGTACCTCCCCACATCCCCCCCTCCTCAAGGGTAGCGTCCAGTGCCCAGAGCCATCAATAGACAGCCTGGGGACCAATGAGCCATCAGTAGACAGCCTGGGGACCAATGAGCACATGGACACTGGGTACTTGGACTTCTGGCCTGTCTAGAGAGGGTACCTGCCCCTGCAGGGCCAGGCCAGGGGCTGGGAGGCCACAGGGGATGGCATGGGGCCCAGGTCTTCATCTGCAGCCATGCATGCCTCAACAGGACCTGCCCCAACCTGAGGGACCCCAGAAGGTCTGGCCACTGAGCAGACCCCAGGGACCAGGGCTGGGCTGGCCAGGCCCAGCCACTGGCCCAGAGCTCTAGGCCTCCGCCCTCCCCAGTGCAGAGGGAAGGCTGTTATCAAACCCAGGTTCACCCCGTACAGTAAGTGAAAGCAGCCGTGCCTAGCTGTGCCCCAGACTTCAGCGACAGGCGTCTCCATATTGCCACAGACATACCCCAAACTGCCATATAGACCCCATGCAGGTCACACTGGCCACACCTTGGACAGAGAGAGACATGAGGACAGTGGCCATCACACCCTGAGGGGCTTGCTGCTCAGCTGTCCAGGCAGCAACTCTGCAGGGAAGAGCCAGGTTGTCGGAGGGGAGAGGGCCCAGCGTCCCACCCCAGGAAACACATGCGTGCACACACTCAGACGCCCTGGGGACTTCAGGCATCTGCCCACCACCCACCCTCAGTGCACACTCACACTGCCGGGCAGTGCCCTGCAGAACCGCACGAGCTGCCTCTGGGCTCAGACCTTGGCAGGACCTGCTCAGAAAACTGGCCTTGCTCCAGGGGCCCAGCACATCACCCAGGGCCTGCCCCAGCAGGTGCCACCCCCACCCTCCCAGGGCAGCGTGGGCATGGGGCCTAGCTCAGCCCTCCAAGCTCTCCCCCAGTCCCATGACCGCCAGTCAGCGTTGGAGGCCCAGGGAGCCACAGGGTCAGGAAGCAAGAGATGGGAGGTGGCACCCAAAAGTGGGACTGGCTGCCGGCCCCCAGAAGCTGTGAGAAGGCCAGGCTGGGCAGAGTGCTGGAAAGGAAGTTACAGCAGCATGTCCCCAGGCTGGCCCAAGGGTGTCCCTTCTGCCTGTCCCAGCCAGCCTGCACCTGTCTGCCACGAGGGACCACACACCCAGGGAATGTCTGGGTGGCAGGAGGGGTTTTGGAGGTGACGCCTGGGCTGAGCAAGAGCAGGACAGGGATTCTTCTGTGACATCTAACTGCCCTGCAGAGTTAAGTGGTCAGTAAATGCTGGTTGGTGGACTTTCTGGTTGGGCACCTGTTCATACCCTACAGTGTACTTTCAGGATTTAGTAAACTGTACTCTCATTTAAAAAAAAAAAAAAAGAGTGGGGCAGGGGAGCAAGTGCCCACCTGGGGGTGGCGACCACTGTCCAGTGTGGTCCAGGAGCTACCAGGGTCAGGGGCCATTGTCTGGCTTGGGGGGCAATGGCCAAGCACGTCTCTACCCTGTGATCAGTGGGAAGCCCCCGGAGTGACAGGACCCACCCCCGTCTTCAGGACTCGAGCATAATTAGTAAAGGTGGCCCCCACACACTGGAATCGTCCCTTCCTTTAAGGGCAGTCCTAACACACAGCAGGGTTGGCCCTCGAGGATGTCATGTGAGTGAGTGGCCCCGTCACACCAAGAGACACCAAGACTCAACTCCCCAAGGGGCCTGCAGCCACCAGTTCAGGAGCAGAATGGGACTGAGGGTGGTTGGGGCCGAGAGCTTCTGCTTGGAAGAAGGCCCTGGAGATGGACGACGGTTGGCTGGAAGGTGTCACGCACAAGCTTGGAGCACTGAGGTGCACTCTGGGAGGCTGAGAGGCTCAACCTGCAGGGCGGGAGCCAGAGGCCGAGCAGGTTGTTGGAGGGAGGTGGCAAATCAAAGTTGGAGGGTTGGGTCCTGGGTGGGAAATGGGCCTGGAGGCACCAGACCCCCAAGGACACTGGCAGCCAATGTTTCATCCAGGTCTCCCCTCCAATGGAGACCACGGACCCCAGAGGTGGGACGGGATAGGTTCGGGTAGGACGGCCAGGGGTTTTTGCGGCTGGGGAGGAAGCAGCAGGGAGCCACAGAGCACCCTACACTTGGCTGACAGAGGAGGGACCCACACCCAGCGTGCCTGGCCGCAGGCTGGGGCAGCCAAACAGGGCAGAGGCCCAGAACAGGCAGCGAAGGCCGACTGGGAGGCACAGAGGAAGGGGGCTGTGGGCGCGACCCAGTGGCCACAGTGGGGCCTGGACTCTGCTGGGGACCTGAAGGGTGGAGGGACTTGGGGGTTCCATGGGTGGAGACCAAACTCACACAGGAATGGTACAGCCAAGTGAGCTGCGGGTGTGGTCCCTCGGGCCATGCGAGGTGGGGGCCCAGAACATGCCCACCCATCCCTCTGCTCAGGAGGGCCTGTTGGCCAAGGGAGCCAGGAATGTTCCAAACCCTCAGGGAGGGGTTCTCCCTGGGTAGAGGCTGAGGGATCTCCCAGGTGTGGGTACCATCTGGCAGAGGCACTGAGCAGCCGAGTTACACCCTGGAGGTGATAGTCAGGCGGCAGGGAGGCCTCCATACGGCCCTGGTCCCCAGGATGGGACAGGGCTCACCCGGCAGAGCAGTGGTTTTCAGGGGAGGGTCCCAGACCCCTGCCCTGACCTGGGGACCCAGCAGTACCCACAATCAGCAGCTCTCATGACAACTCCCCCAGACAGTGACCCCCCATCTGCTGAGTTCAATGCGCAAGTGAGACGCGGCTCTATGCCCAAGGCTGTGGGGTCCAAACGCCAAGCCCAGTGGGGAGGACAAGAGCCAGGGGGCACAGTCCAGAGCCAAGCACAGGGGCCCTCCATTGGCCCAGCAGGCTCCCTGACCTGGGCCTCCTCACTAACAGTGCTCAGCAGAGGCCGCTGTGGACGCCAAGCCTGGGCAGCAGCCTCGGCTCCAAGAGTCATGTTCATGAATGCTAATGGACGGGACACTGGGTACTGGGCAGTGAGAGCTGTGGCCCACCAGGGTGGCAGGTGACCACAGCCTGCTGTCGGCCCCCCTGCAGGGGCCAGGCACCCACAAAGCAGCTCCTACACCTGCACCTGCTCAGCTCTACGCTCTGAACCAGTGGGAGGTGGCTCAGACGAGTGTCAGTGTCAGTCACCTCTACCAAATCTCCCTGGGGGGCAGGAATCAGGAAAATGTCCCAGGGGGCCTCCTCCAGTGCTGCAGACACCCTCTCAGGGGCGAACCTCAGGTCAAGGCTGGCTTCACACATCGCAGGACAGACAGTGGGTCCAGGAGAGGAAGAGGTCATGGGCACTTACAGAGCAAACGCCTTTTATTGAATTCACAGCTGGGTGCAAATGTGCCACCAGGACCGCCTTCCCGTGGCCCTGGAGAGCCTGAGCGCAGGGACCTCTGGGCCACAGGGAGCCCCGCAGTGCAGCTACCTGGCGGTCCAGGCTAGAGGCCAGCCAGCACCCAGTGGCCCGCCCGGGCACAGGCGCCTGCGCACAGGCCCATGCCCCAGGAGCTCTGCCCCAGAAGGACACAGACCACCAGCCCCAGGGTCTCCAGCAAGCAGACCACATGCCACGCTTCCCACGCTGGGCTCCTTACGAAAGGCCGGTTGCCCACACTGGGATCCACAGGCAGACGCGCATTTAATAGACTGCCCTTCTGAAACTCATTTCAAAATAGAGAGCTCTCCCCGAATTGTAAAAGCCATAAAAATGCAAAATACTTCTTTAGGAAACATTGAATCAAAATCACACCTCATGCTCAAAATAGCACAAACCTATTTCGGCCATCACCTGGCGCATGGGCCCCGCCTGCCCAGATTCAGTTGTTCTCAATCTGTTCCAGGTCCAGGTCGCCACGGTCCAAGGGGAAAATGCCCTCCTCCCCAGCACTGTCCCAGTCACTGGGGTCCCCACTGCTCCCTCCCTCGCCTGTGCTGGCCACTGGCTCCCTGGAGGCCCAGGAGCTGGTGGGGCAGGGCCCGGGAACCCTGGGGCTGGAGCCTGGCGTGCTGGTGCCCACTGGGGCCTGCGAGCCACACGGGGAGGACACGACTGTCTTCGCCTGGGCCTCGTCCTCGTTGTCGTCCTCGCAGTCCAGGGAGCAAAGGCTCTTGGAATTTTTTAAAGTCTGCAACAGAAAAGACACAGGCTGAAAGCACTCCCCGCAGGCCACGGGCTGGTTCCAGGGAGACAGCAGCATGGCTTCACCCACACCAGAGGCACAAGGCTGGTGGGTGCCTGGCACCTGACGAGCCTAGCTACCCAGGGGACTCGGCAAGAGCTGCATCGGGAGCCCTAGTCTTGTACCCAGCAGACAGACCAGCAGGGAGGGTCCCATGTGTCCGTCCAACAGCATCCCCCACCCAGGGCACACTCTGCTCTTCTGCTCCCTTCACCTCTCAGCCATCTGGGCCTCACCAAGACAAGTATGAACCCGCACAGGACCTGACCGCTCACCTGGCTCACCACGGCTTGTCACCCAAGGCCCACCCACTTCCACCTGGTCTCCCACTTTCCTCCTCTCCTCATGGTTGGTCATTCTTCAAATATATGTCTATACAAATACTTCCCCTCTTAACATCCAAGACACACACAAGAGGCCACCAACCACCCTGTCCCAAGTGGGTGCCTCCCAGCCCTGTCCAGGTCCCCAGGCTGCCCAGGGCGGCAAAGCCTCGGCCCTCTGCTGAGAGGCTTCGACACCTGCTAGCACCACAGCAGCTGCCCCCCTCCTCACTGGGCCCTGCTCAATTCAACCCCCAATCTGCACCCCATAGTCCCTGGACCATCCCCATGCCCAGCTAGGCTGTGTACTGGCCCCCAGCAACAGCCATGGACATTCCACCTCAAGACTGCACTATAGAAGCCACTTCTCGACATGAACAGGACTTGGTCCCAGTACCACTTCCCAGCCTGCAGCTCAGTCCAGTGATGGCTCCCTGGACCCACTGACCACCTCGGCCTCCACTGCAGCTCCACCTGCCCAGGTGTCGACTGCTCAGGGTCAGACTCATGCTGACTTCAGACATGTGTCATGTGGTTGGACACGGGGCACAGACCACAAGGACACACAGCCCTGGGCTGGAAGCCAAACTGGCACAGGACCTGACCAGCTCTACACAGCCCAGCACCCTCCCCACACCTCGATTTTCTAGAGGCTCTGGCTGCTCACAAGACAGCATCTGCTTCTGGGCAGAAACTCCCCAGACCCACTGGGAGGTGAGGGTAAAGGGAGGTGAGCACACCCTCCAGGGTGCTCCTGATGAGTCAGCGCCTGCAGGGACCCGCCCTGAGTCCAGTTCCCCCAGACCCAGCTCCCCCAGAACCAGCACCCCAGACCTGGCTCCTGTAAGGATGTGCCCCGAGACCCAGCTCCCCCAGACCCAGCTCCCCCAGACCCAGCTCCCCCGGACCCAGCTCCCCCGGACCCAGCTCCCCCAGACACAGCTCCCTCAGACACAGCTCCCCCGGACCCAGCGACACAGCTCCCCGGGACCCAGCTCCCCCGGACACAGCTCCCCCGGACCCAGCTCCCCCGGACACAGCTCCCCGGACACAGCTCAACCGGACACAGCACCTAGAAGGACGCTTCCCAAGACACAGAGCTCCGTTTCCTGCTCTCATCGCTCAACTATGAAAAGTGAGCATCTGAGGAGTTACACCCCAGAGAACCAAGTCCTCAAAGACAAACGCAGCCACGCTTGGGCACGAACAAGGGTGCATCACTACTTTTTCTCAAACCAAGGTGAGCTGGACCCCATGCCACCTCCACATGCAACCTCCACTGGCCGGAGCGCTTGTCCTGTCTCCCCCCGGCCCTATTGGTCAGTGGGGCCACACTGTTTACTGCACCAGCTTACAGGGACACTGCATTTCAGCCCTCAGTACAGACGCCAACCTGCTGGACTTGTGCATAAATCTGACAGACACACAGGAACCACTGCGGGGTCCTGTCACCTCTGTGACCCCAGCTGTGCAGCTTAGGCAGGAAACCAGCAGCCTCTGAGGACCTCCAGGTGTGGACAGGACAGGATGGCTGCTCCAGGAGACACGAACCTCACGCAGGGCTGGGCCGCAGAGAGGACACTGAGGTTCCCGGGGAGACCACTGCACTGACACCATCTGCACACCTGGCCTCGTCCCCAGGACTGTCCTCCACTTCCAAGCAGAGAAGCCTGACAGAGGCGTGGAAAAGCAAAGGCCAGATTCGGGTTCTAAGCAGCGCTGTCTCCAGAGCGCCTTTGGCCCTAGGCATGACACAGCCTGTGGGGACAGACTTGACTCCTGAGGCAGGCTGGCACGTGGTCAAGACTGTAGCACCATCATCAGGTGAGCTGGGGGAAGAAAGGGCGGCCTCCTAACACCATCCCAAGATCACTTCCACACATGTCCAGGCTGGGCTCACCACATCTGCACTGACCCACCTGCAGAGGCCCCAGCTTTGGCCAAACTAAGACGCTCAGGTTCACATTCCTGGGAAAGTACTAGCCCTGCCCACCATCCAAGGCTACTCAGGACCAATGCTAACTGTCCACAGGCCCAGCAGCCCCTCTGCAGGCCAGGGCTCTAGCCAGGGCCTAGCCCAGAAGAGTAAGCCACAGTGTGGCCAAGAAATAGCAAAGACATTGGGCAAATGCACAAGAGCCTCCCTCCATGGCCAAGAAGAGAAAGGCCAGGCTGTTCCAGGCCAGGGGCCTGCAGGCCTGCGCACATCCACACCAAGGGCCACGGTAGACATGGTCAGACGGGTGTGTCCACAGGCCTGTGCATGAGCACGCTACATGTATGTGATGAGGAAGCAGGTGTGGGAAGCACATGGACCCCTGGTCCCTGCCACCTCCGCTGGCACCTGCCGCAGCCTTGCCCGAGAGGAGCTACACTCTCAGGAGTTTCTGGTAGAGGGTCGGGGCTGGGTGAGCACCTGCACCCCACATGCAGGCCTCTCCAGGCAGGGACTCCCGGGCCTCTATGGGACTCGAGCCTGAAGAGACTCCAGCCTACCCGATGCCACAGGAAGCCCAAGGCTGAGGGCCACACCCCATGCATCTCTGAGAGCAAACCCAAAGAGGGAGCAGGAAGTATGGCGGCCAGCAAAGACAGCCTGCCCAGCAAGACACAGGGTGTCGCAGAGACAAGATGCCCATCACTCAACACAAAGAAAGATGGGAGAGACAAGCAGGACACCAGTGACCTGAACCCAGGCCGCAGGGAGGGACGGCACCCACTCCTCCTGGCAAGTCAGGGCTGCAGGAAGGAGTCGGATGAAGACAGGGATCGAGGTCCCTAGAAGCACAAGACAGTAGCTAGGGTGGACACCAGGATGGGGCCACATGCCCCTACCATGGCACTGGAGAGGCAGGAGAGCCAGGCCACAGCACTGCCGCAGGAGGCCTGCGGCCAGGATGGCGGGGAGCAGGCAGCTTCTCATCCCACTTCTGCTGCTGACCATGCTTGCAGGTACCCTGCCACCGTCTGGGGACCTGAGGCCATGGTGGCCCTGCTCAGGGAGGCCCGCGCCTTGCTATGCCCACACTCTACCTTTGCCCACCTGGCACCCAGGAGCCGCCACACTCCCAGGGGCTCAACAGAGTGGGGGCCTGTGCACGCAGCCTAAGACACTGGCTCCGTCGTGACCCCGTGTGGCCCCAGGCAGCTCCCTCCACAGGGTGGCAATGGCCTCTGAGACAGCACTGGCTTGTCACCGTGTCCACCTTCACATGTGTTTATCCAACGTGAAGATTAAAGTCACAAGTGACTGACGGGACGTGGAGCAGGTCCTCAGGGCTGTCTGCTGGCTCAGCACTGGGGACAGTGCAGACAGAGAGCCCATCGGAAGGCCCGACTGCGGGAGACGACTTCGAGAGGGAGGCCAGCCCAAGACAGCCCTGTGCAGGGAGGCAGGGGAGGGCCAGCGGCAGCACCCCTCACCTGTGCACACGGCCTGGTGCAGTCCTGGGGAGAAGGTCCAGAACAGGCGCAGGGACAGAGGCAAGGGCACGCACGAGCCTCTGCTGGGGCCTGCAGGCCCAGCTCAGAACGCAGCTCCTCTACCCTGAGTGCTCAGGCTCAGCCCCACTGTGGTACCGCTGGGGGGCCAGGTCATGGGCAGAGCCCCCCCAGGGGGAAGTACCCTGCAGAGGGCTCAGGGGAACCAGCCAAGGCCCACTGACCTCCGTCCCTATGCATAGGAGGAACAGGGTGGTCTCTCCACAGGAGGCACCAATGCTGGGCCTCTGGACACCCAGTTAGAGTCCAGCCTCCAGACCCAGGGAGCCTCCGCATCCTCATACACCCAGACACCAGACCGCTGTTGCTGCTGCTGTTTTTGGTGATGCTGGGGAGGGAACCCAGAGCCCAGAACATGCTAAGTCCACGCTCCACCGCTGAGCTCATCCATAGCTGCCAAACTGCAGAATTCTGTCACAGCACACAGACTAAGAGGGTCTCTCTCTGGGGACAGCGAACTGTGGTAAGCTTTGAGGACTTCTGGCTTCAACAAGAAAGGCACCTGAGCGTCCCAGCACACGGCGTTCACGGGGGCTCAGCCTGCTTTCCTCCTGACTCTGAGGCCCAGGACAGTGGTGACAGCTCACAAACCTTGATTCCCATGAGCACAACACCCCAGGGGCTTCGTCACCCATGTCCAGCCCAGCTGGCCTTAGGTTCTCTGGATCCCACAATAATTACTGACCAGCTGCTAACTGCTATCTTGAAGGCTTCCAGGCCTAGATGAAAGGCCATCAGGGAGCAGTTTCCTTCTGCACCACAGACGGGAGTAGGTTCGACCCTGCAGGGGGCAGCATGTGCCACCCTGGAGATGCTCTGCAGCTCGGAGGGCGCACCCTGTGGGAAGCCGGCCCCTGCTTGCCCACCACTGCAATCATCCACAACGTCCAGGGCAACTTCCACCTTGGACCATCGCCTGGCTGTTGAAAACAAAACTATTTTCCTGTGAAAACAGAGTCCACGTGGGGCTCAGGGCAGGCAGTGTGTGTCTACCTGCTGCTGCCTAAAGCCCACCTTAACCCTGCCCAGTGCAGGCCCAGAGTGGAGGCTCTGGTTCCCTAGGCCAGGCCCTACCTCCTGCTGCAGAGGCCAGGGCCTTGGTGCAGGAACGTCCAGCTCTCCATGTCCAGGTCCTGGCTGAGCTCTCTGCCCATGGATACGGCAGTGGCCACCTCTAAAAATAGAGGCTTCTGGTTCCCCATCACGACCAACCCACTGTGGCCCTCACCAGACTCCAGCACACCCAGACTAGGGCTGAGCAGACAGCCCTCCCGACGCTCCTTCAGAAGACTGCCTGTCCTGTTGTGTGGACGCAGGCCCCAAAACCCAGTGAGGGCAGCCACTGCAGAAGGCCCAATTACAGCTGGAGTGACAGACGAGCGGGACAGCCACCAGCATCCAGAGAGGCTTCCTGGGGAGACTCCTAAGGCGCAGACAAGGCTGGATGCAGGAACCACAGGTGTCCCTCAGAACCACCTCCGCCCACAAGTGACATCTCAGGGTCCAGGCTACTCCAGACTCACCCCGGTACCTGAAAACGCAGCACCAAGCATCCGGGTGAGCCACATGGCACGGCACCGGCATGCCTGCTCCTTACGTTGAACAGCTGCACTTCCTGCTGGGCAGGCTACTCCGGCACCAAGAGGGCTGTGAGGCAGCAGGCTAGACCAGCAGGTGGAGAGGCAGGCATGCGGGACTCTGCACCCAGGACAACCAGGCTGGCCGGGAGTGCTGCAGACAGGTCCCTCCAGCACAGGGCCTTGGCCACAACCCTCACAACAGCACACACCTCACTACTGACAGCATCAGGAGGAGAATTCACAAAGGTCAAGAGGGATCTGACCATGACATTACCCAAAAATGAGACCCTAATTAAAACAGACCCTTTATGACAAAGACACAACTTCCATAAAAAAATAAGTAGAAAATCCTAAAAGATGTGTAACCATTAAAGAAACAGAGCAGCGGCAGGTGCCCCAGGCCCAGATCGAACTCATGGGCGAGGCTTCAACTCAATCAGGAAATGTAGGCAAAGCGTCCTCAGGGCACTGCTCAGAAGGGCCACAGGCCCAGGCCAGGAGAGACTTCTGACCACCTGTGCAACCAGAGCAGAGAGCCCTGCGGAGACTGCTAGCACTTGACAGAAGACAGAGACGCAGGTCCAGAGGCCTGTGGGAGACTGGCCCCAGGAAAACAGGCTTGGTACCAGGACCCACAGCCACACCCAGAGGCCACAGGAAGCCGCGTACAGCTGTGGACAACGTGGAGGGCAGGGCTGCCCCAGGAGCACAGCCCATTGGAAGTAACCCAGCAGCCTCAGGGAGGTGGGGGGTGGGGGTGAGCGCAGGCAGCTCAGATTGCAGCT
>NW_026000108.1:1180230-1202601 GCF_001458135.2 Marmota marmota marmota
AAAGGAGGGGGGGGGGGGGGGGCAGCGCAGGCACTCAGATGCAGCTTTCCAGAGCATGAAAGCCACAGCGAGGTGTGCAGAGCACAGCCCCACCCTCACACCTGAGGCACCTGGCCAGCCAGCCTTGCCTCTGGCCACGCCCTGCCCTGTGGGGCACCCCACTGTCCCACATCGATGGACACTCTGACCCAGCACCACCCTTGGTCATGCCCGCCTTCTCTCTCTCCCAACGGGTGCGGAGTGTCTATGGTATCTCCAGAACGTGACTCTCGCCTGGCCATCAACATGTCCCTGGCATGAGCTATGTCCACCCTGAAGGCACCCAGCCAATGGCTCCCCACTGGCAGCCCCTCCTCTGCCGTCCTCCTTCTACCCACAGGCCATGCCCACGAGCACCCTGGCTGGTGGAGGACAGTGCTGTGGGCCTGGAGCTCCTCCAGCTGTCCACAGGCACCCCACCTGGCTCTCTGCAAAGTGAGTCTGGGTCTGACCCCCATCACCACCAGGAAGAGCCTTGCAGAGAACCGGCCGATCAAGTGGGCCTGGTCCAGAGCAGGCACATGGCAGGGCCCCATGGCGTCCCACACGGGACACCAGCCAGCTGGCCAAGAGCCTGAGGCCACTGTCCTGACTGTGCTCAGGACTCGGCAGACCGCACTCCAGCAGCTGCTTCCAGGATAGCCTGGGCACTACCCACCAACTGCCCACCACGTGCAGGGCCCAGACTTCACCCACAGCAAGGCCCCACAGCAACAGGAGCCAATGGCCTGAGGCCCTGGGATGGGCTGGGCAGTGGGCAGTCAGGGAACAGCCAGGGCCACGGGTCACTTAATGAGGCAGACACACCCTGCCACCCCACCTTCCACCTTGTGCAGCCCCAGGACCCGACACAGCCAACCAGCTGTAAGCAGGGCCCGCAGCTCCAACCAGGTCTAGCCTCCTTCCACCTGAGGCAGGGAGACGGGCATGCCTCCCAGCACACTCCAGAGGCCCCTCTCAGTCCTCCCCTTCTGGACTGCGCCACAGGCAACGGCTGTGGGCATCGCCAAAGGCCAGGGTGCTGGCACCCACTGTAAGGATCTCCAGGCTGCGCCAGGTTTTCTTCCAGACCACAACACAAAAATGGCTCCCTCTAAATGGACTTTCCCAGGGCTGGAACTGTGGCTCAATAGCAGAGCTCTAGCCTAGCATGTGTGAGGCACTGCGTTCGATCCTCAGCACCTCGTAAAAATAAATAAATAAAATAAAGTCATTCTGTCTATCTACAGCTACAAAAAATATTAAAAAAAAAAGGACTTTCCCAAGAGGTGGCAGGGACATCAGGGTCACGTGTGGGTGCTACCTGCCAGCTGCTACTAGACTGAGTCACCTACAGCCAGGCCAGTGGCCCCATCTCCCACTGACTCCCATGGGCCAAGGGGCCCAGGGTTTGGAGCAGCTCCCCAAGCTCTGCTGGGCTCCCGGGCTCACTTCCCGGGTGATTGCCACCCTTGAAGATGCAGCAGGGTCCCCAGCAGACAGCCCACTGGGCTGGAGACGCACATGCACTCCTCCCGGCTTCCTCTGTCCCCAGGGCCAGTGTGCAGGCTCTGCCCCAGTGTGACTACAGGTGCTCTGAAGCAGAGACAGGGCCACCATCACTCACAGTTGGACTCCACTCCATGGGGGCTATGCTCCCTGCCCAGGTCATCCCACACAGCACACCGACTCAGAATGAGGTGCACTGAGCCTTGCACAAGGCTCCTTGCCCCTTGCAGAACCCCCAGGCACACCCCATCAGGGCCTAGGTTTCCTGAGCACCCAGGACTCTCGGTGAAGCTCACCCGTGTCATTTTTAGTAAGTCCAAGGACGGGCGCGTCCACCTGGCATCCTCCTCACGCCTCCGTTTGCGCCGGCTCCTCCTCCCGCTGAGCACGCATGGCTGTGAGCGGCACCGCAGCAGGCCATGACGCCGGCCCAGCTCGGGTGTGGATGTGGGGGTGCTGCTGGCTGAAGGCAGGCGGGTCCCCGCCTCTGCGAGGTGCTCCTGTGAGAGGGACAGGCGGCGCCTTGAGGAGAGCGGGCAGGGCCCTGTGGGACGCCAGGGCAGGCCCGAGCCTGAGCTGCCTTCACTGCTGTCCACGAAGCCGCTACTGGCTGAAGCTGGCCGGGGCACCAGAGGCGAGATGGGGCCGGCAGGCGATGTGGGGCTCCTAGGCAGGCCTGCGCCCGGGCTCCGCTGCAGGGCAGAGCTCCCAGTGCCGCAACGCTGCAGCGTGGCACTCCCGCCGCTGTTGCACCGCCTCTTGGAGACTGGCGTCCAGACCTTGGAGCCACCAGGGCGCCATGGGGACCGGCAGCGTGCTAGCTCCTCGGGCTCGGATAGAGATCGGCAGTGTCGCTTGGTCGGTGGTGCCGCCGGTGGCCCTGTGTTCTCACAGAGGTTCAGAGCACTGCCCACCCCCGGGCCTGTGCAGGAGCAGGGAGACTCCGGCCTCCACTGAAGACCCTCAGTGTGCGCCACACCACAGGGGCCTGGCAGGAAGGGGCACACAGGCCCCGCGGCCGCCTGGCTCCCAGCAGGTCGTCCTGTGTGAAAAGCCTTCCAGGGGCTCTCGTCCACTGAGGAGACACAAAGGGTGGAGGAGAGACGGTGAGCAGGGGCTGGGGTCCCCAGCAATCCAGACACAGGCCAAGAGCCTGCCCCAGTTCTGCTCTGAGGGATGCAGCCACAGCAGAGGGACAAAAGGTGACACAAGTTGAGTACATGTTAGAGCAGAAGCCACCAGCCACTCAGGCAAGGCTGGCCCACCTGTGCTGACCACGGGCTCCAGGACAGTCTCCCTCCCTAAAGGCCAGCTGTGGGGCTAACTCACTCTGAGGAGACCACCTGGTCTCAGGAGGCCCTCAGAACACCCCTGGGGGCAAGCCCAGCTCTGTGCACACCCTGCGCCACCAAGCTGTCTCCCTCTGTCCCTGACAGCCTCACAGGCTGCGACCCCACAGAGCCACTTCTTAGAAACAGCCCCCAAGCTCAGAGGTCGCCTCCTTGGCTGAAGGGCGAGCCTAGGAAGACGCAGGCACACCCCTGCATGGCCGTCCCCAACGACACAGCTACACAGTGCGCACCAGGGCAGATCGCAGTGACAGCCACAGCAACACCTGACTCACTTGCTCCTTCTCTAGGGGCCAAAGGATGCCATGGGGCAGCCTGGTACCTCCCAGGAAGGGCCAGACAGTCCCCTGACCCCCACCCACATTGCTGCCAGCAGAGAAGGCAGAGCCCTCGCTGAGCCCTGACCCTGGCCCATCCTCACAGACCATGCATGATCACTGGCCCAGCAAGGAAGACAGCAGCCAGCGACCTTCCCGGCCCACACAGAGGACACAGAGGATCCCCTGGGCCTCGCTCTGAAGCCCAGTCTCGCAGCTCCTAAGACTCCCCTGGGTCCCACCCTACTCCCTGTCAAGGCTTCTGAGACACTTACCACTGACCTCCAAAGGGAACAAATGGCCACTTTTGTTCAGTTTCTCAGCAGAATACTAAAAGTGATAAGAGAGAAGTTTCAGCACTGAGACTTACATATGAAAATTCAGAAAAAAGAAATTCTCCTAGTTGGCATGGTGGTGCACACTTGTAATCCCAGTGGCTCAGGAGGCTGAGGCAGGAGGGTCAAGTTCAAAGCCAGCCTCAGCAACTTAGCCAGGCCCTAAAGCAACTTAGGAAGACCCTATCTCTAAATAAAATGTAAAGAAGGGCTGAGGAGGTGGCTCAGTGGTTAAGTGTCCCTGAGTTCAATCCCCTGTACCAAAAAGAAAAAAAAAAAAAAGAAATACTCTAATGCATTCATCACTGCAATAAACCCTACTTCTCCCTAACACTTTATTTTGGGGGTAAGGGTGATTCAAATGAAAAGCACTGGCTTCCAAACACACTTCTAAGAGACTGTGAGCGTGTGTATGTGAGTCCAGTGCTGGGGTGGAACCCAGGGCCCATGTATGTAAGGTAAGTGCTCCTCCGCTGAGCTACACCCCAGCCCTTTTTTATTTTTTTTATTTTGAGAGAGGATCTTGCTAAGTTGCCGAGGCTGGCCTCCAACTTTCTATCTTCCTACTTCAGCCTGTGAGGAGCTAGGATTACAGGCGTGCACCACCACATCCAGCATTATTGAAAGTTTTTTTAAGCCAGGTGTGGTGGCGCACACCTGTAATTCCAGCAGCTCAGGAAGCTAAGGCAGGAGCCTGATCACAGGTTTGAGACGAGCTTCAGCAACTTAGCAAGGCCCTGTCTCAAATTTTTAAAAAATATAAAAGGCTGGGGCATAGCTCAGTGACAGAGCACCCAGGATTCAATCCCCAGCACCAAGAACCTGCCAACCTGAGGTAGATGAATGGGCAGTTTCACTCTGAGCCTCAGACACACCTCCTGTCACTGAGCCTGAAGCACCGGCTGCCTCTCCTCTGGCAGCTTGGGCTGCGTCTGTGCTCCAATCATTGCGGCTTCCTCTTCAGCAAGGAGCCCCAGAGCCAGGCTACAGCGGGTGCAGGGCCTCCCACTCCCTCAGGGAGGCAGCTCTAGGGGCCGGCACGAAGATGCCATGGCAAATGCCACATGGCCTTTCCCGTCACTGCACCCCATGATGTAGCAGGGACAGCATGGCTGCTGCACAGAAAAGGCACTAACGGTTGGTTCTGAGACCAAGAAAAGGACACCCATGGATAGCAGCTGCCCACATGCACAGCTGTGGGGGCTGGCATGGGCACAGGCACTAGTGACCTTCAGGTTCAGAAGCAGAGAAGCAACAGTTCTGCAGACCACCTGACACTGACAGCGCACACCTGAAGGCTCCCAGGCCCTGGTGCAAACCAGCACAGCTGTGGTACCGCCCAGGCCGGGGGCTCACTCTTCCAGGCCCTTCCACATGGCTGCAACCTCGTCTGTGGCTGGCAGTGCCTCATGGTCAGTGGCCCTCCCCCCCATCCCAGCACTTCCCCACAGCGAGTACAGGACAGCACAGAGCTCACCCTCCCAGGTCTGCATCCCCAGTGTATAAGGAAGTGGCCCCCAATCCACAGACTTGCAAGACAGGGCTCCCTCAGCCAGCTCGAATGGCTGCCACTGTGGCTGAGGACCGCAGGCCTGCACCTCCCAAGTGACCAACACACATGCGGGGCAGCACACGCTTCCAGCAGGTCCCCACACACACAGGCTGCATGGATGTGAGCTGAACTGGTAACCTCCACATCCACCCAGGCCAGTGGCATGATGGGACTTCCCAGAGCCCCATGTCCCTCCCCAGCACCAACCATAGCCAGCCACAGCCACTCTATGCCAATCTGAATGGTGACCCAGGCCAGCTGTATTCTCTGCTTCCATCTGGCCTCCCAGCCCTCCCTCCCACTGCCCCAGGGCAGCTACCCTGACCCGAGTCCACAGTTTCCTACTACCACCAGTTTGTCAGCCAGCAAGGATCTCCCCGAGACCTGCACACAGCCCACCACCCACCACCTCCAGCCCCAGCCAGAGGCCATCGCCCTGGCAGCCCCCGACCACTCTGGCCACCCTCAGGGGCAGCAACATTTCTTTAAACACACTGCACAACTCACCCTTGCCCCTGCCCTCGTCTGCCACCCACAGGTGAGCACTTACACCCCAGCCCAGCATGGGAACAGGTACAGGTATGGGAAGGCACCCAGTTCACTGAATGACCTCTACAAGTGGAATTCAGTACCTGCTACTATCTCCAGGCCTCTGGACACCCAAACACAAGCACTGTCCACTCTTTTCTCTCCCTGGCCCTGAGGGCCCTCATGGCCCCCGTTTCTGCCACAGCAACAGAAGGACCCTTACCACCTTTCAGTGCTCAGCCCCCATCATGCCCCCAGCCCCCAGCACTGTTCCAGCAGTCAGTGAGGCCCCGCCACAACCCCCAGTGTCACCAGTCATCACTCCTATGGCCACTGGTCATCTGTGGGCCTTCAAGTAGTCAGCACCTCCTCTGGCCTGAAGCCACAGGCAAGGGAAGGAATCAAAACCCAAATCTCCCCAGAGGGCAAGGAACACCCTGCTAAGTGCCCCGGGAGCCGGTCAGGACCGCCACGTGCTGAAGAAGCTTCCAGAAGGCAGCGTCCAGTCCAGACTCACTCCTGCCATGAAGCTCCCCCACTGCACAAGGGGGCAAACCAGAGAGGCGGTGACTACAGGCCAGCTCTCAGAGAGCTGCGCAGAAGGAAAGCCAAGCCAGAGGCTACACGCTGCGGGGTGCCATTCGAGAATCACTGCTGACCAAGAGCAAGCAGGGATGCTGGAGGGCCCCAGGGAAGGGGGACGCACAGGGGAGTGGTGTGGCAGGAGCAGAGACGTGGGCAACCTCAAGGCACTTACTGGCCTACCTGGACAAGAGAAGGGCAGGGGAGGCTGGAGTAGCCCATCCTTTCCCTAGGCCTCTCTGCACAGCAGGACTAGCCTCCATTCCCCAGACAGAAGCAGAGCAGAAGGAATGGGTGGGGGTGGGGCTGGGGCTGGGGCGCAGGGCTGGGGCTCAGGGGTAGAGCACCTGCCTAGCACATAAAGATGAATACAATAGAAATACTGTGTCTGCACACAACTGAAAAAAAAAAATTTTTTTTTTAAAAAGAAAGAAATGGGTGAGCCTGAGTCCTGGGTAAAAGGAGGCCTTGGGGACAAGGGGTGTAGCCCCAGGAGACTCAACAGAGAGCAGCGATGGAGGAGCCCACCTCACTGCATCCAGGGAGGACTCGGTCTGACGGGATGGACCAACCCTGCAGTCCTCTGTCACGACAGACACACTGCCCTCCCTGCCAGAGCCTCCGGGACTGGGTGAGGCCTCTGAAGTGCACCACACCCTGGCCAAGGCCCGGGATGTGGGGTCCTAAGCATTCAGCACAGGGAGGTGCTCAGGGTGGGCTGGGCTGGACAAGTGGCATGGGCACTGATGTCTGGGACTTCTAACTGCATTCAGATTATTTTAAATTTTAGTTTTAAAACTTATATCCAATTCTGTTACGAGAAAACTTGTGTTTTTTTCTGCAATGCCAAGGATTGAACGCAGGGCACCCTACCAACTGAGCCACTTTTGCAGGGAGGAGTACTGGGGATTACACTCAAGGAACTCCCAGCTACATCCCCGGCCATTTTTAATTTCAGAGAAGGTTTTTCTAGGTTGCTGAGGCTGGGCTTGAACCTGCAGCCACCCACCCTCAGCCTCCAGAGGTGCTGGGATCACAGAGGTGCACCAACACACCTAGCCCTGAGTATGTTTAGGCAGCCTGGGTGCGTGAACCTTCTTTTTTCAAGTGTAAGTTTTATGAAATCTAAATACCACCATCAACTATTTCTGTAACAAATATTTAGTTTCTGAGTTTTTAGTTGTTTTTTTTTTTTTTTTTACAATGAGACTTTTAGTGTCTAAGTTGAATTTGCTGTAGAATAAAATATACAAATTTCTCAAAAGATTTGGCTTTTAAAGAATAAGTTTTTGCCAGGTGTGGTGGAACACACCTGTCAACCCAGCACCTCAAGAGGCTAAGGCAGGAGGATCGAAGGTTCAAGGCCAGCCTCGGCAACTTAGTGAGGCCCCGGTTCAAAATAAAAAGGGCTGGGGTCTAGCGCAAGGGCACAGCACCCTATGTTCAATCTCCAGAACCAAACCAAACAAAAAACACCGTGTCTTCAGCGATGCCCTCAAGTGAGTGCAAAGTCAGCACCCTGGGCAGACGAAGCTCCACGACTGCCAGCAAGGGCCAGTACCCGGAACCCAAGAGGACATGCGTGAGTGACAGCCAACAGAGGAACAGCATGACCACCAGGGGACCCAGCTCAGAGGACGAGGAGCCCCACAGCGAGGCACCACCCACATCCACGAGGGCAGCTGTGCTCTCCCTGACAGTGACAGTTCTCCCAAGACGGGACGGGGCAGCTGCTGTGGGAGCACCTGGCGGGTCCTCGGGAAACTCCTCCAGCACACAAGGAACGCTCCCACAACGCCCGCAGGCCAGGCCCACGCCACAGGGAACCAGCCACAGTGGGCCAGTCCACGTCCACCCAGAGAGGGACAACACACAGGGTCTGCCAAGCACGGGCCCAGCCACGTGCCAGCCGGGATGGGGTGACAGGATGGAGGACCCCCCCGGGCAGGCCACCTGCACAGTGCCAACTCCAGGCTGGATGCTCAATCTAACCAGGGCAGTGGGTGTCCTCAGGGTGACATACAAAGTCCACTTACCTCATAGGTAGAAAACTACTCTGCCTACGCCAGGTTCAGACCAGACAAAACCCACGGTGATGAAATCGAGAGGTTCCCTCAGAGCACCTGACCAGGCCACATGTGCTGACCACCTGGACACAGACGTGCACAGGCCCCGACAACGCCAACAGGCCTGGGCCTGGATGCACACGGCGCCTCTGCTGCCCAGCCCACCAGGCCCCTCAGCTCTCGGCCTGGGAGGCCTCCACGTCCCAGTGCAGCCACTCTGGGACACCACACATGGGCAGCACTCTGCCCTTGGCGCTGGAGCCAACTCACCGGGCCAGCTTCACAGGCCTTGTGGGTAAGGTCATCCAGACTCTGGTTCTGCAGCTTCTCGGTGATGAGCGTGACCATGGTCAGCGCCCTCCCTCCGCCCACCACGGAGTGCTGCCGTTCTGAGACATCGGACCTCGGGAGGCCCAGGCCACAGCTGGGTCGTGCTGAACCTCAGGGTTATGTCTCTGCTTCGCAGACACAACGGCCCATCTCCCCAGGCTCTTCAGAGCTGTGCCTGCAAATAGAAACGGCCACGTGACCAGAGTGGAACCACGGTGCTGAGGCTTCTCTCGTACACTCCTAACATCCCGCCCGACAAACACCTTCCCGCCTTCAAAACCACCTGGAACCTCCAGGAACAGGCTCTTCTGGGGAAGGATGAAGGGTCAGAGGCACACACAGCACCAGCCCCACTGAAACCCTTTCCTACAGCTGCAGGAAAGGCCACCCAACCTGCTCCAAGGAAGGAGGGAAGGACGGCAGCAGTGGGAGCCAGGCCTCCAGGTGGCCAGCAAGGTTCCACACCAGATCTGCCTCCCCAGCCCTGGCCCCTGAAGCGTGGGTCCCTCTGGGGAGAACAGGGTGGCACACAAGTCCTGCAAGAAGGGGGTTTGCAAGTCCTGAGCTCTGGCCCTGGGGTGGCCAGCTCCCCCAAAGGGTAAGATGTCCCCATCCAGCAAGAGGTCCAGCGTGCCCCCAGGACGCCACTCACACAAGGCTTTAGACTGCTCTGGGCCCAGTGGTGAGTGGGAGCTGCCACTAGGGGCCATCAACCAAGGAAGCAAGAGGCCACACAGATGGCGGGAAGCAAAGTGGCAAACCTGGTGACAGCACCCTCTGAAAGGACCAAGAGAACAAAAGAGGCTTTGGAAGCTGAACAGCACTGGACCCCACAGGCCTCCTGAGCACACGTCCCCAAGCGCCACAGGACAGGACAGGGCAGCTACACACTGGAGCACCTGCGAGCGCTAGCCCCCCTTCCAGCCAGCCAGCTTGCCCAAGGTGAGTGTCCACCCCAACTCAGCAGGTGCGGCCAGCTGGCCCACAGTGTGGCGCCACTGCCACAGCAAGCAGGGCCACACTGGAGAGCAGGAACACCCGACCTCAGCCATGCGCGGAGAGACCAGGAAAGCCCAGGAGAACCCCCGTACCTCCAAGACGCTGCCAAGACTTAGCACTCACTTCCCACACTTAGGAAACACGCCCTCTAAACAGAATCCACCAACACTTCCCCTGGGTGACTTTGAAAATGAGGCCCAAAGCTGGCATCTGCCTGGATGGGGCAGCCAGGGCCCTCCATAAGCAGGAAGCAGGACCAAGTGTAACCATCAACACTGCACCTGAGACCCAGCAGGTGCCACAGGCCTGACCCGGGGACCAGGAGGCCTGGCCCAGACAGGACTGAGTCCTCCCCACACACAGGGGCTACTCCAGGTGGGGGTACCCAAGCAGCTGGAACGCTGCTCCCGTATAGCTCGTCTGCTTTGGGATCACACCCCTGTTCCTTCAGCACCTGGTGTGCCTGGCACTGACAGCCCCCACCGACCTGGGCAGAGCTCTGGCCTACACCAGGGAATGTGAGCCAAGACAGGTCCAGCGGGTCTGTGTTTTTCAAACAAGGAGGTTGAATCAGCGCCAGGCTTGCTGTGGGACCAGCACTGGTCTGGCTGCCCATCCTCGCTGCACCAGAGCTCACCTCAGCCCCAACTTCTGAGTCACACCCTCGTAGGACAGGGCTTTGCAGGGTCCACCCTCAGCTAGATGGGTGTCAAGCAGGACACTCCTTAATTGTACCAATCCCAACATCCACCAGTTCCCTTTCCCTCAGCCCAGGTGCCACCATCTGCTGAAACCATCTCCTCCTGCTGAAACCTCCTGGGTAGACAAAATACACATGTCAACCCCCAAGAGGCCGCAGTAGCACAATTCAACTTGAAAAAAAAATCATAACATAATGAGTAGTTAGTTATTTTAAAAACAGCCACAACCAGGTGTGGTAGCTACGCCTGTAATCTCAGAAACTCAGGAGACTGAGACAGGAGGATCCCAAGTTCAAGGCCAGCCTGGGCAACTTAAAATAAGAAGGGCTGGAGATGTAGCTCAGTGGTAGAGCCCCTGTCTATCATGTGGAGACCCTGGGTTCCCAGTTCAAGGAGAGAGGAAGCAACAGACTCCATGGTCCTGGAGCACTGGAGGAGCAGGTGAAGCTGGGCTGATGCAGGTTTGGGGGCAGCTGGCAGATGGGACAGGAGTGGGTCTGTTTCAGACCGAAAGTCTGAAACCCCATAAACTCACCCTCTGACACACATACCAACACAGGTTTCAGGCAAGAGCCATCAGTGGAGGGCTGGCGTGCAGCTCAGGGGTAGCCTGCCTGCTGGGCATGTGCGCGGCCCAGTTCGATCCCAGCACTGCAAAACAGAAAGAAAGGGACCATCACCAGCTGAGTGCTAAACTCCACAGGGACGGTGTGAGAGGATCTGAACTCACACTGTGTGCAATCATCTCCCCACCAGACATTCATTAGTTACAAAGGAAAATAACCCACAGGGGACCTCCTAAGCCACAGGATCAAATGACCACAACAAGAGGCAGGACACATGGACACCGTGCCTTCTGAGGGGACCCTGGGGAGGACACGGCCCACAGCAGGGCTCCTACTGAAGATACAGAACCTCAGTCTAATCAGACACACCCAGGGGGCAAACTGCAAAACAACTGGCCAGCACCATCAGAAGTGTCACGCAGGCCAGAGCAAGACCAGTAAGGCCAGGAGGGCACCCAACACAACGCCGACCATTGCTGAGGCCTCCCAGCACAGCAGGAGGATGCCAACTGAGGAGGAGACTGGGAGACTGACTCGGCCCCGCTGGACGGCAGTCCTGCACCCCTCAGCATCACTTTCCTGATGGATGTCAGTCTCTGCCCCGTAGCAGTGGGAGATGTGGACCTGCGCGGAAGGTCTCCACACCCCTCAACAAGGACATCTAACGCTGGTGGAACTGCATCCTGTCAACACTACGAGCTCAGGAGGGGCCTGCACTGCTCGGCAGGGCAGAATGGGGGAAGGCCGTGGTGGTGGACCCCTGCCAGCAGAGGAGAAAGCAGCTCCGCACACCCTTCCCACCTGGAAGCCCAGCAGGGGCTGTCAGTGCCCAGACCCCAGCACAGCAGGAAGATGCCAACTGAGGAGAAGACTGGGTGTTTCCAGGGCTGCCACCACAAAGCACCACACTGAGGGGCTTCCACAAGCCAGAGTCAGAGAGCCCTCCTTGGAGGTACAGAGGAACAGCTGGGCCCTGCAGCTCCGGGTCCAGTGGCTCACAGGGAGCCTTGAGCTTCTTGGCGGCATCAGCATCTCTGCCTCTCCACAGGTCCCCGCCTGCCAGGTGAGCAGCGTCTCCCAAGGCTCTGCAGCTTCAGAGGACTGAAGGATCCTAATCCAGTGAGGCCTCCTCTTAACCTAGCTAGGTCACATCTGCAAAGACCCAACTTCAAAGCAGGGTCACATTCAGAGATGTGGGGGAGGTGTCAGGACTTGAATACAGCTGGGAGGCACTATTCAACCCACAGTGCCAGGCCCGTCTGCCCTCTAAGAAACTGACCGTGATGCCAGGACACAGCCACTAGGCTACAGCATGCCCATCCTCCAGGTAGGCTCTGCCCCTCCACAGGAGCCTAGGTGGGGTTTTGGGATGAAGCTGGTCAGGATCAGAGGAAGCACAAGTCTACACAGGAAAGGCCAGAGAAGCACAAAACAATGAAATGGCAGTAAGGAGGAAACCAACCAGGCACCGTCAGGAAAGAGGTGGCAGAGAGGAGGGCACTGGCCTCCACCAGAGAGGAGGTGGCAGAGAGGAGGGCCACTGGCCTCCACTAGAGGCAAGCAGCAGCCTGTTATGGGCAACCTAAGAAGCCCCTTGGAAGATGACATGGAGACTGAAAGCTGAGCCAGCGGCCCCAAGAGGGAGACAGAGGCTGGCCCTGGCAGGAAGATCCCCCAGATGCAGAGATGGATGTACAGCAGCGGTGGCAAAGTGGGATACCTGGCTCAGGTGACAGAACTGACCAGCCCTGCCCACAGGAGGGTGGGACATGGCCAAGGACAGTGCTCTGGAAGGAACTGGGAAAGGACACAAGCCAGACACCTCAGGAGGGACAGTGGGCCCCATGGTCTGCCCCTCCCAGGGGCCAATGCCCACTGGAGCCCATTCCCACTCCAACTGTCACCAAGCCAGCTCCCAACAGCTCTGCCCTCCTTGCACAGGAGCCAGTGTCAGCTGACCCCTTGGCCCTGCCCCTTCCCTGCCACTCTTCCCCACTCTACCCTGGAGAATGCTGGGCCAAGCTGGTCCTCAGGTCCCTGCAGCAACGCCAGTGAAAGAGGGCTCCCACGTTCTGCCCCCAGAGCCACACTCCCTGGTCTCTAGGACAGAGGACAAAACCCTGGCCCTGGCCCCAAGCCCTTGGCCTTCCCTACCCTCCTTCTTCCGTCACCCTACATTGTGGCTGCACAGCCCCATCCTCTGCCCAAGCATCACAGGCGGGGCAGGGGCTCCACAGAGGCAATGAGAAGAGCCCCCAACTCGGCACCGACCCAGATGCTCACCCTCTACCTAGACAGAGACAGAACTCCCGCTGGGCTCTGCACTCACTTCCTGGGGACCCACCCTCCACATCAGCACCAAAGTGGGTTCTTTTTTTTTAATCTTCATTCAGGTCTACTAGATGGAGTCAGAGCATTGGCCAAGCCATGAGTCAGTATCCTGGGGCTGTCCTAAACAAGCCCCACAAAATGCACAGCTCCAATGGCCCTCCAGTGGCCCTGGGGCATGTTCAAGGGCCTCTCCCTAATAGCAGCCTCACTCCCACCGGCACCATGCATCCCATCTGTGTCCACCAGTTCTTTGGGATTAGGGCCACCCCACTCCAGCATGACCTCACTGATCACATGGTCCACCACCCTGCTTCCAAATAAGGTCACATTCTGAGGTCCTGTGGATGAGGACTTCATGTGGACTTGGGTGAGATACCTCCAAGTCCATATCCTCTCCTCACAGCAGACACCCCAGAGGGTGCTCTCAGCCCCTCGGAGGTGTGCTTCCCTTCTTGCTCCACTTCCTCCCCCTCCCTGGGACAACCAGTGACTGACACTGACCAACTCACCTTGACCATGGACACGGCCTACACCAGCTCCTCCACCACACCTCCCAGGGGCTCAGTGAGTCATCTTCCACGTTACCCCCATGCAGAGCATGCTCAGTCAGCTGCCCAGCAGGCTGTCCCCTAATTAAAAATTCCCTCCTTTTTGTGGCGGGGGCGGGGGGGGGGGAATCTGGAGATTGAACTCAGGGGCACTGGACCACTGAGCCACATCCCCAGCCCAATTTTGTATTTTATTTAGACACAGGGTCTCACTGAGTTGCTTAGCGCCTCACTTTTGCTAATGCTGGCTTTGAACTTTTGCAATCCTCCTGCTTTAGCCTCCTGAGCCACTGGGATTACAGGTGAGCACCACCGCGCCCAGCCCTCCTTTTCTCATATGCAAAGTTTCTGCCTAATACAATTATTTCCCCAAACTCCCCAACAGAATTATAAAGCTCCTAGGAACAAGTTTGGTTGAATAAAAGACATCAAGAGGGCTGGGGCGGTAGCTCAGTGTGCAGCACTTGCCTAGCATGTATGAGGCACTGGGTTTGATCCTTGGCAACACATAAAAATAAATAAAGGTCTTAACGCCCATCTACAACTAAAATATTAAAGAAAAAAAGAAGGAATAAAAGACATCAGGACCAAGAAAAAAAGAATAAAAGACATCAGGACCCTGCAGCCTTGGGCTTAGACCATAGGGCAGTGTCCTCCTACCTCTGACCTGGCCCCGTATCTTGCAGCTTCCTGGGAAGAGGTGCCCATGAAGCCCATGACTCTGCTCTCTTCCCATAGAGGCAGGAAGCCCACCCCTCCAACACCTTCTAGCTCTCAGGGTCTTCTCTCCCCAATGTTGGAAAACAGAACAACCTTGCAGATCTCAGGCGTGCTGGCTGCTGACCATGCCTCAACCCTCTCCAGTGCTGTCTCTGGACCGCTCCTGGACGTCCTCTCCAGACCACTGGCCTCTCCTCCGGGCCTCACCCCCTTTGCTGTGCTGCTGACCTGCCCGCAAGGCCTACCCTCAGAGAGCTCAGCAAGGATCTCACTAACTGGACTGACACGGGCAGCACGAGCCCAGGAGGCGCTAGGCCAGGAGAAATGCAGCTGGTTCCGGGCAGACACCAGACCCGGCAGCAAGGGTGCTGCCAGGGAGGCTCCCCCTGACCTACCAGGGTGAGACCCTGAGCAAGGGCCGCCCAAGGAGCTGCTCTAGAACCTCAGATCCCAGAACCACACGCGATAATAAGTGACTGTTACTGTCCCAAGCCACCAGTTTTGGAGGCAATTTATTATGCTGCCAGGTAACTAAAACAGTATGCTTACTCCAGAGAAAGGGGCCAAATGCCACCTCGCTGCTAGACTGATTAGTCACCACACTGGCACCAGGACTGGGGAGAAGGTAGCAATGGTGTCCCTCTCTCAGCACAGCCAAGCAAGTGAACCTCCCACGGCCACTGAAATCATCAACTGTTGCTGTTTGGTGGCTGCTGACCAGCTCAGAGCTGTCTCTTCTTTGAAGAGAGCGTATGCAGATGCCATGCTCTGGGTCCTAGGAAGCCCGGGACACATTCTTGTTCTGATGCCACACAGCTGGTGCTACTAATAAGCTGCACAAGAACTCGGAAGTCTTTCTGGAAAGCCCTTTCAAAACAGGACACAACAAAACGAGAAAGGGAATAAAATGCACCTGTCCTAACCAATCAATCTCTTGGTTTTTGGTGCCAGGGATTGAATCCAGAAGCATCTAACCACTGAGCCACATCCCCAGGCCTTTTGAGACAGGGTCTCACTAAATTGCTTAGGGCCTCACTAAGTTGCTAAGGCTGGCTTTGAATTCATGATCCTCCTGCCTCAGCCTCCTGAGCCACTGGGATCACAGGTGTCTGCCACCACACCCAATTGTCTCAATATCTTGCTAACAGTAAAACCCACAACTATTTGTTTGGAAGTAGGATCTTAGTTTAAAAGAACTTGGGAAGGGCTAGGCATATAGCTTAGTTGTAGAGCACCTGCCTAACATGTGCAAGGCCCTGGGTTCCATCGCAGGTACCACAAAAAAATAATATCGTTATTATGGAGCAAAAAGTACATGAGAATGAGAGTCAGTTGGTGTAACCCAACAAATCAACAGACTAACATAGAAAACTCATGTCATCACATCAGTAGATACTAGAGAAAGCATCTGACAAAATCCACCAGCACCCATTCATGATAAAAACTCACGAGGCGGACGCGGTGGCGCACGCCTGTAATCCCAGCAGCTCAGGAGACTGAGGCAGGAGTATCCCAAGTTCAAAGCCAGCCTCAGCAACATCGAGGCGCTAAGCAACTCGTGAGACTGCTTTAAATAAAATACAAAATAGGGCTGGGGATGTGGCTCAGTGGTCAAGTGCCCCTGAGTACCCGGTACCAAAAAACTCAGTAGATACGAAGAAAGGGTACAACTTGAACGTGTCCCCTCCAAACCTCAGGCCTTGCCAAGGTAACAGTTCTAAGAGTGGGGTAGTGGGAGGTGATGGGCCACAAGGGTACCTCCCTCCTGGAGGGCACTGCCACAGAACCAGACTGAGAAAGTAAACAGCTGTCCTTGCAAACCACCTAGTGTGACATGAAGTGACACGACGTGTACATACGTGCTCCTGGCCCCGGCTCCGACTGGGTTAGTGCTGGGTACCACCAGCCTCAGGAGCAGGCTCAGGCCTCAGAGAGCAGTCCTGTTCCCGGCCTTCTCCCACCTTCTCTTCCCCTAATTTCTTTTACCCAGGTCAGGTCACAGAAATCTCATCTTAAGTTCTCATCAAACACCACCTGTCTGACAAGACCCCCATGAGAAGTGTCCTGCCCCTGCCCTCCAGGAAGGCATGCCCAAGAATCTGGTCAGAGGCCTTGCTGGGCTTGCCCACCCAGTCTGTCAGCCTATATGTCCAATCACACCATGCTGGGTCACACCATGCAAGGACAATGACTCCATAAACACCCTGAAGGACAGGGCCCAGGAAGTTTCTGAATAGGGAACCCTCACAGGAAGGTGAACAGAAGTCACCCGTGTGCTGGGAGGGTGGCAACCCAGCTCCAGAGCCCTGCCCGCTGCACTGAGGACCCCTCTAGGCTTTGCCCTCTGCACCTCTCCACCTCGATGCTCATTTGTATTCTTTAAAACACCCTCTCTGTGCAGGTGCAGTGATGCACACACGGTGACCTGGGGGGCTGAGGCAGGAGAATCTCAAGTTCCAGGCTAGCCTCAGCAACCTAGCGAGGCCCTGTCTCAAAATAAAAAGTAAAAGGGCTGGGGATGTGGCTCAAAACATATATATATATATATATATATATATATATCTCCTCCACATTAAACTGGCAAATGTAAGTATGGTGCTCCTGAGTTATGGTTAATCAAACCAGAGGAGGGGGCTGTGGGAAGGTCAATTTACAGCTGGTCAGTCAGAAGTTCCAGAGGCCCAGAACTGCAGCTGGGGCGAAATGGGTGTAGTCTGGGGACCTGATGTGTCTCCAGTCAGGTGGTGTCAGAGCTGACCTGACCCTGCTGCTTCTTCTGCAGACTGATGGCTCACTTGCTGGTGGGGAGTAAGCTCCCACCTCCAGAGGCCAGAGAAAGCTTCAATGTTGGATGTCATGGTAGGAGAGCAGAGAAGCTTGCTTCTCTAAAACACACCCAGTGCCAGGTATTCTAACAAAAACGGACTAAAAAGAGAACTTTCTCAACTTGATGAAGACCATCTATAAAAACCGACAGCAGCACATGCATTAGCAAGAAACGCGAAGCTTCCCCACTAAAACCAGGAATGAGGCAAGGATGCCCCTCACTGCTGCTTCTCAAGAGCACCCTCCAGAGCCCAGCTGATGCCGTGGGAGAGGAAGGGACGAAAGGTCTACAGCCTGGGGAGCAAGAAACAGAACTATGCTGTTCTCAGCAGGAGACGGAGGAAGAATCCTTCTGCAGCAGATCTGAAGGGCCTGACGACTACCTCTGGAACACTGAGCCGTTGAGATAAGACTGCAGCAGTCAGCACACACGCGTCACCACGTTCCTCTACACCAGCAATGAACAAGTAGAATCTGAAATTAAAAACACACCACCATTTACATTTGCACCCAAAAAAATGACTAAGGAACAAATCTAACAAAATATGTACAAGCTCTATACCAAGGAAACCACAAAACTGATGAAAGAAATCAAACCCTAAATCCATGGAAGAGCCCTCGTCTGTGCAGAGGAAAGGCTCAACACTCAAAGCACCATCTCCTCCCAACGGGACATACACATTCAGTACAGTCCCAAACTTCTTACCTACGAAGTCACCATACCAGATGCCAAAGACTGCATGGCTTGTCAACAGCAGAGATGCATTACTCACCATTCCGGCAGGTTTGGAGATCAGTGAGGGCCTACTTTCTGGTTCACAGGTGACCATGTGTCCACACATGATACAAGGGCAAGGAAGAACCATAATCTCTTTTCTAAGGACACTAATCCCATTCCAGAGAGATCTGCCCTCACAATCTAAGAACCTCCCACAGACTCCACCTCCAAATACCATTGCATCATGGAGTAGCTTTCAGCACAGGACTTTTGAGTGGACATAACAGTCTGTTTCTCTCATCAGTGGAAGCTGGAGCAAAATAAGGGAAAGGAAATGGGGAATGAACTATCACAAAGATAGGGGAAGGATCACAAGAGTAGGAGATGGAGGGAGAAAGGACGGGAAAGGCAAGAAAATGTGGAACGAATTTAACAAAATCATGTCATATGCATATATAAATATACCACAAGTAGTTTCACCTTTATGTATATATAGACAGTACCAATCAAAAATAAATAGCCAGGCACAGTGGCGCATGCCTGTAATTCCAGCAGCTCAGGAGGCTGAGGCAGTAGGAACACAAGTTCAAAGCCAGCCCCAGCAACTTAGCCAGGCCCTGTCTCAAAGTGAAAAACAGAAAGGCTAGGGGGTTAGCTCAGTGATAGAGCACCCCTGGTTCAATCCCCAGTATAAAGGGAAAAAAAGAAAAAACACACAACCCTGAGGTACCACTGCACACCTATTAGAGTGGCCAAAATCCAGAACTTGGACACCAAATCCTGAGGAGGACGGGGAGCAATGGCACTCTTTCACTGCTGGTGGGATGAGAGATGGCAGAGCCACTGTGTATGACCATTTGGCAGCTTCAACACTCTTCATCCCACAACTAGCAGTCATGTTCCTTTGGCATTTAACCAAAGGAAGCAGAAACTTCTGTCCACAACAATCTTGCCCAGGTGCCTACAGCAGTTTCATTCCCATCACCAAACCTGGATACATCCAAGGTGCCCTTCAGCACTCCAGTGGATAAATAAACTGGCACATCTGGACAAGGGGTGCCGTGCAAGGCTGAGAAGAAATGAGCTACCAGGAGACACAAGGAGCCATGGAAGAAACTGAAACACATCCCAGTGAAAGCAGCTGAAAAGGCCCTGCGCTGGGACTCGAGCTAAGACAGTGCCACCAAGGTGGCAGAGCGAGGAATGAACAGGCATGGCACAGGGGGTCTTCAGTAGTGACAGTACTCATCACACACTTGTCAAGCCCACAAAACAGTAACACCAAGAGTGGACCCCAGTATTAGCTCTGGACTCGGCTGACGATGTACTACGGTAGCTTCTCAAGTGGAACCAATATGCCACTCTGGTAGGACGCTGGCTGTGTAGGGTAGGAGAAGGGGTAGATGGGAACTCCCTTGCCCCCTGATTCAATTTTGCTGTGAACCTAAAGCTGCTGCTCTGAGAAATAAAGCATATTTTTTTAAATGTACAGAAACCAAGCTTGAAGTGCTACCTTTGAGACACAACAGAAAAAGACACTTGAATGGAGTCCTCCTCTCTGCTGGTCCCCACACACTGCACGTCACACAGAAGGAAACAGCTCCCAGGCGCTTCACTCTGAGAAAGGGGCACAAGGCAAGCTCTAGACAGATGGGTGGGAGAGCAGGTGGCCCCAGCTGGCCAGTACCCCCTGGGCTCCTTGAGCAATGACTTCTCCTTTCTGACCCTAAGTTTCCTGGAACTGAAATTAAGAAGAGCTTGCCTAGCACACACCTGGAATCCCAGTGGCATGAAGGTAGAGGCAGGAGGATCCTAATTTCCAGGCCAGCCACAGCAACTTCCCAAGACCCTGACCCAAAATAAAAAATAAAAAGGGCTGAGGATGTGGCTCAGTAGGTAAGTGCCCCTGGGTTCAACCCCTAGGACCCAAAAAAGGACAACCCATGAGACCTCAAGGAATCAAATTAACTAATGTTTGAAAGTACCCAAGTGCCAAAGACGAGGTTTAAACTATGATCTATGCTTACAACAAATGCTTAGAAAATTTTTATTCAATTTTACTTTGGTAAATATCATTGCAGAAAATGCTAAAAAGGTTTACATAAAAAATTTTAATTTGCCTTTTAATATATATTTTTTAGTTGCTGACAGACCTTTATTTTACTTATTTATATGCAGTACTGAGAATCGAACCCAGTGCCTCACACATGCCAGGAAAGTGCACTACTGCTGAGCCACAGCCCCAGCACCCCCTTAATTTGCTTTAAAAAAAAAAAAATGTTTTCAGGATTTCTAGTACACCAGTGAAAAGTACCCAAGGGTTTTCCTGGTTCTTCTCTCTACCAGTTAAATCATATTTTCTCAAAAAGGAACGTCCTCATACTACTGTTCCCTATGCACACAGTGATATGAGCAAGCATCTCCACAACCAGAAAGCTACCAGTGCATCTACTTTAAAACAATGACTGCCTTGGCATTTCATCTCACATACTTTGAGCAGCAACAAAAACTGCTCTTTCTGTGGCCCCCAAATCTAATGTAAGTCAAAAAATTAGGATTCATACAAAGTGGCAGAACGGTTACAAAGGAAGTTTCTGCTTTTTTTTGTTTTTTGCAGTGTGCAAATGAAACCTGGGCCTTGCGCATGCAAAGCAGGCACCCACCACTGCGCCACATACAGCCCCCCACCATGGCATCTGGTCCTCAGAGTGGAACCACAACTGTGCTAGAAACCCCAGATACAAGCTCCAAGTTCACAGGACAGGGAGAGGAACCATCGCTCAAGCAAAGGAAAGGGATGGAGATCACCTGTGCCCAGCATACACCGAGGAATCAGGAGAGGGACAAGGCTCCAGAGCTAGGGGAGGAGAACTGTCTGAAAGAATTACCACCAAGAACTCCTGGACTGGCTAACCCAATTTCAGGAAAAGCCACTATTTCTGAACAATTTCCATTCAGATTTTGAAGTAATAGTTTCGAATCAAAACAAAACTGTTCCCTGGCCTTCTACCTTCAGAGCAAGAGGCCAGACTTTCCCTCTTGGACTGATTTTCCTTGGGGGACAAGGTGACTGTGAAAGGACAGCACAGCAATCTGCACCAGCAATGCTCCTGAATGGTGTGCAGCAGCAGCAGGTCCTGAAGTCAAAGCAGCCCCAGCTAAAGACTCTCTCAGAGCTGAGAGCTCATCATAAATTCAATTAAGCCATGAATCTAGTTTGAGTTAAATAAATAAATATGGGGGTTGGGGTGAGGCTCACTGGTGGAGCACTTGTTCCAAGTGAAATGCCTTGGGTTTCGTCCCCAGAACCACGGGGGGAAAAAAATAGAAAAGAGAGGGAAAAAATTAACATAAAGTTTCAAGGGAAGCTTAGATTCAAAGAGGTACCCTGTTATGAAATACAAAAGTCGAGTCAATTGAGGGGCTGGTTGGGGTTGTGGCTCAGTGATACAATGATGGTACGTGTGAGGCACTGGGTTTACCCTCAGCACCACGTAAAATGAACAAACAATGAAATAAAAGTATTGTGTCCATCTACAAAAAAAAAAAAAAAAGAGTCAACTGAGCACAAGCCTGAGGCTGAAGCAGGAGGATCATAAGTTTGAGGCCAGCCTCAGCAACTGAGTGATACCCTGTCTCAAAATAAACAATAAAAAGGTCTGGGGTGTCTCTCAGTGGTGAAGCACCCTAGGTTCAATCCCCAGTACAGAGAAGAGTCAATGTCACACAGATGGAGTGATGAAACCTCAGATTTGTGACTGTACTCAGATCAGGCAAAATGAAATAAATGCATGCTGCAGACAGAGTCAGTCAGGAGACGCCATCTCACCTAGTGCTCCCTTCTCCACTCAGAGAAGTCCTAAAGCCACTTACTGGGGCCGCAGCCTACACAGGAAAAGTGGCTCCGGATTCCACCTGAGTCACCTTGTGCAGGTTGCTGGGGATGGTCCCCACCTCGTCTGGGTCCACCTTTGGGGCTTCCTTAATGTGCTGTGTTATCTCCTCAAATGCCCTCCTTCTCCTGGGTTATGGGACCGACAAACACCAGAAAAGGCAGTGGCCCACCCAGCTCTGCAAGGAGACAGCAAAGTTGATTCAACAAGTGGAGCGCGCCCCTTGCAGTGCGCATGGGTGCCTGGGACGGCAGGAGGGATCGGGGGTCCCGGGTCGCGCCTAGACTGGTCGGAAGGGGTCGCCGGGTGCCGGGGAGTTTTAAAGTACTGGGTACCCCGGGGAGCGCGGGGATCCGAGGGTGCACAGGGTCCCGAGGCCAGAGGAGCGAAAGCCGGCGGGGGAAGGGTCCGAGAGCGCGGGGGCCTGCGCCGGTGGGAGGAAGCCGCCGGGTGCACGAGGAGTGTTGGGGTGCTGGGGACGCC
>NW_026000108.1:1202618-1218427 GCF_001458135.2 Marmota marmota marmota
TCTGCGCCCGCCCCGCCCCCCCGCCCCCCGGGAGCGCGGGGCGCGCCGGCATTGGTCACGCCCCGGCCCCGCCCCCGGCCGCGGCCCGCCCTGTGCGCCGCTCACTGGGTCGCGTGGTTCCGAGCTGATGCAGCCGGCGAAGGCAGGCGGCGGCGACCTGCGGCAGTGGGCGAGGGCGCTGGGCCTGCAGGGCCGCGCCTGGCCTGCGCGAGGCGTGGCCGACGGATCCCAGCTGAGGCCTCCCGGGCCTGGCTTTGACCTGTGGTTCTGGGGAAGCCACTCGCCCTCTCGGGAACTGCGCTGTCGATAGACACGCGTGTGGTGCCGAGGAGGACGCGGCGCAGGCGACACCGAGGGGCCGGTTCTGCCTGCGCCCGGGGGAAGCCACGCCGCACTCTGGGTGCCGGGATCCTCCTGCAGCCTCTCAGCCCGGCCGGGTCCAGAGCGCGGGGTCCGCCGGGCGCCCGCCACGTCCACTCTTTTCAGTGTTAAGGAAAGAAGTTAGAAGGGCTGGAAAGGAAGAAGTCAACGCCTGTGTTTACAGTCAGAACGATTTTCCACATTCAAACACCAAAAAAACAGATCAGGGTTTGTAATAGGCAGCCAGGGTGCGGGACAAGACAATCGGGAAACAACAATCGGGACACAAAGCGGCATCTTTTAGAAAGTGCCATTTTCAACCTCAGGTCCGGGTGAGTGAGATGAGGTTAAATAAGACATTTCTGTTGAAGGGTCTGAAGGAGGCAGCCGAGCTGTGTTTGTGGACAGCTGTGGTCTGGATCTTAACCTCCCCCAAAGACCCGTGTACTGAGGGCTTGGTCCCCAGCTTGGGGCACGACTAGGAGCCGGTGGTGGAACCTTTAGGAGTAGGGCCCAGTTGGAGGAAGTAGGACACTGGGGGCATGCCCTTGAAGAGGACATTGGGACCCCCATGCTTCCACCACGACGTGCTACAGGCCCAAAAGCTACAGGGCCACAAAACCATGGGCCAGGGAGAACCTCTCCTTATGCTGACTTAGCTTAGTGGATGTTTTGTCACAGTGACAGAGAGAACGCAGAGATGGCGGGTTTTCTCTCCAAATAACCTGTAAACACAAAGCTTTCAGTGGCGCTTGCCAAGCTGATGCCAGCAATCAGTAGAAAGAACAAATGGCCAAAAGCAAGCAGGGCAGAATCCAGAAACAAGCTGCTTCTCTGGGGTCAACTGACTGCAGAAGGGGCCCTGCTGGCCAGGGCAGGTGTGGGCTGGGGCTGGTCCAGAGTGCCACTGATTCCCTTCCATGTTTGTTTTTGTTTTGGTGTGGTGCTGGGATTGAACCCAGTCAGCACTGCAGCCCTGGCTCTCTCCAGGTAGCGAGTGTCACATCACCAAATCTTGTCTTATACAAAACCAACCCCAGAGGAATCAAAGCAAGACCTCAGGAAAAACCTGGGAGAATATCCTTATCTAAGTGGAAGTAGGAAGGAAGGATTTCTCTTTTTTTGGTGATACTGGAGATAGAACCCAGGATCCCTTTACCACTGGGCTACATCCTCAGCACTTTTTATTCCTTTGTTTTTTATTCTTTTGATTTGTTTTGTTTTAGCATAGGGTAGGATTTATTCAAGTGAGAAGAGGCAGAGTTCCCACAGGACAAGAGGGAGCCTGATAGGTTGACTCTAAATAGAACATAAAAAAAGGCTGGGGATGTGGCTCAGTGGTTAAACACCCCTGAGTTCAATTCCCAGTACCAAAAAAAAAAAAAAGGAAAAGGGGGAAAACAGGTTGGATGCCATGGCACACATGCGCCTGTAATCCCAGCAGTTCAGGAGGTAGAGGCGGGAAGATCACCAAGTCAAGGCCAATCTCAGCAACTTAGATCCTAAGAGCTTAGTGAGACCCTGTCTCAAAACAAAAAATAAAAAGGGCTGTGGATGTGGCTCAATGGTAACGCGCCCCTAGGTTCAATCCCCAGTACCAAAAAAAAAAAAAAAGAAGAAAACGATAATAATAACTACTCATGGTCCACTGAATGAAATAAAAATCCAGGAATCTGCCAGGTGCAGTGGCACACACGTATAATCCCAGCAGCTTTGGAGGCTGAGGCACAAGGATTTCGAGCTCAAAACCAGCCCCAGAAACTTAGCAAGGCACTTAGCAACTCAGTGAGACTCTGTCTCAAAATATTAAAAAAAAAGCTGGGGATGTGGCTCAGTGGTTAAGCACCCCTGGGTTCAATCCTCAGTACCAAAAAAAAAAAACAAAAAACTAAAAATCCAGGAATCTAAGCCAAGTTGACAAACAGGCAAGAAGAGACGCCCTCCTTAGGACAGCAGCTAACAAGTCACCACACAGGGAACACCATGACAGTAGTACAACAGCAATGGCTGGTTCAGACCAGAAGCATCACAAGTGCCGTGAGGATTCACTCCACGTCCATCTGACCTCAGAACACATGTTCAGTCGGCATGTCTGGGTGTTGCTGTGAAGATATGTTTCACATGAGATCAGCATTAATCACAGTAGACTGCTAAAAGCACAATGCAGATGGGCCTCGCCCAATCAGTTGAAGGACTTTTATAAAAGTCAGGGGGGCTGATATCCCCTATAAAGAGGGAAATCTGGAGGCACGTGGCTTTCATACTCCAGGGTAACACCAGCCCGTTCCCTGTAGGAGGCCGCCCTGCCCATGAGCTAAGTACTCCTCTCAGCCTTGAGAAAAGGGGGTGTTGGCCTGGCATTGCACACCACAAGCTTTTCGAAGCAAGTGGCCTTCACCTTGGCTCAACAAAGAATTTGCTTCAGCCCTGGGCTTGAGCGTTACCCAGTGGGACTGGGCAGCACCCTGAAAGCTTACCCCCTGCTTTATTTGGTGTAGAATATTCTATTGAAAATCCTTTGTCTTTTCCCTATAAATAAAGTGATTCTGGGTACACTTGCTCTCTTGCCTTCCAGCGTGGAAGAGGACCTGGGAGGTCGCAGAGCTGTCCACCACCACCACCCTCCTTCCGCCGGGCTTTGTGAAAAAATTACTTCGTGTCTGTGTGATCCTTTTGCTGCCAGCCCAAACCACGCAGAGTGATCTCCATTCCATCGCCCGTGGACGTGGGCGATACCTCCCCAGGCCTACAGCCTGTGGCAGACCTGGCACATCTCAGACCTGAAGCCTTCACAGTCAACTCCTTCAACAGTCCCCCTCTCCAGACGGAGGGGCCAGGGCGATCTCTCTTGGAAGCCCTGACATAGGCTGGTGGGTGGGGATACTGCTGAGGGCAGCACAGAGCTACTGACAGTGAACAGCTGGCAGAGCCTCCCAGCATCCCCACAGGGGCTCTGCCCACCTTGTGGGGAACACCGGTACAGCACCTGTCCAGGAGATCCATCAGTGCCCCAACCAGCCCACTCCCTGCTTCTGAGGATGCACAGGAAGGCCACAGCCCACGCTGGATCTTGTGGGGGTGAGCAAGGCCACCACCATCCAACACAAAACGAGCCGCCAACCCAAGTGGAAAGAGCCCAGTGTGAGCACCCAACCAGAAACCTTTGCCAGCAAAGCAATAAACCCATCTTTTTCCTTTTTCACAAAAATAAGAAAGAAAAAGAAGCCAGAGTCAGGCACAGTGGCACCCACCTGTAATCCCAGCGACTCGGGAGGCCGAGGGCATGTCCCCAGAAAAGGACCTCCCTCCTGGCCCCACCTACTGAGGGCCCATGGCCTCCCCACAGTGCCACCCTAGGGGACACACTTAGCCATGTCTACCCATAGGAGTGAGAAGGACACCCCTCTGACCACTGGGCCCTCCCTACTTGGCTCACCTCCTAGGGTCCCGCTGCACCCCCAGCAGCCTGGCGAAGTCTGGAGCACAGCCCACGCCCTCGGGGGGCTGTGCAGGTTGGCTGCGGCACAGGCAGGCGCTGTGCGCTGAGTGGCACCCAGCCCAGGCGCTGTGCAGCCACAAGCATCGGATCCCACAGGTGCTTTGTGGGATGTGGCCGAGGACTCCGGCCTGGAAAGCAGAGCAAAAGTCAACTTGTTTCCACATGCACAGGCTCCTGCTGGTGTGCAGAGCCATTGCTCTAGTGCCTGCGGCCTTGCTGGGCTCGGTTGGCAGCTGCAGGGCCACTTGAGTGGTTTCCTCAGAACCATCTGTGTGGACATCCCATGGCCTGCCACTGGGCAGCTCTTTCTAGTGCATGCCTCTTTCCCCCGCCCTGCTCCACCCTGCTTTTCTCCCTTTCCCACCCCCCACCCCCCCCCAGCAGGGGGAACCCAGGGCCTTGCACTTGCTGGGCAGGTGCTCCACCGCTCAGCCACACCCACAGCCCCGTCTTTCTGTTCATTCCTCTGCTAATTCACTTCTAGCAGCCACCTCCATCCTGTTGTCTCCTTGAGTTGCCCTCTGCTGCCTGTTGCTCTACCGAGGCTGCTGTCCTTCTAATGGCTGGGCAGTCTACTTCTGTCTTCTGGGGTTCCTTTGGGCACTCACACTGCCTGTAGGCACAGGACCCTGCTCCTTAGTCCCTGAGTGGGACTTGACTTTACTAGGGATTGAACCCAGGGCTGCTCTACCACTGAGCTATAATTTTATTTACCTATTTTTACTTTTTTGGAACTAGGGATAAAACCCAGGGGCACTTAACCACTGAGTTACATCCCCAGTCCTTTTTTATATTTTATTTAGAGATGGTCTTGCTGAGTTGCTTAGAGCCTCACTAAGTTAAATTGCTGAGTTTGGCTTGCAATCCTCCTGCCTCAGCCTCCAGAGCCACTGAGATTATGTGTGTGCACTCAGCTTCAAATTCTTAAACATAAAATCATGTTTATCTGCCAAGCCAGGTTCAAAGCCAACAGGCCAAGTACCAGTCTGCACAGCACTTGATGCACCCAGCCCAGCAGACCTTCCAAATTGCCCGTGCTGGGGAACCAAAGATCCTAAAACCCATCAGCTCATCAGAAGAGCTGTCCACCAGGGTTCAGAAGGCCCCGGGTGGCTAACTCAGACAAGTGACTCACCTCGGAGACTTGATGGACATCTTCCTACCAAAGGGAGGGAGGAGTCAGCAACCTGGTGGCAGAATTGCTGAGACAGGATCCTGACAGCAGCCAGAAATGAACAGCTGCACAATACATAAGGAGAAAGCAAGTCAGGGGACATGGGATGACAGCCCTGATAAGCTGACCCCGTCTACACACAGAGACGGGAAGATGACTGGTGAATGGGATGAGATAGCAATCAGCCTGGGATGTGAAGAATTAATCATGCTGAACTCACTTAATTTAATTCCGACACTCCTTGGTTCGATGTACAAGAGTCAAGAATAAAGACGACTTGATCTTCGCCTGTTGGTTATTTGTAACACTCATACTGAAAATACTAGATATGTTCACACAGTAAAGCAAGGGCTGAGGCTCAAGATTGATTTCCTTGGTGCTCAACAGCCTTCCAAGAATTTAAATGTGCAGCAAAAGCTAGGAGCTGGGGACTCTCCCCTGTGCACCAGGGCTCCCAGGTGCCCAACCCCTCAACAAAGCCCGAGCTGCCCTCCCCCACTCTGGCCTCCTCATCACCCCAGCTGCCTTGCCCTGGGCTGAGACCACCACAGCCCACCCCAGCCACAAATCAACTAAATTCCTCCAAAATGGAGGATATACACACCAACTCCACCCAGGCCTCAGAGTTCCACTTGATCACAGCAACATCCCAGTGCAGGGCATGGTATTGGAAGCTGCTCAGTGTGGCAAGGCTCCTGGATATGCTTCTAAGTACAGCACCCCAGGATGAGTACCTCTTCCTGCCCCACCACACACACAACACAGAGGGGGACATATGCTCTGGGGTCCCCAGTCCATGGCAATTGCACAATCCAGCCAGCAGGGCACACAAGCAATCGCCCGGCTAGGCTTAGCACAGGGCAATCCTCCAGGCTCCTGGCTCTGCCCTCTGGATCCTGGGCCCACTGTCAGAAGCACCTTCTTTCCCATCAAGGGATATTTGTGAATGCAGCTGGGGTTTTCTCAGGCGGCTTCCTGCCAGAGGATCTGGAGGGTCCTAAGGTCTTTTCCCATTTCCCACTGCCTTCCCTTCCAGTCCTCTACCTCTTCCAGAAGCTTTGAGACCTGTGAATCTTATTGGCATTCAAGGCTACATCCATCCCCCTTCCAGATGAAGCCTCTGGGTCCTAGGCTTCTGCAGGACTAGCTCATGAGCTCACCAGCCCCATGTCTCTGAGACTCTCAAGCAGTCAGCCACCCTGCCCTCAGCATCAGCACAGCCACCTCTGGCCGCTCTCTGCACCTGATGTTTGCTTGGAAGCCACTTACTTAACTTCACCTTCTTTGCCATCAGGAGAGGTGGAAGCCCACACTGTGTGTTCAACAGTCCTTTAGCTTATCAATGCCCACGTTCTCACATGGGCAGCAGAAGCCAGGAAGTGGTCAGCAAGCAGCCTGGAGAGCTTGTATCAGGAGCAGGTGGAGGTTGGTGTTTGATTCCACCATCTGAGATGGCAGTCTGCCCTCCCATGCTCTCCATTTGGAACTTTACTGCAGTCTACACTTCGCTCCCACCTCAGGGCTCCACACTTGCTGCTCCCCAAGGGGTGACAAGTCACTCAAATGCATCCTCACAAGCACCACCACCCCCATATTTTTATCCCCTAACCTGAACCCTGAATGAAGCCTTTGTAGCTTCCTCCCCGTCAGGGCAGGCTCCCATGCCAGAGCCAGGACTATCAAGGCCCCTCACCAGTGGGTTAGGCAGGGACTCGGGCCAGCACTCTCATTGGCACTGGGCTCAGTTCTCTTAGAACCTGGACTGCTCTCTCTGTGCAACTCAGCAGAACCTCAGGGATGCCAAGAGGCTCACTCTGATCCCCTACACAAAGTTCATCAAGGCAGTGAGCCCATCCGGCAACGTCATAGATCCGTTAAAAGAGTTTTTTCCTTTTTATTTTTGCAACGTCATTCCATACAAAAGCAATGAAAACAACAGTTTAACAAGTTTACAATTGAATATCTGTACACATTATCATTTACAGTAATTTTACACTGTCAATTAACTGATTGTAAAAAACATTCTAAGTCGCTCTGTTGCCTTAACTGTCTCATCAGTTAAGACCTACCTAGTGCTATTTACAAGTACCCAATCAAAGACTTTAACTTACATAAAACCCATTAATTTAACATCTTTGTTCAGAGCTCTGTATGGGAGGGAAAAAAAATACTTGGACTTATTGATAAAAGGCCAGAAAACACATTTCCACAAAATCATATGTCTCACACTGAATATACTTTGTCAAGTACCTGCAAAGAAAACCACCCTATATTGGTCCTATGAACACATGGTAAAGTTTACAACCAGCCCACCTGACAAGCGGCAACTAAAAGTCTAAGGAGGCTGTGGGAAACTAGTTCACTTGCACTGGCCTTTCCAACTTGAGAGTGGAAACACCATGCACCCAAGTTTGCTCAAGACTGCTTTGCAATCAATATTCCTTGGATTCAGCACCATTTACAAGTTAAAACATGCAAAACACTCACTATACACAAAATTAATGTTTCTAAGAAAGTAAGGCAAGAACAACAACTCATCCTAAGACCATGAACTACTGACAGACACCACCCAGCTACCAGTGCACATCACAGGCCTACATGTTTGGCGGACCTCTGGCTGGCCAGAGATGGCACCTGCTTCTCCCAGTGGCCACCAGGTGGCAGTCAACTCATAGCAGAGAAGTCTTTCAAGGGCTCAGTTAAGCAAGCTTCCAAATCAAATTCGTCTTCCACTTGGCAGTCCACGTGTCTGACCTTGGTGGGTGTGCCAGAATACGCATCCTAAAAGACACAAGCACAGGTCACATCTGTCCCTCAGAGAGGCAGGCTTGCTGAGCGATTCCAATGCACAACAATAAACCTTATTTTAGTTGGAAGCTTCAAATTCCTGCCCACTAACTATCCACCCACCCCTGCCCCAAGGAACACCTCACACCTCTGAGCCATGGCTGCCTCACCTAACAGGAGCTGCTGTGACACAAAACATCACCTAGCTGACCTGTGAGGGTATGACCTTTCAATTAAACTTTTTCTTCAAAAATTTAACTGAAAAGGGAAAGTTAAGCTGGGCATGGTGGCACAAGCCTTAATCCCAGCATCCTGGAAGGCCAAAATGGGACGATTTCAAGTTCAAGGTCAGCCTCAACAACTTAGTGAGATCCTATCTTTTTTTTTTTTTTTAATTTTAATATTTATTTATTTTTTTTAGTTTTCGGCAGACACAACATCTTTGTTTGTATGTGGTGCTGAGGATCGAACCCAGGCCGCACGCATGCCAGGCAAGCGCACTACTGCTTGAGCCACATCCCCAGCCCTGAGATCCTATCTTAAAAATAAAAAGGAGTGGGGATGTGGTTCAGTGGCAAGGCATCCCAGGGTTCAATCCAGTTAAAAAAAAAAAAAAAACCACCATGATCTGAGACAGGGTTAGGGTTAGGTCCATAGGTTGTAGGTTTTTCTCCAATGCAGCAATATTCAAAGGTGGGATTATGAGGCTCTAATATCATCAACAGATCAGCCCACTGACAGCTCTTAATTTGATGGCACTGTTGGGAGGTGGCACCTGACTGGAGGAAGTAGATCGCGTGGGGACATGCCCCTGGAAGGGTGTATCTGGTTCCAGGGCCCTTCCTCTTCCCATCCCCCTACTTCCTGCTTTCCTGGAGGCATGAGCTAAGCAGTTTTCCTCTACCAAGTCTTTCCACCATGTTCTGCCTTTCCTTAGGCCCAAAGCAACAAAGCCAGGTTAACATGGATTGATACCTGTGAAATTATAAGCCAAAAGAAATCTTAAAATATTTTTAGGATTTTGCAAGTGGACAAAGTCTAACAAGGTATACGCCTTAAGCAAACATTTTGCTGTTCCTCTACTGAACATCTGTGTCGCCTACTAATCACAAGCAGACTGAGTGGTGTACAAACGGGCGACATAGGAAGGCAGACAGTAAAAGGCAACTCTGGACCTTGGTTTATATGTTCAAATATGGTACAGGAACCCAAAAGCACCAATTGCTCAAGTATGTATGTTTGAACCTTTACCTGTTTTTTTTTTTTAACTAAAGACTCTGAATATTTCCATTTGAAAACATTGGGTAGTCTCCTTTACAAGAATAATACATGAATCTTTTCATTGTACATTGTACTTATGCAGGAAAGTCTGAAAAAGACCCAGGGCTGGGGTTGTGGTTCAGAGGTAGAGACTCGCCTAGCATGTGTAAGGCACTGGGTTTGAAACTCAGAACCACACACACACAAAAAAAAAAAAAAAAAAAAAATTCCACTTCATTATCCACAGAACTGGAGATGAGGCAACCTGTACACTATCTTTAAAGGGTTTCCCCCTAGAAAACCTAACTTTAAATACCTAAGTAGCAGCCAGACACAGTGGTGCATGCCTATAATCCCAGCAGCTTGGGAGGCTGAGGCAGGAGACCATGAGTTCAAAGCCAGCCTCAGCAATGGTGAGGCACTAAGCAACTCAGGGAGACCCTGTCTCTAAATAAAATACAAAATTGGGCTGGGGATGTGGCTCAGTGGTCCAGTGCCCCTGAGTTCAATCTTTGGTTGCCGCAGTCTGGCTGGGCATAAAATAACCGAGCCGCCACGAGGCACTTGTAGGCTCTCAACACTTGGTACCATAAAAAACAAAAACACAAAACCAAAACCCCAGAGACAAAGCAATCTCTCATCTAGTAACATTCAGCATTGATTTTTATGCCAGTAGTTCCCCAGCACAAGCCGGACATCACTTACAACACTTGTGACAATGCTCACACAGATGCTAGATTCAGAGGGCAAAGGCCATATACTATAAATGGAAATGGTGGGACTCTTCAAAAGCCTTTAGGTCACTCTCTCAGAATTCAATCTTATGATCTGAAACATCCAGGCAGAAAGATCTAACTAAAGAAAGTACTTACAAAGTTATCCTGTGAGCTCGTCTGAGACTCAGAGCTGCTTTCTGTGGATTCAGTTTCCATTTCCCCAAGGTCCACAGGGTGTCTATGAAATGAAATCCAACAAGGCTTTGAGAGTCAGGACAGGACGGGGGCGTTGGCACATGCTTGTAATCCTAGCTACCTGGGAAACCCTGCCTTGAAATTTAAAAATAAAAAAGAGAGGTGGGACTCAGGATGTGGCTTGGTGGTCGAGTGCTCCTGGGTTCAACACCTAGTACCTACACAGCAACAACAAAACACAACTTGTGAAGATAAAAACTTTCCTTAATTAAAATAAGGAAATGGGGCTTAGCATGGGCTGGGGCTTAGTGGTAGAGTGCTTGCTTAGCATGTGTGAGGCACTGGGTTTGATTCTCTGCACCACACATATATAAAGGTCCAACAATAACTAATAAAAATATTTTTTAAAAACTCTTCATAAATGATTTTTTTGTTGTTATTACTGTAGATCGAACCCAGGGCCATGTATGTTAGGCCAGTGCTCAATTGCTGAGCTATATCCCCAGCCTGAATCAAACAACTCTGAGGATGTTCATCTTTTAAGGGAATAGAAAAAAAACCACCAGAGTCCTAGATTTACTGAACACTCTCTTCCAACTCCAGAAGGTAAATCCAACCCAGTAGGCAAAATCCTCCCTGAAATTCTCCCCACAATCCCATGACTAGGGGACACCAAGCCAAGCCCTGAGAGCGAATCACTCTGTTCTGAGAACTTCTAGAACACCTGTCATCAGTCACTGTGCCAGAGAAACGGAACTAGAACACAACAAAGACATACATTTCTTGCAAATCACAGCCTTCTTCAGCTGGAGGATCCCAGAAGTGCAGAGCCACCTTCCAGAGCTTGATCTGCTGGTCCCATGAACGCCGACTATACTTCTTAAATTTGTTGGGGGTCTTGGGGTGAATGCCAGGTTGTCGAAGGTGTCTGCAGGGGAGTAAGGTTACCTCAACACAAGCCTCTCACATTTCTCAATAACTAGGTTAGCCAGGCTCTGAGATCAGCACTATCTGACAAAGTACAGATCAGGTGAGTCTACAAAATGAGCCAGCCATATAAAAAAAGCACAATTTCTTTGAATTTTACTACTTATTTGCAATCTATTCCAGAAAAGTAAATGTTAATCTTAATGTTACCAAATACTTCATGAAAATTCAAAAGGCTTTCCTGTATCCATTTGTGTCTGCCTGGAGAGAGAGGCAAGGACATGCTGCCTGAGAGAGAGCAGGGTTGAGTGGCAGGCAATTTCCTCTGGTTACATCTTCAGGATCGGTGGCAAACTCCCACCCCCGCTGTACGTTTTAATGACTGTATCTGCAAGACTACTAGGACTCATGAGCATACCACCTGACATTATTATTATTTTGGGTGCTTTTCAGATACCAATCTATTCTCCTTGATTTACACACAAGCTCCTGTGAGTCAATGACAGACAATTCTCAGCAAGGCATGGTGGGGCTGATTTAGGAAGTGCCAAGGAGACAAGACTACCTGGGGACCTCTTTAATATAGCGATCGTAGGCAATAGTGTTCTTTCCATAGTTGATCTGCTTCTGTCTTCGCATCAGGACACTTTCATCTGTCTCCACATCAGCTGGCACTGTAGACGCTGACTCTTTTGAATCAGAACTGAAAACATGGAAGATTAAGAACAAGCCTGGCATAAAAAAATCACCATGTAAGCTATGCCAAGAAAGTGCTAGAACATCATCATCCTCTGGGTTCCAAACCATATTAATCCCAGAACAGCCCAGAACCTTTGTACATTTGGGGATTTAGTACACAACAGAAACTATTTCAAATCAGTAAGGAACCGGCTAATCAATAAGTGCTATCAGGACAATCTGCAATTCAATTACAAAGAAATGTTTACACAGCATGTACCTTCCTGATGATGATTTCCGCTCTCTTCCAAAGTCATTTATGAGGAGTTTTCTTTTATATCTGAGAGGGGGGGGAAAAAAAAAGACCTTCTTTAAAGGTCTAAAAACTAGCAATGCTTCTAGAGTTGACAGCCACCAGGAATGCAGCCTTCTCCCTGGAAGCTCAGCATATTGTTGTTGTTTTTAAACACAAAACTAACCTCAGTTACATCATTTTATAAAACAAAGGTTATCTGCCAAGATCATAGTTTAGAGCAACCAGGTCTAAAAAAACTGTCCTAACGCTCTCAGGCACACCACCCTACATCACACAAATGGTCTCTAGGCCAAAAGAAAACCCTCCACAGCGTCATCAGCTAGATGAGGACAGGCAGCCAATCCCAAGACGCATCCTCATCAGAGGCAGCTAACAGATCTGCTCCCACCGACTTGTCCCCTGCTTGATCCAACATACTGCACCAAACCACACCAACTCAGCCAGCCGGGCTGGGGTTGGATGGTGAGGGGAAAAAGGAGAGGAGGGACTAGAAACGCCCACGATGTGACCCAGGGATTTATCGTCTGGATGCAATGAGGCAAGGAAGGGCACCATCTTGCATGAAGACCAAGCCAGGCCACCATCGAGAACAACTCCTCACCTGAGTGGCGCACGGTGGTGATAGAGTCAGTGGCTGTAGAGCTGGGCTGAGTGTGCAACTCAGTGGTGGAGCACTTGCCTCGTCACACCACCCACAGCTTGGAAGGGTCACCACTAAGGCCCTGGAAAGTAGGCTCCCAGGAGATGCTGATAAAGTTGTTGATAGAACTTTATTTTATTTATTTATATGTGGTTCTGAGAATCAAACCCAGGGCCTCACACATGCCAGGCAAATGCTCTACCACTGAGTCACAGCCTCACCCTGGGAACCAAATTTTGAGAACCACTGCTCCAAGGCACACCTTGAGTGTTAAGATTCAAAAGCCACAAAAACATTTTAATGTGGTCCAAAATGTGTACCTTGCAATTTCTTTGTTAACTCTGGTCCTCATTTCATCTTCTTCAACGGCATTGGCCCAGTCTGAACACCGAGAACGGGGCTTGGGGCCTTCAGGAGTGGTGAAACTGCAACAAAACAAAAAGGCCATCTGACCTCAGGAGCACTTCCAGTTCCCTTTCACACTGTCAGGAAACACTCAGAGGCCATCTGGCAGAATGGGCTGAATCAGATGTGAAAGCATCTCTACTCTGTAACTGACTAGGTCACTGAGTTTGGGCGATTCTCTTAAAGCCTTTCTGGGCTCCATTAGATGATTTCTGCCCACCCACCTTAAGCCAACACTGGCTAAACAATGAGGCATGTCACTGAGGGAAGAGGAAAAATTAACAAGGCACTGGGAGTACTGAGAAGGGCACCTACTGTAGTTTGTTCTTAAAGCTACAAAACAAGAAACCATTATGTCATGGTTTTATAAAAAAGATTTCAGATAACATGCTTACTGCTATGTAGTGTCTGGCACACATAAGAATCAAGTGGAGTGGCTACTTTTTTTCTTTCAGGCACACATGATTCAGAACCCATTATACACACAACTACATTGTGGATGTAAAGTGTACTGTTTGGCGCGTTTGCTGCACTAGGGCAGTAATAGTGCACACTTACAGTTGAGTCAAACCTAACCCAAGAGCTCAGTTCTATCAAGGCTTGATGCTAAAACTTCTGGCAGCCAGAACCTTCATCATGTCTGTTATTTATATTAGATATAAATTTCTTTTATTTTTTCCTCTCCAACTTTCTATTCGCTACTGTTGGTACATCAAAACTAGACTAGACACTAATTTCAACAAATAAACAACCTCAGGTGTTATAGTCACAAATCAAATGGCATGTTTTGGAAAACATAACTACAACAACAATTCTTCCACAACAATTATGTAACTTTCTTCCCTCATAGTCACCCATGAGAACCTTAAGTTAAATTTTAAAAATGGTCAGGAAAGCCTGAAATCAAATCAGGTAATAAAGTACAATTTAATCTGATTCAATAGCTGTATTGTAAATACAGAGTAAAGCATAGGGAGACTTGTCCATAGGCTGCAAACCCTCAAGTGGTATAGCAAGAGGTCCAGGTCTGGGTCTCCAGATCCCCCACAAGGATAGCTTAAAGAGTATGCACAAGCGATCTTATGCCACCTCTCATATTTTGGAACCTTTTGTGATGTTACAGCGCATTTTAAAAATATATTTATTTATTTATTTAGGTATAGATAGACACAACACCATGCCTTTATTTTTATGTGGTGCTGAAGATCGAACCCGGGTCCCGCCCGTGCTAGGCAAGCGCTCTACCACTGAGCCACAATCCCAGCCCCTAAAGCACATTTTTGACAAGGCAGATTGGATGCCCAATTTACCCCATCTGAAAACAACGAAGCCTATTTTATACACTGAACTAACCTCTTCCCAAAGGGACCACTTCTTGCCTACCCCAACATGACTAGCATGGAGATACAGCTAGTGCACACACAGCAAGTGCAAAGGCCCAGGGACAGAAGCATTCCTTTTATGTTGGTGGAATGAGGCTGTGCAGCTGACCTATCTGCTTGAGGGTTTGAGTCCAGGTATCAGGCATTCTAGACATTGTAAGGATTTAACTGGGAAAGGTTTAGAGCTTGATCTCAGTAAGGCTTTGTTGCCTCCCGTTTCTACCTAGCCTAGAACTAGTTAGGGCTCCTACTCACACCCCTCTTCCAAGTCTTTAAACATTATCTATATGTACTGGTGACTCACACTGCCTCCTCTAGCCTAATCCCCGAGTCCCTCCCTACAGGAGATCTGCTCATCCTGGGCAAAAGACTCCACAGTCAACACAGGTACTCAGGCCTGAAGGCTCAAGTCACCCTGACTCCTCTTTCCTCTAGCCCCCAAACCATCAACAAGTCCTCCAGGTCCTGCCTTCAAGGGCCCACACTAAACAAGTGTTCCCCACCACCTTGCTACCCCCATCTCCTTTCATACAGCTCAGTAGCAGCCTTGTCCTTGTCCTCTAGTCAGCTCTCAGGCCACTCAAGCCCACCTGAAAGCCTAGGAATAAAATGTGGTACAGGGATCACTTCCCATTTCATCCCAGTCACCAAAGAGTCCCTCAAGAAGTTCTCCCTGAGCAGCCCATTCTCCTCGGGTACTCCTGGTCCCTCTGGACTATCCTGTTCCACTTGCTGTCCAAGTCCTAAGAGACATTGCTTAGTGCACATCTTGACCTTCCCAGAAGTGCCTAACCTAGAAAATGCTGGGCCAAGCAGACACCGAACAGGCCATCAAATGGCAAGACTCCTGGGTGCACCAGCGTGGAAAAGATGAGCTACCTGGAGCTTTGGTTTTCATCCTGGCTTTTACGTAACACCTCTATTACTCCGGTGTAACACACCTTAGCAAAATCTGCTCAAAGTAAAACACAACTGAAAAGCTATGTTACTAGATCATTTTTAAAGAAATATCCTCAAGTAGCTCCCAGCATCGTCTCAGGGTTTACCAGAGGTTCAGGAAGTGATCAACTCGGGCTGAAAACGGTTCTGCAGCCACCTGTCAGAGAGGATGCTTCCCGGGCCTGGAGCAGAGACAAGGGACCCAGCGCCCACCTGCCTAACCTGGCGCCGCGTAACGGGGCACACAGACCAGCCCCCGCAACACGTCGCATGCACTCTGCGGGGCCCACCTCGCGGGTCTGCGGTCATCAGCCGGGTGCTGGTCCTCCTCCGCGTCCTCGGGCTTCCTGCGCCTCCCGTCCGCTCTGCGCTTCCGCCCGAGGCTCCATCTCTTAGGGGACGACGGGCTACGGAGACAGAGAGAGATCGCGGTCAGCGGCGGGGACCCAGCCTACACCCAGCCAGGCCCGGGACGCGCCGCGCCGCACACGGCCAGGCCCGAGACCGCACCACGGGCCCACTCACCTAGCG
>NW_026000108.1:1218448-1224857 GCF_001458135.2 Marmota marmota marmota
GCTGCCCCGCCCTCTGCGCTCCCGCGCGCGGGGTCGGAAGACACCACCAGGTCCGCGCTGGCGGGGGTTCCCCGCTCTGCTACGTGTTCCTTGTGGGCGGACAAGGCTTGGGCCCAGGCCCCAGGCCGGGCGGAGACGTGGGACCTCACCGCCGGAGACTACCGCCCAAGAATGCTAGCCAACGCCACTGGTTTAGCTAAGAGGCGGAGGAACAGAATACCCCCCTCTGGCTTCGAGACAGCCGGCTCCTCGACTGCTCCAGCGCTGATTGGTCGCGCCTTCGCGGGTGGAAGGGTCTTGGCGGGAGATTCTGAAGCCAGATTTAAAGTTAGGTAGTCAGTGTAGTTAGGTAAATCGGGTCTAATACCGAGTGAAATCTAAAATGGAGGCCATGCTGGCAATGATTCCAGGAAACGCAGGACAACTCATGGAATGTTAATGAAGTCCTGAAAAGGCCCTAGGCCAAAGTCCACCTCAAAGAAATGTCAATGAACAGCCCCCAGCAAAAAGGTGCTGACTCAGAAGTCCTTCCTGACCAGATGACTTCTTTGGCCCACCTGTGTCCCACCCCGCGGGCCTTCCCACCTACATTCCATCACTGAAAGAACTATAAAAAGGGGAGACAACATCCCTTCCACGGATTCCACCTCTTGGGTCCCCTTCTTCCTCCGGGAGAAGTCTTTTCTGCTGTCCTTTAATAAACTTCTAATTTCTACTCTGACCTTGCCTCGGCGTGCTTCTTTGGTGTTATTCTTCAACATTGGGGAAGCAAGAACTCGCCACCGGTCAACAGCGGTAACAATTCGACGCGCGCACCATGGCCACACGGAATAGGCGGTGCGACTTGCCTTTCTATTGGTCCGCCAGAGCGGGCGCTCCAATGATTGGTCCCGACCAAAGGAGCGGGCTTTTGATTGGCTTGGTCCGGGCTGGGGCGCGTCTGGCGCTGGCGGGAACCCGGAAAGTACGGCCTGGCTTCGGTCCGCAGATCCTACGGCCGCCTTGGGTTTTGGGTTTCTAGTTTGTTGTTTTAAGCCATTATAAACTTTGGCGTTGCCTGGCGTGGTGGCGCACTCCTGTAATCCTAGCGACTTGGGAGGCTGAGGCAGGGAAGACCCCAAGTTCAAAGTCAAACATCAATTTAGCGAAATCTTGTCGCAAAATAAACAAGGATTGGGGATGTAGCTCAGTGGTTGAGCAACCCTAGACGCAGGCAGCAGGGATGGATGAGCGTCCTCAGGCGCACGCCTGCCACCGCCACCCGCTTGCTTCACCGAGGCTTTGGGCCCCTGTTCTAGCGCCCACGGGCATAATAGTCGTCGGTTTCAGGAACCGGTCCAGCCTGTACCTGGCTCGGGGCCGAAGGAGGGTTAAGTGCCCCGGAGTGCTGTCCTCGCGCAGGTTGCGAGCAGATTCCGCCTAAGCGGAAGCAGAGGCCAAAGAGGCTGTGCCCAGCTCCAAAGCCCTTTTCCCACACCCAGAGGGCTGGGCTTTGGCATCTGCTGTCCAGGGGCGGCCTTGGAGACTGATGCCGGGCCCTCCCTTTCCAACTCAAAAAGGTCATCCCCAGGCTAAGGCAGATGGGTCTCACTCTCTGTCCTCCCTTGAGTTCCTACACCAGGAACACGTTCATTCCTTCTTGTCCTGAACACTGCACAAGGATCAGTTTGCGATAGCTTTCCTAATATTCTCCAGCCATCACCCCAACTGTGACAAAAGCTTGGTGCTTTCTTTTCCAGCAATGATGCTTGAACCTAGGAGCACTTTACCGCTGAGTTACATCCCCAGCCCTTTACTATTTTTTCATTTTGAGATAGGGCCTTGATAAATTGCTGAGGCTGGCCTAAAATTTGTGATCCTCCTGCCTCAGCCTCCCTGGTCACTGGATTACAGGCATGGGCCTTAGCACCTAGCAAAAGTGGCTTTAATATCAAAAGTAAAATAAAGCACAGCACTTCAAACTAACATTTTATTAAGTACAGTATCATTTAGCTACATTTATCTGTATAAAACAAACTTCCTTTTTTGGTAAAAACAACCCCCAAATTGCTGGCCTTTCCTAGGCAGCCCTTGAAATTCTGTGACTGGCTCTTGGCCTTGCCACCAACCCCCATTCCCCAAAACAGCTTGCTCTGCTGGAAAACCTCCTGGGGTTAGGCTCAGCCTTGGATGAGTAGGGCTAGCTGGATCCTTCATGCCTGCTTGAAACAGCAAGGTGTAGGGCACAGATGTGAGGGCCTCCCTCCAGCAACCACTGTGTCAGAGCTGGTGGGGGGATGACTTCTTCCCCTTCCACCTGAACCATCAAATCATCAGCAGGGCAGCATGCCCATCAGAACTTTGACCATTGGGAGTACCTCTTCAGAACCAGGCAGACTCAGAGTCAGTGACTGGCCCTGTCCTTTGTCCCTGGTGGGCTTGACTTCTGGATATCCCTGTGGCTCAACATCCTCCCTGCTGTCCTGGGGCCAAGTCTGATGCCTCAGTCTTCTGTGGACCATGGGAGCCAAATACACCAGGGCACAGTGAATACCCTCCAGGTGCTAGGTGGCCCCCAGGAGTGAGCGGAGGCATCCTGGACTGACCCCAGCTTGCTACTCCTGCTTCCTCATCCAGGAGTAGCCTCTCAGCAGGCTGCAGCCACCAAAATGCCCCAGCTTGGGCCTTCACACTAGAGTGGCACCCCAAATCTCCACTTCCACAGTTGAGCTCCACCTCAAGTATTCCAAGCAGTATCCATGGCTGGGAAAGGTGTCCCAACACCAGAGCCAGCAGCCAACTCCAGGACATGGGCCAGAGAATGGGCCTGGGTGAACGGACATGAGTCTGGCTCATAACTGAGGGATAGATGTGCTTGGTAAACTTAAGGCAAAGTGGCCAGGTGAAGGTCATCAAGGCAGTCCTAGGTTCTGGAGGCCCTGGAATGCTCTCAGTTTGAGTACCTGCCCTCACCTGGAGGAAGGTGGCCAGAAAGAGAAAGTGCTGAAGTCCCTGGGGATAGAGTATCTCTGATGAAAATTTCTTTTAGACAAATATCCTCAACATACAGTAGGCTCAAGGCAGAGTGGCTTCAGGTCATGTGCTTTGAATAGTGCCCTATGCCAAGGCCAGGGAGGTATGGCCACTCCCAGGCAGGGGCAAGTGGCTAGCAGGGCCACAGAGTCCATTCCAGATCTTCAAGGCCCTACCCACATCCTCTGGGAAGCTCAGCGCACAGTACACACATCCAGGATGCAGAAGCGAGCTCGGCAGGTGGGGCAAGGCACACGGCTGGCCAGCCAGGTGTCAGGGCGCTGGGGGTCCTGGCGACTGGCAAACCACTTGCCCATGCAGGTGAGACACCACATGGGGCGGCAGTAGCACTGCTGGCACTCGCCTACGGCAGGCTCCTGGCACGTCTTCACCAGCTTCACACTGGCACGTGTCTGCATGCAACCAATGCAAGCTTCCAGCTCCTGCAGGGGTTGCATAGGGAGCTGTAGGAGCCTGGTGACATGTTCTGTGAGGTCCATCCAACCCTCCCCTCAGGATAGCACTTACCTGGCTGCTAGGCACAGAGTAGGCTGGGTTGACCTCCACCAGGGAGGCAAATGTCTCCAAGAATAGGTCACCCAGACTCTGGTGGATGACTACGTTGGCTGCACTGCGGATGGGTGCCCGGAGCTTCTCACATAGCTCGCCATATTCTGTCGAGTTCAGCCTGCAGGAGATGCAGCCTGCTGGGTTGGGTTCCTCTGCCTGAGGGGCCTCGACCTGGAGCTAGCCAGGACCCACAGGCAGGCAGGGTCCAGGGAAACCAGCTGCCTTCAAGGGTGCCCAGGACAGCATCCAACAATGATGGCCCTAAGGCCAGATCCTATAAACTCACCCCCAGGGCCAGGAGGAGAGAAGCTGGGAGCCAAGTTGACACCAAATCATGGTCCTGGGCTGTCCTAAATGTGTTCCAAGAAACTGCAGAAACTTAGAGAGCAGAAGGAGCAGCACATGGGGAAGCTAAGAGCAGCAAGATCCCTGAAGGAGGGTGATGCTGGAAGGTCAGATGACCCATATCACACAGACCCCAGGAGTGCTGCAGCATTCACCACCACACCCAGTGCCTCCCAAGGGGCAATGAAGGCCACACCCTGCAGCAGACCACAGCCACCACACACTTACCGGATATCAAAGGGTTGCACAGAAGGACTGGCGCTGACCACACAGATGGTGAGGAGCTGCACAGGCAGGTTTGAGTCTGGTGAGAGCTCATGCTGCCGAGACTCTGTCACTGTCAAGTGTACATCCTGCTGTTGGGCCACGTGCACACGGTATGTGGTAACCTTCATCACCCATGTGTCTGTCACAATTACACGGGCACCTGGCACACCAGTAGCAAACTTATCAATCCGCCGGAACTCAGTGTTGATGGAGGCGGCCACGGCCTGCCAGCCGGACTGTGGGAGGGCATAGAGGGCCAGGGTGCGGGCCAATGGGTGGCAGGTCCACTGGTCCTGGGACCAGTAGTAAATCAGGATGCTAGCAACAGAAGGGAGGGTCACAGCCAGCAGGAGGAAGAGCTGCCAGGCCTCTGGGGCCTGGCTGGGGGAGTAGAGTCGCTTTTCTGAAGCTGCGCAGCACATGCCCACATAGTAGCCTGCAAAGGAGAAGGTGCCTCAGGGAAGCTGGAGCTGTCAGGTGCCATCCTCCTCTTGCAGTGGCCATCTGGAGGTCACAGTGCTGCCCTTCGGCTGGCAGAGGGGAGTGACTACATCCTCTCTTGACACTAGCTCTGGGCCTGGCTAGCTACCAGGACAGGTGGGCTTCAGCATTCCTGTACCTCCACACCACATTAGGGGGAAGGTTTTCAATTTACTTCTTTAGTTTTACGTGAGAGTATTGAAAAAAAAACACAGACTAGAAAACCAAAAGTAAACACAAAGACCTGGTCACAAGGCTGATCCTAGGGGTAGCTACCTGGGTCAGATCTTGGTCTTTCCATTCCACCCTGAGAAGGCAGATCTGACAACACCCATCCCAGAGCTGGGACACTATATGCAAAAATGTAAACAAACCAGGTATAACAGTGCATGCGTGTAATCCCAGTAGCTCAGGAGACTGAAGCAAGAGGGTCTCAAGTTCCAGGCCAGCCTCAGCAACTTAGCAAGGCAGGCCCTAAACAATCTAGTGAGACCCTGTCTCAAAATTTAAAAAAGGGGTGGAGATGTAGCTTAAATGTGAAGCACTGCTGGGTTCAATCCCTAGTACCAAAACAAAAAGGTGAACAAGTACAGAAAGAATAATGAAGTATGTTGCAAGGACAAAGGAACTAGCTCCAGGGCCCTACTGCCACATCCGCACAATGGAAACATCAGAATGAATAACAAAGTAGATGGTAAGGGACTACACAGGCAGGCTCCCATTTGCAAAAAACAAACAAAACAGTAAATGTTTATTCTGGCCAAATCACTATGTGTTAAGATAATGTGTTATGTAGCAATAGATAACTAACATCTATGAAACTTGGAAGCTTTTTGAAAGTTGCAAACACCAGTTAGTGAGACAACAGGCTGTAAGGCCAGCTCTGCTGTCTGCTATAGGTATGTTCTCCATGAAAGATTTGCGTGCCCGGCTTTCCTTTGGTGCAAAGGGAGTGCCCATGGGGAGGGTGCAAGTACAGGGTCTTCAGAACCCCCCCCCCCACATCCTTCGGGAGCAACATGGTCAGGAAGTCCTGCTCCACTTTCCTCATCTGCCTCACAGGACATGGGGTCATCAGGGCAAGAAACCAACTGCCACAGCAGTCCCATCTTCATCTCTCCAGCGGACTCCCCTCAGCCCTCCTTCCCTTGGAGGTAGGCCTGGGTGCCTCCAGCTCTCCATTACCCAACTCCACCGGTGTCCACAGAGCAGCAGACGTGGCACTGCCGTTTGTCCTCCCAGACCTCTTTCTCCCAGTGCCAAAGAACTCCTGCCTAGTTCCCTAACGTGCCCCAACGCTCTCCAAATCCATCCTCTAACCGACTGACAGCTCCGCCTCCCAGAGACCCCACTAGCAGCTGGGTCACTGCTCAGCACTGCCCTGGACAGCTCCTGAGTGTCCTGGCCTGGCAGAGGACTCTGCATCTATATGGCCCCCAACTTCGAGCTGCCCATCCGCGCCGGCTCTCCCCACACTCATCTTCCAGGGACCCTCGCCCAGGCGCCATCCACCACGGCAGGCACGGTAGCGCGATCCTGTACCCCAGCCACCATGACGGTTCAGGACTCGAACCCGACTGTGCCGGCCGCCTTTCCCACCCGCATTGACCGGCTGCAGGGCCGGGCCGGGCGGGGCGACTGGGCACCCCGGGGTCTCGCAGCAAGCCCCGCCCGCGCGCAGGGGGCTCACCGAGCGGCAGCAGCGAGTGGCACAGCAGCGTGGCGGCCGTGCGGC
>NW_026000108.1:1226490-1264709 GCF_001458135.2 Marmota marmota marmota
GCGGGCGGCGTCCTCTCAGAAGCAGTAGCCCGAGCCGTCTTCTCCCTCAGCTCCAGCCCCCAGGTGACCTCATCTTGCCTGGAGTGTCACCTGGAAGCTGACTCACAAATGCGTGCTTGTAGCCTTAAGTGTTTGATTTCGAACAGCTGCGGGGTCGCCAGCCCTCTTCCGATAGCTGTAGGCAGGATGTCTCATCCCCACCAGCTCCTGCTGCCCTCCCTAGCAGCAGGGTTGCTTAGCTGCCTTCCAGGGGTCATCCTTCATGCTTTCTCCTGTTCCTCACCTGAGGGCCATCACCAACTCCAGGTTTTCCACCTCCCATGAACACCTGGACCCTAACCTGCTCTCCCTAAGATGCTGATTCTGATAGGACTGGTGTAGCCGCAAGACCCCCGTGTTCCTTATACTTTGTCCCCTACTCAGCAGTCACTTCTGCACACAGAGGGCATCAAAACACAATCCTGGCTTTTCATCCTCTGCTCAAGAGCCTTTTCCATCCTTCATGGTCCCACCTGAGAAGAACGAGCTGACTGTTCTCCCACTTTCCTCTTGAAAAGGCTTCCTCTAGGTCCGCATGTCCCAGAGTCCTAGGCTTGTGCCTCCCACAGTCATCCAGTGTCTTCTGTACTCCCTGACAAGTAACCCAGTTTTTCAGACCAAAAACCTAAATTGCCCTTTACTTATGTTTTCCCACTTGCACCTGTTTTTATAGCCTGCAGGAGATTTCTGGTTTCATCACTTCCTTCCCTGTCCATCCACTCACAGTTCCATAGTGGGCTTTTCAAGTTGAGACAGCAAGGACCTCTGGTACTGGTTGTGCTGACCTCTTTCTCTGCCTCCCTTCTTGCTCTTCAAACTAAACTTCCAGAGCTCCCAATAGAACCATGTACCCATGGTGTCCTTTTGGGCAGGTAGATACTTGGTTCTTTGGTTACACCTGAATTGCTTACTCTGTAAATGAAATCTGTGTCTTGTGAGTGACCAACATGAGGACCTGGGGAGTAGAAATGGAGCCATTTTAGAATCTTCTGGGCCTTCTTGGCACCTACTGAGTATCTCTCTTTCTTGCTGGCTTGCCTTCTCTTGACTTCCAGCCTGCAAATACCCTAGTCCTTCCCTTCTCCTGCCTAGTAGGAGGGGTACAGACTAGTGCTGCTTTCCTGCTTTCCTATAGAGTCATCTACAACTGTTACTTTTGCTTTATACCACATTCAGAGGCTCATGTGTAACCTGAGGCTTCCTCTGGCTCTTAATTCTTCTTAAAGACTAGGACCTTCTGTACCCTGGCCTTTGCCCAACAGTGCGATACACCTGGAGCAGTCTCTAAGCACTGGTTCTGTCAGCATGAGCCCTATCAGCGCTTGGCCCAGAAGGTGGCAGTGCAGCCTGAAGCAGAATGGAGACTCTAAGACTCTGCCCACCTTTGCAGGAGGGAAGACTTCTTGTGGCACTGTGGGGCAGCTCTGTCCCTGGGATTTGTCTGCAGATGACAGTGTCATTGCCCTTATATTGATACAAAAACATTTTCCTTTTTCAGAATGAGTCTGCAGGTCTTAAATGACGAAAATGCCATCAGTGACTTCCTGTTTTCACCACCAGAACTTACCGGAAGATCATCTGTCCTTCGTCCGTCACAGAAGGAAAATGTACCACCTAGAAACCAGTCCAAAGCTGCAAAGGTGAGTGGGGAGCCCTGAGCTGCATGGTGCTGCCAGCGTGGTCATGGGGAACTGCATCATGGAAGAGACACTCTCCTCTTCACCCTCCCACAGGTGACTTTTCAGACACCTCTGCGAGATCCACAGACGCACAGGATCTTAAGTCCTAGTATGACTAGCAAACCTGAGACTCCTTTTGCTCTGGATAATAGCATTGGATTAGGAGACTCTCACTACACCTGGATACAGAAAGAGAAGTAAGTGCTGGTGTCCTTGAACATCTACAACTCTGCTACCTGAGGAGCATTGCAGGAGTGCTCTGTCTCCTCTAGGCTGGCTTTCTCCTGATCTCTGCTCTGAGCAGATGCAGGATGTGGCCTGTCGGGAGAAAGTTAATTAACAAGTACTTAGAAAAAGTTTTGACTTCATGCTTCACTTCTTTGCTGTGCCCTTGCCAGTTGGTCTTTGTTTCTGTAATTTGGTTAAATGTTCTGACTTTGTCTCCAGGGAAGATAATCAACAGTGTCCTTCCTCTCATATTTTGCTTATTTCCTTCTGCTTGAAAGTCGGCACTTGCAGAGAGCAGGTGAGGCTCATAGGCAGAGAAACTGTCCTATGGTACACTAGTCAGAGCACATGTGTGGCCAAAGGGATCAAGACAAAACACTTGACCAGCACCTTTGGGTGCTAGGCTTGGCCGATGGTCCACCAACCTATCAAAAATGACTGACTAGAGCTGTTTCCAGGCAAAGCCCGAGCAGTTCTCCACCTGCCTGACCCCAGGGACAAGTCCATGTCCAGAGCAGGAAGGGACCTCACTAGCACAATTTTGTGCTGGTTTTTGCATATTTAACTGTTCAAAACTTTTAAACAGATTTCACATGTGAAGAGAAAAAGCCTAAGAAATATCACTACTGTGCTTCTCACCTGATTTAAATAAAATGTCACTAATAAATGAAGATATTTCTCTGGGCCATGTGCTATCTCCAACTTGTGGACGCATCTCCCAACCTGAATCTACTGCTTTCCCATATGTCCTTGCTGCTTTTCAACTTGATTTTACACTTTTTGAAATTTGGTCACATGAGATCAGAGTAAATCTCATGATCTTTGACAATTTTAAGAGGGAAGACTTGCCACTTGGCTGCCATGGATCTGGCCTGCTTTGAAGCCAGGAAGGTTCTTGCCTCTGCCCTGTGTCTCTGGGGCTGCCTAGCAACTGGCCATAGGGCAGGAGGTGGAGAGGAGCTGGAAGTCAGCTATGAGCTTCATCTGTGAGCTTGTCATCGGGGTCTCAGGCATGGTGTTACTGCCCTGTTTCCATTCATCTCCTTCCTGATACTTTGCTGAGTTACATGGTGGGGACAGGTGGTGGCTCATAGAGCATGTATTTATTGGGGAGAGCAGAAAGTGGCTGGCCAGACATTGTCCTAGTGTGCTGAGGTGGCAACCTGGGAGGGAGGAGCATAGCTGTGAGCAGTCGAAGGAGTTGAGAAGTTCCTTATCCCAATTTCTTAATTTTAATGTTTTCAAATTTGGAGAAAAGAATAGGGCTGTAATCACAGAGTCCCTTCTCTGAGTCACTGAAATGCTGAGGCTGGCCTCTTTTGAGTGATCCAAGATCACATAACACTTGCTCCAAAATGGTACTGTGCCCTCTTGCACTGTAGTTCAGTCCCCAGCCCTACCCTCCATCCGCCCACTGCCCTGACAGACCTTCCTGCCTGTCAGAAGCTCTGTGGTTCCATCACCCTGCTCTCTGCCACCCCTGTTCTTAGGTGTGAGGCACGGCAGGGACAGCAGATCCCTTGGGAGATGCCCTCTGCACCCTGATGTTCTCCATGGCAGCCAACTGTCTGAAAGCAGCATTCCTGACCTTAATTTCCCTTTCCCTGTGAAAAGCTGGAACCATGTGTGCTTTGACCCCCCCCAGCCACTTAGCTCTAATCCCCACATTAGAGGAAATAGTAAGTGAGAAAGCTTTCACTGGGACTCCTGGCTTATCGTGTCTCTACTCTGAGCCAGTGTGTGCCCTGATGCACTATCCTATGAACATGGACTTAGTAAGATTTAAGCAAGAGGAACGAGTTAGCCAAACATTCTTGTGTCTTCTGGTAATGTTCTCCATGTGGACTGAAATCTTGTTGAAAAGCTTAGGACCCTTGGCGTTAACCAGTCTGTTTCTGTGAAGCCAACAGATTACCAAGGAAGTGGACACCAAAGCTATAAATGGGTTTCTCCAGGCAGAAGCAGTGGCTGATACTGACCTTCCTCCAGGAGACATAAGCTTCGAAGCGTTTGAAAATAATGATGGCTCAAAAAAACCCAGCTTGGCCACCCTGGCTGATCCAAGCTCCTTAAGCTCTTCCCAGGGCCCAGAAAGTCCTGAAAACCAGATGTTGTCTCCAAGACAAGTGTCTGACAGTCCGCGTCACGCCTCAAAAGAAAGTGTTAGCTCTCATTTCTTAGATGGAAGGATGCCATCCACCTCTGAGACCCTAGAAGATCCTCTGGGGACAGCACCCCAACACAAGATGGAGACCCCTCCCCGAGCCCCTGCAGAAAGTTCACACTGCACTGCCTCAGCCATGGCTACTTCACCTGGTACCAGCCCTGAGAGCCCATGTGGAGGGGCCCTCCCCATAGACCTGGCCAGTGAGACCCCAGGCTCCCCTGAGCCAGCAGCCAGTGCCTTCCTCTCTCCCCACATCTATTCATCTGGTCCTGAGAACTCAGCCCCAGCTGGCCCTCTGCAGACTGATGGGGCCACAAACCCAAGTCCTCAGAAGGAAGAGGCCGTGGGCCAAATGACTGTCCTGCCAAGGTGTGAGCCCATAAGACTAGAATTCGATTTCTCTAATGAAACCACCAGTAGAAGGCTGGCTCTACCTGGGAGACGGGGAAAGAAACCCAAGGGCAGGCAGGAGCAGGCCCCTCAGGAGGCAGCAGAGGGAGGCGAGGGCCCTGAGCCTGTTCCCCAGGACTCTCGCCTTGGCTGGAACAAACTAGATGACCCAAATTTCAGCCCGTTAGGAGGTGGCTCCAAGCCTGATGGCAAAGAGGCCTGGCCCCCAGAAAGCCCAGCAATCAGGTCAGCACCACCTGTGGCTGAGCAACCATGTGTCAGACCCGCAACCCAGGAGGACTCGCCTTCAAGCCAGTGAGTATGGGGAAGGCATGTCGGGCAGCTGTTCTGTGTGTGACCAAGCGCCTGAGTCCAAAGTTGCCACTTGTCCTTTCACAGCACCTTAGAAGAAAGAGCCTCCGGGCTCAGAACCAAACTGGGGGGTGGGGGGGCACTGGGGGAGCACAGGTGCTGGGAGCTGCCTCAGCTGATATGCAATAGAATGTGTTCAGCTTAAAAAAGAGAAAGAACAGCCTACCACCAGGTGAAAAGCGGTAAAGCCAGCACCATGGCACAGCACTGTCCCTGGGCATGTCCCTTCAGGGGGCAGCCATGACCTGTATTGAGTGCCATTATTCCAACACCAGACCCAGCCTGTTTCCTCTAGGGTGACTTCCTCAAGTCACGTTGATGCACCTCTAGCATGAACACCTTCTCAGGTGAACCAGCACAGCAGTGCAGGAGACAGGCAGGTGGCAGCTCAGCGCTGGAGTGGGGAATGCGGTGAACACCAGCCTCTGCTGACTTTCTCTCCAGGCAGCTGTGTTCGGCCCCAACCAGTGACATACCTGTGGTGCAGATGGCATCTGAGACCCCAAGAGCAGAGGGCAAGGTACAGTGTGTATGTGTGTACATAGGTGCGTCCTTATACTATGCAGCCGTTTACATATTCTGTAGAGAAGTAGGAGGGCAGAAGAGGCCAGTGGAAATCTTCTGTCATCGGGCTGGATACACTGCTGCCCACCCCCCTTTCCCAAAGCCTCCTTTCCTTCTGGTGTGTTTTGAGACTGGGTGAGACGGTCTAACCCAGGGTTCTCAGCTGCGTGAGATGACATTGACCTTCCCTGTAGGAAGGAAGCTTGGCTCCCAAGAACTGTCTGGAGAATGAGCTGACAGCCCCCTCTGCTCAACTGATTCCTGCCCCTCCTCATCAGGGACTGGAGCCTGCCTCGGACCTGGAGGAGGAGTGCTTCAGGGACCCAGCTGAGGGTACGCAGCCCTGGTATTGCTCTGTTTGCCCGAAAGCTGTCCTGTGGACATTTCTGTTCTGTCTCTTGGTTTAGCTGTATCATTTACAGGTGTCTGCTTCCCTATTTTAAGTGATTATCATAGAAACTTCTGGTCCATCAAAAGATAAGGTATTTTCAGTAGAACAAAGCAATACTTTTACTATAGAGGACCCTAGACATATAAATTGTGGATTTGCAAAGTAGGCAAAAGATGTGAACAAAGTAATGCACAGGTGAGATCCAGTGAATGATGAGCAGCTGGGTACCCACTGTGCAGCCAGTGGGAACTTGTGATTACGTCGCTTGAAGGATGAAAGGCAGCTGGTGAGAGCTCCCTGTTGGCTACTGTGGCCTGGTCAAGAAGTCTGGGACCTGTAGTCACATGTGCCGTGGCCTTTGTGCCTGGTCTCTTCAAGTATAAGGCCTTTGGGACTCATCTGGTGAGGCAGGGATCCGTGCTTCACATTTGTTCATTGATAAAGCACTTGGGTGGTTTCTGCTATTTAGCTCTTATGAGTAACACTACTAGTGGGACACAGTGGCCCACCCCTATAAATCCGTCTACTCAGGTGTGCATACCTGGGGGTGTAATTACTGGATCCTGGTAACTATACATGGCTTTTTGAGGAACTGCCAGACGGTTTTCCTAAGTGGCTGCACCATTTTACACTAATGTCTGTGGCTCAGGAGGGCCCCATTTCTCCACAGGCCCTCCAGTGCTTGTCATCTCTTACGGGTTCCAGCCTCCTGGCAGGCGTGAAAGGGATTTTCATGATGGTTTTGGCTTATGTTTCCCAGACAGCTAGCAAACATCTTTTGAGCACCTTCCCATGTGCTCGTTGCCTTTTGTGTATTTTTGGACAAAATGTCTTTTCACATCATTTGCCCATTTTTTAAATTTGGTTACCATCTCTTAACTGCATAATTGTTGCCACCACATAAATATTATTAATATTGAAAATAATATTATGTTTCCTATCTGAATATTGGTTTATAACTTTTGTTGAACAATAGTTGCAATGGTTTAACTGTCCATCAGGCCAGTGAGAAGAGAGTGGGAATGTGGTTCAGTAGCAGTGCTGACCCACATTAGGGAGCCAAGCAGCGGCGTCTGCATGCACACTGAGCCATGGGCCCAGAGTTCTCAGCACCTTTGCATTGTCTAAACAGACCTAAAGTTGTGTGTTATTTGTTTAGAGGCTGCTGCACTAATGGCAGACAGTCTTCAGTGCCACTCGTGTAAGCCCTGTGTGTGGTTCCTAACAACCAAGTCCATGCTTTGCAACACTGTAGTAAATTTCTCAAGTGTAATATTTTCAATAGAGTGCACAAATCAGTAACAACTGATGTACTAATATTTTACTTTCCCCAAACCAGAAAAATGTTTACTAAACTGTCAGGAAAAAATGATGTGCAATGATTTGGATTATTCAGTTTTACAATTTTAACATACATTCAAAAGCATTCCATGCATCCTAACTTTGTACCAAGGACAGTTTGGTAATGATGGCTTTTTTTTTTCTTTTTTCTTTTTTTTTTTTTTTCCTTTTGGACTAGGGATTGAACCCAGGGGGACTGTACCACTAAGCTACATCCCCGGTTTTCTTTTTAAGACAAGGTCTTGGGCTGGGGATGTGGCTCAAGCGGTAGCGTGCTCGCCTGGCATGCGTGCGGCCCGGGTTCGATCCTCAGCACCACATACAAACCAAGATGTTGTGTCCGCCGAGAACTAAAATAAATAAATATTTAAAAAAAAAAAAAAAAAGACAAGGTCTTGCTAAGTTGCTAAGGTTAAGCTCAAACTTGCCTCACCTCCACAGGCGCTGGGATTATAGGTGTGCATCCCCGTGCCTGGCTATTAGTAATAAATGGTTTTGGTTTTGTTGGGTTTTTGTGGGGTGTGTGTGTGTTTGAGAAAAAGGAGAAGTTTCATTGCTTTGCTAGCAAAGGAAAAAACACTGGGGACTCTTGCCCCGGAGGCTGTGATTCTGCTCATCAGCAGGAACAGTGGGCTTTTAAAAAGGTGATTCAAGGCCATGTTCCATGTATTCTGTTGGAGCTGTAATTCACTTGATAATTTGGAAGATAGTGATTTCTGAGATCTTCTGATGCCATCCCCAAAGTCTGGATTACCATGTCCACTTTAAAAATAAGTTGCAGTGGCAGAGCAGCAAGGGCTATACTAAAAGCATAAAGTGACCACTGTTCCATTTCCTCACTGTCGATTTCTACATTCCATTTCTATGGAAAAATGATGACATCTCCGAGCTGCTTCCTGCTGAGAGAAGGCAAAGTTGGGGGAGTAAACCAAAGTCTTGTTCTCTGTCAAGTGGGGTGTGAACAATTAAGGATATACAGCATCAGAGCAGTCCAGAGGTCCACAGTGGCGGATGGCAGGCGAATGGACAAGGTATACATAGGGCAGGGATCTCAGATGGCCAAAGTTGTCATGACTTTCCTGAGTTCAGTTTCCTTTTTGTCAAAGTGGATCACAACCTGTACAACTCGGAGAAGGCAGGAGTTCCTGAAGCAAAAGGAGCTTCAGCAGCTGCTGGGACGCCCCTCATCCCTCCCCTGACTGGGGAACAGCTCCTCTGGTTTGACCCGAGGCATACCCGCCCATCTCCCAACTCTCCTGCAGTTGCTCTCAACAAGTTTCCCACACCATGAATCCTCAGCATGGAAGTGGGTTCCTTGGAGAGCCAGGCCTGCCCAAGAGTACTAGAGAGGGGTGCTCTTGGGCCCCACCTGGGGCCCCAAATTTGTTACTGAAAGCTCAGTCCCTGTCCCTGATGTCAATCTGATAATGAGGACACAGTTTTAAGGAAAAAAGAAAAGTTTTATTGCTTTGCTAGCAAAGGAGAAACACAGTGGACTCTTGTCCCAGAGGCTGTAATTCCTGATAATAAATGGGTTTTTTTAGGTGGTTTACATTTTTTTAGTTGTAGATGGTCACAATATCTTTATTTATTTATTTAATTTCATGTGGTGTTGAGGGTAGAACCCAGGGCCTCACACGTGTAAGGCAAGTGCTCTACCTCTGAGCTATATAGCCTCAGCCCCTAATGAATGATTTTTAAGTAATACGGCGTAATGTTTTTAAGCTTCACAAAATGGTCACAACCCTCTTTTGACACAAAATCTGCAAAGGCTATGTGGTGAAATATGGTATCTTTTTGTTAACTGAGAGGTCAGTCTCTTGTTAGGTAGGACTTGAGGACACAGTTGGCCCCTGTATCCATGGGTTCCACATCCTTAGATTCAATCAGTGTTGGATAGGAAATCTTCAAAGAAAAACTGCATCAGCATTGAATGTGTAGAGAGGATTTGCTTACCACATGCAACCAGGTTCTTGGTGGGGCTCCTCCCAGAACATGGAGAAGCCTCTGGCCTGTGGCTGGAAATACTAGCTGCATTTATTTCACCAAAGAACTGTGGTCCCTCCCTAACAAGCACTTTGGAAAGCACCGTTGTACAGCTGTAGGCTCAGGTGTGAAGAGTGACCCCACTGTGACTCTCTCTCAGTTCTAGGCACAGGTGCTGAAGTGGACTATCTGGAGCAGTTTGGGACTTCCTCGGTAAGTGGCAGGCTCTGATAGCCTCAGCAGAGGTCTGTACCCCAAGACCCAGCCCTGCTGCTGTCACCCTGTGCAGTGCTGGCACTCAGCCCTTGGGACTCCCACAGCACTGGCATTGTGGCCGAGTCTCTGCAGGGCCCCTTTCTTATAGCGTCTTGTCCCAGCATCCTATGGTCCTGGCACCTGTGCTGAGACCTGGTAGACACCCACAGTGCTGGATAGGTGGCCTTCAGGCAGTGGTAGGGACACCGGAAGCAGGCCAGGCGTGTCCTTCCCCAGGCCCCTTGTCAGCGAGCAGGTGGCCCAGCTCGTGGGGCTGCACCTGTGGGATAGCAGAGGAGCCTGTCACCTTGCCCTTTCCCTCCAGTTTAAGGAGTCAGCCTGGAGGAAACAGTCCTTGTACCTGAAATTCGACCCTCTGCTGAAAGACAGCCCTCTGCGACCAGTGCCCGTGGTCCCAGTGACAACAAGGTATGTCCCCTCATCTGTGGAGCTTTTAACATGGGCCAGGGGAGTGAATCCTCTCGACTAAGGGGGTTGATCTGAACTAGAAATCAGTCGTGGTGGCAGATAAGCAGGCCATGAGCTGCAGCCAGTCTCATGTGGTGGGGCTGCTGACCCTCACCATACACACCACCCTAAGTTTTTAAAGGCCCTAATTGTTAAAATTAAGAAAAGTAGATCCTGTAGAACAGAGGCCAGTATACCATAACCTGTGGCCAAATTCTACTCACTGCCTATATTTTACTATTTTACTTAATTCATTTATTTAGTCATTCATTTATTCATTCGTTTGTACTGGGTACTGAACCCAGAGTTGCTCTATTACTGAACCACATCCCCAGCCCTTTCTATTTTTTAAGACACTATGTTGCCCAGTCTGACCTTGAACTTGTGACCTTCCTGCCTCAGCCTCCTGAGTTTCTGGGATTACAGGCATGACCACTACACTCAGCTACATATACTTCATAAGTGAAGCTTGTTGGCCCAAGGTCACACCTGTTCCCTCACAAATGGTCTGAGTAGTAACTCATGCTACAGGGGCAGAACTCAGTAGCTGTGACAAGCTGTGTGCCCTTCAAATCTAAAAGCATTTACTATTAAGCATCTGCAGAAAACCCAGGCTGACCCCTGCTCTGGAAGAAGAATGGGCATATTTGTCAAATTTCAAGGAGAATGACTTAGCATGGTATGGAAATTTAAAGCCAGGGGAGAGAAAGGGCTGTTGCCTCTGGCTGTGAGAATTCTCTGTACTGTGAGGACCCACAATTAAGGCCCTTCCCACTGGAAACATCTGCTGTGGACAGTACAGCCATGGGCCTTGAACACCAGGAAGGAGAGCAGCTGTGGGTGATGGCAGGCAAGACGGGAGAGGACCCAAGTCATCAGAGATGTCCAGCCTGCCAGGTGCAGTTCTGCATCCTCTACTATAAACCTGAAAACCAAAAGCAGAGTGTGGTTAAGATTGGACATGGCAGCTGGGTGCAGTGGTGCACACCTGTAGTCCCAGCCGCTCAGGAGGCTGAGGCAGGAGAATCACAAGTTCAAAGGCAGCCTCAGCAAAATCAAACTGCTAAGCAACTCAGTGAGACCCTGTCTCTAAATAAAACACAAAATAGGGTTGGGGAAGTGGTCAGTGGTCGAGTGTCCTAAGTTCAATCTCCTGGTACCTTTTTTTTTTTTTTTTTTTTAAAAAAAAAAAAAAAGACTGGACATGATGAGGTGCGGTGGCACGCCTTTGGGGCCAGCTGCTTGGCAGGCCAAGGCAGGAGGTTGGTAGGTTTAAGCCAACCTGTTCAAGGCCCTGGGCTCCATCCCTCACACTGGGGCGGGGGGGGGACGTGACTGTCCCTCCTGTCCTTCTCAATGGAGAACGTGTCAGTGACCCTGCTACCTATTTAGTCTCAGCACACAGGATGCCGATGAGCCTTCCTTGGGAAACCCGCTGGAAGCCAAGCTTGTGGAGTTGGATTTCTTGGGCACGTTGGATGTTCCTGTAAGCATCGAGGTCTCTTTGGAGCAGTCTTTTTGTGGTCTCAGTATATGCGGGTGGGGGCTGGGGCTGGGGCTCAGTGGTAGAGCACTCACCTTGTATGTGGAAGGCACTGGGTTCAATCCTCAGCACCACATTAAAAATAAAGGTATTATGTCCATCTGCAACCCAAAAGATACTTAAAAAAAAAAAAAAACAGAAAGACGTGGGTAGCTTACGGGCCTATGTTTTATGTTCCTGAGGGTCTGAAGACATTGGGTCTGATGATGGGGCAAGGACCCACTGGCCATTCCATGACAGACGAGATTTCTGCTGTGGGGCCCTCACTGGGCATCTCTGCCTGGTTGTGGCCCTGGCTTCTGGTGAGAGGTTAGAGACAGCAAGGCAGCTCCCATCAGCCTGTCTATCGCCCTCACAGGCACCGGGCCCACCCGCATGCCTCCTGGAGCCTGGAGGCCCACCGTTGTCTGTCGGGCCTATTGTGGACGTCCTGCAATACAGCCAGAGGGACCTGGATGCAGCGGTAAGGACCCAGGCCAACAGTGCCCCTACTCTCCAGCTCTCCAGCCATCCTGGGGAGTAGCCAAGGACTGGGCACAGACAGCTTTGAGCACAGGGCCTGGTTCCTTGCTGGGTCCAGTGACCTTGACTGCCCTTGCTGCTTTAGGTGGAACCATCTCTGTTGCAGCAACGCTGGGCCTGGTTTAGCCCTGGCTGACATCAGTCACTCCTCAGGGCCTCAGCCTGCACTGTAGCCCAAGTAGTTTAGGATTCCACATGTCCCTCCAGGTCCAAGCAGGCAGCTATCCCTACACAGAGAGATCAGCTGTCCCCAGTCAGCTAAGACCTCTGTCACCTCAGCCTCCCAGGAGGGGTTCAGTTGTGGGGAAAATGGCCGTGTGGATGTGGCATTTATCTGTGGGGCAGTCTCACTGCAGTGTGCCATGGCAAGTAGGCACCAGTGTCTCAGTGCTGAGGGTAGTAACTTGCTGCTGCAATCCTGGGTCAAACCCTTTCCAGCACCCCAGCCCCCGTGGACGTGGCTCTGGGCAGGATGGAAGGCTTGTCTTCACTTTCTTGGAGTCTGAAACCCCCTGCCCTTCATATCCCACGCTTCAGCCATCTCTCCTTGCTCCTTGGATATGCAGAAACCTCAGCCTGTGTTAACTCTGGTTCTGGGTCACCTCAGAGAACCTGTGTGCACAGGGTCACACAAAGGGTCCAGGTGCCTCAGGCCCCACTCTGAGCTGCCCTTATGCTCACTAGTCTGCACAGAGATGGGGCCAGGTAGCCCGGAAAGGACAGCTTGCAGATTGGGCTCAAACTATACATCTGCTTTAGTGTAGCTTTTTGTGACCCTCAGGGCAGTGTCCTCTTAGGGGCCTGTGATACACACCTGAACCAGACACACCCAGGCTGCCCTATCTCGGTGCCCAAGCTGCCCTCTGGTCTTCGCTGCAAGCCCCACCCTATGGGTCTGGGGCTCACCTAACTTGGGCTTCTGGTACATACCTGACCCACAGCCAGTTGGAATGAAGTTGGGCTCACTGGGGAGGTACAGGTCCACAGGAGCAGCCAGGGACCCCACACCTTATTCACGTGAAGCAGGCAGCCCCCAGCCTGACCAGGTTTTAAGACCTCAAGGGTGGGGATGTCCCTGTGGGTGTACCCACCTGCCCACCACGTGTGGCTTGTTCAGGTAAGCGCAACACAGGAAGAGAACCTGGAGCTGAAGAGCAGGTGTGAGGAACTCCGCGTGAAGAACCTGGAGATGGGGTGAGGCTTGCAGCTGTGTTTGTCTCCCACCCAGGATGGCCTGTCATGGGTGGCCACAGACAATCACATGCTTCTCCCACAGGAAGGTCATGGATGGGTTTGAAGGGCTTGTGTGCCAGGCAATGGGTGAGTGCCGGCTGCTTCCCCAGCACTTCCCCCACGTGTCTCCATCTGTGTCCCCTGAGCTGGTAGCCAGGGCCATGATTGCCAGGGTGGGTGACAGATGCTGCCTACCCAGTCCGCAGTCTACCCCACCCTCACCTCCCCTCCCCTCCCCTCCCCAGGGGGCTGGGGTCCGCTGCTTCCTGCCCCCTGCAGAGCCTTACATCCACACAGCCGTGATGGGCCTCAAGCTGAGCACAAGCCTCCAGGTCTCAGGGGGGCCCTGCCCTCTCTCCAAGGATCTGTCAGGCGCTGGCATGGAAGCAGCAGCTGCTTCTGGCCTGTCCAGCTCCAGAGATCCCACCAGCAAGGGTTAATGGACAGAATCTAACCTGCTGTGCCCTGCCTCTCGTTCTGTGGCTGATTGTGGCACCCAGTGCAGGGGCTGCTCCCTGAGTCCTAGTGTTTGATTTTCTCAAGAGGAGGCTCAGAAACAGAAGGAGCTTGCCAAAGCTGAAATCCAGAAGGTTCTGAAAGAAAGAGACCAACTCACTATGGATCTGAACTCCATGGAAAAGTCTTTCTCTGACCTCTTCAAGCGGTTCGAGAAACAGAAGGAGGTGCTTGAAGGTTACCGCAAGGTGGGTGGCTCACAGTCAGTGCCCACGGTGCCGTGAATGGGGTGTCTGCCTGGGTCCTCTGCCCGATTTTCCCTGGCACCAGGGTGTGTGGGGTTCTGGGAACGGGATAGACTGTATCCAGTAGGTGCTGGTGAGTGGGAGCAAGAGTCACACATGACGCCGTCTATGAGGCACAGGTTCAAGAGGTAGGAGGGACCTCGGCAGAAGCCCTAGCACATCTCCATGCAGGTACTGGGTGGAGGAGCAGGGCAAGGGGCAAGGCCTCGGGGCTGCGGGTACTCATGGTGTGGAGAGAGGGGACCTGCACAACAGCTGGTGGCAGCTGGCTTGAGTTTAGGGAGCGCTCTGAAGGGGGCCCCTTTCCAAGTGGCAGGTAGGAATCCATTCAAATGCCACTTCAAGGGCTGGGAGCATGGGGTACTAGGGTCACTGTGGCTCCTCAGCAGTCGGCTTCTCGCTGTGTCTAGGGACCGCCATGGAGAGCAAAGCTGAGTGGGTCCCTCAGTGTTCATCGTGTCCTCCTGCCAAGTGGGTCTGGGGGCCTGTGTGGTGGTCCCCTGCTTTCTTCAGCAGGGCCTGGCAATTCTGAGGACTTGAAGGCCAGGCCTGGGTCCCAGGGGAGAAGGTCCAGGGCCTGTCCCGTAGTACACAGCATGGAGGGAACCCTGCCCACTTAGCCTGGCACAGTGGACAAAATGGCACACTGTTAAAGAGTTCTCATCTGCTCATTCCTAAGAACGAAGAGTCACTGAAGAAGTGTGTAGAGGATTACATAGTTAGGATCGAGAAAGAGGGCCAGAGGTACCAGGCACTGAAGGCCCACGCAGAGGAGAAGCTCAGGCTGTGAGTGCTGGGTGGGGACCAGAATGGGTAGGGGTGGGGCGGGGCGGGGCTTAGCCTTAGCCTCTGCCCCTCCCTCTTCCAGGGCAAACGAGGAGATCACCCAGGTCCGGAGCAAGGCCCAGGCGGAGGCCTTGGCCTACCAGGCGAGCCTGAGGAAGGCACAGATGCAGATCCACTCTCTGGAGAAGACTGTGGAGCAGAAGGTGGGGTGTGAGGCCGGACCCTGGCTGCCAGCGCCTGCCGAAGGCCACGCCTGCCTCTCCCTTGCAGCCTGTCTATCCAGGTGCAGGGGGCAGGGCCCTAAGCTTCCTGTAAAAGCCCAGCAACTCATTTTTAAATTTTTCCTTCAGACTAAAGAAAACGATGAGCTGACCAGGATCTGTGATGACCTCATCTCTAAGATGGAAAAGATCTGATGAGGGCCATGGCCATACCTGCCTTCTCCTGTCTGTCTGTCCGTCTGATTTGTCTTAGTTTTGTGTTCTTCTCTCTTAACCTCAACTTCCTTTCAAAATAGGTTGCTTTTAAAAGAAGACTAAATAAAGTTTCCCTTGAGCTCAAATTCTAAAGTCACATTGTCCTGGATCTGGCCTGAGGCTGCCATGCCACCAGCTAGGTCCTGCCTTCCTTGCGCCTGGATAGCTTCCCCAGGAGCTGCCTCAGTCTCCGTTACCGTGAGGTGCCACCAGGCAGCACATGGGGTGGGACTCGCCTCGCCCCAGGGAGCTCAAGCCCTGCCTAGTCGGCCTGCCATCTGGTCAGCCACATAGTCCTGGGCAGGAGGGGCGCTGCATCTCCGCCTCAGGACCACAGATGGGAAGCAAGTGGCCCAAGCATTCATGTGAGGAAACCAAGCCCTAACCAGCCAGGGCAAGACCTGGAGGCCTCGCACAGAGGTGGGCATTAGTTGACGTCTCAGGTTAACACCTGACATTCTTGCATGGGAACCAAATAGGTTTTCCTAAGAAGGAATTTTATCCTGCCTCAAGGGTGCCAGCCACTCTGCAAATCCTGACCTTACCAGCCAGAGAGGCAGAGGCAGAGCTGGGAAGAGCTGCCAGTGCTGCTGTGGAGCAGGCAGGACAGATGTCAGGACAGCCATGGTGTGATCTCCCTTCATTACACAGCACTTGAAAAGACGTGGCCATTCCTGATAATAATAATATTAATGTTTGCTCATTTCAATTGTCTGATATCCGTTCATACCCATAACTAGTTTATATATAATATACAATTTTTTTTTTTTGTAGGTGGACACAATACCTTTTTATTTATGTGGTGCTGAGGATCGAACCCAGGGCCTCACAAATCCAAGATCAGTGCTCTGCTGCTGAGCCACAGCCCTAACCCCCCAGTACTAGTTTTTAAAGATCAAAACTTTATTCTATTTACATCTTAGGTAATCTGTTTACATTGGAAAGATGTCAAGAGCCTTAAGGAAGCTGAGCATGGTGGTGCATGCCTATAATCCCAGCGGCTTGGGAGGCTGAGGCAAGAGGATCACAAGTTCAAAGCCAGCCTCAGCAATGGCAAGATGCTAAGCAATTCAGACCCTGTCTCTAACATACAAAATAAGGCTGGGGATGTGGCTCAGGCAAGTGCCCCTGAGTTCAATCCATGGTATCCAAGAAGTTTTAGGAAAATGCTGCAAAGCAAAAATTTTGTAATTTCAAAAGCAAAAACGAAACTGTAGCATCCAGTGATACGTGCTACATATGCCAATTTTAAAGACAAATTTCCTAAGGAAGCAATTGCCACTTAGCTATTTACATACCATAGAGGGTAAAGGGATTGAAAATGAACTGAAAGTTCCATTTCAGTTTCATTTGATAGTATGCTCTGGAAATCTGCAATCGAAAGAGCTAACGGAACTTATTAAGTACCAGGTGACGTGTGCCCGTAGTCCCAGTTACTCAGGAAGCTGAGGCAGGAGGATTATTTGAGGCCAGACTAGGCAAGATAACAAGACCCCATCTTTAAAAAAAAAAAAAAACTTATATATTTAGTTGTTGATGGGCCTTTATTTTATTTATATATAGTGCTGAGAATTGAACCCTGTGCTTCACACATGCTAGACAAGTGCCCTGCCACTGAGCTACAGCCCTAAAAAAAATTTTTATCTAAAGAATATAGTTTATTTTCAATGCTGATTCCAGAAGGCTGTTTAATAAGTACGCGTATGGATCTTACTTTTCATGAGTGCCAGTTGTATTTGCTTAAGCATCAGACCCTGTAAATACCACAGCCTCCAATTCCTGTTGAGAAACGCCTTGTGAGTGGTGTTCCTTCTAGAGACTGAGCTGTTAATTAACTAAAGGGAGGAGCAAATGTCGAAGTTCGATAAATTCTAATGAGCTTCAACTTGAAACAAGCAACTAGATACATGGGTGCAGCTGGGATTACAGGTGTGCACCCCAGCTCCTCATAATGCCTTAAAAGTGTCCCCTGCTCCTTAGTGCCTGAAGCCCATTCCTTCACAGCCACAAACAGCCCAGTCATGAGCTGGTGGCCCATTTTAAGTCTTGACCAAAGCTCACTGTCTACAACAAAGGCATGTAGGTAAGAAATAGTAAGTCAACAGGCCCCACAGGTGCCAGGGCTGCATCCTCAGCACCCAGAGCTGGCTCAGTGGGGCTAGTTCCACAGAAGGGCCTGTGTATGGTACAGGACCCCTGGGACAAGCTGAATGCAGCTCCACAGTCCGTAGGAGCCCTTCTGAACAGGCCCAGGCTTGGTCCAGCTGGGCATCCTTGAACCCCTGGACACTGAACTTGAATTGTGACCCACCTTGGCCTCCAGAACAAGCCAGAAGGCCCGGGGTGGGCAGGACTGAGAGTACTGTGCTCCAGGGAGCTGATGCTGCAAGGCCTGGACCACAGCCCCGGGGCCCGGCAGAGGAGCAGCAAATGAAAACTATTCCTCAGGGACAGATGCCAAGGCCTGCGGACAGAGCCTGAGCCACAGCGGGGTATTCTAACAATGAGGAGCAGGGTCCCACCCAGGGAGGGACCCAGTCGAACACCTGGCAAGATACTGGTCACTCCAGTAATCTCTGAACATCCCTCAGCCAGAGCAGAGTCCCAGGACCTGCCTGCGCTGGGCCAAGAGAGAGGGTTGATGACTCTCGAGGGGAGCAATGTGCTTGGCTGCCACCAGGGGTCGCTGCTAGCCATGGACCACAGAGCCAGGATTGGACCATAGAGGCCAGGTTGCGATGCCAAAAGCCCCTGTGGACCTCCGGAGAAGTGGAGGAATGGAAGGGGGGCTTCAGAGGACAGTCTGAGGAGCCCAGCAGCCTGGGCAGATCCCTGAGGCGAGCAGCATCTGTGTTCAGCCTATCTGCAGAAAAGCGCCTGGTAGGTGGCAGAAGGCCTTGTGGGCTGTGCAGGCATTCCTAGGCAGGACAATGGCCCGCTGCAAATGGGGACTGGGGGACCACCCAGCCCTAAGCCTCAGGCCTCTGTCTTTCTCCCTCAGAGTCCTCCAGGCCCCACCCCCTTGTTCCATCCTAGTCAGCTCTTCCAAATCCCATGGATCTCCTGACTGGCCTCCTGGACTACCCCCTTCCACACAGGCACCTCCCAGTTCTGCTTGGACAGATGGTGGGTCCACCACCTCCCAGGGGCCATCCAAGAGCCTGCCAGGCCCACTTCACAGACAAGGGTGCTAAGGCTCACAGGGGTCGGTGCCACTGTCAAGGGAGGCTCTGGCCAGACAGTGTGTGGGCAGCACCTCTGCTGCCCTAGCTGGGGTTGTGGGTGGGGCCTAAAGCCCCCAGAGCTTATCATCTGCCAGCAGGGTAGGGGGGTTGGCAGGGCTCCCACCTCTTTGCAGGTCAGAGGTGGACTGAAGAGGGCTACAGAGGCAGAGGGCTGCAGCCAGGCCCCTCCTCACCAGCCCTGCCTACCTGGCCACTCCCATCCCTCTGTGAGCTGCTCAGGAGCCTGTCCCCCACTGGGGCCTCTCTGAGCCAAGCCCAGAGTCTGCCCAGAGAAGGCCCCATGGGGCAGCTAGACGTGTTGGGGCAGCCGGCCTGGCCTGGGGCCGTGCCGAGGACAGCGGCCTCTGGGCAGTATCCTGGGCCAGAGCCTCTCTGCAGGACAAAGGGGCCTTGTGTGTCTGAATGGGTATTTATCCTGGAGCCTGAGTTAACTTGGGGCCACGAGGACAGGTGGGGGCCCTGGCACTGGCCCTCAGCGGGTAAATATGACCCCAGCTGGGCACACAGCAGTGGGTCTAGACTTCCGAAGCCCAGTGTCCCTGACATCTACGCAGTTGGTGCCCCCAAGGCTTCCTGCCAGGACAGGACATGGAAACAGGGCTGCCCCAGGCACCACCTCCAGGTGCCACAGCAGAGTAGGAAGGAAGGGATCCTCAGGGAGGTGAGCCACAGTGCCCCTGCCCAAGCGAGGGGAGATCCCCAGACCTCTGCTGCCCAGTGCCGTGTCCACCATCTCAGTGCCTGTGCTGAAGGCCACACCATCAGGGGTGCACATGGAGACTGGGCCTAGGAGGGAATTGGGGTCAGAAGAGGTCATGGGGTGGGGCCTGTGATGGGACCAGTGTCCAAAAAGAAAGGAGACCAGAGCTGCCACGTGAGGACACAGCAAGGAGGTGGTGTTGGCCGGCCAGGGAGCCTGCGCAGACCCGGGTGTGCTGACCCTGCCTCAGACGCCCAGCCCCCAACAGAGACAAGCCTGCTGTGGGAGACCCCGGGCAGCGGAGCACAGTAAGAGCCCACCATGGGAAGATGGGCTGCCTGGTCCCCGGCCCATCCACTGTGTGATCGTCCTCCTGTGGCCACCACCGTCCACAGCCTGGCTGGTGGCTTATGAGAGCTTTAGTCCCACACAGAGAAGCCCAGGTCCCCTCCAAGGGGCCATTGGCAAACATATTGGAGTGGGGCCCTGCCTCCCTCGCTGGTCCAGACCCTGGAGACAGGGCCAAGTGATCACTGCGTCTCCAAGCCCACTGCCCTCCATGCCTCATCCCACCCTGAAAATCCCAAAGCTGCAGGAAAGGGTGCCCCTGGCCACCTGCAGACCCCACTGTCTCTAGCACCTCCTCCCGAGGCATGTGTTGCCCTAGCCAAGACTGACCCCACTCCCTGGGCCCTCAGAGTCCACAACAGTGAAGGTGGCCGCAGGTGAAGGAGGCACCCATGCGCCTCCTCCAGCCGCACACCCCATACTCAGGAAGGACTCCAGTGGTGTTGGTGCCAGTGACCTGGGCACACAAACCCGGGCTCCAAGTTTCACTGGACCCTTGGGCTGCTCTGGGTGGACTGAGCACAGGACTCTCATCCCCACTGAGAAAGTCCAGCAGGGCAGAGCCTGGCGGGTGGCCACCTAGTAAACGGGGACATGCTGAGGAGTTTCAAGTCCTGTCTCCAGGGCTGCTGGGCTGGACAAAGCCGGAAGAGGGACCGAGTCCTTCCTCAGGTGAGCCAGGGGAAGCCACCTCTCGGGCGTGTGGGGTGGAGGGCATGCTGGTGGGATGCTGCACGTGGCCTGCTGGCCCTGCTCAGAGGCCAGGGCTCCCGCCCCGCCCGCCCTGCTATGGGCCAGGCTGTCACGCTGGCCCAGTAGTTTGCCCAGAAGGCCGGCAGGGGGCGGGGTTGGGCCAGGCTGAGCCCCTCCTGCCCATGTCAGACCAGCTCTCAACTGTCATCCTCTTGTCCCATGACCCTTCACCTGGGCCTCCAGGGACCTTCTCCCCATGGCGTTGAGGGGCCACCTGACCACCAAGTCCTCCCATCAGACCTGAGCAGCTAGCCACAGCTGGGGTCTTAAAGTGGCCTTGCCCCCCCACACCCTCTATCCTAAAGGCCCCCCTGCACTCACCAGGCTTCCAGAAAGCTTGTGAGGACAGAGCCAGGTGACAGTGGGGAGAGCTCAAGTCCCACAAGGGTAGGTATTGATCACATCAGGTACCACTTCCCACTGTGGGACAGGGGTCTAGGTAAGGCCGGGATGGCCCTGTTGAGACCCCTGGGGGTGGAGGGGAAGGCTGTCTTCCTGCAGGGCTTGTGGGGCTCAGCCCCTCACCTCCATGATCCTGCAGGTTGGGCCAGACTCCTCTGAGGAGCACCTGCAGCCTGGCAACAAGGGCACAGGTGCTTGTGAGAAGAACACACCAAGAGTCCCCATACTCACAGCCTCACTCTGCTCCAGGCCACAAAGGGTGAGGGCTTCACATCCCTGCAGGTGGTGTGGGCACATAGCCACCATCCAAGAGGAGGCCTTTCGGGGCCCACGCCTCCATCACACCTCCATCACCCTCCATCACACCTCCATCAACCTCCATCACACCTCCATCACCCTCCATCACCCTCCATCACACCTCCGTCACCCTCCATCACACCTCCGTCACCCTCCATCACCCTCCATCACACCTCCATCACCCTCCATCACACCTCCATCACCTCCAAAACACCTCCATCATCCTCCATCACCCTCCATCATCCTCCATCACCCTCCATCACCCTCCATCACCCTTCATCACACCTCCATCACCCTGCATCACACCTCCATCACACCTCCATCACCCTCCATCACACCTCCATCACCTTCATCACACCTCTATCACCTTCATCACACCTCCATCACCCTCCATCACATCTCCATCACCCGCCATCACACCTCCATCGAGCATCAGCTCTGGCCTCCTGTCTCTCCACCCTGCACACCCCTGCACTGACAGCCCACCCAGGCCAGGCTCACTGGGACCCAGAGCCCCTCCACTGGGGAGATGTTACCTGGGGCTGCACAGGGAGAGGACAGGCTTCTGCTTATTTCTGAGGAAGGAGAAAGCATGGAATGAGTGGGAGACACAGGGGCCTTCAGCCTGTAAAGGAAAGGCTCTTGGGACAGACACAGTGGCACACCCTGTAATGTCAGCAACTGAGGAGGCTTGGGCAAGAGGATCACAAGTTTGAGGCTAGCCTCAGCAATTTAGTGAGGCCTTAAGCAACTTAGTGAGACCCCATCTCAGAATAAAAAGGAAAAAGAGCTGAAAATGTAGCTCAGTGGAAAAGCACTCCGAGTTCACTCCCAATACCGTGGAAACAAGGGAGGGCAGGGGAGGACCGGCTTCTATGTGGGTGGACTAGGCTATCTGTGTCCTGCTGGTGGCCCTTCTGCTGGTGATCTTGGCGCCAGGCTGGAGGTGCTCCCCAGAGGAGTCTGGCCCAACCCACAGGATCATGGAGGTGAGGGGCCAAGCCCCACAAGCCCTGCAGGAAGACAGCCTTCCCCTCCACCCCCAGGGGGTCTCAGCAGGGCCCTCCTGGGCCTTACCTGGGACCCCTGTCCCACAGTAGGAAGTGGTGCCTGAGGTGACCAATACCCACCCTTGTGGGACTTGAGCTCTTTGGTGAGTCTGCAAACCTCCAAGTCTGTTCACTCCCAAAGAAGCAGGAGAGTGTTGAGAGAATCCTGTCCAGGGAGCTGTCAGCAGAGACCACCGTGGCCCTGCAGGTCTGGGGGGCCCTCCACACAGTGGGTCCAGAACTTTCTGGTGCCCCCAGGAGAGGAGGAGAGCTGGGCAGAGCTGGAGCATGGTAAGCCTGAGGGGGCCCCAGAGGGAGTTTTTTCTGAGTCCTCCCTGATATGTCCAGCTTGGCAGGATGATTCCAGACCACGACTGTGGGGCCAGCACTGCACAGTGCCTCAGGATGAATCAAGGTGTTCCAAGTGCCTTCCTGCAGGCACCTGGCTTCAGGGAGCTGAGAGGGCCCAGAGCTTCTGCCTGGGGTGTCTGGTAGCCTTAGAGCCGCTGCCCCTGTCTAGAACCCCCAGCTCCTGGCCCAGCCTAAATGCTAAGGCCCCTCCAAGTTCCCACAGGTTGATTCCAAAAGGCAGGGAGCCAGGGCTGGGGTGGGCAGGGGCCAGGCCTAAGCTGTGTATAGACTCCCACCTGGTGCCCCGTCCCCATCAGTCAACAAGGGGCTGGACTCTGGACCCTGAGGCAGCTGTGCACACTGGCCTTGCGTCTGTGCCTTCAGTGCCAGGGTCTGTCCCAGCTGGGCGGGTGTGGAGGTGCAGATGTGACCGGACATAGGAGCGGGGCTGGATTTATCCACATTGCAGTCACCCAGAGTGGGTTCCAGGTGATCCTCTGTGCCCACCAATATCCTGCTGCTCTTCATAGTGGCCCCATTCCCACCCCACATGCACTCATGGGGGCTCACCTGCCTGCCCCTGAGCTGGGGTGCAGGTTCTCCACCTGTGCCTGACAGGGTTCCCGACAGTTCAAGGCCAGCGCAGCAGGGGGTGTGAAAGGCCTCAGCCCACACAGACAGGCAGCCAGAGGCAGCCAGAGACTGTGGTGAAACTGGACATTGCCACAGGGTGCAAGGAGCCCCCACCCCAACTGGCCCAGCAGCTCAGCTGGCAAGCAGGCAGATGGGTGGGCCAGTGTCCATCTGAGAGGTTGGCAGGGCTTGGCTGGGTCTAGCTCTGCACCCTGCCTTTGGACCCCAGGCTGGTCCCTCATCCTTTCTGTCCTGCAGGAAGGTCCTGGGCCCTGTGACCCTCAGGCTTCTCTGGATTTGGAAGGTGACCACCCAGATTAGCTGAGGCCACTGCACAGGCCAGGCACCAAAGCAGCCAGGCCCTGCATGGGCCCAAGACAGGGTGTCTTGTGCTGCAGACCTCAGTGGGGAGGCCTCAAGAATCAGAAACACATGGTGGCCCACTGGGCCCACACCGGCCCTCAGGCAGCTCACCCACAGAGCCATGCTGGGCTGTAGCTACTGGCCTTCCTATCCAGCACCCACCCAGCCTGGAATCCCAGACCCCTCCCCTCAGCCTCCACTAGCTGGCCCTCCAGAGCCCTCCCCGTCCCTGACCCAGCCATCAACACCTGGGGCATAGATGGTGGTGGCAGGGCCCTGCCCCTCACCCCTGCATGGGACACCACTGTGGGCAGTCCCTCTACCATCACATGGGAACTCCTGGCAAAGAGGACTCCTTGGAGGGCCCCGGAGGTGGGGAGAGTGGCCCTGCCAGAATGGACTCCACTCCCAGGGGAGGGTTCCAGTGCCCCTTGGTGTCTAGCCAGCCAAAGAGTCAGAGGGGCTGCCAAGGGGGCCTGTGTCCCTGGGAGGTCCCACCTGGCCCTAGGGCCACGTGGGAGGTCCCACCTGGCCCTAGGGCCACTCAAACCAGGCGGGTTGGGGCCAGATCTGCACTCGCCCTGACGTGCCCAAGGTCCTGCCCCCCCACCGGAGGACTCCCTGTGTGCCAGGTGCTGGTTCCTCTGCCAGAAGCATGAGCTCACTCCACCCCCTCGGGCAGGGCGGGCTGAGGCGTCCCCACCCCAGAGGCTACGTGACTTGCCCGAGGCCACGAAGCCTTTCTTCAGCTCCCCACCCTGTCCCCCTCCCTACCCCCACAGTTTCCTGGAACAGCCCTGGAGACCTGAGCCTGTCGGGTCCTCACATGGACGGGGCAACCCCGGCCAACTCTGACCCAGGAGCGGAGGACGCAGGGAAGGTCCTGCAGGACAGCTAGGTGAGCACCAAGAGAGAGGCCAGGCACAGGCCCAGGGCACCAACGGATGCTGTCCAGGCAGGGGACGTCAGGGGCTGCACCAGGATCTGAAGGAGGAGAGCTCTTCAGCCGGCCCAGGCCCAGGGTGGCCACCCAGCCAGGCAGAGGCTCCCACAGAGCTGGCCATCAGGCCTGTTGTTGTCACATGTGTCTGCTGGGCTCCGCCATTGAAGCAGAAAGTGCCAGGGGCTCTCCCACAGTGCTCCTGGAATCCCCTCCCCACAAGCCCAGAAAGTCCCCTCCTCTGGCTAGGGACAACTGAGCAGGGCCTGAGCAGCCAGGCAGGATCAGAAAGTGCTTCCAGCAGGAGGGGTCCTGGACCTGGCAGGATGTGGGACCCGGGGGCAAGGGGCTGACAGGGGAGGCCTCACCCAGGCGAAGGTGAGGAGACCTGGAGCTGGGCCAGGTGGCAGTATCTCTGGGCCCAGACTGGGGCACTCACCTCTCTAGTTGTCCACTCCAGGGCCAGGCTCCAGACCCCATCTCCTAGTGGAGTCCCAAACCCAAGCATAGAACGTAGGCCCCTGAGTGGAGTCAGCCCCTGTAGACCAGGGACACTACAGTGACCGTTGCGGGTGAGCCAGCCCCCTGTAGGGTAGGGCAGGCCTCCACCCTGCCTTCCATCCAGCACAGCGAGGGACCCAGGCCACTGCCTGGTGAGCTCTGTAAGGACCCTAGAGCCCAGGAGCCCCTCCCTGAAGAGGATCATGACCCTCAGGCCTGGTGCCCTTCCAAGGGCTCCCTGCTTAGGGAGCCACAGGCCCAGCCCAGCCCAGCTTGGCACTTTTCCGCTGAGACTGAGACGGCTCAGGAGTGCTCCCAGAGCCCGGGCTTGAACTTGAGAGTGGAGAGAGATGAGCACACCAGCCACAGGCCACAGGCACTGGAGCCCAGGGGGCACCCCAAGGACACAAACTCAGAGCAGCATGGCCTCAGGAAGGCCAGGCATGGGGTGACAATGCTGGAGTGGCCATGAACAGCAGTGCTGGGGGTCCCATGTGCTGGCTTGGGGGTAACCCAGTTGCCAGGCCCCAGGCATGATTACTGTCCCTTGACCCTCTAAACACTGGGCTGATCTCAGCCCTGGCCATACTGAGCCCACACCCTGGCCACTCCCAGGCTGTGCCAAGCCTGGCTCCATGGGAGGTGGGCATCTTGGTCATGTCCTACTGGGTCCTTGCTGGGAGACGCAGCACAGTGCCAGGTACAAGGTCCCAGGAGTCCTGCTGCTGGGGGGTGGGGAGGGGCACACCAGCAAGGATCAGGGCCAGCGTGGAGACGGACAGGCAGCTGGGGGGTAGTGGGATGCTCATGCTGGGGCCCTGCCAGGTCCCCAGCCAGGTTGTTGGAGAGGAGGGCTGGGGGCACTCAGAGGTACGCAGCAGTGCTCAGTGGAAGCCACCTCTCCAGGGCCCAGAACTGGGGCTGCTTAAGGGCTCTGAGACCCAGGGGCACAGGCCATGGCCATGGCAATGCACAAGAGCTGCTGGGGCAGGAAACATCTGCGTCCCCCTCCCCAACCCCAGACCAAGGGGAAGCCAGCAGACAATCAGAGCTGGGGCTGGGGACAGCCTCTGCCCAAGGTTGGGAGGGGCACAGGGCATCCTGGAACCAAGTTCAGTGTGTGATGGGCTAGGGGCTAAGGGACAGATGGAGGACTCCCTGGAGGAAGCAGCCCTCCTGCTGAGAGGCCTTCAGGGCAGGTGTGGGCACCTATAGGCTGGGGAGGCCAGGCAAGGCACCCTGGGGGAGAGATGGCTGCTGTGTCCTAGCCCAGTTCCCCCAGGGTGCTGCCCTTGGACTCCACCAGCAGGAGCCCCCATTCCCCAAGGCTTCGTGCATGATTCCTCAGACCTGGAAAGCAGTAGGTGAGGGACCACCCAGGCCCAGGGGAAGGCAGGCAGCATCCTCGGGTCTCCCTGCCCAAGGCTCGGGGTATCCTGGCTGGCCAAAGGCCCTCCACGTGGAGAGCAACTGTGGTGTCTCTGTGACCACTCAGCAAGAACCCCTGGCCCCTTGCCCCTGCCCAGGATGGCTCGTGGGAAGCCCTGGGCTCTGTCCCTTCACCTCCTCCCACAGGGCTCAAGGGCCTCCTTGCTGTGTGCTATAATGGAAGCCACCAAGACAGTCAAGGCAGCTGGGGTCCCATCAATGCTGTCCAAGTCTGCTCCCCCACTGCCATGCCCAGTGTCAGCGAGATCCGATTTCATGACTCTCCTGGATCCTGCCCCAGAGAGAAGGGAGCACACAACCCAGTGTATTTTAATTATATCTTTGAGGACCACGAGTCCAATTGTTTCCAGATGGAGGCCCTGGACAGGCGTTCTGCCAACCAGGACAGAGGTAGGGGAAAGGGAGCAGACCGCAGGCCACTGCCCAGCTTCTCCAAGGGGTTGGCACTGGACAGGAGAGGCTCTTCTTCAGTCATGCCTTCCGTTTGACATAAGGGGAAACCGAGGCATGGGGTACCAGACTTGAAGCATTTGGCCTGTCTGGGCATCACAGTGAGATGCAGAGGTTGGTGGCTGGACCCCAGGGCAAGGGCCAGCTGGAACCCAGGGTGTCAAGGACTTGGGTCACACATCAGGAGGGAGTGGGTTTGGCTGTGTTGCCTAGGAAACCTGGATCCACAGGACAGTGCCCTGGCAGTGCCATACACAGAAACTCTCCATCATGGCTCCAGGCAAGTGGGGCCAGTCTCCAAAACCTCCACAGCCAGGTTGCAGATGGATGAGCCTCCCCCAATCCCAGGGCTCCCTCTAAGCAGCAACAGTGCCCCAAGACCCAGGAGCCTTCTCAGCTAGGTGACCACAGTGGAGGGCCACCAGCTCAAAGCTCAGAAGTGGAAGAGTGCCCTGCTGTGCCCTGCTCAGGAGGACCTGCCCTGGCACTGGGTGGTGGGGAGGAAACACCAGGCAGTCAGCGCTGGAGACCCTGAAAGTCTGCTGGCTAATGAGATTTGCCCCCTCCACCTACCAGGTACTTCTTGCAAGGGGGGCCACCTGGCTTCTGCCCAGAGTCCTCCCTTCCTTAGCCTGGCTGTGCCCCTCCCTAGCTGGGATGGCCTAGGATTGTAGGGGCAGGAGGGTGACAGGCCTAGCTCTCTGCATGCAATTAGGATGGGGGGCAGAAAGGGGCGAGAGACACGGAAACTCCCCTCCACCGCTGTGCTGGTCTGGGGACCCCATCCTTGCCCTACCTGACTGAAGTCAGCAGGCTCAGGACGACTAGATGGCTTCAAGAGGAATGGCAGGTACAAGGCTTCAGAGATGGGACTGGCCGGGCTCCGGGATATAGCTGCATGGCCTAAGTGACCTCCCTCCCTTGGCTGGGGACTGCAGCTAGATGCCAACCTGGTTGGAGGGTACCTGCCCATCAGCCCAGGTCATAGGGCAGTGCCCCAGGAGGCCCCGGTCCTACTGCTGCCTGGCCTGGGTGCCTGCTGTAAAATGGTGGAGAAGGAACAGGCGATCCCATCCATGGCAGCCACGGGGGTCTCTGACAGTGGCACCAGGCAACGGCTTTCTGCACAGCCCCCAAACCCCTCCTCCTTTTTTTTTGACAGCAGGGATTGAACCCAGGGATTCTTAACCACTGAGCCACATCCCCATCCCTTTTCCATATTTTATTTAGAGACGTGGTCTCTCTGAGTTGCTTAGGGCCTCACTAAGTTGCTGAGGCTGGCTTTGAACTTGAAATCCCCCTGCTTCCGTCTCCTGAGACGCTTGGATTACAGGCCTGAGCCACCACGCCTGGCCACAGCCCCCCTTGGTGTGGCTCCCCCACCCCTGCACCTTCAGTCAAGACCAGCAACCCAAGGTAACCAACAATCCAAGGCAGACCTCGTGAGCACCTGCTGTATACAGCCCCAGCCTGACGCCATGCAGGCCCCCACCAGGGGACCCAAAGAGAGACCTACTTGGCCCCAACAGCCCAGTGGCCTACATGGGCAGTGCTGGCCTGCCTGGAGACCAGGCCAGGATGTACACAGAGGGACCTCTGACCCCAGCCCAAAGGTAACTGGCTGGGCTGGTAGACAGCTGGGTGGACCCCATCCTATCTCCTCATGGGGCCTTGCCTGCCTAATGACCCCAAGATGACCCGAGAGAGTGGGGGATCCAGGTTGCGGAGGGAGCCTGAGGTGCCCTGGGCTCTCTGCCCATGTGATCTCTGCTGCCAGGCCTGGGGCACCCCCAGCAGACGTGAGCTCATCCTGCATCTGCGGGGAGCGGGAGGAGAGGCCGAGCTCCCCGGGCCCACCGAGGGAGGCAGGCGTGGGCACTGGTTCACACGGTCCAGGCAAGTGACTCACCTCTTCCCACACCCCGTGGCCCCAAGCTCCAGGCAGGGGAACCTGCCCCTGGGGCTGCCCTGGAGCCCACCCATTAATGCCAGCAGCTCCAGACCCCTCTTCAGAGATTGGCTGGACCTCTTTCCCTCTCTCAGTGCTTCGAAGACCACACCTGCCTTCCAGGGGCCAACTCCTAGGGCCCTGCAGGACACGGACATCTGTTCCCACCTTCCATCCTCCATGATCCCAGCCTCCTAGGTGCCAGGCCCTCCACATCCCCTCCCTCCCCTTCCCCTCCCGATGATCCGTCTCCCACACACACTGCATCCCTTTACACGGTAGTATAGACCACCCAGCCACAGAGACATCGGCTGCGGCACCACAGCACCTCTGAAGCCTGCAGCCCACTGTGACACTCTCCATCATTCCCAGGACAGTCACGGCCAGCCACGAGCCAACAGCACCTTCCACCCACTGCTGGCTGCTGTCCATACCCCCACCTGCTGTTCATCCTACTTACCCCCCACTCCTCCCACTTACTGACACTTGCTGACCGTGAACACTGTCACAGCAGGTGATGAGTGACCGCTGGGAGACTGCCAATAGGTGAGCCAAGTGGGGCAGCCCAGCTGGTGGTGACTGGGTCCTGGAGACTGTTCATGAGTGTGGTGAGAGAGCCATTGGGGGCAGCAGGGGTCAGGGTGGGAGGACCCACAACGGGCAGCGTTGAGAGAGTTCCAAGGCAGACCTCCGTGAGCACCTGCTGTATACAAGTAGAGCCGGGGAACTTAGGAAGGGAACTGAGGTCATATTTTCAGCTGCTGGGCCTGAGGGGCAGGAAGATGCCTCAGGGCCTCAGCGGACCTGGGGCAGCTGCACTCAAAGCAAGGGCTGCCTAGGAGCTGACCAGTGTAGGGTGGTGCCCACCTCCCCACGGCCCCATCCACACGGGCCCTGCACACTGGCCTCCACCTGCTTTGCAAGCACAGAGCTGACCTCCTCCTCTCCGTGCACCCCTCCCCCCCAGGTCCCCTCCTTCCACTCAGTACCCCTGCCAGGCATGTGACCATAGGTCCCCACCCGCGCCTCTCCACATAACTCAGGCCACCTGAAGACCACCACCAGAGGCCTTCCGTGACTGGCTGTGAAAAGCTTGGGTTTGAAGTACCCTTCCTCAGATTTCTCAAGGGCTCTGGCCCAGAAGGTCCTCTCCCCTTGGGTGCCACACACACCCCTTTTGGCCATGGACTTCTAGGTTTGGGGCACCAGGCCAGCAGGACCTGCTCGGCAGGCCACACAGGCAACGAAATGCTGGGCTGGGCATTAGGGTCTCCCGCCTGCTGGGTGAGTCCTCCCCACAGGCTATTCCTGGGCCCGCATTTGAAGGTCCAGATGGAGGAAGGGCACATAGCCCCAGGGCATGAAGGTGGGTCCCCGTCAGGCTCTGCTCCTGCAGCTGGGGCGTTGGCCCGGTGTCCACACTAAAAACACACCTAGCCCCTTTGCAATCTTGGGGAGCCATTGGCTCTGGCCCTTGGCCCACAGTCACAGCTGCCGGAACACAGGAAGGCCCCAGAATCAGTGCTCCAACCTGGACTAGGAGGATGGGTAGGAGCCAGGGCAGAGGCCAGAGGAGGTCACAGGGCACACACCTGGCACTGGGGTGGGGGCAGAGGTGGAGAGGGTGGGACACAGGGCACTGGGGTTCAGTTAAATGGAGCTGGGAAAAAAAGTTTGAACCAATGTCCACTCAAGGGTGTCCCTTGCCAGACCAGGCCTTGGCCAGTCCTGGTCAGAACCGGGGTGGGAAGTGGGGTCCAGCTTTAACGGGTACCTCTTTCCCTCACCTGTGAGGACTAGGCGTGGGAGCAGGAGGGCCCCTCACCTGCGCCTCCCAGGCATAGTCACACCCACCGGTCCCCTGGCAACTGGGAACAGGTCAAGGGGCAGCCAGGACCCTGGAGGTCCAGCCAGGTTCCAACCCCCCACCCCTGGGCTCCTGGGGGTTGGCCATGGCTGGACCTCCTGGGCCTTTGTAAGTGGGTTGCTGGTGGGGGGGGGCGGGGCTGAGGCCTGAGGAGGAAGGGCTGGCTCAGTCCCTTAGGAAGCCCTGGGGACCCACCCATGCCCCTGCCCCAGCCAGGGCATCACGCCTGCACCCATCCCCCACTCCCAGAACCCTGGCCAGAGGACAAGCTGAGATAAGGTCTGAGGGAGGGGAGGGAGAGGGAGGCCTTGGCCCGCTGTCCTGATTAGCAGCAAATCCCAGGAAGTCTCCACCCCATCCTGAAACCCCATCTCCTAAGCGCACCACCACAACCCATGTTTAGGTCAGGTCAGGCCTGACGGCCCCCTGCACCCCACCTTTCCCACCAGGGTGGCCATGCCCCCACTATAGGGAAGGGAGTAGCATGCCCACCGTGTCTGCTCTGAACCACAGGAGAGCCCCTGGCCACCTGAGCTTCCCGGGCCCAGGCCAGGGTCCCCAGAGGGGTACTCATGAAATGGCATGTGCTTCTCAAGATCCCAAGGGTCTGGACTCTTCCAAGTGGTGTGGGGCCTGCAGGGGAGGTGCCACGTGGCTAGTCGGGGAGCTTGGAGAACCTCGATTCCTGGGAGGTGGGAAGGCAAGGACCAGCCCAGTCAGGTGGCCCCAGGGTGGGGAGCAATATCCATGGGGACACCAGGAATGCCACGGGGGGGACAGGGACCTCCCTGCCCGTCCCATGAGCAGCGTGGCCCCCAGTGGTCCCTGCCCTGCCACAGCCCTCCAGCACAGGGACCAAGGTAGGAAAGGCAACAGGGCCTGGGGCTGGGTACTTGGAGGGACTGTGGGGACAGTCAGGTGCTTCCCAGTCCAAGTAGTCCCCAGGAGAAGTGGGAGGAGGAAGGTCACCTGCCTGTCAGTGGCAGAGCTAGGAGGAATAGAAGACAACAGAGCCTGGGAGAGGGTCATGGGCATCAGGATAGTTGAGGTCACCTGGGTGAGGGGAAGCAGATGCCCTAACAGGGCTGGGGGACAGGGTGGGGGGCCTGGCCGGGACAGGAGGCCACACTGGCTGCGAGATACCAGTAGGCTAGCCCTTGGCTGGCCAGGCAGTGTGCATGGTGCTTCGGGCAGATGACTTAATCACAGGCGGGCTTTGTCCCTGGGCACCGCCCCCCTGCCGGATCCTCCGCCTGGCCGGGCCCCTGGCTGCACGCCCCCCATCCCCAGCTCCTAGCAACCTGCAGTGGAGCATGGGCAAATGGGAGCAGGGCTGGGGGCTCCATCAGGCTGGGAACAGCGCGGGGGTGGCCACGGGGTGCGGCCAGGGTGGATCCACCACGGGCTGGCTCAGGGGACACCCGCCCAGCCTGGCCCGTGCCAGCCCCCGAGGGGGGCATCCTGGGAGTGGCTCCTGGCTGGCATCCTGGCAGAGGAGGTGCCAGGGCCACGGCTGAGGGGGGGCGGGGGCTTTGTAGACTTCTGCCCCCCCTCTTCCTGGGGCCCCCACCCGCCTGATTCTGTCAGAGCCTGAGAAAGAGAGACAAAAGCCCCGGGAGGCCCTGGGAGGGCCGGACACAGGCAGGAGATGGGGTTTTAATGACCAAACTATAGTGTGGGAGCAGAGGCAGCTCATTAACCCTGTCGGGCCCTCACACTGGGCCCACCCAACACTGGCCAGGCCCTCTCCAGGCCTCCTGACCCCCAACCCATGAGACTTGGGGAAGAAGGTGGTCTTACCTCCAAAGACGCATTGCCAGGGGTCCCAGAACCTGCTCCCTGCCCCTTGCAGAGGTTCTGTGCAGGCTGCGGGTGGGGGGTGGGTGCAGCAGGACGCCAGCCTGGAACACCCCGTCCACCCGTCCGTCATTACTTCCCCGCAGCCTTCCCGCTTCCTGACCTTGGATCTGAACTCCAGCCAGGGGCATTGGCTGCGTGTGGGAACCCACCCTCCTTGTGGATTGGAGGGTGGAACTGGTGACCCCCAGGTTCTTCTCAGATATCTGCCTCCCAAAAGTGGAGGGAACTGAAGCCCTTGGGGGCATGAGAGGATTCCAGGCCTGGCCTATGGAAGGACAGAGGAGCTGCAGTCGGGGCTGGGAGCCGCAAGGGTCTGCTCTGTAGGGTCAAGTCCAGATGCTGGGTCCAAACAGACCAGCATGGACAACGCTTGCCCCTGTCTGTGCAGGACCTTTTGCCTGTGTCTGCATGGTGAGCAGGCAGGGTGTGCCTGTGGGCCTGTGTACGGTGCCAGGTGGGTCGTGGTGGAGGGCACCTATGTCCAGGCCAGTGCTGGCGCTCCTGTGTCATGAGCAACAGCCACTCCAAAGGGTCACAGGCTCTCCGGAGCCTCCCTGATCTCTGCCCACCACAGTGGCCAGGTTCTGAGCCTCAGGCCACCTCAGGACCCCTGTCCTCTTAGCTGTGGTCTCTCTCTCTAAAAGCAGGTCTGGCCCTGGGATGGGCACCTCACCCCCCCCCCCTGGGCTGGGCGTCCTGGGACAGGCACTGGACCCTGCCTGCATTGACCAGTCCAAGAGAATGTGACAAATGAGGAAAACTTGGGGCCTTTGCAGAGGCCTGAGCCTGGGAGCCTCTGAGGAGGGTAGTGTCTCTGGGCCTGCCTGGAGTCCTCCCCACCCCTGGAGGACACAGGCCGGGCTGGGTCTCCTCACCTGGGGAATGGGCGCCAGGGGCCTCGAGGTCCTGGGGGGCCAGACCAGGGAGGGAGCAGCAGGCCTGGTGGGTCGGGGTGTGGCTGCCAGTGGCCAAGGCACAAACAGCCGGGCTTGTTTCCCCACGGTTCGCGGGTTTCCAAAAGCCTGAAAAAGGAACGTGGCCGGGAGGCAGCGTGTGGCAGCCGTGAATGGAGCCTGTGAGCCGTCCTGCAGGCTGGCTGGGGGGCCGGGATAAAGGGCCCCAGTCATGCTGCTGGGCTGGCCCAGCGCGAGTGTGCTAAGTTGAAGCTATAAATTACCCACGGCCGTGGCCAGCGCCACCGCAGGGCGGGCGGGGCGGCTGGGAGGGGGCGCGGGCTCTGTAAATCGGCCCTTTCACCGCTGGAGGCCGGGCACGGAAGAAAAACTTTGTTTTATTAAAGCAACATCAGGGTTGTGGCTGCCCGGCCGAGAGGCGCCGACAGAGGGGCTGGGCACCAGGCAGGCGGGGGCTCCTGCCGCACCCGGAGCCTCACAGAAAGGCCCCTTCAGGAGTGGCTGGCTCCAGGCATGGGAGCCAGGTGGGGGGCTTGCTGCCGCACCCCAACCCTAAAGGCTCACAGCCTCCACCTTGCCCCACAGCCAAGACTTGCTTGGGCCCCCCAGAGCTCCAGCTAGCCTGTGACCAGTCAGCAGGTCAGGGCCCAGAGCAGGGTCCCAGGGCAGCCACCTCACCCTTTACCCAGCGTTCCCTCAGTCAGAGCTGGGTGCCCAGATGGCTGGGGCAGATGACCAGGCCTCGGGCTCACCCACTGGACTCAGGCCCTGTCTGGTAGCGTGGGTGTTGATTGTGGTGGCCCAAACACAGGGCAGCACCCATTGGGACAAAAACTGCTCCTACAGCTAGGACCTTCCCAGGATCCGGGAGGGCTTTGGGAGCCTGTGGTAACAGACCCCTCAGTGGAAACGAGTGGAGACTGGTGGCTTGTCTGACTCCCCACCCGGCCACGGTGCTCTGAGGCCCTGTGACGTGATGGGCAGGTCTGGGAGACCCAGGGCCTGAGTGTGAACCTTGGGCTGGCTCCTGCCCACACCTCATCCTCATGGGAGGCTGACACCCCCTGACCCGCTACCCCTGTGCTTGTTCCTGCAGCATCTCCCTGAATGGAGCCCTCTGCCCCTGTCCTCAGGCCCCATCCTTCTCTGAGCCTCCTAGGAACCTCCCTGGCCCCACGGTCACAGTGGGGCTGCAGCCCAGGCTGGCCTCACTTTTGTGGTATTAGCCACGCGGCTTCCCTACTCCCTGCCCCACTAGAAGGCAGGCCTAGTCCTCTTCTGACCCACCAAGGGACAAAGGAGATGGGTACATGGAACAAGCAGGATCCTGTGGAGGGGCCCAGCCTTCGAGATGGGCAGGGTGACCCGTCCAGGGCAGGGGGGATCTCCAGACTTCTTGCAGGTGCTATTGGCTGTGCCCTGTGCCCTCTGGGCTTCGAAGACCCTCTAGCTGAAGACAGGTGTCGCGACGGCAAAAGGTGCGACTCCTGCAGTCCAGGGGAGAAACAAAGAATGTCCACACACTTCTGCCCTAGTCAGTGCTTTCTTCCCTCAGATCACTCCATACAATTTCACTCTATAGGTTCTTTTTTTTTTTCCCCAAATATTTATTTATTTATTTTTAGTTTTCAGCAGACACAACATCTTTGTATGTGGTGCTGAGGATCGAACCCGGGCCGCACGCATGCCAGGTGAGCGCGCTACCGCTTGAGCCACATCCCCAGCCCCTCTATAGGTTCTTAATCAAGAAGACCGCAATCCTTAATGCTAGTCTCTGCAGTAGCCATAATCAGTTCACAGCAAACCATTCTAGATTAATTCTAAGCACCGCAAACACACTTAATCGTGACAGGCTCATGACAGACATGCCCTCTGCGTGCCAAGTTCAAGTGTCAGATCAAAAGTCTCAAGCCTTAGGCTCTAAGTCCAGCAGATGCACACTCACTCTCAGACCAGATGCACACTCACTCAGGCCGCAGTGATCAGGCCAGGAACCCAGGCAGGCTTCTCCTGGGGTGGAGCTGACCGCTGGCTGAGGAGGCTCTCCCCAGGGCCAAGATGTGGCTGTAGAGTTTGAGGGTGGTGAGGAAGATGCAGAGGATCAGCAACAGTGAAAAGTGTTGGGATGTCAGTCCAGGTCCTCATCAGGCTCTCGGCGTGAGGGCATCAGTGTCAGCTGGCTGAATGTCTGTTCTCTTGCTCCATTATTTATACCAAATTTGGGGGATTTTGACCCCCTTTCAATCCTTATCAGCTGCCACCAGGATTTCCCAGTGACATCATTTACCCTGGGGTTAAAACATCTGGTCTGGTGGTCCCCACCCTGATTTTCTTGCCTTTCCCCCTTATTGGGGGAGGACAGCCTGCCAGAGGCTTCACTCTGAGTTTGTCAGGGTGGGGAGAAGTGACTTCTTTGTGCCTGAGGGCCATACTGGAGGGCTCCATAGTCGTGCCTGGTGAGACGAAGGTTTCAAACTGGAGTTTCAAAATGGAGTTGCTTAGGCTCAGGCCTAAGGCCGTCCTTACAACGGGGCTGGTGCTAGAGCTGGGTCCACCCTGGGCCTCACTGTGAGCAGAAGCCCTTCTGTCCTGGGAGACCCCCTGCCTGCCTCCACCGGGCTACATGCCCCTGTTTCCACCAATGCCCACACACCAGGACCTAGGCCTGGCCAGGACGGCCCTGTCCCTGGTCACCCCTGGCTTCTGGTCCCTCTGTTTTAGGGAGGGTCCTCCTATGTCCTAGGCCTCGCTCTCAGATGAGTTGAGGCTCCCTGGCGAACCAAGAGTGGGACGAAGCCCAGCTTGGTGGAGAGAGGGGCCTGCCAGGAGCTGAAACATGGTATTCCCAGGCAGATTTCTGTCCCCAGGGTCCTTGGGCCAGGCAAAGCTCAGGGACACCCTAGAGTCCTAGAGCGCAGGCCTGGCTGCTCCTGGTTCCACAGCCACCCTCAGACCTTGGGCCTTGTTGCTCTGTGGTGCTACCTCCTCTTCCACCCTCCTGAGCTCCCACTTACCCCTCGAGACCTGTCCAGAAGAACTCAGATCTGACCAGGCCAGAGCAGGGCACCAGGGCTCATGCTGACCAGGGCCCTCCTCTGGGCTTGGCCTCTGCTCTTTGCTCCCCCAAGACTGTGGAGTGGAGGTGCCGGGTAGGCCAACCTCACAAGGCCTGAGTGTGGCCCACGAGGCTCACCTCCTCACTGGAGCCCATGCTCACACCTTGGACCGTGCTGAGCATTCATCAACAGCACATCTCCCTGTCCCCTGAGACCCCCTGCCTTGGTCCCTGCTGTGGGTGGCCCTGTAGAGAGGTGAAGACTTAGGCTTGGAGAGGTGAAAAAAGGAGCATCAAGATAGCCATGGGCAAAAGGCAACTGCAGGAGGGCATCAACAAGTGTCATCGGCCCTCCCACCGGGTGGGGGGTCCTGGGACGGAGACATCCACAACGTGTGGAGAAAGGCTGGTGCCACTTTCCAAAAGTGACGTCAGTGCAGAAGAGCCAGGGAGTGTGCCAGGTGCCCAGCAGGCTCTCAGGAGGAGTGGACTCTCTGAGAAGAAGTGGACAATAGGAGCCAGACCTGAGTGGCCCTGAGGGGCAAAGCACTGGGCTACATGCCCAGCCCCAGTGAGGAGACAGGAGTGTGCTGAGCCTCAGCACCCAGGGACTGGGATTCTGACTCGCGGCCACAGGAGCCCCAGCAGTAGAGTGATTTGGGGGTGGGAGTGGCCCTCTGAGCACGGAGGCTGTGCAGGGCTGGGCTGAGGGTCAGATACTGGGAGAGGTGAAACTCCAGACCTTTGCAGGCCAGTCCTGGGCCAGTATGCCCAGCCTTAGCCCCCTGCCCCTTCTGGGTACTAGGGCCCCTCCCTCAGGTGGTGGGCAGAACTCAGGCTGGCTGGACGGTGCTAGCTGGAGGGCGGGTACTACCAGGGCACTGGGGGGCAGGGCTTGGGAGGTAGCCATGCCCCTAGGGATCATACAGCCACCCAAGAGATGAAAGGCCCTGCCCCTCTTGGGCCTCACGGTGCCCTTTGAAGGCTGTGGGAATGCCCGCAGGGCAGGCGGGTGCCAGGCCCCAGGAGGGGGCTGGGGTGCCAGGCCCTGTGTGAAATGCAGCAGCAGCGGGAGCAGAAGGTGCTAAGAGAAAACCCTGTAACCAGTGCCTCAGCTCCCCCAGCTGGACAGCCATGGGGTAGAAGGAACCCCACCCCCCAAGTCTTGGGCTCTACTGACCTTGGGCAGTGCTCAAGCCACAGGGCCAGGAGAAGATTGGCCTCAGAGGCAGCCACTCACAGATCAAAGTCCATGACAGTCTGGGGGTTACCAGCTAGTCCAGTGGTCAGCAGAGAAGCTCTGGTTAGAAGTGGGGTGCCCAGTCTGGTCTCTGCTTCTTCAGACCAGGCACTGTGTATGGGTGGATGCCCTGTCCCTCACTCTGCCCCCACTCTGGACCCGGGCCTGACCCTTGGTTGCCATCGGTGATGGGGAGTGGGGGCAGGTTTCGAGGACCTGGGGCAGGGGCAGGGCCTGTTGCTCCCGGGGCAGGGCGGGGCTGGGGCTGGAATGTTTGCACTCTCTGTTTGCCCGAGGAGGTGCACAAGGCCCCTGCAGGGGCTCCCCTCCCGAGTGCTGGGTCTACAGCTTGGTGGCTGGTGGAGGCTGAGGGACCCTCTGGCCTGGATGGGGAATTCCAAGGCCGGCCTGGACACAAAAGGGACCTTCCTGCCTCCTCCAGGCCACTTCTGGGCGTCGGCAAGGGGTACCCGCGCCCACAGGGACCTGACCAGCCCGCGCCTCCCAACCCCTTCCGGGGCTTCCCAGCCGGGCGCGGAGATTATGCAAATCCACGGCGGCTTCTTAATTAAATCCCTAACGAGGCGCTGGGGCCCGGCCAGGGGCGGCGCTGAAAGCCGGGGTCACGCTCCGAAGGGGCCGCTGTCTGCGCT
>NW_026000108.1:1265571-1284470 GCF_001458135.2 Marmota marmota marmota
GCTCGGCCGGGCCGCCTGAAAGGCCGGGATTAGCGAACATTAGCGGCCTTTGAGCGGCTCCGGGGCGCCCCTTCCCGGCCACGCCCCGCTCACTCCGCTGCCGGCCGAGGCCAGCGGGGACCTCGCCTCCGCGTGGGGCAGGCCCGCTCCCACTTACGCCACTTCATGCCCCAAGGCTGTCTGGGGAGGTCCCCAGCCCCCTAGTCCAAAGTGGTCTCCAAGTCGGGGAGCTGGGTGCTGCGCACTAGGCCGCGCTGGCCCTTGGTCCCCACGTGGCCTCTGAACCACTCCAGCGCCCCGTTCCCATCCCCGCCATCCCCACCGCCAGGTCCTGGCTTTCAACCTGCCCACCGCTGCCGCCGTGTCCCAGCGGCCCGCCTGGATCTCCCAAGTTCAGCTCTGGGCACTGTCCCCCAGCTCCTCTGCTCTGGAACCCTTGGCCCCAGGGGTACAGGTGTAGGTTAGTAACCCTCCCTCAATTCCCATTTCAGCACACCCTTTCTTTTAAATAGTCTGAGTGGAGGAGGGAGGGGACCCTCCCCACCCCAGGAGCCAGAGGAGGAGCTGCTGACCAGCACCCTGTCTCCAGGGAGAACTTGGAGGATGCACTCAGAACAGTCACAGAAAGCAGCCTTATTACTCCCACTTTAGAGAGGAGACATTGTGGCCCCTGTGTGGAGCGGCCTAGGATCAGGCCCTGGGTAGGTGTGGAGCAGACCTGGGTCACCACTCCCATTCCCCATTCTCATCTGGCCCGACTCCCTCCAGCCGCCTGCCTGTTCAGGGCACTGCTGGCCCTAGAGCCCTGAACCTCTGCCCAGCTGGGCTGGGGACTAGAGTTGGGGTCTTGACCTGGACCCCACCCATCATTGGCCTGCTGCCTGCAGGCTGTGGCCTGGGCTTGGTCTCCCCTCCCTGAGTTCCCATTCTGTTTCTGCTTAGTGCTGACCATCAGTGCCAGAGGCCACCTGGAACCTGCCTTCAGTCACCCAGCCACATGGACACGTGTATGCATGCACACGCATGTCCCCACATGCAGGTGCCCCTCAGCAAGTGCCCCTGCCCCAGGAGAGTAAACATCTTAATAGGAAGAAGCAACAGACTCCAAGAAAAAATGTGGCCAAACCTGACTCAGGCAGGCCTGTGGAGAGTTGGCTGCCCCAGGAGGCCCCCACTCCTGCTAACACCCCAGAGTCATGATGGCCTCTTAACTTTGGTGGTAAAACATTGACAGGATCCTGCCTCCCGCCCTCAAGCCAGACACCACATGGATGGTAGGGCTGGGTAGGAGGCACCAGGTGGTAGGGCCAGGTGTTGGCATTTCAGTGAGTGCATGCTGATGGGCACGTGTGTATCTTTGAGGGATGGCCATTAGAGCCTGAATGGCCCCCGGGCGCCTCCTTGGCCTGCCTTGCAATCTTGCCTGAGGGAAGACAGCTGTCCCCCATCCCCATGCGCCACTGATACACCCTGAACTGGTTTACCGGTTTCCCACTCTGTATCCCTCTGGGTCAGGACGGGGGGGGGGGGTAGATATCAGAGCGGCTTAAGGGGCTCCCCAGCTCTAGAGACAAACCCAGAACCTGCCCAAGCCCACGGCAGAGAGGCCGCTGAGACCTTCTGGGGTGACTCCCAGCCTAGGAGTCCTGCCTTTCCTGATGGGAGGTGTCTTTGGCCAGCTCCGACCCTCTGCCTCTGGGAAAGCAGGACAAAAGCAGGGTTATGCCCTCCACGGGCCCCCACTCTCCTGGCCAGGACAAGGACAGGCCTGGCTGGATCCTATGACTCTGGAGCAACCACAAGGAGCCTGGGGTTTGCCTCAGGAACCTAATCAAGTAATGACTGGGTTGGTGTGGAGGCAACCAGCCAAGAGGAGTGGCCCCACTGGCCTGTCCCCGTTGAAGACCCCTGCACCCCACTTCCCACTGAGAGGGTGTCAGGACCAGCACCAAGGCCTTCTTCAACCTCTCACTCCCAGTTTGGCCACTCTCCCTTCTTGGCCAGCTGAGTTCAGCACAGTTCCCCTTCTAGAATTTTCTGGAGCTTCTGGGTTAGCTGGGACTACTCTTCTGTCCAGCCAAAGGGAAGTGTTTCCCTGTGCACCATTAGCCTGGCCTTGCTGGGTAGACCTGGCCACTTGGTCTTGGCCCAGGTCAGGACCAGGAAAGGTAGATCAGGTAAAGGAAAGAGGAACAGGGACCCAAGGGTCCTGCAGCCACTGGCCAGCACGACTCAGCCAGGCCTCCTGAAATTGCCCTCTGCTCACTTAAAGCTCCAGGGTCTGGGCTGGACCCCTCTGGGCCTAGTGTCCACCACTTAGCCAGTCCTCAGGGCTATCCAGGGAGGCCCAGTGCAGAGGCAGCATGCAGGGGTGCCCAGAAGCCCTGGAGGGGCTGGCCACATCCCGGCCCCTACCATGAACCAGGATGGGTCTCCGTGCCTCCTTGATCACAGCCTCCAAGCACCCGTGTCAGCAAGGGAGACTGAGGAAGGCACAGTGTGCCATGTCTAGCCTGGGCCCTGGCAGGGGAGGCCCCCAGGGCTTGTGGGCGAAGGGCACACGCCACGCTGTTTGGCCAAGCAGGCTTTCGGGTGGGACTGGGGCCAGGGCCAGAGACTCCCTTGGCCGCCTCAGCCCAGGCGGGCAGTTTTAATTACCGCTCGCTGGGCCCATTGAGCCTCTCACTAATCTGGGGCCGCCGCCGCGGGCAGCTCAGGCAGGCGCCCCCTCCCCCTGCGGCCCGGGCACGGGGTCCCTGGGTTCTCACGTCCCGCCGGCCCCAATTAAAGTGAGCTTGGCGGGCCCGACGTGCTAATGAGCTCTGTAGGCTGCTGGGCTCAGCGCCAGGGGGCAGGGTGGGGTGGGCGGAGGCAGCTCAGGAAGGGTGGCTCGGTCCATCCCGGGAGAAGCCCCGGGAAGCTCTTCTGCCTACCTGCCGGGCTGAGCTCTCTGGCCCCCTCACTCGGTGAGGTGCCCAGCCCAGGGCGTAGCCTCTGACAGGCATGGGATTCGCACTCAGAGTCCAGATGCCCACAGAAAAGGCCGAGCAGCGCGGTGGGGGACCAGGTGCCTGGGGCTGTAGAGCCAGGCTAAGGCCACAGCCCTGGATGGGCTTCCTCTCACTTGGTCATTGTTCACTGGGCTGCCCAGTGGCCCTGCGGGTAGAAGCCAGTAGGGTGCATGTTCTGGCCCCTTTGGAGGCTTGACTCCTTGTGGGGGCTTAGGCTTGGGGTGCCCCTTGGCATTTTACCCAGGCTGGGCTTGGGCGCGAAGGGCCAGAAAGGGCTGAGAGTCCCAAGGCCCTGGTACTCCTGGCTCTACAGGGTCTGGGCAGCCATAGGTCAGGGGGCAGGACCAAGGAAATTTGTCAGAAACTCTTCAGGCTCTCTTGGGTGTCCAGTCTGAGACTGGGAGGTCCCTGGGATCGCTGGGCTTTGAAAACCTCCCTCTAAGAGTCTTCAGGTCACTGGGTGGCTATGGCCAGGGCCCAGGTTTTAGATCCCCACGTGGTGAGGGGCCCTTGTACAGCTCTCAAGGATCACAAGGCTGGCAAGATTGGACATTCCCTGGGAGGGTCCCTAACCAGACTGGGTGCTGACAGACTGACGGGCAGCTGTTGGGAGGGCTGTGTGCATGGGGTTGGGGTACTCTGCAAGAAGCACCTCCAATCTGCTTCCCAAATCTGCTATGCTGTGTGACTTGAAGGGTTCACCCTCTCTGGGCTTTTCTAAAGGCTGGGCTGGGAGTGGTGGTGTCCTGGAGGGGCCAGCACTGTGGCCAGGAGCCTTTCCCTCCCCCCGGCCTTCCCCATGCTGGAGCCTGGTGGTTTTGCTGGGGCCTCTAGGTGTGGCTTGCAGCCTAGCACCCCGTCCCCTCCCGTTATGCACTGTGGCCTAGGAGCTGACTCTGCAAAGAGGCGAACAGGAGCCCTGGCAGGCAGGTGCCCAGAGAGGAGCAATAGGCAGGCCTTTGGGGACTCTGGGAAGGCAGGGGTGCTGGGACCCCTGGCTGCAGCTTGCTGTGACCCTGACCCTGCCGGCCAACTGCATACCCAGGGCCTCGGGTCCAGTCAGCGGGGGCACTGCCAACACCTCTGCTCTGGTCCCCCCACCACCGTGCCCAGACGTGCAGGCGCATGTACAGTGACATGGGACACACTCACAGACAGGTGGCCCCTGGGTAAGCCTGGCCCCCAGCAGGGTTGGAGCTCAGTGACCCTCTGTGGTGTGCGGCCCTGCGGACCAAGTTTGTGCCGAGGGACTTGGAGGCCACAAGATGACCCAGTTTACTGGGAGAATCAGCTGCAGAGGTGGGGAACTGACGAAGCCACTCGAGGCCACACAGGGCGTGGGCACTGGACATGCAGGCCTGAAGACCCAGAGACGATGGACCCCGGGGCCAGGCCACTGGGCAGCATCAGTAGTCCAGTCCCTGCCCACTCATTCCCAGCTACCGACAGATCCTCTGGTCCCCTCCTCCCAGGGACGAAAATGACGGCTGGGAGTGGCCCAGGACCCCTCCCTGTGGCTGCTCTGTTGGACTGGGGAAGAGAAGCCGGTGGGTCCAACGGTGGCCTGGGGAGGGGGACTTCCTCCCCTTCCCTCTCGGCCCCATGAGCAGAGCACGGGAGGTGTTGGGGTCCTTTGTGGGACAGGAGCAACCTGAGTCCTGAGAGGCTGAAGGGAGGCAGGGGGGGCTTCTGGCCTCCCACTGCCCCTCCCTGGAGTGGCCCTAGTGCTTGCCGCTGCTCGGCTGGAGCCTGGTGCCAGCCTTGTCCCCTGGACAGCCGGTGAGCGTGGAGGTGTTATCTGTGACAGCAAGAGAAGGGCCATGTCGCGCCCAAAGCAGGTGTCGGCGCCTGGGAAGGGGCCAACTGGAAACCCAAGCTGCCCGCCTCGCTCTGCCCGCTGCAGACCTGGAAGGCCGTGGCTGGAGACGGAGGGATCAGCGCGACCCTTGTCCTGGCCCCTCCCTGGCAGATCTGCCCAGATACAGCAGGGCCAGGCACTTTCAGAGGGAGAGGGGGCTGGGAGAGGACGGCGGGAGGGGGCTGCCAGTCTGGGTGTCCCGGGCCCACACTGCCGCAGCCCCGCCTGGCCTTCCTGCCGGATGGCAGCAGATCTGGGGCAGGGCCGGGCGGCTCCGGTGTTGGCTTACCTGGCTGTTCTCACACCACCTTCCTCTGGGCACCCTGGGCCCCAGCGGTCCCCAGGGGCTTCCCATAGCAGGCCCACTTACCCATGGGCCTCCAGGTGTCCCTGACCAGGGCCCTTCAGTTGCACAGGTCAGTTCCTGCCCAAGGGGCCATGCTCTTTGCTGACCGCATGCCTCTCCTCTCTTGGGCCCACTCAGCGATGGCCTGGTCCGGAATGCCCCCTTGAGCCCCAGCTCCAGGCCCCGCACCTCCCTGCCCCATATCCGAGTTCTCATCCCGGGGCACTCTGCTGGCCCAGCTGGGCTCCCGAGAGGGCGGTGCAGCCCGAGTCTGTGCGGGGAGTGTGTGCAGCCGGCAGATCTAGGCCATTGGTGTCTAGGTGGGCAGCAGGGTGGCAGGGGCAGAGCCGGGATTGGTGTGGCCAGTGCTGCGTCAGCACCTCTCAGCCGGGGTGGGCAGGAGGCCCTGTCACCCCCACCCCACTGGGCTGAGGGCTAGGATGCGGTGTGGCTGCGGCCTCGCCCTGACGAAGCCCTTTTAAATAAATGAATGAAGTTGGGAGGAAGAGTGGGCAGGGCGCAGTGGGAGGGGGCCTCCCAGAGCTGGCCTGCTCTCAGAGGGCCCTGGGTACAGGGGACGTGGCCCCGGGCCCGGGGCTCATGCTGTGCTCAGGAGGGCTTGGGGTGTGAGGCCAGGGAGTCATGAGTCTCACCCACAGAGCAGGCACTCCTCCGTGGGCTGTGGCCCTGCGGACGTCAACACGCCCAGCGACACCCTGGCTGCTGTGGAGAGGCAGAGGCCCAGCTCAGGTACAGCGGGCAGCACCTACTAGCCGTGTGTGCTCGCCAGCCAGGGGCGCCCATGGTGTGCACCTTCCCTGGGCCCCACCTGGACCTGGAGACAGCCGGGCCCAGGGGAGTGGACCCTCCTGTGGACCTTGGCTCCATGATGGGCCAGCAGGGGACAGTGGCTCAGCAGGAGGCCTGCCTGTGGGAACCTGGGCCCAGTCCAGGTCCACCGGGGCCAGGCCTCCTGCAAGCCTTGCCCTGCCCTGCCTGGGCTGGGGCCTCGGGGTAAACAGAGGTCAGGTTCTGCTTCTGCCAGCCTCCCTGCCTCTGGGCACAGGCTCTGTGGGGCTCTGAGACCTCCTCCTCTCGTGGGGGCTCCTGGCGCCCCTGTAATGGGGATTCGGGAAGGGTGGGGCCTGGCCCAGCTGGCCTGAGCACGGCACGCTGTGGGAAAGGGGGCTCCACCTAGCAGGGGCCTGCGGGGCCCGTGTCCTCCCTCCAGGACAGAGGGGATGATCAGGGCGGGAGTAGTCTAGGAGGGCTACCTGGAGGAGGGGCCAGGGCAGGGCCAGCAGGAGAGAAGTGCCTGGGCTTGCTGGATGCAGAGCTGGCTAGCCACCCCAGTCCAGGCTCTGGCCAAGCCCCTAGGGCAACACTGACTCCTGGCCATCCTGGGGACAACAATGGCCGGCATTTAAATTCCAATTGAGGCGGCCAGAGTGGCCGCGGGCCGTGAGAACGGGAGCCGCCACCCCCGGCCCAGCCCCGCCCGCTGCATTCCTGCCTCCCCGGAGATGGCCGTGGCTGGCCGTCGCCAGGGGGCCCGGAATGCAGTGCTCAATGGACAGGGACAAGGGCCCATTGAGCAGTGACGGGCCGGATTGAGCCGTCAGTGCCCCCCAACTCAGGACCCCTCCTCTGTCCCCACCCCCTCCCCCAGCATTACCGATGTCAGCTGCTTGTGGGCCCCTACTCCTGCCCTCCTGAGCCAGGCCCCAGCAGGCCTGAGCCGGGTCCCATTGGACTGGCCACCGGGCCTCTGCCCTCAGCCCCTCCCCGCCCGCAGCGGGGCCTCTCAGAGCCTTAATCTATCATGTCATGGTCTGGGCCCGAGCTTTCAGGAGCTGCCCAGCGTCCTCAGGGATAGAAGGCCATGCTCTTGGGCCACTGGCCCAGCTGACCACTGCCTCTTCTGGCTTGCCTGGTCTCCCACTTTGCCCTGTCCTGTGACCAACGGTCCCCTGTCAGCCCACAAAGACAAGGACCCCCCATTGCTCCCCAGTAGCTGCCCCAGGCCTGTCATTTGGGGTCCCCCAGGTACCTGGTGTTTGAGAAACCAGGTTGGAATATGGCTGGCCTGGGACTGATGCCCATTTCCGCTGGACCCAAGGCAGGGCACCGTGGCCTCCGCACAGCGTGTCAGGGAAGACAGAGGCTACTCGCACTCCTGCCCTCTGGAGCCTGAGGCAGGCCCTTCTTGTTTTTTAGATATTTTAGTTGTCAACGGACACTTATTTTACCTATCTGTATGTGGTGCTGAGCGTGGAGCCGTGCCCACCCGTGCCAGGCACGCTCTGCCCTGGGCCCCAGCCCAGCCCCAGCGGCCCTTCTTGGAGCAGCTGGAAGTGCGTCTGCTGCCCTCTCCCTGGCAGGCCCATGGGACCGGACCCACCTTTTGGCTGGATCTGCCCCATCCTTTGCCCCTACTGCGGACGAGCCCTGGCCTGAGCGTCCCCCTGGTGGGGCCTGCCGCCAGCCCTGGGCTCAGACTGCTCCGTGGCCGATCTGACATGCCACAGGGGTCCCTCCCTCCCCCTGGCCAGGGCCCAAGTATACCAGGAGGACGCCGGGCACCTGAGCCCTGGCTGGACCGTCCCAGGGGCAGGTAGGGCCAGAAGGCAAAGGCCCTGCCTGGTGCTGGGGCCTCGGCTGGGGGCTGGGAGGAGCTGGCACCACCCAGGGACAGGGCATGGGAGGGACCCTAGGGAAGCCTCCCTACCCTGCTTGGGAAATGAGCCCACCCTGTCTCCTGCGGTCCTCGGCAGGGGACTGGCTGTGACTGGCTGTTCATCTGGCATGGGCATGTCCCCCCAGGAGCCTCAGGGTACTCTCAATAGTGAGGGCCTGCAGAGCAGGGAGGTGGAGGCACCTGGAGAGCAGGAGCCTGTCACGCCACCCGCTTCCCTGAGCAGCCTGTCAGGAGTCCAGCCTTGGCCACCCACCACTGTCCAGCCCTCCTTGGCTGGTGTTGCTCAGGTGAGTCCCCAGGTCCCAGGAGGTACTCTGGACAGAGAGGTGTGAAATGAATGTGGAACGAGTGAAGGCCAAACTCCAAGTCCTGATTCACAAACATGGAGCCCAGTGTCCAGTCACCCAGCCCCGGGTAGAGAAGCAGCTGTGCAAAGGCCCTGAGGTGCGGGCACCTGTCCTGAGTGCAGGTGCCCAGGCTGAGCTCTCATGGTGCCCTCTCTCTTTGCAGCTGAGGACCTTTGCCCTGTCGTGGCCTGCAGGGTCCCTGTCCCCAGAGCAGGCCCAGACTCCTGCTGGGAGCCCCTGCTGGCCCTGACTCCTGCCCTCCCCTTGGTTGCCACATGTGGTCCACTTCATGAGACACCTCACGAGCTCCATTTTCGAGGAAAAGCCCTGAGCCAGCTGGACCAGCAGAGTGGGGTGTGACACCTCAGGAGGCTGGGTCCCCAGGACCGCCCACCAGGCTCTCTGCTGGCTCCCACCCTCCACACCTCATCAGCTGGGCTGGACTGGGCAGGAGCAGGCCTGCGCCAGGCCTGGTGTCCAGGATGTGCTGCAGGCGGCTGCCCCAGGGTTGAGCCCAGTTCCTTAGGACGGCCCTTAACCTTCCTCCCCAACCCACCAGGTTGTCACACCTCTGGGCCTCAGTGCAGGCTGTGCTCCAGGTGGGCCATGCCTGGGAGAAGGCAGTCTGAAGGGGCCTTGAGCCCAAGGCCAAGAGGGAGCAGGGGTGATCACGTTCAGCCTACAGCCCGTGAGAAAGGGCCCGGGAAGGCGTAGTATGAAGTCCCCAGGAGAGAAGCAGCCGTGCAAAGGCTCTGAGGTGGAGGCACGCTTGGTGTTTCGGGAGGGTGAGGAGCAAGGTGGTCCAAGAGCTGGTTCTGGAAGCCCTGGCCATGCTGAGGAGCTAGGAGCCCAGGGCCCTGAGCAAAGAGGAATGCGACCCCATGAGTTTAAAATGGACCCTGGACTGCCTAAAGAAGGGACGGAGGTGTGTAGATGTCCCCACCTTCATGGCAGGGCCCAGAACCCAAGGGGGCTTTGGGAAAACAGCAGCAAGCAGTGCCGGAGCTGGGTCCTGACCTGCTCGTCCCCCCATCACCCCAGGCCCAGCCTGGGCCAGCCCCTCCAGCCCCAGATATCCTAGGTCAGTGACCCTCAGACAGTTGTCCTCTGGCCCAGGTGTCCTACAGCCTGGAATTGCTGTTACTGCACTGTGACTCTGTCCCCACTTCTGCCAGGACACAGATGGTGGCTGCACGTCCCTCCAGGGTACAGCCTCAGGTAGAGGCTTGTCTCAGCCTCTCAAGGGCACAGCCAAGGTGTGAAGGGCCCTGGGTCTCCAGCTGGACCTTGCCGCTCTGCTCTCGGGGAGTCTGTCCGGGAGCGCAGGACAGACCCGGGCCCAGGGCAGCCCTCCTCCGTCCCTGAGTTCTGAGGGTCTGTGTTCATCTGCTGGTCTGTGTGTAACAGTCGGATTTTACTCTGTTTAATATTTTGCTGGGGATTGAACCCAGGGTCTCACTCGCCACCCAGCTGCACCCCGTCCTTTTTATTTTATCTTTTTAAAAAATATTTTAGATGTTGATGGACTTTTATTTGCTTCATTTATCTTTATGTGGTGCTGAGAACCGAACCCAGGGCCTCCCAGGGCCCGGCGAGCGCTCCTCCACGGAGCCCCAGCCCCATCCCATTTCACCTCGGGACAGGGTCTGCCAGGGAGCCCGGCTGTGCGGAGCTGGCCACCCTCCTGTCTCGGCCCTGGGCTGCTGGCACCCGGCTGCCGGTCGTGAAGCTGTGCGGCATGTGCCCTCCTCCCACGCTGCCCAGGTCCCAGCCCAGCCCAGCCTCAGCCCTGGCTGAGAGCCACCTGCACAGCAGTCCAGGCCCTGGGCAGGGCAGAGGCAGCCCTGGGCCTGGTCCGTGCTGTAGCTGGGCAGCCCAAGGCATGGGGTCTGCACGCATCACTGCACATGCTGGTCAGGCCCTTCACGGGCAACTCCTCTTCTCCAGGGGCCGGGGCTTCCCCGAGACCGAGCTGCTCCCCAGGACCGGGTGGTGTCCCCCAGAGTGCCCCAGGTGCTGGTGGGCTGCAGCAGAGGTAAGGACACAGTCGGACGAGGCCCAGCACCAGGCCCAGGTCCAGCACTGGGCCCTCCTCCAGTCCAGCCCAGGCTACAGGACGGTCCTGGGCTGGGGGCTGGGGGCCACTGTGTTCAAGGCACTGTCAGTGGGCTCTGGTACCCCTCAAGGGCTAGGAACCCCGCCCCGTGGCAGAGCAGGCTCGACCCTGCCCACTGGCGGCTGGGACCCGGGGGCCTGGGCCTGGGGCACATCCGGGGCCTCCTACAGCAGAGTGCACCCTGTGCTGCCCCCCGTGCAGGGGGGCTCTGGTGGGGGGGGCAGGGCTGACCGCCAGCATGGGAGAGGGTGAGGCTAAAGTGAGTTGGGGCTGGAGGTGTCTGGGGCACCCTGTCCCACACACCCTGGGTGCAGACACCAACAGAAGCCCCCGTTCCTGGTCCTGACAATAGTGTCCCCAGGTGTCATCCTGAGCCTCCCATCTCCACCACCTCTGCTCTTCCCTCAGCCACATCTCTGTGGTCTGCATTTCACAAAGGACCTCACAGAGCAGGCACACCCAAGCTTCGTCGGTGAGCTCGGAGCCAGGACCCCAGGCTCAGTGCCTTCTGGGCTGTGACCACCCCAAGATGGGAAGAGTGACCGAGAGGACAGTGCTGGCCAGGGGTGTGAGGAGCTTAGAGAGAGGTTCTGGTAGGGGCCAGAGCTGCCTGTGTGGGGCCTGGGCATGGAGAGGGGTAGGTGCTGGCAGGGAAGCTCTGCCGTGGAGCCTGGGGCACTCTGACGTACAAAAGGCTCAGAATGGAGGCCAGGCTCAGCCCAGGAGGAGCCCATGGCAGCAAGACAGGAGGCCAGTGACTTCCACACAGCAGCCACGAGGGGTGGGTCACCGGCGAGTTGGGGATTGCGGGGCAGGCTGGGAGAACTGCGCAGAGAGGCTCTGGGGAGCGGCCAGTGGCCTTCGAGTCTCCACCTGCCCCACCAGCCAGTTTCTGGCACTACCAGTTCTGTGAGCTCAGCATCAGCAAGCGGAGGAGCCTGGAGCCCTTCACGAGAGGACAAGGTGTCTGCGCCTGTGAACGTGAGTTTGTGTACACAGGGGCCTTGGCACGGCTGGAGAGCCACTCTCGGCCCCCAGGTCCTGCCAGGCTGTAGAAGCACAGGATTGGTGGTCTGGGGGCTGGCCGAGGGTCTTCCTGCAGTGGGAGGGTGGATGGGGTATGATGGCATCTCTCTGGAGTCCATCAGCTTATGGTGTGGGGATTTGCTTCTCCAAGGACTGGACCCAGCAAGGGGGACCTGGTGGCTTCATGCCGCGGGGGTGCAGGCCAGGCAGGCCCAGGCCTCTGGGCCAGAAAGTGTTCACGGCCGGCTTCGGTGAGCAGAGAAGGAGGTGCGGGCAGCCCTCCTGAAACAATGCCAGATGGGGATGACCACTGGCCTCCTCCTGTGCCCCGTGGCCAGGGCCCACTGCCCAGTGGAGCGCCAGAGGGTCTCGCGTAACCAGGAGGAAAAGATTTGAGCAAGAACTAGCCCATGGGTGAGGCCAGCTCCAGGCCCTGGGGTGACCCTTGTTGAACCCCTTCAGTTTCTGAGGCCACTGTGGAGGGGCAGTTGTGGTGAGATGGTGATGGGGTGTGCCTGGTCTGGAGGACTTGGGTAACCCAAGGAAGGCCACTTATGTAGACATTTCTGGGGTGTTCAGAGGAGGAGTGGCTCTTTTTGATTTGCTGTGTGCCCTGGGATAGGTTGCTGCCCTCTCTGAAACTCAGATTCTGCATCATCTACTGAGACCATTCATCTCTCTGAGTCCCCAAAGTACAGGAGTCTCAAGCAGGGAGCCCTTTCCTGCGCTGACCAGGTTTGCTCAGGGTACCCGACTGCCCGGCTTTGGTGGCCTGGCCTGGGAACTGGGTAGCCTGGGCATGGCACTGGTCACAGTGGTCCTGACCAGGTTGGGCACCTGGGTGGGAGGGAGACCTGAGCTTGAGCCAAGCAGTTGTGCCCTCAGGACGGTCACATGTGAGTGCATACACACGTGGCCACATGGGCACCCAGGCGGGTGTCCAGCCCCAAGCCATGCTGCAGTTAGAGCCCTGCCCTGGCCTCGGGCCTGGGCTCCGCGGGGTGCAGGCTCCGCAGCTGCTGGTGCAGGGAGCTGCCCAGCCTTGCCCTGACCCAGTTTTCCAGGCCTGGCCCAGCTCTGTGCCCATGACGGCAGGCACTGCTGCTCTCCTGGGCAGCACCAACGTCATGGCCCACACCACCTCCTGGCTGGCTTGGTGTGCCCAGGGCTCGTCCCTGCCTGGTAGGCCCCTCCTGGGACTCAGCTGCCCCAGGCCCACCAGCATCCTGCCCTGGTCATTACTACAGTGAGGGAGGCCCCAGGTGAACTGCTGTGGTGTCCAGAGACCGGGCCCTGTGGCCTGCGTTCCAGGGTTGAGCGGGCGCTCCCCGCCATCCCCTCCTGGAGGCCACTCATGGATCCTTGAGGGGCCAACGGATTTTCCGAAAAGCCACAGAGCCCCAGGGGCTGGGAAGGCCCAGGAAAGCATCGCAGAGGAGGGGAGGGCAGGAGGGTCCATGGCCAGAGGCTGAGGGGCCAAAGCCACTGGGAGGAGGGAAGGTGGGGGAGGGCAGCTGGTGGCTCGGGGAAGCCAACCCTGGCCTGGCCAGCCTGACAGGCCCCGGCCATCTCACTGAGGTGAGGCAGACCCTCGGCCTGAGACCACCTGAGAGTGCTGGGCTCCGGCCCAGCTGGCCTCGCAAGGACACCCTCGCCCAGCCCACCCTGAGGCAGTGGCCAATCCTAGGCAGGTTCTGCTGGGAGCTGGAGGTGTGGGGACTGGGCCGAGACCTTGGAAGGGCCCAGCTGGCTTCAGGAAGGGGAGCCCAGTGTGCCTACTCCAAGAACTGCCCAGTCCTCAGGCAGCTCAGCCCGGGTCCAGCTCTCTGTCCTTCCTCCCCCTCTCACCCTGAGCTGCGAAGCCCCTGGGTCTGTCACTCCTGGTGGGGCCCATGAGAGCGGTGGCCATGTGTGCAGCCTTGTCTGGCCAGGGTCGGGGACGGTCTTTGCACGTGTGGGCAGTTACAGTTACGCGGGGTGGTGCGCACTGCCCGAGACCCTTTCCTAACACCCGACCCCTGTCTGGTGGTCAGCCTCCGCCACACCCCCAGTCCCTTGCCTGTGTGGCCCGAGAACAATAAAGCTGTCAGCAGTCGGGCCCCAGGGCAGCGGGCGTGGCAGGAGGAGCTCCAGAGGACATCTCTATTAGGGCTGCGCACCCTGCCCCGTCCATCCTGTCCAGCCCTGGGGTGTCCAGAAGTCAGAGTGCCCGCCAGGCACAGGAGCTCCCTGTTCACCAGGCCTCCCTCAGCCCAGGGAGCCCAGGCCCGTGGAGAGGACCACCTGAGACTGGAGCACGGGCGGGCGGGGACTGGTGAGGGTCATGACAGGAGCCGGGGACGGGCCTTCGGGGGCAGCACCCAGCCCTGCAGGCCTCTGGGTGTCCAGAGCCCCGTTCTGCCCAGCCCCAGCAGCCCCTCCCCGGTGTTCCTGGCGGCAGGTGGTGGCAGTGCTGGGGACCTGGGGCCTCCACAGACACTCCTCCCCAGTAGCCCCCATATGCCAACCGGGGGCTGCAGAGGTCCCCTTCCCTGGGGAGCTGGCCGCGTCCTTTGGGAGGCAGGGCCGGAGCAGCCCCCCGCAGGCCTTCACCCTGCCCACCTCACCTGACTGGGGCAGAGAAGGCCCCCCATGAACTTCAGCGAGGGCCCTGTCCTTGGCAAGAGGCGGCTTCTGTTTGGGGTGCTATGGGGTCCAGCCGAGGCCAACCGAGGCGTACCTCACAAATTCCTCCTGACTGAAATCCCCAAAGATCCTTCTCGGGGAGCCCAGGGCCCACTCCTTGGTGTCCCCTCTGAGCACTGTGTGAGGTCCCCTTCCAGCAGCTTCCCATACCGAGAGACAGGCCCTGAGCCCCGGCACTGGCAGGTGGTGTGGGCCTGGCCGTGAACCCCAGGCCCAGGCCCATACTGCTGCTGCAGCCCTGAGACACAGGGTCAGCAGGGGCGGGATGAGGCTGCAGGGACCGGGCTGACTGCTGGGCAGGTTGCGCAACTTGCTGGGCTCTGCTGGCCACCGCAGCAGAGTTGGGGGCAGGGGTGTGGCTCTTGGGGCCCTGACTTGGGGGCCTCTGCAGAAGGGGCCCCTGGAGTGGCCATTGCCCAGCCTCAGAGAGTTCTCTGCAAATGGTGCCTTCTCCAATCAGCTCTGGGTGGCCCTGTGTGCCAGCTTGCAGACCCTGGGTCCTGGTGGGAGGACCTCCGTGTGCAGCCAGGTGCGGGGCCTGGGGCTGGGGGCCTTGAATGTCCCTGGCTCCCTGAATGCTGCAGAGAACACTCCACCCTCTCCAAGCCCAGCTGAAACCTCCAAAGAGCACGGCAATCCTGTGGCCACTGGGCCCCTCAGCAGGGCAGGCCACAGGGTGCTCTGTGCCTCAGTTTCCCTACTTTTCTAAACAGGGCTGATGAAAGGGCCTCTGTCTGTGCTGACCTCACCGTCCTCCCTGCCATGCAGGACATGGGTTGCCCAACCCACATCATCCTGGGGAGGGCCGGGGTCCCTTGGGCTGGCCCGGATGCTGTCTGCAGCCACAGTGGCTGAGACTGAGCCCCCCACTGTCCCCAGGCTCAGCTGGCCAAACTGGACTCTCAGGCTCCGGTTGGACACTGTGCTGGGATTTGTGTGTGGTGGCTGGGTGCGGGGATGGCAGGGTCAAGGGTGGTGGGGTGAGGCTCTGAACAGGGCACTGGCCGTGCTGCCCGGGGGTGCCCAGAAGAGCCGGGAGGACCAGGAGGAGTGGGCATTCTGCGGTGGAGACGGTGGGGCTGCGGAGACGGCAGGCCGGCTTGGTCGGGTGGCCTGGACGCCTGACTCAGCTGCAGCCTGGAGTTGGGCTTGTTTATTTTTGGCAGGAAGGGGGTGGGGAGGGGAGGGAGGCCTTTTCAAAAAATAATAATAATAAAAACGTTCATTTAGCAGGCTCCCAAGGCGTGCTGAACTCCAGAAGGGCCCTGGAAAAATGCTGAGCGGGTTTAAGTGTAAATGGACCCAAAACACCATAATTAAATTTCCCTTGGATTTACCAGAGTTTGGGGTCAAAGAAAAAATAAAACTTAGGGAAAATACACTTGAGGTTTCAGGCAAATGCCAAGTGCTTAGGAAAATAGATTTCTGAGCTGCTCAGCGGCTACTGGCTTGGCCCTCCAGCTGTCTGTCGGGGGCCTGAGCCCCTCCCTGCTGGACTCCGCTGCCCTCCCCTGGCCTCCCCTGTGGCTGCCTCCTGCCCTTTTACCTTGGCTAAGCAGCCTGACTATGCCGGGCTTTGGATGGGGAGTGGGAGCCCCCCGCTTCAGATGGGTGGACACCAGGACAGTCTGAGCTCTCACCTCCTACCACACCTCTCTCCTCTGCCTGCAGACAGCTCTGGTCTCCCATCTTTGCTCATCTGAGAGCAACCACATTTTCCAAATCAAAAGTCAGGACTTGAGGTCTAGAGATGTGAGTGAATGAAGGGGCAAAAAGACCAGAAAGTCTGGTCTGAGACCAACACGGTAAGTCCCAGCTCCCAACAGCACATGGTTCATGTTGTTGCCCTTTTTGCTCAGCCTGTCAGGAAGCTCAGAGCTAAAATTTAAAAATCTTGCATAGTAGCTAGTGTTGGCTGAGGGATTTTGGAATGTTTTCTCTCTTTTTTTCCAAGTTCTTTAAAATTCCATTTCTGTTATAACAAGCAAATCAAATGTGCTTTTTTTTTTTTTATCTTTACCCTCATTCTCTCAGAATAAATTAAAAAGGCAGAAATCACCCATGATTTCATCTGCCCATAAGACCCCACTCAAGCGTGCTCTCTCCTCTTTGGGGAAGGGGTCAGCCCTGCCCAGCTTACGGGACTACTGAGGGGCCCTATTCCTCTTCCCATGATGCCTACCCTTGTGCCTAGACCCCTCCTGGGGAGGAGTCTCATGGCAGGGTGGAAGAAGCTCCCACCAGCTCCGGGCTAGGCACCCACAGAGGGCTGGCTGGGCAGGGTGCTCCCTGAAAGTCCCTGTCCTGGAGTCTAGGCTGGCCCTGTGGGCAGTGGGCAGTTTGCAGATCCAGGTCCTCTCCAGAGCGTCCTCTCTGCCAGTGGCACCCCGTGACACCCCATCGGCCCAGGTCTGGCAGGGGCAGCCCAGGAAGGCAGATGTGAAGTTGGCCCCTGTGGCCTGCTGGTGTCCTGCAGCCTGGGCACTTCACTTGGTGCTCCTCTGGGGCAGCCCTCTTGCCTGCTCACCAACACAGGCCCCAGCAAGCCAGGGCACCCAGCTCTGAGTCGGCACCCGGGCTGGGCTTGGCTGGGCCATCAACCTCTGCCTGGGCCTGGCCTCCACCTCCCACCGGGCTCTTCACTGTGGATCCTGCAGGAGTGGGCCTTGGGATGGGGCACTGGACTGGGGACACTGGCAGTCTGGAGGCTCCCTGATATGGGTCCAGCCACCCTGGACTCCTGCACCACTGACAGGCCCCCTTAATCAGAAGCTCTCCAGGGAGGGCCGCCCTGGGATGCAGGACGCAGTTGGGTAGTGCTGACGGGGTGGGGAGACAGGGGTCTGATTAAGGCTGGTAGAGGGGCGGCAGCACACCATCCAGGCAATGATGTGCCAGCCCGAGGGTGGCACCTGCCTTGTCCCAGTGTCCAGGAGGTGGCCCCCAACCCCTGTGCTCTTTGCTGAAGCTGACCACTTAAAGTGATGGCGCTGAACATCAAAGTTTGTCTGACATTGCCTTCGGGGAGGACTGGCCTTCGGGGAGGCCACCCTGGAGAGCGTGCCTTGCTCCTGACAGCACCAGCCCCTCTGGAGGCAACGTGGCTGCTCTCTGCCCCATGGCCCCCAGACAGAGCCCACAGTGTCTGAGAGCCCCCACTGAAGGGGTGATGCCAAAAGAAGTGGGTCCCCTGGGTGTGCAGTGGACAGGACAGAGGCTCAAACGCCTGGGCCCGAGGGCCTGAGCGCTCACGGGGAAAGGGGCCCTAACAAGCCAAGCCGGCTAGGAGCTTGAGATGAGATGGCCCTACACCCACAGGTGTCCTTACAGAAGGCAGAGGGGGGACACAGAGACACAGAGAGGGCCCATGAAGAGCTGGGAGAGGGGCCGGTGGGGTCAGGTTAGGGTGCACACATGGGAGGAGTGGGGCTGGGCCAGGAGCATTACACCAGGAGACAATCCTAGAAACGAGGTAAAACTGTGCCAGGATGGTGGACGCTGAGCAGGTTCAGGTGCCCAGGAAACAGGGCACCACTGATCCAGGGAGACAGGCCTGGAGCTCCTCAGAGCCCTCCTACCTGCAGGAGCCTCTCATGGGAGGCCAGCCTCAGGTGCCCCTCCAGTAGCAGGCACCTCCCTGTCTCTCCTACCATCTTCTTCCCACAAAGGAACCAGGAGGGTCAACACTATCCCAACACCCAGAGGAAGAGGGTCAAGGAGACACAGGAACAGACTCATTGGCCAGTTAATGGACTAGGACAGGACATCTGCTGCCGCCTGAGGATGGCATCCTGGGAGGAGACCTGGGTGGCAGCTGCCCAGGGAGTGCACTGGAGTGAGGCTGGACAGTCCTTGGGGGGTTCAGCCAGTCTGGAGGGATATAGGCTTGGCCAGACCAGGTGACAAGGGTGGCAGAGGCCGAGGTGCCCAACTGTGAGGTGAGTACAGGGCACAGGGCTCCCTGAGGTCAGCCCAGGCTGTGCCTGGAGCTCAGGGTGAGCACTGCATGCTGGGCAGGGATGAGCAACTGGGGATGAGGGGCTGCCGTGCCCATGTTCCTGATGAGCAAACAGACCCCAAAGCCTGGTGGGGGACCCCCTCCTCCCTGGCTGGTTCCCATTAGCTCGGTCCTCTGAGGCCCTGCCTGAACATGGGAGAGATGCTTATGAGGGTGGTCACAGAAGCTAGGCATATGGGGCAAGAGGACCCAGAGCATCTGCAGAGCAGTACCAACTGCTTCCTGGCCTGATGGGGAGGCCAAGCTGGTGCTCCTAGGCACTGATATCAGCAGCTTGGACCTTCACCAGCTGGAACGTGTCCCATCCTAAGGTGCCCCACACTTTTGGCCAGTTTGGACTCTGCCACCAGCTCCCCACATGGTCCTTTCTCAGAGCCCTAGGGTGGGCTCCCCACACCTGGTGGCTCCCAGCCTCAGCTTTCTATTTGGAGGCCTGACAGACACACAGCCTCCAAACCTGTTTTCTCCCTGGAAGGGAGGTTGTGACCCCGCAGCAAGGAGCTCAGCTGAGCTGCACTTGTGCCATAGGGACTTGCGTCTATGATGCAGAGCATGTTCCCTGCATCTTCGTCCTCACCGCCAGGCCTGGGCACATACATTTGCCTCTGCCTGGAATGCGGTCCTGCTTCCTCCACCTGAGGAATTCCTGCTCACTCGGCGGGGTTCAGTTCAGCGGCCACTTCTCAGTGAAGCTGCCCACACTCCCCGTTCCCCACTGAGACCTCCCCTGTGAGCGGGTGAGCACAGTCCCCGCGCGCCTGGGCTGCGCTGTGCGAAGAGAGGCCTGTGCTGGG
>NW_026000108.1:1284745-1334961 GCF_001458135.2 Marmota marmota marmota
CGCGTCGTGCCGAGAGCGGCAGGTAAGGAAGCATGCAACGTGCACCTAGAGGGGCCGGGCGGTGGCAGGTAGAGGCGTCGGGGACCCCGACAGAGCCTGAGTGGCGAGAAAGTCCCGGTGGAGTTTCACTGCAGGACTAGTGTCGGGTTCTGGTGTCCCTTTCTCCCGAGATCGCGACCAGAGCCGACGCGGCGGTTTATGGGGTTACTGGAGCCTCAGGGCCACCACCCAAGTGCGAGGCGCCAGACTCCCGTCCCCCGCGACTCCCCAGCCGAGGCGCGGTCGAGAGGGCGCGGTGGGGGTACCACCGAGTTTCCACTGTTGCCCCTCGGGTGCTCCGCAGATGGAAACTTCCTATTGTTGGTGCCCCCCCATCCCGGCTCCCGGGGGCCTCAGTGCTTGGCCAGCGTCAGCTAAAGCAAGAGGTTGGACTTTGGAGGTGGGTAGGAGTGTGTAAGCCGAAGCTCGGGCCTCTGCCCTCCAGTAGCCCGCGTGATGAGGTGACAGCCTCCGGGCCACCACCGCCCCCTCCCTGCTCTCTTGCCCGGGGGTCCAAAGGGTCTGCCCCTGGGTGCTCACCCAACACCAGGCAAGGAGGGCTGTGGGAGGTGAGGGCGCAGATGTCAGGGTCGTGGGGTCGCAGACGCGGGCCGGCGGTCAAGGTCCAGCAGGACGTCGAGGGTCAGCAAAGAGAGCCTGCAGAGCCGCAGGAGGAAAGGGTGCGCCAGGCCCGCCCAGCACACGCTTTCGAACCTGAGGCGCCCAGGGGAGCATGGCGGTGCCGCGGGCTGCTGGGTGGAGGGTTGGTCTGGCTAGCGACCGCTCGGAGGGAGGCCTTCGCCCCGTGAGCCTTGCCCCACCCGGGCCGAGGCCCGAACAGCCGCTCCTTTGTACCCGGGCGGCCACAGACCGCGCATTGATGGCGGCGGCCTCGCGGGGAGGTGCGAGCTGCGCGGCGGGCGCGGCGGGACGAGGCAGATGGTGGCGCGCCCCTCCCCGCGCCCCCGCGCCCCTTTCTCCCGCGGCGGCTGCAGCCTTCCGGAACAATGTCATTTTTTTATGAATGAAAGTGGGCCCGGCGCTTGAATGTGCGTGTCATTCAGCGGCGTGACAGAGGCCGTCCGGAGGTCAGCGCGCGCTTTTAGCGCCTGCTCCGACGGCCCAGCTTCCAGGGCGCCGAATAGGCGGCGGTGGGGGGGCCGCATTAGCATGCGCATTCAGATAAAGATATTACTCCCTACGCCCGGGAATGTCAGAGCCGAGAGAGGGGCGGCGAGGGGCGCCCGGCCCGCTGCTGGACCCCGCGGCTCGGACGCACGGTGGCCTCCCCGCACGGGCCCTTGCGCGCCGGCAGAGTGCGCACAGGCTCGCTGCTCCTGGCGCCCGCGCGCGGCGGTACCCCCGCCCCCTCACTAGAGCTGGTGGAACAGGTAGGGAGTTGATAGGTCAATAAACTTAATCCGGTGCCTTAACGAGATGGGCCAGCAGTGAAAATACAAAGACCTCGTGAAATTTACAGAGGTCCCGGCTGGTGCTTTCTCCGGGAACATAAATTATGGAGATGGAGCCGGGTGGGGTCAAGGGCAGTGGGGAAAGCTTTAGCCACTGGACTGCCCTGGCCACCTCAGGCCCAGCAAGGGCAACCTCCATCCTGCCTCCTTGCTGGACCACGTTCTCTGGGGAGGCCCGTAGGAGGTCGGGAGGTTAACCCTACCCCAGCTAGGAGCTACCTCGTGGGAGTGCAGGTCTTTCCCCAGAAACTGGGTCCTGGCTCCAGCCTCCCCCACTGCTCCTGGGCCCGGCTGGACTTTGAGCCCTGTAGGCCTCTGGGTGGTTCATTAACCCAGGCTAATCCTCTGCCCTCCCAGCCCTTGTATTGTGACTAGGAGCCCCCTTGTCACCCACACCCCCTCCTTGTCTTCAGGTCTCACTTGGGACTGGAACCGATTGTGGGTGCTTCTTTTATAGTTGAGTCTAGAAGGGAACCAAAGGGCTTGAGGTCTTTGGGCAAGGTGGCCTAGGGTCTGCCCAAGGGTTAGGGGACCTGCTTGGGCTCAGGGAAGAGCAGGGGTCCGTCAGGCCTTAGTCATTTAGGAGAAGCTGTGAGCCAGCCCCTTTTTGTTTGAGGGGGTGTATGCCTAGACCTTCAGGCTGCCAGCTGTGGGGCCAGGTTCAGGGTACCTTCCTGGAACCTCAGGCTTCTCACCTGTCCCAGAGGACTGAGGACGGAGGACCGATAATGGCAGGATTGTTTTGAGGATTAGCCTGGATAATCCCCATAAGCCCTCATTAGCCCACCCGGTCTCCGGATCCCTTTTTTTCCCCCCTGACTTTGTTACGAAACTTTGCGGAATGTCTCCGGGTGGGATGGGAGGGGAAGTGGAAAGCCAGACCTTTGCTTTGCCTTCAGGGTCCCTTGGGGCACTGCCCTTCTTTTAGGCTACCTTAACCTCATACCTGGCAATGTCTCCCATACCTGGGCTTCAGACAGTGTCCTGGGCCAAGCCAGAATGCTTAGCTCCCCCGAGCTTGGGGTGGCTGGCTTTAGAATCAAGTGTGAATTTGATGCTAGTTCTGCAGGGTGCATTGGGCCTCAGCTGTGGCGATTCAGCACTAGGAGAATGGTTTCTTGGGCAGGAGCCATGACCCTCCTCAGCAGGCTGGCTTGGCTGGGCAAGACACCCAGGCAGAAATGCCCCTCACCCCCACCCCTCTTCACCAGCTCCAGCATGTGAAGGTGGCCTTTCTGGGTCCCCAGGCCTATAGGGTTGTATTTTTGAATTGGGTCACAGTGGTGGGAACTGAGGCTCAGAGACGGGGAGACCCCAGGCCCAGCATACCCTGCCCCCAGAACACATGCTCCTCCAGCTCTGACAGTGAGCTCTCTTTGGTTTGAGGTGCTCTGGCTGGGTTCAGCTCCGTGGGACATGGGGACACTAGGTGCTGTGAGGCCTACGTGGCAGACATCATCCCCACAGGCACAGCAGGAGCACCAGGGCTAGTGTGGGTGCAGGTGGTTCCTTGTTGATGAGGAAAGAACCTTCCTGCCTCCTGGTGAGCATGGGGGCCAGGCTGGGGCATTTGGGGGCTCTGCTGCTGCCTCCCCAGGAGGAGATAGTGTCCACTCAGGCCAGACACATATTGTCTTTCCCTTGGCATCTCCCTGCCAGACTCTCTTAACCCAGTCCCTGCAGGTCAGCCCCAGGCCCCTATGGGCCCTGGAATGTGATCAAAGGAGGTGGAGACTCTGTTGCCTGAGGTCGCTCTGTTGTCTCTGGCCTCTCCTGGCACCCTGCAGCAGGGTGGATGGGCAGGTCAAGGGTCAGCGATGGCCGAGTGCAGGGCCCCTTCCCTTCCCATCTTACACCAGCAGCCATCTGCATGACCAGCCTGGGGCTCTTCCGGGTCTCCTCCCAGTTCCTCTCACTGGACCAGGTTGAAGCAAATACTTGTGGGGATGGCTTGACCTGCTGTCCTTGCCCAGACCAAACCGGAACCAACTGGCTATTGCCTTTGGCCCAGGCCTGAAGCTGAGGCTACTACCAGCCTGTCCTTGGCCTTCTGGGGGGCCTCAGCAGCTCCAGTACTGGGTGGTCCCCACAGTACATGGCAGCAGGGATGGAGGGCTGGAGGTCAGGCCAAGAGCCCACCTGACTGCGGGCCCACCAGGGCTAGCCTTAAATTGTGGTTCCCTGTGGGATGCAGGCTCCCATAGGTATTTCAGGGGCTGAGCGGGTCCTTTTGGCTGGATCCCATGGCCCTGGGTGTGTGGGACACGCAGAGTCATGCCTTTCCGGGGAGCCAGGGACTGGTGTGGCCAGAGTGGGCAGCTGGGCCTGGAATCTAGGCCACGCGTCGGCAGAATGACAAGTAATGGTGCAGCGTCCAGCTGGCTAGGAAAGGTCTGCCTAGCAGGACCACCCGCCCATCCTGGGCCCCAAGCCCAGCTGCCCCCATGCAGGCATTGTATGCCCTGGCAGGGAGGCCTGGGGGTGATGGTCAGCTTTGCTGGTGGTGTGTCCCTGGTCTCAGGCCTGGGGGCCCATCAGCAGCTAGGCAGTCCCTGGGCAGGAGGCCAGAAGCCACCTTTGCATACCTGCCTGGTGCTGAGCTCCCACCCCAGGCTTTCAGCCCTCAGGGCAGGGCCCGGGCTCCTCACCTGCCCTAGACTTCAGCTCTGAGCACTCACCTGATGGCTAGACTGCTTCCCCTCCCTGTCTGTGGCATCTGTGAAGTGGGGTCCAGGCCCCATGCAGGCAAGAGCCCAACATCAGCCACTCTCCTGGGCCTACCCAGGCTCCCTTGTACCTCGAGGGCTGCCCTTGTACCCAAGGCTGTGTGGAGCTGTGTGGAGTGGAGGGACTGCCACTAGCCAGTCCCACTGCAGCTCTCTTGCCTGGCCACCTGGGGCGGGGCTTGCCTTGCTGGCTGCAGCCACTGCCTTGCGCCTTGCGTGGAATAGGACCCATCCGACCTACTGACCTGCATTTCCTTCCTTCTTATTTCTGGGGCAGGGGCTGGTCCCTGGCTCTCCATATACACTGCTTTATTTTTATCGTTTTAAACTTTAAAATTTGTTCTAATTAGTTATTCATGACAGTCGGATACATTTTGACACATTGTACACAAATGGAGCACAATGTCTCCTTCCTCTGGCTGAACTTGGTGCAGAGTCACACCAGTAGTATGATCATACATGTATATAGGGTAATAATGTCCATCTCATTCCACTGTCCTTTGTTGAGGGCCACAGCTGAGTGGAGCTGGGGTGGCACCTGGCATTTTGCCAGAGGGAGTGGTTGAGAGGTGACTGCCAGCGAGCCATTGAGATGATGATGGTTAAGTTAAGCTGTGTATTCAATTGTATATTAGACCCCTGCTGTCCACCTAGACCCCTGCTGTCCGCCCCTGCTACTTTTGAGTTCTCGCGGGGATTCCGGGGGAGTTCGCGGGAGTTCGTTGGTTGGTGAAGGCCCTGTGGAGGGAGTTCCGGTTGGTGTGTGGTGTCCCTGGAAGGGAGTTCGGGGGAGTTCGGGAAATAAAGTTTGTTTCTGCTTGAGTGGCTCGTGATTTGTGCCCAGCCAGACTGTGGCAGTCCTTCCCATCTCTACCCCCTCTTTGCAAAACCCAAAGTCCCTTCAATCCCCAGCTCCTCATTATGGATTAGCACTTGCTTATCAGAGAAAACCTTTGGCCTCTGTTTTTTTGGGTTTGGCATGGTATTCTCCAGCTCCTCTGAACTGCTCTTGAAGCTGCGGTGAGGGCTGTGGGTGAGGAGAGGGCCTCCTTGGGAATTGCTGCATCCCTTCCTCTGAGCTTTATTTTAGCCAGATGTTTGATGTAGTGTTGCTTGTCCTCCCTGCTTTTGTGCTGGTGGGCCCAGAACGGATTTTACATTTCCAAATGGTAGAAAAATCAAAAGAATAACACTTAGTGGCACTTTCTTCTCCCCCGGCATTGGGATCAGACCCAAGGTGAATGCACACTAGGCAAGTGCTCTGTCACTGAGTCACACCAGCCCCCTTTGGAATACTTTGAAATTAGAATTTTCAGCGTCCGAAAGAAATTTTATTGGAGCACAGCCATGCCCAGCCACTTAGGGATTGTCTTTGGAAGGCAGCTTTTGTACCCCAGCGCAGAGTCGAGTCCTTGGAACAGAGACTGGTTGGTTGGCAGAACCGAGAGAGTTGATTCCCCTGGGCCGATTAGGGGAGGTTCTGGCCCCTGATTTGAGTGTTATCTGGCAGGACGTTGGCTCTGGAGACAGACCTTCCTACTCAGGACCTCTGTAACTGTGCTGGGTTGCTGTGCTGGGTTGCTGCGCAGGTGCTGGGCGCAGGGTGTCTGATCCCAGGCTTCCCTCAGTGCTGCCTTTTCACCCACAGAGGTCCCAGGGCCTGAGCCTGGCCAGCAGGAGCAGCTGGTCTTTGGGAGTGGGGACACCATGGAGCTGAGCTGTGACCCACCCGGAGGTGGTCCTGTGGGTCCCACGATTTGGGTCAAGGATGGCTCGGGACTGGTGTCCTCAGGCCGTGTCCTGGTGGGGCCCCAGCAGCTGCAGGTGCTAAATGCCTCTCATGAAGACACTGGGGCCTACAGTTGCCGGCAGCGGCTCACACAGCGCGTGCTGTGCCACTTCAGTGTGCGTGTGACAGGTAAACCCTGTGGGTGTGCGGGCCAGGGGCGGGGGGCGTGGCTGGCAGGGCAGTGAGGCCAGGGCCAGCTCCGGCAGTGTGGCTGCAGCAGCCCTGCCCCTGTAGGGCACCTGGCTGGGGGCAGCTGCGCCCACTCACACTCCTCCTGTACTGCAGATGCTCCATCCTCTGGAGACGATGAAGACGGGGAGGATGTGGCTGAGGACACAGGTGAGACCAGGGGCTGGGCACTCAGGGCCTGCTTCCCTCTGCCCAGCCCTGGCCACCATGGGCAGGCGAGACGCCTCACTAGGCCTGGGGGATGACCTCTGTGGTCCACCAGGTGGCTCTGGATGCTTGGCTCTGAGCTCCAGGTGGCCGTGGGGTGGGAGAGACCCATGCTCACATGGGGAGGCTTGATACAGCGTTCTGGAGAGGCGAGGCCAGGTCTGGCCCATGGGGACTTGGGGTTGGTTCTGGGTGAGGGGCTGTCCCAGTATGAAGATGGCTGAGGGACAAATGTGCCCAGGGATTGAGAGCCCCTGGGGTGACTGTCACACTACAGCAGGAGCAGGTGGCTGTGCCGGGGTGTTTCAGTGTGCAGCTGTGCGTGTACAAGGTGTGTCCCTGGGGCAGACAGCAGTGAGGTCCCTGTGAGCAGCAGTCACCTCCCTCCTTGGTCCTGGACCTGCTGCCTCCCTTGTGGGGGGCAAGGCCCAGCATCCTAATGGGTCTGGACAAGAAGGCAGCACTGGTGCCCCCACCCCCATCCCAGAGAAGGAGAAAACCCAGTGGGGGTTGGAGGTGGTGGCAGTGGCCCTGGGCACCAAGGCAGGGAGGAGCAGAACCTCCAGGCTGCCATCCTTGCAAGGCACTGCAGAGGCCTGGGGGCTGACATGGCCTGGCTGCTTCCCCTGCTCTGCATACTCCATTTCCTCCTCCTAGAAACCATGTCCAGGGCTCAGGGCCTGCTGGGCTGCTGGCTGGGTCTTGGGCCTCCCTCAGGTGGCTGCCTATCCCAATGTGCCCTCCTGGTAGGGGCCTCCCTGGACATGCCCCCAGGCCAGAGCCTCTCAGCAAGAGCAGCCTCTTGCTGGGAGTAGACATGGCCCAGTCTGAGGGTGTCCAGTCTACAAGAAGGACCCAGAAAGGCCACCACACCCCAAACAGGAGGGGAAATAGGCTAGAGGCTTAGCAGGAGCCAGCTTTGGAAGGAGTGAGGTGGACCTCTCCTCCCTGTCTCCATTGTGGCCTCACATCCACCTGCACCCACAGGGGCCCCTTACTGGACTCGGCCAGAGCGGATGGACAAGAAACTGCTGGCAGTGCCGGCTGCCAACACGGTTCGCTTCCGCTGCCCAGCTGCTGGCAACCCCACTCCTTCCATCTCCTGGCTGAAGAACGGCAAGGAGTTCCGAGGGGAGCATCGCATTGGGGGCATCAAGGTGGGCCCAGGGCAGGTCTGGGGGCCTGGCAGGACAGGGCCTGCTGCTGCTGCTCACCAGCCAGTCACATGTCACCTGCAGCTGCGTCATCAGCAGTGGAGCCTGGTCATGGAGAGTGTGGTGCCCTCCGACCGCGGCAACTACACCTGCGTGGTGGAGAACAAGTTTGGCAGCATCCGGCAGACGTACACTCTGGACGTGCTGGGTAAGGCCAGCCGGGCCTGGGACTTGGCTGGGTGGCAGCCAGCCAGGGCAGCCGAGCCCCTGACCAGCCTGCTGACCCCTCTGCAGAGCGCTCCCCGCACCGGCCCATCCTGCAGGCGGGGCTGCCAGCCAACCAGACAGCCGTGCTGGGCAGCGACGTGGAGTTCCACTGCAAGGTGTACAGTGACGCACAGCCCCACATCCAGTGGCTCAAGCACGTGGAGGTGAATGGCAGCAAGGTGGGCCCTGACGGCACGCCCTACGTCACCGTGCTCAAGGTGGGCACCGCTACGGGGGCTCGGCCAGGGTGGGAGCCTCTGGAGGAAGGTGGGGCTCGGGGCCACAGTGGAGCCTGTGGCCCTGTTTGCTCTGGGTTGGCCTCGGCATTCTGGAGCCCCACAGCTTGGAGCTGGCCGGCAGGAGGCCTCTGGGTAGGCTTGAGCTCAGGTGACAGTGATGGTGGCCCAGGGCAGGAGGCAGCTGCTGAACCTCCCAACACCCTCGAGGACCTCACACCTGGACAGCCACTCCCAGAGCTGGCCTAGGTGGCTGTTGCCAGCTGCGTGGTGTGGCACCGCTCGCCACCCGCTGCCTTTCCTTGCCCTAGCTTGGTTCCCATGGCTGCGGGGTGGGGGCCACCCGAGTGGGGATGGTTGCAACACTGGAAGCCCAAAGAGAAACATCTGTTCAGAGATAAGCAGCCTGTGGGGGTGGGGCGGCACTTGGAGCAGGACGGGAGCCAGAGTCCATAGAGCTGGGACAGGCTGCGGGGCCCAGTCCCATGGCGTGGGCATGTGGGAGCATGTGAGCCCTCAGGAGCGTGCGTGCCCTGGGCCCAGCCAACCCTCTGGGCCTAGTCGGCGGGGGGGGGCTGGCTGAGGGGTCTGGGCTCTGGGTGGGAGTTTGGATATGGAGAAGGCGCATCCTGTGAAGCCACAGCCCAACACCTGCGGGTCTTGGCGCCTCCTCTAGGCAGCCTGCGGGATGGCGCAGCCCAATCCCCTGCCTTCCTTGGGGCTCTCCTGCCTCCTGCCTGGTGTCCAGCTGGGCTTCCTGGGGTGTGCCTGAGCCAGGTCTCTTGTCCCCGCAGTCCTGGATCAGTGAGAATGTGGAGGCGGACGCGCGCCTCCGCCTGGCCAATGTGTCGGAGAGGGACGGGGGCGAGTACCTCTGTCGAGCCACCAATTTCATAGGCGTGGCCGAGAAGGCCTTTTGGCTGCGTGTTCATGGGCCCCGAGCAGGTAACAACTCTGTCCCACGCCTGCCTGGCACGCCGAGCTCCAGCTCCAACGCCCCGGCCCTGTGCCTGCCTGCACGCCCCTGCACGTCCCCTCCTGCTCCCTCCACCTTATGGCCGCCCTCCGCTTGTGGCCAGCCTGGCAATGCTGGCAGCCCAGGCCCACGACTGAATGCTGGCTTCAGACTACTGGCCTGTGCTGACCCCCCCTATACCCGATGTGCACCCCCAGAAGGTCCTCAGAGCCTGTCAGGGGCTGAGTCCCATACGGAGCATCATCCACTCTTGGCCTCTCTTTGGCCACTGACTCTGCCTGCTCGCCTTCTGCTGTCCATCTGTCTGTCTGTCCACCTGTCCTTCATCTGCACCTCTCCTCTCTGCACTAACCCTGCATGCTGCCTTTGAGCGGTGCCATGCTGCCCGCCTGCCTGACGCTCAGCTGGGACAGAGGACTCGCCGGTGGAGGGACTGGCTTCAGGCTCCATGCCAGTGCCAGAGCACGAGGCGGAGGGCCCTGGGCCGTGGCCGTGGCCGGCCGTGGTGGTGGCCAAGTGGTGGTGGCAGTGTTTTCCTTGCAGCCTGGCTGGATCGTCGCTGTGTGGACTCTGCCGCGGTGCCCGTGGGCGGTGCTGGCGCTCGCCTATCGCTCTGTTCTCTCTTTATAGACGGCGGGCGCTAACACCACCGACAAGGAGCTAGAGGTTCTATCCTTGCGCAATGTCACCTTTGAGGACGCGGGGGAGTACACCTGCCTGGCGGGCAATTCTATCGGGTTTTCCCATCACTCTGCGTGGCTGGCGGTGCTGCCAGGTACCTGCTACTGCTGCTAATGGCTTCGCACCTGTCCTCGGGCTGGCTCAGGATAAGTCAGAGCTGCAGGGTGGGGCAGGGCCCTGCCTGGGGCTGCCCACCACATGTAGGCCTCATGCCCGGCCTGGTTCCTGGCCTGGGAACATCAACCTGGCCCGTCCTGGCCCACGTCGGGCCTCCCCTGCACCCCCAGGTCCCCCTGCCCTGCTCTGGCTTCAGCATTTCCGGGTGCTGGGTGCAGTGGTGCTGCTGCTCTGCTGGGCTGCTTCCGTCCTGGGTCTGGGGCCTCTTGACTCCACAGACGTTCTGACTGCAGCATTTGGGCCTGTGGGGCCATGGAGGCCTCGGTCCCTAGCTCTGGTCCACCTGGGGGCTGAGCCCTGCCTACCCCACTGGAGCTGTGGCTCTGGCCCTGGGGCTCCGGGGAGGCTGGGCCAGGCCCCAACGCCGGTGTCTTTGCAGCGGAGGAGGAGCTGGCGGAGGCGGACGAGGCTGGCAGCGTGTATGCAGGCGTCCTCAGCTACGGGGTGGGCTTCTTCCTCTTCATCCTGCTGGTGGCAGCCGTAACGCTGTGCCGCCTGCGCAGCCCTCCCAAGAAGGGCCTGGGCTCCCCCACTGTGCACACGGTCTCCCGCTTCCCGCTCAAGCGACAGGTAACAGAAAGTAGATACCAGGTTCTGAGCCGCTGCCACCCCAGCTCCCAGAGCCGAGCCTGCTTTGCCCTGGCCTTGCTGTCCCTGGGGCTGTCCTCCCCCACCCCCTCTGGCCCCCCACCCTGTCGTGCAGCACCAACCTGCCTTTACCGACCCAAGCAGGTGTCCTTGGAGTCCAACTCGTCCATGAACTCCAACACACCGCTGGTCCGCATTGCCCGGCTGTCCTCGGGAGAAGGTCCCACGCTGGCTAATGTTTCTGAGCTTGAGTTACCTGCCGACCCCAAATGGGAGCTGTCCCGGGCCCGGTCAGTGGTGGTGAGGGATGACGTGCAGATGCCTGGGGCCTGGCAGGGATTCTGTGGTGGGTGGTGGGACAGTCACTGTGTAGAGGCCCAATTGACTTTAGACTGGAACTGGGCTGGACACAGTGGCTTTTGAAAACAGGGCAGCTGTTGATGCAGGTGGAAGACCCAGACCTCTCAGGGTCTCAGGGTGTGTATGTGAAGGGCATGGCACAGGGCAAGAAGCTTGAGGGTGCTGCCCTAGGCTCAGGAGCTAGGGCACAGGGTAAGGCTGGAGGGCTTCCTGGAGGCGTAGCCAGGCCTTGAAGGCTGTGCTGGGCCAGGGTGCACCCTCAGAGCCTCTCTGCTTCCAGACTGACCTTGGGCAAGCCTCTTGGAGAGGGCTGCTTTGGCCAGGTGGTCATGGCAGAGGCCATTGGCATCGACAAGGACCGTGCTGCCAGACCTGTCACAGTGGCGGTGAAAATGCTGAAAGGTGAGAATGGAGACAGCAAGGGGCACCCGGGTGGGCTGTGAGCGCCACTGCTTGACACCCCACCTCCCGGGACAGATGATGCCACTGACAAGGACCTGTCGGACCTGGTGTCGGAGATGGAGATGATGAAGATGATTGGGAGGCACAAGAACATCATCAACCTGCTGGGGGCCTGCACGCAGGGCGGTAGGTGGGGTGCCGGCTGGACAGGGCGGGCGGCACCGTCCCTGGGCCTGGTGTCCCCTCTGAGGCCCTGTGCTTGCAGGGCCTCTGTACGTGCTGGTGGAGTACGCGGCCAAGGGCAACCTGAGGGAGTACCTTCGGGCGCGGAGGCCGCCGGGCATGGACTACTCCTTCCACACCTGCAGGCTGCCTGAGGAACAGCTCACCTTCAAGGACCTGGTGTCATGTGCCTACCAGGTGGCGCGGGGCATGGAGTATCTGGCATCCCAGAAGGTGAGTGGGCAGGAGGCACAGGCCTTCTGGGCTGAGGGGAGGGTGACAGACCTGCTGGGGTGGAGACCCAGGCCAGGGCATCGCACAGCGGGGCAGAGGCGAGGAGATGCCAGGAGGCTCTGCTCATCCCTGGCCCCTGCTCCAGTGCATCCACAGGGACCTGGCTGCCCGCAACGTGCTGGTGACTGAGGACAATGTGATGAAGATAGCCGACTTTGGCCTGGCCCGTGATGTGCACAACCTCGACTACTATAAGAAGACCACCAACGTGAGCCTGGCCCCGGGTGGGCGGGGGCTGGAGCCAGAGGTGCCTGGCAGCTAACACCTGCTCTTGTGCTCCTAGGGCCGGCTGCCGGTGAAGTGGATGGCCCCCGAGGCCCTGTTTGATCGGGTCTACACCCACCAGAGTGATGTGTATGTGCGCCTAGCAGGGAGCAGGGAGCCAGGGACAGAGCAGACTTCGGTGCTTCCCACACAGCCCTGGGGCAGTGCGCTCTGCACTCCTTTGCTCAGCCGCCTCCCCTCGGCCCTTGGGCTCTCTAGTCCCTGGTGGCAGGTGTTGGGGTGGGGCTGCGGAAGGACTGGGCCGTGGGATCGTAGGGCAGACTGGCTTGTCTCACTTCTGCAGCTGGTCCTTTGGGGTCCTGCTCTGGGAGATCTTCACCCTGGGGGGCTCGCCATACCCCGGCATACCCGTGGAGGAGCTTTTCAAGCTGCTGAAGGAGGGCCACCGCATGGACAGGCCAGCCAACTGCACACACGACCTGTGAGCACAGCATACTCCACGGGCCCCTGGGGGTTCCTGCTAGGGCCTGGGCGCAGCTCCTGTGGTGGGTGGGGGGCTGGTAGACCTGTGTTTGCAAGGTGGACCAGGCTGAAGGGCTGGGCCTAAGCAGCCTCGCCCCCAGGTACATGATCATGCGTGAGTGCTGGCACGCAGTGCCCTCCCAGAGGCCTACCTTCAAACAACTGGTTGAAGACCTGGACCGCATCCTCACCGTGACGTCCACTGATGTGAGTGCCAGCCCCCTTCTGTCCCCCACGTGGCTGCTCTGCTTCCCCTTGGGAGTGTCCTTGGGGACAGTCTGAGCACAGCTGGGGTGGGGCTCATGCAGGACACAGTACTGACTGGTTCCGTTCCCGGCAGGAGTACCTGGACTTGTCAGTGCCCTTTGAGCAGTACTCACCAGGTGGCCAAGACACCCCCAGTTCCAGCTCCTCAGGGGACGACTCTGTGTTTACCCATGACCTGCTGCCCCCGGCCCCACCCAGCAATGTGGGCCCTCGGACGTGAAGGGCCCTTGGCCCTTAGGCCAAGCCCCATCAATGTGAGAGTGGATCCCAGCCTACAGTGCTGCTGCTGGTGTACAGTGGACCCGGGCCCAAACCCAGGATGGATGGGCAGATGGACATAGATGTTCGTGTGTGTGTGTGTGTGTGTGTGTGTGTCTGGCGGCCCCCGGGTGCAGAGGTCTCCTGGGGCCTGCGCTGCTATACAGTGATCTCCTGACTCACCACTGCCAGGAGCACCAAGGGACCCTTGTTTTGGGGGACCAAATATGGAATGTAAGAGTGCCTGGTCCTTCACCACCACCCCATAAGAAGCATCACAGGCCAGGCTGGACCCAGTGTCCACAGTGGGCCTCAGGCCCTCCAGTGCCCAAAGCTGAGCTGCGGGATGCCCTCTGTAGCAAGGCTCCGGAGTGGCACCTTGTGCCTGGGGGTGAGTGGCAGCTTCCCCACCTCCAGGCCTCCCCACTTCCCACCCTGCCCCTCTAAGACTGAAATTACGGGTATCCGAAGGTGGGAGCCTCTGCCTTCTATCCGAAAGTTTTATTCCAGAAATGAGTGTACATTTATATAAATAGATGCTGTGTATATGATATAAATACATCCATACCTGTAAGAGTATCTGTGTGGAGGGAAGGAATGCTGCGGGGTACAGGGGGCATTGCCTGATGGGGGAGGCCCCTTGAGGCTTGTTCGGGAGGCAGATGCAACACAGGGGAGCAGCAGGCTTTTCTGGCACCGCAGTTTTGTTTTAAAAATTGTACTTGGACCCTGTATATTTGTAAAGCTATTTATCAACCCCCAGAACCCTTGCACCCCACCCATGTTCACAGCATTTAGCCAGCACGTGGCAGAGAATAAAGTCTTAACTTATTAACAGCCATGGCTTAGCCAAGTTACCAGGCTGCAGAAGCACCTGCAGCTGCACCGGAGGCTGAGCCTCGACGGCAGTCGGCCAGACGGCCTCCTTGAGCTCGTGTTTCCTCTGGCCTCCTTTGCAGGGGAACTAGCTTTCCATAGGGGCTTTCTGTAGGAGATTTATTTTTTGTACTTCAAAGCGAGCTGGTATTTTCATACAGATTCCTATTGCTGCATGTTCCAGGTGGGGGCCACGTCTGGGGGGGAGGGGCTGGCCCTGCTTGCAGGTTCAGATGTTATTAGATGCTACAGGTTTATATATATCTATATATGTAATTTATTGAGTTTTTACAAGATGTATGTGCTGTAGACTTAACACTTGTTACGCAATGCTTCTAGAATTTTACAGCCTGGACTGCTACCTTTCAGAACTTAGGGGAGAGAAAGCCGTGAATTCAGTTCTGTTACTTTGTGTACCGTTAATGGGCCCTAAGCTTGGGTGGCTGCCTCTTGCTGGTCGCTGGTGGCTCAGGGCCTGCTGCAGTGGCCAGAGGTGTGGCTCATACTGGGGAGTGATTGTCAACCAGCAGATGTACTTTCCGGACAATAAAGAGAAAGGCCTGGTCCTAGTCCCTGCCTGTGCCTCTTGCCTTCTGCTGGGATCTTGGCAGCTCTGTCCTACTTCCTGTCAGGGACAGGTTCTGTTCTTTGTTCCCAAGCGAGGGAGGGCCCACTAGCCACTGAGGGAACAGTAGTAGCCCGGGTGGTCCCCAGATGGAGGTGCAGGTCTCCTCAGGCTGAGGGGAGTGGCCATCCAGGCCATGCCTTCAGAGGGTCTGCAGCCCAGGCTTCTGGCTCCCACACCTGGAAATGTGAGTCCTGGGTAAAGGGACCTGACCCCAGCCAGCAGAACCTCAGGCCACGGGAGGTCTGCAGGCTCCAAGAGCAAGGAGGCTTCATCAGGCAACTTGGAATTTTCAGGAGGGGCCCTGGTGGGTGTGAGGAGGAAGCTTTCTGGCTCTGCAGAGCTCCCTGGCTGCCACCCCTCCTGAGGGCTACGGGTCAAGGGATTACGTCTAGGCACTTGCAGCTAAGGCCTTTCCCACATTACCCCACTCACTATGTGGGTTCCCACTTAAAGATGTAGATGAGCCTCTCGATTCAAACCCTGCACACTGGTGGCCACACCCCTATTCCTGACCACCTTCCCTCCTGGTCCAGGCCTGCTACCCACCACCACCAGGGCTCCACTGGTGCCATGACCCCGTGACCCTGCAGTGACTACTTTGGCTGAAGCTGTGCTTCTGGCCTCAGCTGGTTGGGCAGCTCCCTGGCCACAGAACACCTGGGCTGCTTCTGAGTCCCCAGGAGCCTGTTAAGTCAGTACCCCTTGTTGCTGCTTGGTGGGCCTTGACAACTGGGGTACACAGGGCTACCCACAAGTGGGGAGTAAGCCTGGGACGCCTTCCTAGAGGAGACAGGAGAGGGCTGTTGCGCCCATCCCCCACCCTCTGGTCTAGGCCAGATGGCGGCACTGGATGCACTGGAGCTGAGCTGGTGCACTCTCTCTCAGGCTCTGCTTTCTGCTGGTCCAAGTGGGCCCTCCAGATGAGGGAGCTGGATAGGTGAGGCTACTAGGTCTTGGGTCTGATTCAGGGAAGCACTGTAGTCTGGGGGCAGGCTGCCTGCCAGTGACCTCACAAGGAGAGCCAATCCTCCAACCCCCCAGAGTCCTGTCCAGAGACCCCATGCTGGGAACAAGGACACTGGACTGGCCATGGGGACACCTTGGACTGACCAGGACTGGGAAGCAGAGGTCAACTGGATGAGGACTGCTGAAGTTCCAGCCTGGAGGGCAGTGAGGGGGTGCCAGGTGGGCTTGGGCCAGAGGCACTGCTGTCCCCCAGCTGGGCTTACCATTCTTGCCTGGGTAGGCAGAATGTGAGTGGGGCGCCCCCTGGTGCTGCACTGCACCCTGTTGCTGCCCTGAGGCCCCTCTCCAGCCTGTGCCCTGGTGAACCCCATAGGCTCTTGGGAAAGGGGACTGGCCAGGGGAGTTGGGGCAGGCCAGGAGCCTGCTCAGGTGACTCACACCACTGCTGGCCACAGAAGGAGGATACTAGACAGTCATGAAGCTTCCTGTGGACGCCTCTGCCCAGTGAAGGAACCCCTTTTTGCTGCCTTGCTGGCCTCTTCTGGTATAGAACAGTCCCTTGCTTTCTGCTGATGAAAGCTATGCCTTCTGAACATGGCTGGTGGCCCCTGCGGTTGCAAGATTTTCTCAGGCCAATGCTGGGAACAGGAAGGCTCCCAGCACTGCAGGCAGCCCTGTGGCTGTCCATTTCCCAGGGCTGGGGTGGATCTCGGGTTCCCAGGGCCATCAGCTAGAATTCTTGGCTAATGAGCCTCCCCAGAAGGCTGGGAGGTCACTGTGTTCTGCATGAAGGTCCTGTTCTTAGTGTCACCTTACGCACATGAAGCACATTCTTTTCTCAAGAACCCCTGCCTGCCACCCACTGCTGGCCCTCACCTTGTTTGGGTCACTGTCTTTGCTGCAGTTGACGCCCTCTGTGCTGGCTGCTTGCTCCTTAGGTTGATGTCCACCAGCAAACACAGCCCATCCCAGCCCCAGAACAGGCACTTCTTGAATCCTAGTGCCCTGTTGTGGTCCCTGGACTTGGGATGATTCATAATGGTGTACAAATAGGCTCCGGCCCAGGCTTTGTCCCTGGACAACTCTCCTGAGGTGCGCAAGGCTGTCCAGCTCAGGCTGTGTCCCAGGACACAGACCCCAGGGCCAAGGGGTCTAGGGAGGCCCCCAGCAGTGGACCCAAGTGTAAATGCTGAGATAGGCTGGTGCCCTTGAGCTCGGGGTGGGGTGCCGAGACCTTCCTCCAGCCACGCCACCCCAGGGTAGGGATCTAAAGATGGGGCTGCAGTGTGAAGACAGCCCCTACCTTCCTGGGGATCCCCTTGGGTAGGGTTGGGCCCCTTGATCCTCCTGGAGCACCCCTCGCAATGGTCCAGCCCTCACCCACTCAGGATACCAGGACCACCAGTCTCAGCCAGGAACAATCTGGGTACAGGGTGCCTTGGCTCTCAGGACTCCCTGAGGTCTGTGGGTTGGGGAAGGCTTCCTTAGGCAGCGAGTTCACCAACCTAGACAAACCAGCCCACAGCACACAATCATCAAGTGGCACTTTATTATATCATTTCATCACATCGAATGGTGTCTGAAACATCACCACATAACCTGTCAGTGTCATAGGACAAGGGGACATGGGTCTCAGAGGTCCCACAAAGAAGAGGCCTGAATCCAGGGCCTCAAAGGACACAGCCTCAAAGGACAAAGGCTCCTCTGGAATCTTGAGTGTTGGCTCCCACACCTGGAAATGTGAGTCCTGGGTAAAGGGACCTGACCCCAGCCAGCAGAACCTCAGGCCACGGGAGGTCTGGAGGCTCCAAGAGCAAGGAGGCTTCATCAGGCAAGTTGGAATTTTCAGGAGGGGCCCTGGTGGGTGTGAGGAGGAAGCTTTCTGGCTCTGCAGAGCTCCCTGGCTGCCACCCCTCCTGAGGGCTACGGGTCAAGGGATTACGTCTAGGCACTTGCAGCTAAGGCCTTTCCCACATTACCTCACTCACTATGTGGGTTCCCACTTAAAGATGTAGATGAGCCTCTCGATTCAAAACCTGCACACTGAGCTCAAAGGACACAGCCTCAAAGGACAAAGGCTCCTCTGGAATCTTGAGTGTTGGGCCCACAGTGCCGTCATGAAGGCAGACACTTAAGACGGCTGAGTTTCCATCTGACTTATGTCAAATGGTTCAGAAATATTACAGGAGCACAGCCTTGATGTTTTAATAAAATAAAAATACCATTTCTACAAAAAGTGTTTACACAGAGTCCTGGCTGGGGGCCCATGGGACCCTGAAAGGATGACAGAGAACTTGCTCCCCCATTACGTTCCCAGGAGGAACCACCCTGCTGGCCAGGGGCACAATAAGAACCACCTGGGGGCTGCTTTTCAGAAATTACACGTTTAAAAAGCTACACTGTGATATTTCAATGGCCTCCGGATGCCACACACTGGTTCCCAGTGCCCGCATGAGAAGTGGGTGTGTAGGGCGTGAGGAGGGCGCATCGAACTGCTGTGCTGGGAACTCTGCTTCACAGGCATGGACACCCCAGCTCCAAGAAACACAGGGAGGTGGAGTGCTCAGGTGCAGGGCAGGCACAACCTGTGGACAGCTAGACACAGCCACCATGGCAGGTCCTCATCGTACAAGGCCCTGGCTTCTGGATCCATCATTCCTTACAACCACACCCAGACACCGACTTGGCTACAATAAATAAGATTCCGTACAACAAAACACATCCAGAATGGCATTGGGGATAGGGCCTGCAAACACCACATGTGCACCCACCAGAACCTCCCACCCATACGTGTGCCACCACGCAGGTCCGAATGGCACCTGGAGGCGCGCCCACATCCCAAGGCGCTGCTTGACCAGGGAGGGCAGACTCCAGAGCAGAGGGGATGACAATACTGGCAAAGCCACGCAGGACGAGGATACAGCTGATGGGCCCATAGTGCTGCTCACAGGAAAGACGTCCCTCCTGTGGGGCACATTTGGCAACCAGAGCTTGTCCTCAAAAGGAAGGACACTGATAGCTCAGAGGCTGCTGGAGTGTGGGCAGGTGACTCATAAAGATCACTCCAAGGCTAAAACACTCCCTTCTCCAACGCCTGAAAACAAGCCCTTCAGAGCCCCATGGCTTCTGACTGTGTCTCCAGGTGAGACTGTACAATTGGATTCCTATTCTGTCAAGTTTCTTCTTTAAAGGCCAAGGAAAAAGCCAAGTAACTGAGAAACTGACATCTCCGAGTGCTGCAACCCCCTCCCTGGCTAGCTTGGCTTCATGGGTCCTATGTCTGGAGCCCTCCAGAATGACACTCTTGCTGGCAACACACAGCCTCAAAGGACAAGTGCAGCTGTTGGGGGAGCAGGAAGGTGGAGAGGCCACAGGACACCCAGCTCTGGCCTGCCCACATGGAACTGTCCCCGACAGGGCCACCAAGTGTGAAGAGGCTGCTGGCCACCAGAGCCCTGGAGACACCACCCCGCCCCTAAGTACATGGGGGGCACACTGCAAGCCCCTCAAGATGCCACTGCTCACTCACATGACCACCTTCATAGGACTTGGTGGGGCCATGTAAAGGCTGAAGGGCAGAGACCATCTGGGTGCCCTGGCCCAGGAGGCCAGCTGTGGGCGATGGCCCCTCCAGCCACGTCCTCCAGTGGGCAGGGTTTGTTCCACAAGGGAAGCCATCAAGGGCCCCACATGTGCTCCCAGAGAACCTGCTCCAGCCAGGCTGTGGTGAAGGCCTAACCCTTGGACCCCAACAGTGTGGCAATCACCTAGCAAATGATTCCTTCTCAAGGGCTGCACTGGTGTGTCTCCCCGCAGTTCATTCTGGATGTTACTCCTGAGTCAGACTCTCAAGTGCAGAGATCCTGTACTAGTCAGTTAAGGACGGGGAAGACCGAAGGTGAATCAAGAGCGAGCTCAGGAAACACACCCCAGGATCCACTCAAGACATGGACACTACTGTCAGGAGAGGTGCTACTTCCAGAGGCCACTGAAGTCACAGACGCTTCTGTCGAGAAGAGTCACACAAAGATGACTTTGAAAATGCGGGAACAGACGATCTATTTACACAGATTTTTAGGAATCAAAGTTCACAGACCAGCTGAAAGATCTTCAGAGCTGAGGAGGGCTGTGCTCGTGTCTGATTCTTGCCCAGCACCTCTGAAAACATGAGGTGCACCTGCCCAGTTCCACTTGGGCGTTGGGAGTCCACGTGGTCCTCACTCTCAGGGAACAGAGAGCACAGGTCAGGCCCTGAGATGGCACAGGCACATGCAGGGAGGCACCCCTGCTGCGACTGTCGGTGGCCTGTGTGGGGCCACTGAGTACTACACTAGGTGAGTCCAGACACAACTCCCTGGAGGCTCCCAGACTGCAGACTGACTTAATCTTCATGGAATGATGAAAATTAAAAATTACTTGATTACAGAAGTTTCTGATTTATTCCAGACAAAATATTAGATCTGCCACTAAGATCACCTCAAAGCACTCACGCTCACATCATCCCACCGCAGCGGTGCGGGAGGAAGGGGACGCCCACGGGGCTGTGCGTGAGCTGGGCACCTCCCTTAGTTCTTCACCTCTGCAGCCTCCTTCTCAGCCTTGCCCTTGGCCTTCTCCTTCTCTTCCACCTTCTCCTCCTTCTCCAGCACGGCCACAATCTCAGCCACCTGGCTAGTGGAGATGTGGACATCTTCTTTATCCACCAGCTCGATAACCTGTGCACACGAGAGGGCTCAGAGGGGCTGCCTGCTCTTGCACAGCACGGGTGGGAGCACCCCTGCTCTAGGCCATCTTCTGGTTTGGAACCTACTTGCTGCACAGCATGCACCAGGGTTCCCCGGGGAGCCAGAGAGCAGAGCAAGGCTGCTGGCATCAAGCCCTGCCCTGGCCAGCGAGGCCCCACCATACTGCTGGGGGCCTGCCCTGCATGGGGCTTCCCCAGGACACAGGGTGCTAGGTTGGGGCACATGCCCCTCTGCTCTGAAGACTGAGGAGGGAAGGAGGGACGGTGCTTAGCATGTAAGTCTGACAGTGCCTTGCTTTTAAATGGAAGTAAAAGAAACTCGGCAATGTCTATGGTTATGTTTGAAAAATCACTACCTTGCCAGGTGCACCAGGACCATGAAGGCAGTGTTTTTTCAGAAGCAGAAATGATTAAGTCTCACCCCTCAGATGAGAACCCAGACTTCCCATCCAGGTCTCCAGGGCTGACCTGGGGCCCACCTGTTGTCACCTCTCAGGCCTCAGGCAACCCCAGACGGGTGTACTCAGCCCCACTACCCTGTTTGCCACAGGTGCAAGCTCCACACTGTGGCTGGAGCAAGAAAGGCAGACACTGCCAGCCTGGAATGTGGCTGGTGTCCTTCTCTAGGATTAGCTCCTGGCTGCCCCATGCACCAAAGCCCAGCCAGGCCCAGGGTCCCACAGGCACGGCAGGTGGCCTGCTCTAAAGGGGCCTTCTCAATACCCTCTCCTGGACCTGGACGCTGCTACCTGTCAGAGCCAGCCAAGTCACGGTCATGACAGGCGACCTCAGGGCCTTCAGGAGGGTCCATCTTGCTGTTTCATCAGCACTTTCTACCTCTGGCAACTCACTTCCTATGCCAAGGCCTGAGGGACCCCACCTCCTGACAGCCCCCAAAAGCAGCCCCTCCCTGGACTTGTGGACGTTGGAGCAGAAGAGCAGCCAGCCAACCTCCCCGATTCAGTCCCACTGAGACCCACCTTGACTAGGTCATCGATGTTGACCTTGCCATCCTTGTTTTCATCCAGTGCTGAGGCCAAGCTCACCAGCTTGCTTTCTGGAATGTGCTTGATTTGCTTCATGGCGCTGATAAGCTCAGTGACGCTGATAACATTCTCCCTGGGAAGCACAGCCTGCATGTGGCCACCATCTTGCCCGGCCCTTGGAACCTCACAGCCACACCCAGCTCCGACTCTTAGCCCTGACTCTGATGGCCACGTGTGAATTGGCGGACAGGAAGGACCTCTGATAGTGAGACTCCTCACACCCTGCCAAGAGCCCCACCCTTTCCTTGGGGTGCATGACCCTGGAGTGCATGCCTGGAAAAGGACCACTGGGTCCTTGGGCCCCTGTCTGCCACAAGGACAAAAGGTTGATGAGCCTCTGGGTTCGGGGATGTGTCCCAGCTACCAGCCTGCTGCATTGCAGGGTCTGTGGTCTAGATGGTAGCAAGACACACACACAAGCACAGCTGCGGCTGCGGGAATCTGGAATACACTGTGGTACAAGGCAGACAGCCCCATGATGGCATCCCTTGAGTGTGGGGGTCAGGGAGAGGGAGGAGGCAGGAGAGAGCTTGACTGTTTGGGCAAACAGGAACCAAATGGGGCTGAGGCTGGACTATGAAGGGTAATGCTGGGGAGGGCAGTAGGGGGACTTTAGCAGGGAGGTAACAAACAGGTCCAGGAGTAAGCTACCCAGGTGAAACAGCATCAGAATGTAAAAACTCAGGTGTGAAAGAAAAAACTATGAGCAAAGATGCCCCCAGAGTGGACCCCAGCTCCCAGGTGATATCAGGCAGAGCCAAGATGTACACTCTGGAGTCAGAAAGGACAGAGCACAGATCATGGCAAAGTGCCTGTCAGCTGCAGGCTTGGCCTCCCTGGGCCCAGAAGCCTCTTCTGTTCATGCCCACTTACCCCACAGCTGAGCCCTGGGCAGGGCCCAGCTTGCCGGCCTGCTGACCCATCTCCAGCTGTGCAATCAGGCCATCGATCTGCCCAATCATCTGCTGCACGCGCTTTGTTAGTCTCTTGCTGGCTTTAGATTCTTCCACTAATTTTTCTTCACCGGTCTTAGAAAGCTCCTTCTTAATCTCTTGCAAGTCCTAAAAAAATTATTTGCAGTTATAAAGTCTATCTTTAAGGCCGGTGGGGGCGGGAGCTGGGCACGATGGTGACGCCTGTGTGGTCCAGGCGACTCAGTAGGCTGAGGGAGGAGGGTTATAAGTTCCAGGGCAGGCCCAGCAACTTAGTGAGGTCTTATCTCAAAACATTAAAAGGGCTGGAAAGTAGCTCAGTGGTAAAATACCCCTGGGTTAAAATCAGTACAAAATAAATACAAAAGTGGGGATCTTATATTAAATTTAACTTGAAAAAGTTATTAAACCCATTCATTTGGGCTAGGGGTGTAGGTCCATGGTAGAGCACCTGCCTAGCAACTGTGAGACAACGAATTTGATCCCTAGCACTGAAAAAATAAATACCAACTCCTCCAAAAATGCATTCATTCCAACAACAGAAAGTTGCAAAATCTTATTCCTTCCTACCAATCAAATAATTTTTTTTTTTTTTTTTTTTTAAAAACCAGGGATTGAACTCAGGGGCACTCAATCACTGAGCCACATCCCTACCTCGATGTTATATTTTTTAAATTTAGAGACAGGGTCTCACTGAGTAAGTTGGTTAGCGCCTCATTTTTGATGAGGCTGGGATTTTGCACTTGCAATCCTCCTGCCTCAGCCTCCTGAGCCGCTGGGATTACAGGAGTGTGCCACCGCATCTGGCTGGTTCTTATTTTTTGAAACTCATCTTCCTTCATATTTGCTGAAGAATAAAGAAATGAAGCATTGAGGAAACTTAAGTGTTTCCCCCTGAAATTCTAATTCAGTGCCCCCCAAGGAGGGACAGGAGCGAAGAGGAGTGGGAACAAGACACCATCTCACCCAGTGACAGATGCATGGTTCCCATGGAGAAGCCCCCCAGAGGGACGATGCTCCCAAATGGCAAATTGGTTTTTACTAATCTCCAAACTTGTTAACTTTCCCAATGAAGCTGTGAAAATAATTCTTTTACATCAGATTAGAAAGTAATATCTATAAACCAATCACTAGTTGATGAAGGATGTTGCTCGGTGGTAGAGCACTTGGTAGCCTTGAGTTTGATCCCTAGCACCATAAAAGGAAGAGGGAAAAAGAACCACCATCTAAGAAAAGAAAACCGTCAACTGGGTGCCGGGTGCACACCTGTGATCCCAGCAACACAAGGCCAGAGTGTCTGTCTCAAAAATACAAAATAAAAACAGGTCTGGGGATGTGGCTCAGTGGTAGAGCACCCTGGGCTCCACTCTCTTTGCGGGGAGTTGTGAATGAAATTACGGTTCTGCCTGTCGAGGGGCCAAGTGGCCATGTGACACCTTCATGTTCAGACTTGGCAAGGCTACATTCACGCAGACAGTGGCCCCTACAGCAGCCGTGGAAAAGCTCTGGAATAAAACTGATTTTTAGTTTGGGTTTCTCTCCAGATTCCCTTTGAAATTTCCCTTATCACATCTTTGACAGACATCATTAAATCTTTTGGCTGATAAAGCTATTATTTCAGTCTCAGCCTTAGCAGCAAACACTACCCACCCCTGATGTCACCAGGGAGCAGCTNGGTGTGAGGAGTCTCACTATCAGAGTTCCTTCCTGTCCTCCAATTCACACGTGGCCATCAGAGTCAGGGCTAAGAGGCGGAGCTGGGTGTGGTTGTAAGGAATGATGGATCCAGAAGCCAGGGCCTTGTACGATGAGGACCTGCCATGGTGGCTGTGTCTAGCTGTCCACCTCATTGTAGTCCTGGACGTCCTCCTTCAGCAGCTCCAGCTCCTCCTTTTCCTTGGTCAGAGAGGACTTCTGCTCCTGCAGCTTGGAGCAAGCGTCACTGAGGACATCAATTTCTTCCTGAGTTATTTCCTCTTCCTAGGAAAAAAGCAAAACAGGTTTAAGTGAAGGGACACAGTGGCTCCTCTGTGGGGAGTTTGCACCTTATGGGCCAGTACCTGGGGTAGTCTCAACTGAGATGGAGCCCAGGTGGGGCTACACTGGCCTGAGCGTGTCATCAGGCACATTCAGCGTGACCCATACGTGTACCTATGAAGCACACACCACTGGACAGTGAACATGCTGGTCAGCCTAATACTGGCTGGCCTCCCCAGGACTGTAATCCTCCTCATGCCCAATAAGTCAGCCTATATCTCCAGGGTTTTATATAAGAGCAGTCGCCAGCACATCCTCCTCTCTGACTCGTTGTGAGTCATCATGTGGTGTCAGTGTGCTTTTAACCCGAGCAGCTAGACCAAAGCTTGTTAGTGTACTGACCTACTGAGAGACATGTGCTTTGTTCCCTACGCTTAGTGATTACAAATAAAGCTGCTCTGAACGCTCAGGTTCAGGCTCCTGTGGGAAAATGCCTAGGAATGGAAAGGCTGGTAATTGGTGTGGTGTAGGTTTGTCTTTTTAGGAAACTATCAAAGTAGTTTCCAAAGTGGTACAACTCCTCCACATCCTCACCAACACAGGATTGGGACAGGCCAGTTTTGTCTTCCCCCACAGTGCTGGAGATGGAACCCAGGGCCTCTGCTTTCTGGGCAAATTGTCTACCACTGAGCTCCATCCCCAACCAGTCTGACTCCAACTCTGGTTGTGCTAATAGGGGTGTGGTGGCATCTCAACGTGCTTCTCCTTTCACTGGTGGTGAATGAAGCACTTCAGGTGCTTAACTGGCTAGCTGCATGTCTTCTTTGGTCAAGTGTCTTCAAATCTTTTGCCCACTTCTGAAATAAAATTATTTGTTTTTTATATATTCTAGAAACAAGTCCTTGTCAGGTTAATGTTTTACAAATATCTCACACTGTCCATGGCTGATCTTTTCACTTTCTTAAGTATTTCTTGAAGCAAAAGTCTCCAATATTGATAGATAAATATATTGATTTTTTTTCTCACCTTTATCATATTTTTTTGTTGTACTTTATCTACTGGTAAATCTAATATCACTAAAATATTCTCCCATGTTTCCTTCGTGGAGTTTTTATAATCCTTTCTAATTTTTATACACTGTGTCAGTTATATAAGGGTCAAGGGTCAATTTTTTGCATATGGCTATCTACTGTTCCAGCACAATTTGCTGAAAGATTTCCCTTTCCCTACTACACCATCTTGGCACCTTTGTAGAAAACCTACTGACCCTGTCTGTCTAGGTGCTTACTTCTTTTCCATTGGGCCTATCTCTTTCCCCGCAACATCACACCTTTTCATGTGTGGTGGTGCTGGGGAGGGAACCTGAGGCTTCATGCATGCTAGCAGGTGTGCTCCCACTGAGCCACGGGCTGGCCCCACCACACCTCTTGATAACTGAGGCTTTAGTAAGTCTTGGTGTTAGGGGATAATTATAGATGAGTGGGAATACAAGGTTAAGGTTAAGGGGACAATTATATGTGAGTGGGAATACAAGGTTAATACAAGTCAGCCCACTGTGCTGACCTCCCACGTACTCTCTTTTCTATGAAGCAATTTACCTGCAGCCCTGCCTGGCTGAAATGAACAAGCTATGTCACATTTCTCAGCAAACTACATGTTAACTGCAAGAGAAATGCAGGCCCAAAATAATGTTGATAAGAGGAACCCAAGTTTTCCCAAAGGGGAAGATTTTGTGACCAAAACTTGAAACTGGGAGATAAGAGTAGTTTCTCCTAACCACAAAATCTATAAGAATGTATGGTTAAGGGCTGGGGTTGTAGCTCAGAGGTAGAGTGCTAGCCTAGCATGCCTGAGGCACTGGGTTCGATCCTCAGCACCACATAAAAATAAAGGTATTGTGTTCACCTATAACTAAAAAATAAACGTTAAAAAAAAAAAAAAGAATGTATGGTTAAGAATCCAGTTAAAGGGCTGGGGCTGTACCTCAGTGGTAGAGTGCTTGCCTAGCACATGTGAGATAATGGGTTCAATAGCACTACACAAAATAAACAAATAAAACAATAAAGGCATTCTGTTTATCTACAACTACCAAAAAAAAAAAAAAATCCAATTAGGGTCGAGTAGTGGCTCAGTGGTAGAGCACTTGCCAAGCATGTGTGAGGCACTGGGTTCAATTCTCAGTACAGAATACAAATAAAAAAGAATCCAATTAGAACCAGTCAGCTTGGGCCAAGGTAACCTAGAGGTGCCATGACAGTGGGTACTTGAGAGTCTGATGTCATCCTGCTATCAGTCAAAAGTGGGACTCTTTGGCAACATCCCTGGGATCCCAATAAAACTGGAGTGTATGAGAGGTATGCTACCTCTCTCCTCTCTGAGACACTCACTCTCTCCCTTCAGAGTGTCTCTTTTCCCTCTTCTTATCCCTTCAATAAACTCAGAGTAACTCCTGCTCATCTGAGTGACTTGTCTGAAATCTTTCTGACTTGATCGTGAAAACTGGGGATTCTGTTTCTCAGAAGGCCCCAGCTCTGTAACACTGGGATCTAGTAGATAGATGTTCCTCTTACTTTTGCTATTTCACAAGGATGTCTTAGGTATTTTAGATCCTTTGACTCTCTCCATAAATTTAGAAAAGTTTGTCAACTTCAATAGAAGGTTCTGCTTGTTTTTTTTTTAAATATTTTTTTAGTTGTCAATAGACCTTTATTTTATTTATATACAGTGCTGAAGACTCAAACCCAGTGCCTCACACATGCTAGGCAAGCGTTCTACCAATGAGCCCTAGCCGTCTGCTGTGTTTTGATGGTCTGGAGGAATTTCCAAAACAGCTGAAGGAGGATCTGCATCTCAGCAACACTGAGTCTAGTGTCGCATCTCCCTAGTTCTGTCCCAGCCGTTTCTATTTTATTTTGAGATAGGGTCTCACTATGTGGCCCAGGATGGCTTTGAACTTGCAACCCTCCTGTCTCAGGCTCAAGTAGCTGGGATCACCGATCTGGCCACCATGCCTGGCCCCAACTATCTGGTTATAATGTGCTTTCCTTCCCTAATGCCCTGGCTACAATACTGAGGAGGAGCGTGAAGGGCAGCAGTCCTGGCAATGTCCCAGTGCTGGGGAGTTGCTGGTGGCAGATGTGCAGTGGCATCCCTCTCCTCCTACTCGGCATCTATTGATCACACTGCATGCTGACGAGCATTCTTGAAGTGGCCTGACAGAATCATAATATGATTAAAGACTACTTATCTTATTAAAACATTAAGCCAATCTGTATTCCCTGGGCAGATTCCATGTGGCCACAATCCCCTCTGTAGAATAATTGCATTTGATTTGTTAAACACTTTGTTAAGAATTATATTTTGCTAAGAATTTCTGCATCTATGTTCATAAAAGACAGCAGCCTATAATTTTTCTTACATGATTCTGGTTTGATACAAGGTGATGCTTCATGACATGACTTGGGGAATATTCCCTATTCTGTCAAAAGTTCCTCAGCACTGGGACCATCTGTTTCTTTTTTGGGTACTGAAAATTGAACTCAGGGGCACTGGACCACTGAGCTACATCCTCAGCCCTATTTTGTATTTTATTTAGAGACAGGGTCTCATTGAGTTGCTTAGTGCCTCACTTTTGCTAAGGACGGCTTTGAACTCATGATCTTCCTGACCCAGGTTCCCAAGCCACTGGGATTACAGATGTGTGCCACTGTGCCTGCCTGATTTTGATGCACTAGTGACCCCTGTGAAGCCATGCGGGCCTGAGGGGGTCCTTTGGGGAAAGAGTTTCAACTATAGGCTCATGTCCTCCCTGGTCTTGGGGCTGCTCAGGCCATCAATCTCATCAACAATGGCACTTGGCAACCATAGGCTGTACCAGTCCATGGGGGCTGGGCACTCTTCAAAATTTTTTAAAATTAAAAAAAAAAAAAAAAAAAAAAGGTTTTTTTTTAGTTGTAGATGGACATAATACCTTTATTTTATGTATGTATTTGTATGTAGTGCTGAGGATTGAACCTGGTGCCTCACATGTGCTAGGCAAATGCTGTACCACTGCTATACCAGTCCAAAAGTCTGGGTTTCTAAGACATTCTTGATGATTCTTCATATGTTAGTTCTGTTAGTTCTCCTGAGATTTCTTTCTTTCTTTCTTTTTTTTTGGTGGTGCTGGGGATTGAACCCAGGACCTTGTGCATGTGAGGCATCTCCTGAGATTTCTAAACTTCCTTATAGCCTAGTCTTTTTTTTTTTTTTTTTTTTAATNTTGGAAACTACTTTGATAGTTTCCTAAAAAGACAAACCTACACCACACCAATTACCAGCCTTTCCATTCCTAGGCATTTTCCCACAGGAGCCTGAACCTGAGCGTTCAGAGCAGCTTTATTTGTATTCTGTACTGAGAATTGAACCCAGGTCCTGCCCGTGCTAGGCGAGCACTCTACTGCTGAGCCACAAACCCAGCCCCTAGCCTAGTCTTTAACCCGTTGAAAACAGGATTCATGTGTTCTATGAGGCCAGCCTTGTCTTGCCCTATTTGCTGATTGGCCAGGCCCTGCCTGTTTTGCTAGGCCTAGCCCAGTCCTACATCCCTTAAAAATGAAACAGTTATATCTCACCTTAACACCTTCTGCAGGAATGCCTGAGGCCCACCTTCGTGGGGTCACACTTGAGCCCTGATTCCCTAGAATGTCTACTCCTGCTGTGAACTCTCCCTTGATGGTGCCACATGTTAATTTCAGAGTTTCCTGGGTCAGCAGGAGACACCTGCTTTCCCTAGGCCTTTAGCCCTAGAGTTTCACCTCCTCCTGGATTATCCCAAGTCAGGTTAGTGCCACAAGGAGCCCCTACAAGGCTCTGGTCAGCCCTGCCCCATGCAACCCTTCTCAATTCAGTGACTGGGGCTCAAGGCTCATCACTGCAAAAGCCCCCCAAACACAAGTCAGTTTCAGATACTTTCTCTTCTTTAGACACTTCTTCTCACAGGAACACAAAACTAGACCTATCCTACCTCATAGGCCTGAGTATGGGGCTGTCCTCCCTGGTCCTCCAAGGCCCCTGTCCACCAGAGGCAGCACTCAGGCCTCACCTTTGTCTTTGTCAAGGGGACAGCCAACTCCACCTCCTGGGTACTTCCCTCTCAGCCCCAAACTCAGATCTGCCACCCCATTCTCTCCAGACACATGTGCTTAAGGCTTCTTCGGAGCCTCACGCTAAGACCTCCCTAGACACAAACCCCCCACCAGCAGCCAAATGCCCAGGAAACACATCCTAGAATCTGCTTCTTTCTATACATGGGGTCCTCCAGGAGCTCAGAACAGAAAACAATGGATGGCATCCCAGGCCACCTGGCATGGGTCCCCGGGGATGTCTGTGTCCCCAGTTGGCAGCTGGTTCCCAAGGAGCCCCCCACCCAGGTCACCCAGGAGATGACACCATGTTGGCCTGTGGAGAAAGTCCTGCCTTGAGGGGTCAGCCTTCATTCCCCTTCCTGCTGCCAGGCAGGCTGACACACCTAAGGCCTTATCCTTACCCTCTGGCCTCCTCCCCTCCTGGATGGAGCATGCCTCTTACCTTCACACCCTCTAGCACTGGAGCAATATCCTTCAGGGCCTCTGCAGGCAGGATCACATCAGGCACCTCTGGCTTTGGCTCAACCACTGGCCTCCCAGGGGTGGCAGCTTCCACTCCTTCCAGCTCAATGTCCTTCTAGAAGAATCACAGGAAGAACCTTGCTGTCACACCAGCACTCTTGCATGCATATGCTACTAACAGAGGCCAAACTCGGAATGAGTCCATTAGGTCACAGTGGAGACCAAGAGCCATTAACCAGCAGCAGACTACCTGCTGAAGTCTGAGCAAGGCACCTGAGGCCCCTCAACAGGGTGGTCAGAGTGCCTTGTTCTGTATTGGTCTTTCCTCACTACCTTTCCATGGTGCTCAACACTTGTAGAGCAGGAGGCTGCCTGTGGGTGGGTGATGAACAACCCAGAACATCCCAAGCCCTTGTCACAGTGCATCTTCCTGCAGCCTCTGAGTCCAGGGAAAACAAATTTGGTCTCTGCCCAAGGCCAGCACCCTGAGAAGGTGGGTTCCACAATGACCCTCTGCCGGTGCTGAGTGGGCCTCCCTGCAGTTCCCTGACTACTTCAGAAGACAAGCAAGGACATGAAGGGGTTTCCAGGGAAGCTGGACCAGGACAGCCACAGCCCCCAGTGGTGGGTCCTGGCCAGTGCTTACTGCTGCCTCTGCGGCCCTCTGCAGTTCCTTCTCCCGGTGCTCCTGCTGGATGGCGGCCTCTTCCTGCAGCGTGGCCTCCAGTTTTGCTTTGTTGTCCACCTGCTCACCCTCCACCTCTGCCACCTTCATCTGGGCTTCCTTTGCCTTCAGAGAAGAAGGGCACTTGTGAGTGAGTCCCAGGGCTGCAGAGTGCACACTGTCCCAGGCCTCTCTGTATCTCCCAGCAACGTCATCATCTGAACTCCACAGAAGTGATGGAAGGCATACTGAAACATTGCCACCAGTGCTGGGAATGTACAAGGCTACCAAGTATTACCTCCTGCACCTTTCAGAGGACCACTCCATATTCAGAAAAAATATGGACACAGGCACCATTACCAAGACTCAAGGAAGCCTTTCAAAACTGTTGCCTCCAGCCAACTGTGGCAAGATCAGGACTACTCAGTGTGCCCAAGACTGGCTTATCCCAAGCCAGGTGTGGTGGGTGGGGGTGGGGGCAGGCAGACAAGCGATGAGGCGAGAACAGGTGGACCTGCAGGTTCCTGCATGGAAGGCTTCCGTGGCTTAGAAGATGAGTGCCCGCCCCGCAAGTGAACTGACAAACAGGGTCTCCCAAGAGCACATACCACAATTTCCGGGAGGGTTTGCAGTGTGGATTTGAGCTGGTCAGCAGGCGAGAGAGTGTCTGGGAGGTACATGGCTCGGGACAGGATGAGCAGTGACGTGGGGATCTCGTGGTGCAGGTGCAGGTCCAGCCACTGGGATCAGAACAGGCTTGTTGGTGTAGCCTCCATCCCACCTGACCCCTGGCCCTATCCTGTTCTCTTGTGAAGGGCCCAGATCCTTCAGTCCCCAAGCTTTACTCTGCTGCTATGGTTTGGCAGCAACAAGCAAAACAGGGCTTGAGTAGATGGATTCATTAAGTCACTGTAACAAATGCTCCAAAGATGACATTCCATGTTTCAAAAGGTCATTTGTTGTGCTACCTTGGAACTTGACCACCCTGGTAAACTGAAGGCACAAGCCCCAGGGCCATCAACAGCTCTGCAGCTCAATCACCAGGACTTAAGAACAGTCAACAGGCTGGGGTTGTGGCTCAGTGGTATGTATAGTGCTTGCTTGGCAGGTGCGAGGAACTGGGTTCGTTCTCAGCACCACATAAAAATAAAGTACACAATTTGATGTTTTTTTTTTTTTTTTTTTTTTTAAAAAAAGAACAGTCAGCACTCTCTGTATTTAGAAATAGCAGAGCAGCAAAGATGGAATTACTGAGAACCTCCCCACTCATGCAGGAGCAGAGACTGACCCCACTCATGTGTGTGTAGGCCTGCCACAGGCTGGGCACTGTGTCGGGCTACTTCAGTGACTGACATTTGGACACAAACTGAACACACAGAGAAAGATAAGACAAAATGCTAAGAACAGGATGAAACAACCGAACAGAGGCAAGGGAGAGCCCTGACCCCAAAACATGCTATAGCCTCATGGACCACACTGAGGAGCCTGGGCAGGGAATACACACACAGCACCCCACCCGAATGGCTCCAGGCAGCTGTGCTGCAGAAGGCTGAAGACCGCCAGAAATGGCCAGCACATGCAGGGTGGGCCCACTACCAGACAGGAGTTCTGCTGGGGAGCCATGCATCTGGTGAGAAGGTACTGCCTAGGAAATGCCATTTACGTCAAGAGGGGAGGTAGGTGTGCATGCCTCTTCATCTACATTGAAGAAGGAATGCCTGAAAACCAGCAGGGGGATGACAGCCAAGAAGCTGTCATCGTGGAACAGAGCTGGAGGGAGATTGGGTCTGAGCCTTGCATCCTAGGCCTTCAGAAGCAAAGGACAAATGTCCCCTACCCCCTGTACAGTCACTTGATCCAATGGCACTGAGCACCAAAGACCTGACATTGGGATTTCTGCTGGAGGGCCCCTTGAGCTGCTGCAGGAGGCAGAGTGCACTGAAATCCAAATGTAGGAGCCCACTGTGTACCAGACACCTGTTCAGAGTTGCCCAGCCAAGGGCATCAGAGCCAGATTAGAGAGCATGTTTCCCAGAACTTCCCAGGCTCAGCTGAGCCATCACGAAGTGTGAACATGCCCCAGAGCTGTCCAAGGAGGCCACCTGTGCTCACTGGCCTTCAGGTGACAGGAGCAAGCTGAAACAATCAAAGCCACACTCAACAGGCCACCAAAATTGAGGACACTCATACTGCACGACAGCAGGACTAGAAGGCCAGTAAGCAGTCCCGGACTGGCCCAGGCACCCCCTTGGGTTACAGTGCCACCTCACCAGGCCTGCTTGACAGCCCAGAGGATGGCAAAGGCCCAAGCGAGTCTTAGAGGGCCTTGAACATGCCAGGCAAGCACTCCCCCACTGAGCCACACCCCAGCCTCAGTAGTTTTTCACTCTTGAAGCTTCCCACAACAGGCCTATTCTGGTCTGGGTGAAAAGCGAGCTCCTCCTGGAACTTGGGCCCCAGGCCACGCACCTGCTTCAACTGGCCCCGCAAACGGTCTTCTGTGACGCCAAGGGCCCGCATGCCTCGCGCCCGACACGCTGCCTGCAGTTCCTTGACGTTCAGGCTGTCCACCCCTTCCTCAGCAATCAGCTGTAAGAGAACACCAGCCAGTCACCATTGTACAAGGTTTGTGGTGCTGCTGTTAACACGACTAGAAAAGAACTGTCAAGTCAGAGGCCATTTTTCTAAGAGCTTTTGCCAAGCAAAAGAAAGAGCATCACACCAGAGCCTGGTTCTGGGTCTGAAGTGACTAGAAGGATGGCCAGGGCCCAGGGAACACAGAATGGCCAAGATTAACCGAGAGACACAGAGAGATCCACCTCGACCTGGGCCCACGCAGGGAGTAGGCACTCTCAACACGCGGGCACCTCTTCCGTGTGGCAGGGCCCACGTCTTGCCAGCAGAACCTGTCCTGCCCTGGCCTGATTCACAGAGCCCGCGATCTGCAAAGGCATTCTCAGTGTTCACAGGATGGAGGGAGGAGAGACCCCAACACCCTGAAGATACCTGTGGCTTCATACCCTGAGGCTGCACAAGTCACAGAGATGTATAGGAAGCAACAGGTGGGAAGACAGAAGGCACAAGGCCAGCTCTCAGGGCCCACCTGGTCTGCGTCAGGTAGCCCTAGCCCCTTCTCAGCGTTTGCCTCATAAACATCCTAGGTAGCAACTTTATCTCCATTGTAAGAATCATACTTTCTGTGATCATTGTAGATACACATGTAGCTCTAACAAAGAACAATGACCCCACGTGCCTTCCCTGGGAGTCCTAGCGGTAACAGTTTATAAAGCAACACAACATTCTAGCCAGGATCCAATTCTGCTCCAGGCAGGATGAAGTCACCTCCACCCCCTCGAGGGCCCTCACTTGCATGGCTGTCACTTGTCAACTAAAGAATGTCATGTTCATGGGGATCATAGGACAGAAGCCACCCTACCCCAAGACAGCCCCTGCTTGCATGGCTGTCATCTGAAGAACGTTAGGCATGTGGGGATCATAATGCAGGCAGCTTCTAGAGTTCCCTCCAGACCCATCCAATTGTTGTGGCATCCAAGACAGCTCCTCCTAATCATCGAATAGCATGGCACTAGATGGACAGAGAAGTCTGCTCAGCCATTCGCCTACCTGGGTTGTGTCCACTTGGTCTACTGTGACTAAAGCTGGTTTTCACTTCTGTCTGTTCCCTGTGCTCCTGTGGGACACCCGAGTTGTACTTCTGGAGCATTTTCAGCAGTCCCCTAGTATCACAGTGCACACACCCCAATCCACTCTCCTGCTGATTCAAGTAGAGTGTAGAAACCTCACCTCCCTTTACTTCTCCCAGTCATAGTAGTGATGCTTGGAATGCTGCCTGTCCTCAACCTAAGAGTCACACCACATGTGCTTCAGTCCCCATCCCACTCTAGGTGGGACCTTCATAAGCTGCGATTAGAGTGTTCAAGAAAACAAAGCGAGCTAGGTGCAGTAGCCACGCCTGTAATCCTAGTGACTCAGGAGGCTGAGGAGGAGAATCACAAGTTCAAGGCTAGCCTGGGCAACTTAGTGGCCTCTCTAAAGCAACATAGAAGGGGTGAAGTTATAGCTCAATGGCAGAGCACCCCTAAGTTCAATCAATATAAATACTGCAAAAAAGAAAAAATTGGAAAAAAAAAAAAAAAGAATTTCTATGGTTGAAAGTTAGAGGTCACACAATGGGTATTAGAGTGGAGCCAACCCGGGAGAGAATGAGGGATGAGTGACCTGAAAGCAGAAGCAAGCACAGTGGTTGAGAGGCTAAGATGCCTGACGCACAGTGGGTGCAGGTACATTCAGGGAGCACACCCTGCGAAGGAAGCTGCAGAGGAAAGCTACCCTCTGCAAAACAATGGCAGGCCTGCTGACTGTCCTGGGGGAAGCCAGGAGAAGGGCTTGGGGACGTGTAGGAAGCCACAGTGCAGCCCAGGGCAAGAGACAGAGGCAGGAGAACCACACGTTCAAAGCCAGCCTGGACAACCTGCCTCAAAATTTTAAAAAAATATTTAAAGGGCTGGGGACAAAGCTCAGTGACTTAAGCACTTGCCTAGATGCTTGAGGCCCTGGGTGCTATCCCAATACCCCAACATATGAACATGCAGAATAGGTATGTATTGAACATCACATGGCACTCCACAAATTTGTTAAACCTTTACATTTATATATATATACACATACATCAGTTAAAGAAAAAAAAAAAAAAGGAACAGAAAGGCAAGAAACCAAAGAAGCAGAGTGGTCCGCGTGGCCTTTCTTGTGGCATGGCTCACCTTGTCATCAGCCTTTATGGACCTTAGCCTCATGGTGAGCTGGAAGCGCAGAAAGTTGTTGGTGCCGATGGATTGGAGTTCCAGCAGCCTGCACAGTGCCACCAGTTGCGGTCGTGTGAGGTTATCCAGAGTCAGCTCATCCTCAAACAATTTGGAAAACCGCATGATTTCCTCATTGCTGGGTCTTTCTCCTGTCTCCCGGATCTGCAGCAGGAGCAACCCAGACGGCTTATCCACTTGGTAAGTTCTAAGAGCTCTCCTGTCCCCACCCCAGTCTCAGGACACAGCAGAAGTGAAGAACCAAGGGGGGGGTCAGGGTGCAGAGGCCCTGGACCACCCACCTCTTACCATACTTCTATGGGGAGCCTCTCACGCCTCAGGAACTCAGTGTCAACTGAGCCTGCCATGGATTCTGATACACACGGCAACTACTGGCCCTGTACCTTTCCTGCCACCATTCACTGGGAAAGGGGACCTAACCACCAATTGCAGAGGCAGTGCCCTGGGTCCTAATGCAGAACCCCAGCTGCTCAGTGCTGAGAAGAGGGCACAGCTGTGTGCACCTGCTTTTCCCTCTGAGAGAGTCCAAGTACAGGGGAATGGGCTGCCACTTGAGCCTGGACTGCTACTATCCATGTGCCTGCCCTCTAGGAAGCAGAGAACCTCAGTTCAGACCAGTCTGGCCCGCACCTCCTCCCATACAACAGATAGGCTTAGTCTCTATCAGGAGTGAGCTGGGCTGGTCCCCAACAGAGGTCAGGGAGTAGAACAGCCAGACCTGGCACCCCCAGGAGCTTGACTCAGATCAAAAGGACCCAGACTAAGCCACACAGGATATCACCTAGAAACAGTTTCAGGGGTTCCCCAGGGGGAAGGCCAAATGCAGCATCCCTCAACCCAGGCTACCACAGGCAGGTCCTTCTCTGGAGCTGCAGCCCACCAGAAGCCCCACCTCCCTTCTAGCTCCCACTTGTCCCCACCCTCTCCTGGGCCTCTAAAGCGCGGCTGCTTGCAGCTCCTTGCAGAACCTACCTACTCAACAGTTCCATAGCTATACCTGCCTCTTCCCCAAAGATGACATCTCCAAGGTTGCGCTGGGGTGAGCACACTTTTCTGTAAAGGCCACAGAGCAGGTATTTCTGCCTTTGTAGCTGCAGACTTTGCTCCTCTGTGCTGCAGTGCAAAGCACCAAACAACACATAAGCAAGGGCCAAAGCCCAATGACACTGTCTGGTGGAGGCTTTCTGAGAACCTCAGACACAGTCTTTTTGCCCTATTTTGTATTTTATTTAGAGACAGGGTTTCACTGAGTTACTGAGGCTGGCTTTGAACTTGTGATCCTCCCTGCCTCAGCCTTCCAAGCTGCTGGGATTATAGGTGTGCGCCACAGCACCTAGCTTCAGACAGTCTTCAGACTTCAAAAAGCAACACAAATCTCTCAAGCTCGACCCCAGAGACCCTGTCGATAGCACTCCCTCTCCCTTTTCAGCTCCTGCTGCCGTCACCCAGGCTCTGACAAGACTCTAGATAGCACCAGGCAGAGTGGCTCAGCCAAACTACCCACCATACCATAATCTCAGGTCTTGGGTTCCTTGTCTATGATGTTCTCCCTTCTCTGAGTGCTGCAAAGCCAGGACATGAGCAAGTGATTCTGGAGACCAGCAGAGTCTCCTTGTCAAACTCCCTAAAGCACCAGCCAGCACTGCCTGGCAGCTCCGCTCTGTTGAGTGTAGCCAAAAGGAAGGAAGAGAAGGGAGGAAGCAGCTGCCAAGGCTGGAGTGCTCTGCAGCTCCACCTAGCCTTGGACTGATGGAGAGTCCACGGGGCTGAGGCACACAGCACCTTCTGGAAAAATGCAGAGAAGTCTTTGGTGGCGTTTCCCTTGGCTGCCTTGTTCTTCAGGGCCATCTCCTCAATCGTGTCTTGTAGGAACTTGGCCAGCTCCAGCTTGACCCGTAGCTCCTTCTTCAGCCTCTCCTCCTGCAAGGGCAGAGAGAGGGCTGGGCAGAGAAAGGGCTGGGCTTGACCTGGCCGCTGCCCTCCCACATCCCACCAGCTCCCTCTACTCCAGGCCACAGCTTCAGGAGCCTCCTCCAACTGCCATCACCCCTGTAAAACAAACATCTCACACTTCCATCAGGCTCCCCCAAGCTCCCCAAGCTCTAATACACATTTCGTACAACAATGCTTATTCTCATCTAAGTGCAATACATTCTGAAACAATCTCTTCTATTTCATGGCTTTAAAAATATATACATCTTTGTGTGACTCCCTAGAGCAGGGGTTGGCAGGCATGTTCTTCACTGCCAGACAGTGAAGCTAACACAACCACTTCACTCAAAGGGGCCTCACAGAGGCTCCCAGACAGAACACACATGACAAGGTATGGAGGACCCTGAGCCTTTGTGGATGACAAGACACCTCATCCTCATGTGATAGTCACAAGCAACATGGCTCTGGTGAGGAACTTCAGACTCATTTTTAAACGTGTTTATGACCATGATGTCCTCACCTTGATGGACTGGGTCTCAAAGGTGGATGGCAGCATGTTGGGGAAGAGCTTCACGGCCACAGGCAGCAGAAACTCCATAAAGGGTACCACCACGAAGACCAGGAAAGGGACCAGTCTGAAGAGGTCAGCACAGATCCGGAGAAACTGGAGAGAGGAGGTCTCTATCAGCGGGGGCAGAGAAAGATGCGAGCAGGAGCAAACAGTGGGAGCATTTCTGTCATCACTTACAAGGACAACCATGGGCTTTGGCTCAGGATCTCCAAGTTCCAAAACCACTTAGCAGATATCTCCTGAAACCCATTTCTTTCTTGACAGTCAAAACCACATGCCAAGCATGCTTGTGATCCCAGCTACTCGTGGCAGGCTGAGGTGGGAGGATCACAAGTTCCATCCTAAGCAAGACCCCATCTCAAAATAAAATAAAAAGGAATAGGAATGTAGCTCAGTGGTAGAGCACCTGCCCTAGCATGAGGCAGGCTCTGGGTTCAATCTCCAGCACCACAAAACAAAACAGCACATCCCTACCACCACCCAAATCTACATGCCAATTGTCTTCGGAAAGTGGTATATGGGGGTAGCTCACAGGCCAGGTACACTTGGCACATGTCATGGAGAGACAATGAAAGGCCCAAAAAATATCTCTGATAGAACACACATTGACTGCTCCATTGTGAGCCAGCCACTGAGGGGGACACCCCAGGCTTACAAAGATAGGTCTCCTCCCCACACTGGTGCTCCAGAGCTCTTCCCCATCTCTGTACCTGCCACCTGAAGCCAGAGAGAAGCCTGCTTTCTTGCACTCCCATGCTCTTTATTATTCAAAAAGACTCATGGGTTCCTTTATCTTTTCACTTGCTCTCACTCTCAAATTGTCCCAGTCTGGACAGGGGCATATCCTTCAAGATGGTACTCATTTTGTCTTGATTTTGCTTTTTTTTTTTTTTTTTTTTTTTTTGGTATTCCCCATTAGTTTTAAATACTGGGGTTAAAGCAGTATTTTACCACTCAGGTAAAATTTGCATACCACAGCATTCATCAAGTTGTAAGTGTACAACTCAGGGATTCGTGGTAAATTTACAGATTCCATTGAAACCACCACCCAAACACAGATTTATATTTTCACATGCCAGAAAGCCCCAAGTGTTCAGCAAGGATAACTCCATTTTGCTCTACAAAATGGACATATTCTCTCTGGACATTCCAGGTATGTGCAGCACACTGAGCTCTTCTGCACCTGGCTTCTGGGATGAGGTGCACCTTCCCTCCCTGCTCCCAGTGCAGCTGCTCTGAAGTCCTCTTTGTCTGGCCAGGGCTAGCCAGTGTGCCTTCTCTGTTCTTGACTTCTTCCAGTCTGTTTGGGTTGTGTATTTTGAGGGAGCTCCCAGTCTGCGTGTACCCTGCTCAAGCTGAGCAGCTCCTCACGATAAAGCAGGAAATCATCTGATCATCTAATGCAGATGCAGACGATGCATCATCTGATGCAAAAGAGCACCTGATGAAAATGTGTCTTTTCCTGATAATTTTACAAAAGCTGCTCAAAACTAATAACTGATATGATACATCTGCAAAATAATCCTAGTGGCTCAAAAGGCTGAAGCAGGAGGATTGCCAAGTTTGAGGCCCTAAGCAACTTAGTAAAATTAAGTTGAGACTCACTAAATTTTAGGCTCAGAATAAAAAAATTTAAGGTTGAGGATATGGCTCAGTGGCAAAGCATCCCGGGTTCAATCCCCTGTAGTTAAAAAAAAGGGGGGGGGGCAGTGGCACATGCCTATCATCCCAGTGGCTTAGAAGGCTAAGGCAGGAGTATCGCAAGTTCAAAGCCAGCCTCAGCAATGGCAAGGCACCAAGTAATTCAGTAAGACCCTGTCTCTAATTAAAATACTAAATAGGGCTGGGGATGTGGCCCAGTAGTCAAGTGCCCCTGAGCTCAATGCTAGGTGAGATAAGCTAGACACAAGGTCAAATTTTGTGATTCCACTAATGGGAGGAAACTAGAATCCTCAATTCCAGAACCAGGAAGTGCAGTAGTGGCTGCCAGGCAGCTGCTTGAACAGCATCTCATGTTCTGCTCTGGCATGGTCACTTGTGTCCTAGAGGCTCAGAAACCCACCTTTTCCTGCTGGTCTCTGTAAGGCCCTGGTTCTCAAAACCAGAGTCCCAAATGACTCCCCAAATGCAGCTATTCTATACTGACCCTCTAGGCTTATCTGTTATCCTCTACTCAACACTATGAGCAAGTACCCAACAGTGACATGTGAGTCACACACTTCAAATGTCTTCCACTTAAAACAATGTTCATGGGGCTGGGGCTGTAGCTCTGTGGCAGAGTGCTTGCCTAGCACATGTGAGGCACTGGGTTTTATCCTCAGCACCACATAGAAATAAATAAACAAACCCATAACACTTTGCTCAAATCAAAATTACCTATGAGATCCTAGGAAAATCCAGACAGGCTCTACAGACCCTCTCCTTAGTGCAAGTCACAGGGGACCTGGCCCCCAGCCCCACATTCCTGCTGACACCTGTCTGGTCTTTATGTGGCTGTTCCAAAGTGCCTCCCCCTCTTTTTCCTTTAAGACTCATCTTTTTCAGTGAAACAGCTAAACTGGAACTCAGGCAGAATGGGAAGGTAGAGGAGATGGAGGGGGCCAGGCCACAAAGCAAGGGCTTACTCATTAAGCACCTGACACATGCTAGCAGGGTAGCTCTGAAGCTCTAGTGTGACCCTCTCCTGTAAATGATCCCTCTGCTCCCTTCCAAATTAGCACCCTGTGAAAAATTCCAGCCAGGTAAACAAAATAAAACAAAACCCTCTGTTCTCAATGAAGTATAGAATTAGAAGCTGGAATTACTCTCTTCAGGAACAACTCCCAAGGTCATCAGGTAAAGTGCTCCTCTGCTCACTGTGGAAGGCTTTGTTGCCCAATTCTGGGCAGACTGTCCGAGCAAAGGAATTCTGCATCTTTCCTTGGCTGCTCTAAGCAACTTAGTAAAGTCTCAACTTAATTTTAGTAAGTTGTTTAGGGCCACTGCTAACACCTGGGAACACGCTCAATAGAGAGGAACTGGAAAAAAGAAGGAAAGAGAGCATGGACTATGACTTCACTTACTTCACAAAGAACAAAAGGCCTGTGGCATAACCATTAACTCGAACACTCTGCTTTGGAAGAAGGGTTTCTATGAGAGATCAAGTCACCACTGGGCATGCGAGAAGTCCAGAGGAGAGGAGCAACCCATCTGCCACAGCCTCCTGACCTTGGTCCCTTCCTTTTGGTCATGGTTGTAGGGAATGCCCGGATGCTAAGTCAGGGTGGGGAAGCTCTCCTACCCCTGATGCTGCAGAAACACTGTGCCTGCAGGCTCACACTACAGACACTGGCAACAAAAAACTGTTTGTGAGATCATCCCACTCTTATGCCTGCCCGGTGCCAGCCAAAAATTAAAGCCAGGGTCACAGCACCTCTGAAACCCCACGCTTTCAGGCACATTTTAACACCAAGATGCTTGATGTCCAGTTAGAACGGGCTGAATTTATCCATCAGAACATATATTTCAAACAATGCTTGCATATTTTTTTAAAAGAAAACTTTTTGCAAAACACAGAGCAATAAAATAACTTTTTAAGCATTTATAAACACAAAAGCAGAATTACAAGTACTTGCTATATGGCACATTTAAGCACAATTATCTTTAAAAAGGCAGAGGATGATTTAAACATTATACAATGTGTATGTGTATTGAAACATCACATGGACTTCCTAAATAGGCATAATTTTTGCTTTTATGTATCAATTTTAAAAATACATGTTTTTCAGAAAAGATCAAAGATACTGCTAAAACATGGATAGGATTCAAACATGAGACCTGAAACAATAAGCTAGTTTCCTATCACAGGCAGACAGGAGAACAAATATTCCAAATCAATACATGGACACACACTCCAAAGGAGATGAGATATGGAGGTGCCAGTGGACTGAGAAACCAAAATCCCTTTTCTTGCCCTTGTACCCTGCTGGAGGGCCAGGAAGAATTACTGGCATCCAAATGCTCACACCAGAAGACTAGAGGCCTCAGGTTCCTGGTGAAAGAGTCTGTGTGCCTGAGCTCCCACCCCAAGTTGTATCACCAAGCTCATGAGGACTCCCCTGCTACGTGGACACACAGCTGACAAATACCCAAAATCCTTATCAGTTATCATTTTACAAATGCCCACCTCAGTTGCAGGCATAAACCATTTTCTATTTCTGCAAGCCCAATGCTCAACTGCTGGAGATAGCTGGACGGGAAGGAACATGCAGACACTTGGCTGCACTTGTCAGTGGAAGGCCCTGAGGTCCTATGTATCTGGAGTGGTCTCGTGTTTCACATGAGAGGTTTCAGAGTGGAGCCTGTTGGCACAAAGGCTCCAAGACATACCGAGAATTAGCTATGGGGCAGCAAGCCTACACAGGAAGAATACAGGAAGCAGGGTCAGGGCGAGGGTGGAGCATGTGGCAGGATAGTTTCTGGGAAGGCTCTGGCTTCAACCAGGGAAAGGGGCCCACAGAGCACTGAGCTTGAGCCCACTTCCCATTTTTTTTGGTATAGGGATTGTACCCAGGGACACTTAACCATTAAGCCACATCCCCAGCCCTTTCCATATTTTATTTAGAGAGAGGGCCTCACTGAGTTGTTAGGGCCTTGCTAAATTGCTGAGGCTGGCTGTGAACTAGCTATTCTCTTGCCTCAGCCTCCCCAGCTGCCGCTGGGATTACAGGCATACACCACCACACCCTGCCTACTTCTGTTTTAAAAGGACTGTTGTTGTAAAAGCATGGAGACAGACTGCAGGGCTCGTAGGCCACAGTTTCGGGCAGGATGGGTGGTGGGGTGGGGAGCACTCAGACTAGGGCTGCTATAGAACAATGTAGGTGTTGGGAGCTGCCAAGGCTTTGGCCTAAGTGCCAGCGAGGGTGGGCTGCCATGCTGAACTGATGGCAGCTGGAGGCTGCCAAGAGATATTCAGGAATGGGCAGGGGGAAGACTGGGGTTTGTTTCAGACATGCATGCTCCGAGTGGATCTCTGAGACCACACACGGGGAAAGAGCAATAGGGCAGTGGGATGTAAGCAGCATAGGGGCAGGGCCCAGGCTGGACACACATGGGGGTATCAGCCACAGGGGCAGAGCTGAGTGATTGGACCTGCTTTCCTTGGTCCTCAGGGCAGAGGGTGCTATGCAAGGAGGCACCAGGCAGACGTCATCTGGGCCACACGACCAATGATCCCTGAGGTATCTCACTGACCCTAGTGGGAGGTGACAAAGGCACTTGCTGACCAGGAAACAATGCAAGACAAGCCCCGGGTCTACACTACCAGACACCAGCCAGTGTGCCCCACTGTAGGGCCATCCCAGACCAGAAGGGCCTCAGGAGCAGCATGGGGTCCTGTACCAGAGAAAGGAAGTTGCCCAGAAAGTGGAAACAGAATCAAGCCTGGGTCAGGAGTAAGGGGCTGAGCTGTGACCAGTTACCAAGACAAGCATTTGGTGAGCTGGGGCAGATGATTTGGGACTCTGCAGGATCTCTGCAACTTCCCTATAGACGAAAATCATCCCAAAGTTAAAGGTTTATTTAAAAATTAATAAATAGTGGGGACCACAAAAGGTAATGGGAACTCCCAGAAGCTGGGAACAATGAAGTGCTCTTGGGAGGAAAGACTGAGCAAGCAGGAGAAGCTGTACCTGGAGGGGGATCTCACACAGGCTCCCTCCATGGCCTCTAAGATCCCACAGCTCCCACTGCACCACAGGGGCGAATGCAACATCCACACTGGAGAAGCTGACTCAACACACAGACTGCACAGGGTTCCCACGGACAAGACCATGCTGCAGATGAACTGACAGTTCAAAATCACAAAACACACATCATTCACTGTAGCCAAGGTCCACAATAAAGAGCAGGATTCATCTCCCACAAAAGTAAGAAAATGAAAATACTGAATTCATGCCAGGAGACAAATGTAAGTATACTTAAAATTGTAAATAAGTACACTTTAAATTGTTGAAGACTTAAAAAGATGAACTAAAAACAAAAAAACAAAAAAATAAACAAAAGCCTATCAAGAGATGGACATTATCATCCAAAGTACATGTATAAAGATGTGAATGGTGTGAATATACTTTGTATACAACCAGAGATATGAAAAATTGTGCTCTATATGTGTAATAAGAATTGTAATGCATTCTGCTATCATATATAAATTAAAAAAATCAAAAAACTCAAAACTTAATAGAACTTCTAGAGGTAAAAATATGAGCATTGAAAAGAAAACTAACAGATGCATTAAAAGATTATTTTAGCTGAAAAAAGAATGAACAAGATAGAAAAGAAGTATTTAGGTGGCAGCCCTGAGAGACAAAGATAGACAACAGGAAAAGGGTACAGAGTTGCATGCCTATAATCCCAGTGACATGGGAGGCTGAGACAGGAGGATCCCAAATTCTAGACCAGCCTGGGCAAATAGTAAAGCCTTAAGCAACTTAGTGAGACCCTGTCTCAAAATAAAAAGGGCCGGGGATGTAGCTCATTGGTAAAGTACCCCTGGGTTTAATCCCCAGAACAAAAAAAAAAAAAAAATGAGTGACAATGGTAAGAGTCTTTACCTTTTTTGTAGTGGCAATTGAGCCCAGGCGTGTTCTACCTCTGAGCTACATCCCCAGGCCTTTTATGAAACTTTTATTTTGAAACAAAGTCTTGCTAAGTTTACTAAGTTGCCCAGGTCAGTCTCAGACTTACAAACCTCTTGCCTCAGCCTCTGGAGTTGATGAATTACAGGTTTGCACCACTGTGTCCATCTTGTTTTTTTGGAAATGGGAGTCTGGCCTCCGACTATTGGGCTCAAGTGATCCTCCCCATCTCAGCCTTCTGAGCAGCTGGGACCACAGACATGCACCACCATGCCCTGTTTAGGAAGAACTTCCTTGGAGCCAGGACTAAAGGAGTGGTGTAAATGCCAGCAGGACTTCTGACAGTCCAGCATAGATGTCGATCAGTAAAGAGACACTTCCCCAGAGGAACACCGTGGCACTGGGGGAGAAGAGCCACAGCCACACAGTGTGGACTTTTCAAGGAACAGCAAGGAGGCACTGGGAGGGAACTGGGTGCTGGTACTGAGGTCCTGTCACAATTCGATGGTGGTATTATGGGGATGTCCCCACTTTTGTAGATTTATATTTAGCTATCAATGTACCTTTATTTATTTTTTTTGTGGTGCTAAGAATCGAACCCAGTGCATCACATGCTAGACAAGCACTCTACCACTGAGCCACAACCCCAGCCCCGTTTCAGAGGTTTTACTGATATTTTCCTCACCCAAAGCAGCAGAAAGCAAGTCCCAACGAGGTTTTGAAAGCAATCTCTGGGTGAAGCCAAGAGCTTGGTGCGTCCCCTTTACCTGCCTGCGCTCCCGGCGGGTCAGGGTGTGGCCGTTGAGGATGCGCCAGAGCATGCGTGCTGCAATCTTGGTATCGATCCAGAGCAAACGGAAGCCATGGTAGTAATGCTTCAGCTCATCCAACACCTTCTGCCCAAGAGACTTCTTCACCACCACCTCAGCTGGTGGGCTGTACACAGGGCCACCTTCCTCCAGCTTCTTATTCTTGTCCTTTAAGGATTTGAGGGACTTCTCCACCACAGAGTCATCACTAACGGGGGGTGATGAGTGCCAGCCTCGAATAGAAAGGTACCGAGGTCCCGTAACAACCAAGCCTGCTGAAGTGGGGGTCCATGGCACTCTTGCTGCTGTGCGTGGGTGCTTGGGCCTCAAAGTCCAAACACTGAGGGGCTCATCTCTGAAGCAGAGGTACACAGGGTGGGCTGGAAAGCAGCAGCCAGATGGAATATTCCTTGAAAAAGGAAAAAGGGAAAATGGCAATGAGGAGCCAGGTGCAGTCTGTGGCTGCCCAGCAGCACAGAGAATCACAACCATGCACTAAATCCCACGTACTTCCTGAGACCTGAGACCCCCAGGAACCCTTAGGAGGGCTTGGGCATAATAGCAGAATGATGTGTGTCCCCAGGTGGGCCTGTTCCACATCCACCAGTATCTAGGTTCACAGGTCCCTAGAGAGATATAACAGCAGGACAGACATGCATAGAGTGGCATAGTGACCCCAGGACTCAACCCAACCTCTGGGCACCATTAACTTAAAGAGGTATGATATGCTTCTTTGGGATTTGAGGAACAGAGTTAAGAAGTCTGTCTAGTTTAGAGGTCCTCTCCCCTAACAAGTGACTTTTGATTAACAGGTTCTGGAGCAAAAGCACAAACTCAAAGACAGCCAAGCCAAAGGCCTAAGGCCCCTACTCACTGGGCTATAGCACTGGCCACCCCTGCCTAGCTATCGACAGCTTGTGCCCTGCCTGGCTCATATCCCCGCCTTACCTCCACTGTTGTCTCGTCACAGTGGTGTCCTAAATCTGAGGAGCTGAGAGGAGAGGCATGCTCCTTCCCCACCCAATGCAGGTTACACGGGGCCAGAGCTGGTGAGGGTTAAGTGTTAGCCAAACTTCTCAGACTTCTGTCAACAGTGAGTCCTGCCCATAGGTTTGCCCACTGCATCCACACACAAATCAGACAGGTCAGGAGGGCCACTGCAGTCTCAGGTCTCAGGAAGTACAAGGCCTGCCCCAGAGCCTGAGGTTGTATACATCACCTCTGTTCCCCATGTGGAGCTGTTATGCCATCTGCCATCCAACGTGGGACAACTGGCCTGTACAGTTCTATTTCAGGTTTATCATCTCCTACTTATCTTGTCTGGCAAATTAGAAGCCTCTCCCATGGCTTGAGGACAGAGCCACCTGAGTGGCCATAGGCTCCAACCCACCCCAGAGGGCTGTCATTCATATATATATGAATGACACACACACACACTATCCTAGTTTCTTTCCATCTCTAGTCATTTCTACATCTGACTAGACACCAGAGTGAGGGCCATGACCGTCTGGGCTCAAAATCAGGCTCCACTACTTACTTCTGTCTGATCCTGACCAAGTAACTTCAACTCTAGGCTCTGGGAGCTTCCTTTGGAAGTACATGTGAATATGTGCCTAGTACCCCAAATAGGAAATGGCTGTGGCAATGACTATTCCATCAAACTAGTAGATGCAAGATGGGAACCTCTAGAATTGCTAGGCTTAGAGGTTGGCTCCTGCAGGACCACCAGGGTGCACCTACCTGCCTTAGCTTGCAGCAGGTGGAGGGCAGGTCCAGTGGGGGCATTGCTCTGCCAGCACGAAACACACTGGGCACAGGCACTGGCTGTGGACCTCTCTAGGAGCCCTCCAGGATCCGTCTTCCCTCAACTACCGACTTGAAAGTCTAGCACTGAGCTCACAGAAAGCTTCTGAAGATGGTGTGATGAGACAAAAAAGTACAGGGGCCACACCATGACACTGGTGTGGTGAGCAGAGGGTGTGTACCTCCCTCGGTGTGTGTGGGCTCTCCTCACTGTTTCACCCAAGCGCCTGGAAACCATCCCTTGAATTCACCATCCTGAGCCACAGTGTTGCTGAGGATCAGGCCACAGAGAACGTGGCAGAGCCCACTCAGGCTCAGAGAACCACTTGGCCACGTTTCTCGTCATGTGTGGATGGCATCAGTGCCTACATGTGGAATACATGTCATTCCTCTCTCCATCATGCTTAATTATACAGCTTTCCAACATTTGATTAACAAGGCTTCCATATGTCAGCAGTTTTTTAAAGGGGCAGCCAACAGACAAAGATGAAGAGATTTTAAAACAGACAAAGCACAGAAGCTCATGGCATATCTGGTTTTGGGACACCCCCACAGACCTGGCTGTGTTCAAGCTCAGAGAGCTCTTACTAATAATCTAGCCAGGAAGGTTTACTGAGGCCGGTTTCAAATTTGGGATCCCCCTGTCTTAGCCTCCTGAGCTGCTGGGATTATAGGCGTGCACCACTGTGCACTGCTACATCACATTAAAACATTTTTTGATCAACACAGAACTTAGCCAGCAGCTGAGACAGCACCATCCAGGAAGGCCAGTCCAAGAGGCCCAGCTTTTCACCACGCTATCACTGACCTCCTGCTTTTCTCTTCCTTGATAAATCACCTGTAAAATGGGGGAACCTTGCTGAGCAAATGCAACATCTCAACAAGAAGCAGACAGTAGACAGCTGGTAGGAGGCCTGCTTGGGCACAGTACACACTCCAGCACTGCTGTGAAGCTGTTTGCTTACCTGAGGATGCAAACGCCAATAACCACAACCAGACACCCTATCTTCGTTTCCAGAAAAGAAAAACCAAGGAGTGCCTTGCAAAGAAGCAGCATCTCTGAGCCCTACCATGTCAGATGCACAGTCACTTGGGGAGTAAGCATGGGGTCCCAGACCTACTCTCCTGTCACAATGTGTTCTTGACTTCTGTCAAAATTTGTAAAAATGCCACAAGTACAAAGGCCTACAGGCTGCTCCCAAGGAGACGACTGGCATAAGGCACTCCCAGAACCTCCTGCCATGGCTGCCCTCAGACAGGCACAAAGTGAGGCAATGAACCAAGGTCAAGCCAGGGAGGACATCAACCAGGACATGTTGCCCAGTTCTTCAGGGCATAATGCTAACAGGGGCTAAGAAATCCCCAATAAGAAAGAACAAAGAAAAGAGGAATGACATAGCAACAGCCACCACCACCAGGAAGGATGACTCCAGAAGCGCAGGGCAACTCTGAGCCCCGTGCTTACAAAAATTCCACATTAAGATGTGAAACTACTGGTTCCCCTCTGCTGGGGGACTAGAGAACATACACAAACAAAGTAACCAAGAGGCCCAGTGCATTGCTCCAGCCTGAGGCCTGAGACTGTGAGCCTGGAAAGCAATGTTGCTATGTGCCAAGGACACATACTACAGGAACATTTGCCAGGGGCCTGGATGCACCTGGCCATCAGCATAGTGCTATTTCCCAAGCACATCTCACTGGCATTCATGCCACGTGGAAATGCAGGACAGAAAGGGCCCTCACCCCAAATCAAGTGTTCCCACCATGGGGAAAGCCCCACTGGGTTGCAGGATGCTTGTTGCTCGCTGCATAAATGCCCACTGCCTGTGCAAAGATGGCGTGCTGCCTTGCTTCCCTCACTTCCATAATTAAGGTCAAAAGCTACTCAGGAATGTCCCAATGCTGTGCTGGATGGAAAGTACTCCACCTACTCCCCATCAGGGGCCTGGGCCATTTCAATCAAAGACTATCCTAGGCTGTAAAATAACTGCCAAACAACCATACCAATGGCTACCACTCACAATGACTTTTCTGGGTGTGATTCAAGATTTCTTATTCTGTGCAAATTGAAAAATGAAAGCTCTTTGCTGCTCACCGGAAAGTGCTAATTTGAAATATGAGTTCATCTAAACAGCTTTACCATTTTTCATTAAGTAAATCTCTTTTAAAAATTTATTAATAAAGAATACATTTTAAATTTTAATATGAACCTTAAGTGCTAAAAATGTCCCTTCCCAATAAAAATACTTGAATAAACAGCCATGGCAAAGAATACTGAAATCCAAAGCTATACTACAGGCAATGAGCACTAGCCCCTGTTCTGCTGCTATGATGGTGCATGACTGACTATAGCTGTCCTAAGGCAGAACTGGATGTGCAGGCAAGAACTGAAACCACTCGCACTGGAGGCTGGGGTGGAAGAGGCAACACTGTTGTCTACCAGCAAGCTCATGACCCTACCTGAATCTGTGCTGCCATGTGAACCAAACTGGAAGTGAACACAGTGGTGCCAAGCGGCCAGACTCAACAACATCACACACAGCAATGCCACAAGTGCCAGCAGCAACCACTTGGAAAGGTAATAAAAAAGAAGCTGGGGGGCTGGGGATGTGGCTCAAGTGGTAGCGCGCTCGCCTGGCATGCGTGTGGCCCGGGTTCGATCCTCAGCACCACATACAAACAAAGATGTTGTGTCCGCCGATAACTAAAAAATAAATATTAAAAAATTCTCTCTCTCTCTCCCTCTCTTTAAAAAAAAAAAAGAAGCTGGGCACAGCGGCACACACTATAATCCCACGGCTTGGGAGGCTGAGGCAGGAGGACTGCAAGTTCAAAGCCAGCCTCAGCAAAAGCAAGGTGTTAGGCAACTCAGTGAGACCCTATCTCTAAATAAAATGCAAACTAGGGCTGGGGATGTGGCTCAGGGGTTCGAGTGCTCCTCAGTTCAATCCCTGGTACCTCCCTCCACAAAAAAGAAAGGTAATATAAAAGAATGGCATGTCTTTTTCTGAAAGAGGAGAGAAAGATCTTAATAAAACAAAGTAGAGACTGGGCATGTAGTTCAGTGGCAGGCCACTTGCTTTGCATGAATGAGACGCTATCTCAAAATAAATAAAAACACCTGGTTCAAACCCCAGTACCAAAAAAAAAAAAAAAAAAAAAAAAAAAAAA
>NW_026000108.1:1335649-1336978 GCF_001458135.2 Marmota marmota marmota
CCAGGGCTGGGGATGTGGCTCAAGCGGTAGTGCACTCGCCTGGCATGCGTGCGACCCGGGTTCGATTCTCAGCACCACATACAAACAAAGATGTTATTTCCACTGAAAACTAAAAAATTAATAAATAAATATTTTTAAAAAATGTTTTTTTTTTTTTTAAAAAAAAAGTCATCCATTGAACCCAGGGGTCCTAACCACTGAGCTACATCCCCATCACTTTTTAATTTTTTATTTCAAGACAGGGTCTGGCTAAGTTGTCCAAATGGGACTTGTGACTTCAGCCTCCTGAGTAGCTGGGGTTATAGGTGTGCATTTATTCACTGACAATCTGATATTATAAAAGTTACTATTCCTAAGCCAGGAGCAGTGGTATACACTTGTAATCCCAGCGCTGTGGGAGAATGAGACAGGAGGATCACGAGTTCAAAGCCAACCTCAGCAACTCGGTGATAAATAAAATACGATACAGGGCTGGGATGTGGCTCAGGGATTGAGTGCCCCTGAGTTCAATCCCCAGTATCCCCCCCAAAAAAGTTACTATTCCTAGTGGTTTGATAAGTTTAATGATATTTCAGTCACAATCCCATAAATACTTTTTTAAAATTTTTTAAAAATTTTTTTTATTTTTATGTGGTGCCGAGGATCAAACCCAGTGCCTCACACATGCGAGGCAAGTGCTCTACCACTGAGCTACAATCCCAGCCCCCATAAAGACTCTTTTAGAACGGAAACAGCTGGCAAGTTCATCTAAAGGGACACTCAAGAACTCAGAGGAAGGCCTAGAAATGAAGGTCAAGAACCTGGTATCTAGACAAGCATCCACTAGAAAACTCACTAGGAAAAATGGCAGACATTGGAACTGCAGATGGACCACACTGGACCAATAATAGATGCCTGGGTAAGCTTTGAATTCCTGATCAGTGCACCTCTATCTCACACATGGGCAGATTCATGAGTCCCCATGAGAAGCACCTAGTCAGCACTGGGGTCAGTACTTTAAAATCAGAAACACACAGACTCCAGCTTCTTCTGAACCCAAAGAGCAGGCCCTACAGGGTCACATCTGCATGGCACCCTAGGTAACCACCACACTCCCAGCCACCCACAGACCTTAGAGTTGGCTTCAGAAAAGCACACTTCAGCAGGAATAAAACTGCTCTGTGTGCATACCTTAATGTTGCCATTCATCAGAAGACTTCATGTCAACAGTCCTGAGACTATGAAAGTGAAACTTAACTAATCCTGTACCTGCTGGGTTGAGCTGGTGGTGGAAGGCACAGACTGGATCATGCTTTTTTATGTCTTTTTTTTTTTTTTTTTTTTTTTTGA
>NW_026000108.1:1336993-1342372 GCF_001458135.2 Marmota marmota marmota
GCTCAAGCGGTAGCGTGCTCGCCTGGCATGCGTGCGGCCCGGGTTCGATCCTCAGCACCACATACAAACAAAGATGCTGTGTTCGCCGAAAACTAAAAAAATATATATATATTAAAAAAAAAAAAAAAAAAAAGAATTAAATCTGTCACTGGGTACAGTGGCACACATCTATAATCCCAGTGACTCAAGAGGCTGAGGCAGGAGAATCTCAAGTTCATGGTAGCCTCAGCAACTTAGCAAGATCCTGTCTCAAAATTTTAAAAAAGGGGGCTGGGGATATAATTCAGTTGGTAGAGTGCTTGCCTCACATGCACAAAGCCCTGGGTTCAATCCCTAGCACCACAAAAATAAATGAATAAAAAAAAAAGGGGGTTCGGGATGTGGCTCAATAATAGAGCACCCCTAGGTTTAATCCTGAGCACCCCACCCCATAAAATTAATAATCTCAAATGAACAAAACCCCCTGCAAACTCCACAGCTATAAGGAGTATCTAGTGGCACTGGTGTCCTGCTCTCTCCCACAGGAAGCAGGAAGCAGCTGGGTTATTGAAGGGAAAACAGATGAGCACCACTGTGGTGTCCTAAACTGAGAGCCTAGGAGGAAGAGAAGGTCTCCCTAACACAGGTAAGACCAGGCGGAGGCAGATGCCAGCAGAGACGACAGTGCAGGGCAAACAGCCACCTGGGGTAAGCCCATGTACAAAACAAGGGAATGTGGTTGCCACTTCCTCTAGGAAGCTCTTCTGGACTGGCCCACTGGTCTGGCAGCGGTATCACAACCTTATCTTAGACCTGTGACCACCTATCCACTATTGTTTGTCATATCACTAAACTGTGGGTGCCACAGGGAAAGGCTAAGTCCACCATGCCTGAGGTACATCCCCAGAGCCAGGTGCAGGGCCTGCTGGGGTCATTCCCAAGTCAGGATGCTCCTGAAGGACTGTGTTCAGGGAGAGTCTGCTCTGCGCCCACAGAAGATCCCAATACCCCAACTGATACTGCCAAACAGCATAGGGCATGATGACATGGGAAGCTGTGTGGAGCACAGAAAGACTACCATACCAGATCACCAGGACTGTGTGCAGACCGTAGGTGTGACTGTGCTAAAGCAGCTCATAAGAAAAAGGGCTGGGAGGGCTGCGGGTGTGGCTCAGTGGTAGAGCACTTGCCTAGCATGTGTGAGGCACCACATAAAAAATAAAGGTTTGGGGCTGGGGATGTGGCTCAAATAGCAGCGTGCTTGCCTGGCATGCATGCGGCCCGGGTTCGATCTTCAGCACCACATACAAACAAAGATGTTGTGTCCGCTGAAAACTAAAAAATAAGTATTAAAAAATCCTCTCTCTCTTAAAAAATAAATAAAAATTTAAAAATAAAGGTAATTGTTATTTTGTATACAACCAGAGATATGAAAAACTGTGCTCTATATATGTAATATAAATTGTAATGCATTCTGCTAAAAATAAATAAATAAAGGATCTAAAAGAAATAAAAACAAAAAAGAAAGTAGGATCTGCTCTTTCCCTGACAACGCAGGAGTTACCCACCACACTCAGCATTCTCAAGGAGACAGGTACAAAGTGATGAGTGTACTTACAGGCGGCTTATCAGCCCCACGGTGCTGGCACAACTGAGACAAGCACGATGCCGGTGTCCCAGACTACCTATGACAAAAACAAGGAAGAAGTAAGTGAACAGGTCCCAACCAGGCATCTGTGAAAGTCTGAGAGTAGAAACCCATTAAGTTTCTGGAAGCCTGGCTTCCAAGCATAGCTAAGTGAAAAGTCTCTCCAGTTAGGAAACAGGGTCTTAGGGCAGCCCTGAGGAGAAAGCCAAGCAGGCCAAGCCCTAGAGAAAGGCCACTGGGTCCCCGGCTTAGGACCTATAGTTCCCGCCTGTTGGGAACTCCTCCCTGCTAGCCTTGGCTGGCTTTGATGGTCAGGGGCCAAGGTGTACATGACCCCCAATGCACAGGCAGCCCTACAGATCAAGCAACAACCCCAGGGTGACAAGGGCTGAAGATTATAGGAAAAACCAACATGAAAAGGAAGCCGTTTCTTGGATAACAGCTGTGATGAGCGAGCATACAGGTCGTTTTTAGGGTTCAGACATGTTCTGATGCTTTCCCTACCTCACTCTAGTTCCCATAAGCATGTCAGAGGTCACTCACAGCACCATGAGGGTGGTGCCATCAAACTGCATGCAGGGGACAAGACAGTTGTGGGTGCAGTAGATCCAGGGGCAACAACCCCAGAAGGGCCAGCTCAGACTGTGCAGAGGCTAGGCAGGCAAGAAGCCAATAGGACTGAAGGGTGGCACTGTGAAATGCCATCTGGCCCAATCCTCCAGGCAGTGGGAGTGGCAGTAAGGACATCCACTTGTCATTTTATGTCATTACCAGGAGGCAAAACTCATGCTTCTATGGGAAGGGTATCTAATACCACCAAATGTCACATTTAGGACCTTAACCAGACTGGGGACAGTCTGGTTAGTAAGTTGGGAGCTGGGGATGTTGTTCAATGGTAGAGTACTTGCCTAGTAAGTTGGAGCTAGGCTCACAAGTGTTTAGTCAGCACAATTCATAATGTAAAAGATATTAGCTACATTCTTACATGCATCAAGCCCTACAAGTTAAATGTAAAAGTACAGGGTCATGAGCACATCTTCACAGCCCCTTCCTCTGTTAAGGTGCTGCACTTCCTCCCTGCCTGGCCACTCCCGTCCCACCAGGATTTGGCTCAGAATTCCCCACCCACCTAGCCCCAAGCCCATAGCCTAGGCAATGCTGTTTTAAGAGTTCCAGTCCCCACTTCCCCTGCCCTACGCAAACCCACTCTGAGAGCTATTCCAACTCTCCACAAAGACCCCTGGGGGAAAGGTCACCCAGGATGCCAGGGCTCAGGAGCCCATGACCCTCAGCAAGGGTGTCCAGGCTGCCTATACTTTTGCCCACTACAAATGTGGGTCCCACAGCCCCCTCAGTTTTGGTAATTTGCACAGAACCCAGCTAAGTGCTTCGGTCACTGTGACAGTGCATCACAAATGAGCGGCTAGAGGAAGAGGCATAGAGGGTCCTAAGCACATCAGGCTCCTTCACAGCCTCATTAAACAGGCACAACTGGACTACACCAATCTCCATATCCTTCCCTTCCCTGGAGATTGAGGCTAAAATTCCAACCCTCCAATCTCAGCCTGGCCAGCCCCACCTGCACTTTATACTTTGATCCAAGAAGGGACTTGTGAATAACAAAGCCACTACAGTCACACCCAGAAAATCCTGTCACTCCAAGAGCTTTAGGAGTTCAGTAACCAAGATCAGGCACAGACACCAAATATACATTTTTACTACACCACACCTTACTTCTCCTGGCCTCCAGAAGAATAAGCTCCCATGACAGGATCCTGACCTCCTCCTCTTCAGAGGTTTCCCAGGGTCTCCTGGGACCTGCACTTTGAAGAGCACCAAGAACTCCTCCTGACCCCTCAGCCTACTCCTCCATGGTCCTCCTGGGTTTAAACAACAGCACTGTGGGGCCTTGAGGCTGGATACTTCTCTCGCACTAATCCTTCAGATGGACTTCAAACACAGCAACTTTCTCCCAAAGAAAGCATGGAAAGGGGAAGGAGAGTACCAGACAAGCTCACCTTGGCCTGGGGATGAAGGTCAATATCAACAGTGATAATGAACAATGATAAATCATCTTGACAGTACAGAGGCTAGATAGGATGTGATGAGAACCACTTCATCTCTGTGCCCTACTCCTTCAAACACATTATCCTCAGTTTAAGTATGGGAAAAACATTTTTAAAAAATTGATGAGATGGGCTGGGGATGTAGCTCAATCGGTAGCGCGCTTGCCTGGCATGCGTGCGGCCCGGGTTCGATTCTCAGCACCACATACAAAGATGTTGTGTTCGCTGAAAACTGAAAAAAATAAATAAATAAAAATGTTTTAAAAAAAAAAAAAAAAAAAAAAAAAAAAATTGATGAGAGAAGCATTCTACAATATATCTAACCAGTACTCCTCAAAACTGTCAAGATGGGCTGGGGTTGTGGCTCAGTGGTGGAGCACTTGCCTAGCACATATGAGGCCCTGAGTTCGACCCTCAGCACCACATAAAAATAAATAATAAAAATAAAGGTACTGTGTCCATCTACAATTTAAAAAAAAACAAAACTATCAAGGTCATGGAAAACAAGGGATGCCTAAGAAAGTGTCACAATCTAAAGAGCCCTGACTAAATGAATGTGTCCTGAATGCGTCCAGGAGCAGAGAGAATATCAGGATAAAATATGTACAGAATAAAGAAAAAGTACATTATACTATATGCTGAATAAAGCATGGAAAAGAATAAAAATAATCTTAATACAGTATTGGCCTTAGCTCATTAGTTGTGACAGTGAACCACACTAACCAGGGATCTTAATAATGGCCTGTACTACTTCCAGGGGAATGTCACTTCAGGGCATTCAGGAACAGGCTTCCCACAGCCCAGCCCTGAGTCCCATTGGCTCTGAATTCCCTTGTTGGTTCTGCAGCGAACCATCTGCCTGCAGTGCAGTGTACAATACTAAAGAACATGTTCTTAATAAATAAAGAAAAATAACTATATATTTATTCCAAAACAAAAACATTCTGTTCTGGAATAAAAGCACAACAAAACGAAAAAGAAAAAAAAAAAGAAAGAAATCATCTAATTTTTAAGCCATAAACATGCTATAGAAATGCGAAGAGGCAGAAGTACTTCATCAGCATCCTGAACACATCAACAGGTACAGACAACTCTGACAGCAGAGGCGGCGGGAACTGGGCAGCTCCTGCGGTCCTCCCCACCCGCTCTCGTTGCTAAAAATGACAAGAACCGTGCCTGTCCTGGTGCACTTGTAATCCATAAAGCGTCCAGAACTGCATTTTCCCGGGTGTCTCACCCTCACTGGGTGACTTTTACCTTTATGGCAACCTTACAAACAGGACACAAACGCGGAAGGCCGCTGAAGAGCGGGAGCACGGGCCGCTGCCCGCAGCCAGCCCGCGCCCCACCCGGGCAATGGCGGGCGGGCGGGTGGTGCCCGGGCCTGCGGGCTGCTGACTCCGCGACCAGAGCGTGGCCACAGGGCACGCCGGTCCTCGAGAGTGGACGCCGCGCTTCCCCGCGGAGGGGGCACGGACACTTTTCCCACGCCCCCTCGGGGGACAGTGACCTGGAGCGACCCGGGCGACTAAGGTCAGAACGCCGCCGGGCGCCCCGCGGGCCGCACGCGGCGGGGGAGGCGCCCGCGCGGCCAGACCCGCGCACGCGGCACCCGGAGCCAAGCAGAGCCCCCCGAGATCCCGCGCTCGGCCCGGCCCGGGTACTTACCCGCGGGGCTGCGGCGCG
>NW_026000108.1:1343186-1348994 GCF_001458135.2 Marmota marmota marmota
GGGGTGGCGGCACCGCCAGGTTCCCTGCCGGTCACCCCTCCCTGTCCGCAAGGGAAAAGCCAAGCGCCTGGCTAGGCCTTCCAGTATCCCACCCAGAGCAGCTCTGGGCCCCCACGCCCGGTACCAGCACCGCTGACTGCTCCAGCGCGCGCGGGCTGGCAAAAGCTTCCTCCCGCCTAGCCTGCAGCCGGCCTCCAGCTCCAGAAGACAGTGACCTCAGCCCCACCGTCCCCTCCTGTCCTTAAGTTGGGGGTGGATGGAGTGAAGCAGGCTGAGAAAAGGTGGGGACCCGCGGGATGTAGGCCTTGGCCACTTTGGCCCTCCCCAGTAGGCCCCTTCTAACAGGCCTGCACCCCAATCCAGGGACACCAGGCGCTTCCTTGGGATTTCCCTCACTCTGACCACTTCCCCCGGCCTTTGCTCTCAGGCTCCCTGCAGAAGGCCTTACCCACCCTTTCCCTGCCCTCTCCATCTTTTTTTTTTTTTTTTTAAGAGAGAATTAATATTTATTTTTTAGTTTTCGGGGGACACAGCATCTTTATTTTATTTATTTTTTTTTGAGAATTTTAATATCTATTTTTTAGATTTCGGCAGACACAACATCTTTTTTTGTATGTGGTGCTGAGGATCGAACCCAGGCCGCACGCATGCCAGGCGAGCGCGCTACCGCTTGAGCCACATCCCCAGCCCCTTTATTTTATTTTTATGTGGTGCTGAGGATCCAACCCAGCACATGCCAGGTGAGCGCGCTATCGCTTGAGCCACAGCCCAGCCCCTGCCCTCTCCATCTTGTTCATGTGTATAAATTTAGGGCATGGTCCCTCTCTCTCTGCACTCTGGGTGTACAAGTGAGGAACTCCTGATCCCAGCCAGCTTCCTAGTCTTTGAGATGTTATTTGAAGCTCCCTCCCCTTCACCCACCTCTCCCAGCACAGCTCACTGGGAAAAAGGAGCCACCCTAGTCCTTTTCCCTTTAAGAGATGGCCCTGCGAGGGCCTGGAAGTCCCATCTCCCCAGGGAGGAGATGGTACTATTTATTTCAGGGCACTTTGAGGATGGTCATACTAAGTGTACCCATTTCAGTTTATAAAAATATAAACAGGCTGAGGCTGTGGCTTAGTGACAGGGCACTTGCCTAGAATGTGTGAGGCACTGGGTTCAATCCTTAGCACCACATACAAAAGTAAAAAAGTATGCTATCCATCTATAACTACAAGAGAAAAAAATTTAAATATAAAGAAGTTGTTTTTTTGTTTTTTTTTTTTTGGTACAGGTATTGAACCCAGGGGCACTTAACCACTGAGCCACATCCCCAGTCCCTTTTTGTATTTTATTAGGGTCAGGGTCCTGCTGAATTGCTTAGGGCCTTGCTAAGTTACTGAGGCTGGCTTTGAACCTGTGATTCTCCTGCCTCAGCCTGTAAACCCCTAGGATTACAGGCATGTGCCACTGCACCTGGCTGCATTGTACACTCTTAACACTCGTGAAGCCATGAAGGATGACCCTGACATGGTAGTCCAAGCTCAGAACCCTGCCCAGTCATTTGTTTTAGCACCATGGACTTTTTGTGTTTGTGTGTGAGCGCTGAGAATTGAACCCAGGGGTGCTTTACCATTGAGCTACATCCCAAACCTTTTTTTCAGACTGGGTCTCACCAAGTTCCTGAGGGCTTCATTAATTGTTGAGACTGACCAACGGTTCTCCTGCCTCAGCCTCCAGAGTTGCTGGGATCACAGGCTGAGCACCAGCTCACCTAACTTGATACCAAGGACTCTCCCACACTGTATGTGTCCTCCCAATGTTCCATGACCCTCGCTTAGTGTTTACACTGAGAAATCTGGTGGGATGTCCAGGGTAACACAGGCCCACTTAGGAAGGCATTAGGGAAGGGGCTCGGCATTTGGCTGGGGGATTTAGAATCAGGGTGCCACAGGAAGACAGCAAGGAAGGGCTGGGTGTGCTATCTTCAGGCCACACTTGGCTTCTTTTGTGTTTTGTTTTTGGTTTTTGGTGCTGGAGCTCCACATTCCAGGCAAGTACTGTACTCCTGAACCATATCTCCAGTCCCTACACTTGGGTTCAGGGCAGGTAGAATTGGATTTGCCTCTATTGAGTCTGTTTTGTGGTACTAGGAGTGAACCCAGGGGTTCTCTAACACTGACCTATACCCCCAGTCATTTTTATTTTATTGGTATCAGGATTGAACCCAATAGCATTTAACCACTAAGCAACATCCCCAGCCTTTTAAATTTTTTTTTTTTTTTTTTTTGGTACCAGGGGTTGAACTCAGGGGCACTCAACCACGGAGCCACATCCCCAGCCTTATTTATTTATTTATTTAATTTTATTTAGAGACAGGGTCTCACTGAGTTGCCTCACCACTGCTGAGGCTGGCTTTGAACTCACTATTCTCCTGTCTCAGCCTCCTGAGCTGCTGGGATTACAAGCATGTACCATCACACCCAGCTCTTTTTAATTTTTATTTTGAGACAGGGTCTCATTAAGTTGCTTAGGGCCTTGTTAAGTTGCAGAGGCTGGATTTGAACTTGTGATTCTCCTGCCACAGCCACTTGAGCCGCTGGAATTACAGTCATGCACCACTCCACTCAGCTTATTTGTTTTGAGCAAGGTCTCTAAATTGCTGAGGGTCTCACTGAGTGGCCCAGGCTGGCCTTGAATGTGGAATCGTCCTGCTTCAGCCTCCTAAATAACTGGGATTACAGGTGTGCACCACCATGCCTGGCTCCCTAGTGGGGTTTTCCCAGGAAGTGTGATAAAGGGAGAGAGGATCAGTGGAGTCAAGGGTATATGCAAGAGAGAGGCTGTAAGCCTTGTTTGAGAGACTTAAACTTGGGAAGGGAAGGACAGGAGGGCACAGTGAAAGGTGGCATGATCACTGGCCTGTGGGCTGAAAGGGGATTTGGAGCCAGGTACCAAAGTGAGTGAGCTGAGGAAAGGGATACTTACCACTGAGTGGTGGATGGCTGCAGCTTACTGGTGCAGGCTGCAACTAGAAGCCCCGACCCTCCAGGAGAAGAGCCTAAGGCAGGATGAAGAGCCAGGTTGCCCTTCTCCAGGTACATGCAGTTGAAGGAAGCAGAGAGCTATCTCCAGCCCCTTCTTGTGCCATTGGAATGACCTCCATACAGCGGTGTCTCCAGATTAGGGTGTGCATGGGATGGAGGTCCAGCCTGCTTCCTCTCACAGACACACCTCCTATCCTTCAACTAACACAATCCTGGATTGATGGAAACAGCTCGGCTAAAACACTGTTCTCACCAGCCTCCTTTGAAATTAAATCCAGGACTTGGGATAAAGGTCTTTGAAGGGAGGGTGATCCATTTGATGTCTCTGCTTCTTCCTGCCTATGTACCATTGTGAGAAGAAAGGAGCCTGGACTTTCTGCCTTGGGCTCACTCGTACCTAAGAGTGAAAGCATATTTCAGCCAGTTATCTGGAATGTCTTTGCACATAAAGCTGGGCTTATCCCTAACAAATTGAAGGACAGATTTCTAGAATTTGGATCACTGGATCACAGCAAATGTGAATGTCTATTTTGTAAACTTTCAAAGTGTAACACACATGAAATGTCAAAGTCCTAAATAAAGCATTTTCCCATCATATACATACCCAGGCTATCTGTGCTTGATCCAGGTGGAAGGCTGCCACTCTCCAGAAGCCTCAAGTACCCTCTGACCTCACATTCTCTCAAAAGTAAACTCTGACTATTGCTACCAGCAAATATCACTTTTGGCTTTTTAATTTTTTTTCCTTATATAAATGGAATCAGTGTAGAGTTTTTTATTTATTTATTTTTATATTAGTAATGTATGGATCCTATGGGCATTTAGCCAATGAGCCACATCCCCAGCCTGTTTCTTATTGTGGCACAGGGTCTCACTAATTTGCCTAGGACCTTGTTTAGTTGCTAAGCCTGGCTTTGAACACATGATCCTCCTGCTTTAGTCTCTCATGTCACTGGGATTACAGACATGCACCACTGTGCCTGGTGGCTTTTTAAAATTTACTTTTATGTCTCTCAAATTTATTAATTTTGTGAGTAATGGTAGTTTGTTATTTTTCATTGCTTTATAGTATCCTATTGAGTGAATTGAATATACCATAATTTGTTTGCTAATACAATGGTTGATCGACTCTTGATTTTTGGTCATAATAAATAAAGTTGATGGTACTTTTTTTTTTTTTTTCAGTACTGGGGATTGAACCCAGGGGCACTCTACCACTGAGCTATATCCCAAACTTTTTAAAATTTTACTTTGAGACAGGGTCTTGCTAAGTCGTTGGCCCAAAGCCTGCAACCATCCTGCCTCAGCCTCCTGGATTGCTGGAATTACAGGTGTGCATCACCACCCAACTAGTTGACATTAATATTCTTGTACTGAGTTTCTGCTGAGTATGCATGGCTTCTAGGGCAATAGGATTGCTGGGCAGAGGGCATGCTTAAGTTTTTATTATTTTTTTAATTTATTTTTTTAGGGCTGGAGATGTGGCTCAAGTGGTAGTGTGCTTACCTGGCATGCATGAGGCACTGGGTTCGATTCTCAGCACCACATAAAATAAAAATAAAAGATATTGTGTCCACCTAAAACTAAAAAATAAAATATTGAAAAATTATTTTTTAGAAGTAGTTGGACACAATACCTTAATCTTGTTTATTTATTTTATGTGGTGCTGAAGATGGAACCCAGGGCCTCGCACGTTCTGAACGAGTGCTCTACCACTGAGCCACAACCCCAGCCCCTTCAGTTTTACTTTTGACAGATGGTTTTCCACAGGGGCTGCTCAGTTCCCTGACACAGGCAGAGCAAGAGTGATGCAGTCATTCCACATTCCCACCCACAACTGGTTCTGAGATGATTGTGGTTCAAATCATTCTGGAGGATAGTGACATATTGTGGTTTCATTTTGTATTTCTTTAATGACTAAAGTGTTTTTCTTTTGTTTTTGTTTTTAGCCATATTAAGGATTGAACCAGGGCCTTACACATGCTGGGTAAGTGCTCTACCGTTGAGCTACAAACCCAGAATTTATGAATTTATTCATTCAATTATTAATTTATGGTGTTACTGGGAATTTGAACCCAGGAATGCTCTACCACTGAGTTATACCCCCAACCCTTTGTTATTTTGAGACAAGGTGTTGTTAGGTTGCCCAGACTGGCCTTGAACTTTGTGATCCTCCTGCCTCAGCCTCCCCATTTGCTGGGATAACAGATAGCTTCTTTCCTTCTCTCTTTTTGGCAGTTCCTATTCACCAACCAACTCATGGTTGGTCCTGATCAGAGACATAGTCAACATTGAGCTAATAAGCTTAAATTTCAAGGTCTGTCCTCTGTGTGGACCTTTATGAAACAGGGCAGTCACGTGGACTATTTACTTTTCTTTCTTGAAATATTCACACATGATTTATTGTTTTTGGACTATTTACTTTTTGATAAAATTTCTAAAAGTAAAGTATTTTAATTGCAATTGGTTAAGACTGCCAATTGTGGAGGGGCTGCCATCTTTCCACTGCCTTCTCTGGTTTAATGGTGAGGAGCCTAGGTGTGATTTGCATTCCAGTAGTTATACATCGTGCTTGAGGTTTGTTGGGGATCCTTAAGCTTTGTAGATTGTAAACATTTTTTTTTTAAGAGAGAGAGAGACACACAGAGAGAGAGAATTTTAACATTTATTTTTTTAGTTTTTGGCCGACACAACATCTTTGTTTGTATATGGTGCTGAGGATCGAACCCGGGCTGCACGCATGCCAGGCGAGCCGCTACCGCTTGAGCCACATCCCCAGCCC
>NW_026000108.1:1354314-1356488 GCF_001458135.2 Marmota marmota marmota
AAAAAAAAAAAAAAAAAAAAAAAAAAAAAAAGAGCCCTGGCAGCCTGCCTGGGCCTTGCCCTCCAAGAACAGTTTTCCAGTCAGCCTGCAGGGTTCCCCAGTCCTGGTGCCCAGCCTGCTGCCTACACTCTCAGAACTTCCAGCCTACACGAGTGCCCAAATAGGTGACCTGTGGGACAGAATGATTGTCCCAAAATGGAGGGATCCACCTAGGAGTCTAGAGTGTGGGCTCTGCAAGCCCTGAAGATGAGGGCCTCCTTTTCCTAGGACGTCACCCTGGAGTCCTGTGTAGGCCTTTTTCTTCCTGCCCTCCAGTGCTACAATACCCAGACCAGAGGTGGGTGGATTCGGCCTGTCAGATTCACTGAAGGGGGCTCAGGGAGGCTAATGTTTGGCGGGAAAAGACCAGTCTACCCCAAATAACTTTCTTTGAGAAAATCAAACATATACTTGCATGTTTTGAATAAATTTGTATATTGATTGCAGTATAATAAATGCAGACTTTTTTTTTTTTTTTTGAAAAGTGGCCCACATTCCAAATCTGTGGAATCCAAAGAGCTCTGGTGGCATGTGCTATAGGAATGTAAGAGATGCTGGAGAGGTAGGCAGTTTTGGGGCTTGTGTCCCAGTGAGACAGGTGGATCAAGGGCTAGAGAAGTCACCATTCTCCTCCCCACAGCCAGAGGGGTTTGGCCACTGCCCAATTGGGTGCTTCCCAAGGGTTCCTGGTGGTCTGGCAGTGAACATCATGGAGCAGGGCATCTCTTCTGGGCCCTGCGGGATTCTACACCTTCCTTGCACAGGACCCAGTAGGCCTCACATGTGGTGTTTGGATGAAAGGTAATCTATTTGGAAGCCCTGGATCAGTCACTGCTGCTGTGGGAAGCATGATGCTTGTGGCTGATCACAGTGGGGAGTCTGTACCTGCAGACCTTGCTGTCTTGCCTTAGAGGTCCTTCCTGGACCTAGGGCTTTATCCCCTTGCCCATCCTTCATGCTTTTTATTGAGGATGCCTGAACTTGGGAGCCTTTTTCTCACCGGATTCAGACCAGGTGCAATTGACTATGAGTATCCCTGATGTTCTGTGGAGACCTGGAGGCTGTGGAAACAGGACCAGAGCTGGAGCAAGGGGGTCAGCCTGCAGGTGAGTCCTGTGCCACAATACCTTATCTCAACACCAGGGCATGGCTGAGTGCCCGTTTGTATCTGTGTGATGCAGTGGCTCATGTCTAAGGCTTCATGGGAGTTGAGTACTGCAGCCTGCACTTTGGACGTGTGTGTATGGGTTGGGGCTGCACAACCTTGTCCATAGGCCCTGCAAATGGCAGACCAAAGAGCCCACGTCTGTTCTCAGACCCTACAGCTACCCACAGCGGCACCAGGAGTCAGGGCCTGGGCACTAGTGGGCCTGCCAGGAAGAGAACTCAGGCTGAACGCTAGCTGCCACAGGCTCCTTCGGACAGTCCAGTCGGCAGGCAGCAGGACCGGGTAAGGGGGACTTTCTCGGTTCCTTTGCTCTTCAGTGCCAGAAGATGCGCCCTTGTTCCTCTGGAGGGGAGGGTGACCCTCTGGAGCCTTGCAAGAGCGCAGGACTTGCTCCAGCAGCTCCTGGAGATAGGGCCCCATCTTTTTGCAGGAGTGTAGGGACCTAACTTCCAAAGAGCCACGGGTCTCTCTTGGGCCTGCCGCCCTTCCAGTGTCTGTAACTTTTTTTCACTTCGCCCGGCTCTCGCCCCCGAAAGCACGCGAGTCGCTCCACACCGCTGGGGTTGCATCCAATGCCCACTGGACGCTCCTGTCGCTGCCCGAGCGTCTGGCTTCGTGGTCTCTCCACTCTCCTTGCTCGCTACACCCCGAAGCGCGGGAGCCCTCGCCAGCACCCTTCCTCGGCTCCTGGCCTGAAACCGGCCCGCACCCCGCGGACGCTCAGGGTCGCCCTGTGACCCGCTCCAAGGGGCCCCCGCGCAGGACCGGCTAGCAGGACTCTGCCCAGGTCCATGACTCGCTCGGAGACCGCTGGGCCAAGTCCCCCCACGCCCGGACGTCCCCCCACGCCCGCGGGCTAGCGCCGCGCGCCCGCCGTCCGCGCCCACGCAGGGCGCCGTGGCCGCGCGCGCGAGGGGCGGCGTGACGTCAGCGCGCCGGACTCGCCGTGGCCGCGGAACAGGCGCCG
>NW_026000108.1:1357213-1485098 GCF_001458135.2 Marmota marmota marmota
GTTCGTGGCGAACGCCACTCAGATTGGGCTGCTGGGGACTGGGCGAGGCGCTGCGCGGACCGGCCACGGCGTCCAGCCTTCTGACATCCCGCCAGAAACAGCCCCGAAAGTGCGTCTGCCGCGACGCCCTGGCCGCTCCGAACGTGCGTCGCCGCGGCTAGCCCGGGCGGTCAGCCGGGGCGCAGCGCGGCCCGAGTGCCGCAGTCGGCCAGCCGCTCCGAGGCCTTGGCTTTTAAAGGAGTTAAATCCCGGGATCGCGCTGCATCGCGTTAGCAGCTCTAAGCTTCTCCGAAGGTTGTCAGCGCTGAGAGCGAGGAGCCATCCCGGTGTGGCGCTGGGACTGGAGCCTCCTGCTTTCCCCCCGGGGCTTCAAGTGTTCTGGTTCCATAGGTAACGCGAGGAGGGCACCGGTACTCAAAACGCAGCCTCCAGGCGAAAGAAGCCAGTCCTGTGGGCGCAGAAGCCCCCATTCCCCAGGACCTGAGAGTTCAAATCTAAACCGCCGACTGGCGATGCGGAGGACTTATGCCTGATGGTGACTTTGAGTCATTTCCTTTTCTCTCCTTCCATTTTCTCGCTGCCCAACAGCCTTCAGTTTGGTGTGATGGTTGGTGGAGTGAGGACCTAATGCTTGCTTGGGAGTTTCTGTGAAGAGCTCCCATCTGTCTATTCAGTGTGAAAATCCTTCCCTCTTGACTTCCAAATAGGCTGGTCTCTGATTGCAGTTCCATTTTAACAGCGCCAGATAAAACTTGGTGAATTTCAAAGGATCATGACAATTCTTGTGTGTGAATATGAATATCTGGTGTGTTCCTATGTAACATGCAAACTAACAGACAGCAAAAAATAAGGTAAATGTGACCACTGGGTTTATTTTTATGCAACCAATATATGTAGAGCTATTAAACCAATGCCGGCTGAAATGTGAGGAACCAGATGAATTTTAAGTCAGAATTGCAGAATGAGTCAGGAATTGGAGACCCTGTGGGTTAGTTAGGAGTGAGCTCAGCCCTCCATCATTTGATGTCCTCTCTTTCTAGCAGTAGTCAGACTTGAAAAGATGTACTTACATGGCAGAATGTGAACTAATTAGTTACTTCCCTTTTTTTTTTTTTAAAGCAGTTTTGGCGATTCAGTGTAAAACGTGAAAGTAGGTGGAATTAGACTGACTTAGTAAGAAGTGCTGGTGAGAGGACAGAAAACAGTAATAAATGTGTGCCGTGTGAGCTGTGTGGTTCTTTTTACCAAGTAAGAGCACATATAGACTGATGTGCTGAGATGGGGTTCAAGTTCATAATTCAAGCTTATTTTGCCCTGGCCTTTCCAATCCAGTAAAATAACTTAAGTAGTAAATGCATTAAATACTGAGAATTGAAGATGTGAGTCTTCCCTTCTCCCTTTCTCTGTGGTGCTGGTGAAGGAGACGGGGGCCTGGAGCGTCCCTAGCCCTGGAGATAGATGTGTTCATCTGGTGTTTTTTTTTTTTTTGAGAACTGGTCAGTCTATAAAAGGTGTACAACTTTGGATAATCATTTTGGTGTCCTCACCTCACTTTCCTCTTTTGCCCCAGATGTGTGGTGTCCTGACTCTAGGCTTTTGTGTGGGCTCTTGCTGGGCATGGACCACTGCTTATCTTCCTTTCTGAGCACAGTACACAGCCTATTAAGAGCCACATGTGACCCTTCTCCCCTTTTGGATGAGCTTTTGGAGGTAGGACTCTGTCATCATCTTGGGCAGCCTGCCTCCGCTGATACCTTCCCATGGCATGCATTCCATAAAAGCTGAGTATTTAAATGGGCATATGACATAGGGTAAAAAAAAAAAAAAATCAATACCAGCATTGGACCTGTTTCTTGCTGTCTTTTGTAAGTCATGTTGGAGCAGAAAAGGAAGAAGCTGAATGTGGAGAGGACAGGGCCGGGCTAAGGTCACTTTGCTTTAACTGGGGAGCAAGATGCATTTGCCAGGCAGGGTGGCTTCCTTTGCTCTTTGTGGCTTACTCAGATGTAAATGGAAATTAGCTATGAAATGTTGCAAGCAGTACCTGCACCAACTTGGAGCAAGCTTTGCTGCTGAACCTCATGCTGTGTTCTCTGTAGCACTGGACAAGGTAAAAAAGAAAGTATACAAAGTAAAAAATCAAGAGGTGACATGGAAGCCCTGGAGGAGGAGGCTCTGAACTTACAAACTGACTTGTTAGTTTTTCTCTTGGGGAATATTTTTTACATTGAGTATAATTGGGGGAGACTTGTCATTGGCCACCCAGAGACACTCAAGCACTTTATATCTGCTGGTTTCAGTATAGCTTTTGAGGCCAATTTATTTATTTTATTTTGGTACCAAAGATTGAACCCAGGGGCACTCAACCCTTAAGCCATATCCCCAGCCCTTTTTACTTTGAGACAGGGCCTTGCAGATTGCTTAGTGCCTTGCTTTTGCTGAGGCTGGCTTTGAACTCATGATCCTCCTGCCTCAGCCTCCTGAGCTGCTGGGATTACATGCAAGGCTCACACTCTACCACTGAGCCACAACCCCAGCCCCCACTGATGAGTTTTCAAAGTATCTTAATTGCTGCAATGGTTTCATCAAAAAACATAAGGATAGGAATTATACTAGTGGATATGTTTTAAAAACAAGTGATTTCCCCCTCCTTTCTGGTGAGAGCTGGAACCTCACTTTTTAAGTTGAAAGAGTTGATACAAATAAAGTCTGTCATGCTGTTAGGAGGTCTGTATACTTCAATAAGGATTTCGTGTTTTACACCAGGAAGCATGGTCCTGACCCCTTTTTACTGTCTCAGTCAGTTCCCGACATCCTTCCTTGTCTTCCTAAGACATAGATGTGGTCCTGTGAGTCCCACTTTTCAAGGATCTCTTTGCTCTTTGAGGTGAAGACCTGTCTCTTGCTGGGCTTTTTGGCTTCTGCTGCATTTATTCCACCTTGGCCTGCCTGACCTTTTGCAATGCTTTTCCCCAGGCCTTGCATGATTAGTTTTAGTGTTTTTATCCCATATGCGTACCCCTCCCCACAGTGTATACATGGGCTGGGCTTGCTTTTCCTATTAATCCCTTCAGCCAGGTTTCAGCTTGGGACACACACTAGAAGGCTGCCCCTGCTTTCCTGCCTCTTTGGCAGGCCTTTGTATGCTGTAGCATTTGGGGCTGCCCCCATCTTTGCCCAGACCCTATTCTTGTCTGTCCCAGGCAGACGTACTGGCCCCAAGCCCTGTCCTGTTCTGTCTCAGACTACTACAATATGCTGGTCTTTCTGCCTGATGCTCCCCAGATGCTTTTGTGACTTGCTTCTCTTCCTCTTGAGATCTTTGCCCCAAATCCTCTTCAGGCACCATCCTTGACCAGTAGTGTGAATACTTTGCTGCTGCCTGACACTCTGTTCTGCTGGAGTGTCATCTGCAGAGCACTTCTCTTCTGACATTTCACAAATTTCCTGTCTTTCCTGACTACACGGAGATGTCTGTGAGGGTGGGGATGTTCTCCTTTGGCTTTGGCTGTTTTGTACCCCGAGTGCCTAGACTGGTACCTGAATGACTGGCAAGCATTCAGCAACTCTTTGAATGAAGGATCTCTGTCTTCTGTGTGATACTGGGGATATGAGATGTCTTAGATGTGATAGGAATGAAGCGGTTGGTGTGAGCATGTTTGTCCTGTAGTAAGACTAGAAATGGGAGGGCCATGTGCTGGTGATAAAGTTCAGTGAGGAGGCCTGTGGACCAGTACTAGAATAGAGGACCGTGGTTTACCAAGGTACAGGAGGCAGGAATGGGAAGAGGGAGCTGATGCAGCTTTAATGGGACTGGGTCTTGGCAGTATGGAGGGATGAAGAGGAAGAGAGGTGGTCTAGGAAGTCCAATATTTACAGTTTCAAAATTGGGTAGTGTTGGCCTGATTTTTGCCTCAGAGTAAACCAGTGAAAGGGAAGGTGGCCTTAGTTTCTGATCTACTTCTGTTCTTTCCAAAAGGAGGCTCTGATCTCACCTGTCTGCCTAAGATGCATCCTGGTGCTCCACTGTGCCTAGAAGAGGAAGCCCTGGATCTGGAACATGCTGTGTGGTCTCTGCCTGTTTTTCTGGGGTCTTCTCCGGCCAACCCCTGTGGTTGCCCCAAGATCTCACTGTCAGGCTGCCAGGTGCTCTTGGATGAGCTATGCTCTGTCCTGTGAATCTTTGCAAATGTTGTCACTTCTTCCTGAGTGGTCTTGTTTTGTGCTGTGTGTTTTTCTGATGGCTTATCCCTTGTCTCTGGGAAGCCTTTCTGCTAGCGTTGCAGACCCTGGGCCCTTGGCACTGTATGCATTTGTCTTGTGCCCAATTTGTCATGTCATTTTTTAAAATAAATTTATTTTATTTATATATTTATTTGGTGCTGAGGATCGAACCCAGGGCCTTGCACGTGCAAAGTGTGCGCTCTACCGCTGAGCCACAACCCCAGCCCCTTGTCATGCCTTTTTGAATGCCCTCTTATATAGGCAGCATGCTACCTAGGGTCCTACCCTACCTTCTTCTCTAGGTCATGAGTTTTTCAGGGGAGGACTTTCTGAATTACCTTCAGTGCTTGGATGTAGAAGGCACACAGTGGACAAGTGGAGACAGCTTTTGGGCATTATTTGTTTTTCTAAGGATTTTTATTTCATAAGATTAGGAATTCTTGGGGCTGTGGCTGTGGCTGGCTCAGTGGTAGCGTACTTGCCTGGCATATGTGAAGCACTAGGTTCAATTCTCAGCACCACATATAAATATATAAATAAAATAAAGGCCTATCAACAACTAAAAAAATTAAAAAAAAAAGAATGGGAATTTTACATTTAAAAAAAATCAAGATGTTAGAAATATTGTATTGCTTTTCTGTATTACTTTCCCCCAAAGATTATGATGATGGTGACGATTTGGGGATTGAACCCAGGGGTGCTTTACCACTGAGCTATATCCCCAGCCTTTTTTATTTTGAGACAGGGTCTCACTAAGTTGCTGAGGCTGGCTTTGAACTTGTGACCCTCCTGTCTCAGCCTGCCCAGTTGCTAGGATTATAGGAGTGCGCCGTGGCGCCTGGCTATCCCCCAAAGATTAGAAGTTGGTGCCATCTGTGTAGAACTTTGCTGTATGCAGCTTTGAGCAGTGAATATTCTTTACTCCCTGTCCCTGGATCCTCACAGCAAGAAACTAAATCTCAGAGGTGTTAAGAAACTGACCCAAAGTCACCAGGCACCATGTGATGGAGAGAGGATTTCTGCAGAGCTGACTGCTGGTTCTGTACTCTGGGACTTATCATTTCAACATTGTAGTCTGTCCACAGGTGGAAGGGTGGGTCATTATAGTTTTGTACTTCTTTTATTTATTTATAATTTGTAGGTGCTTTTTTTCTTCCCACATTTTTTATGGGTTCATTACAGTTGTTCATACTGACAGGATTAGTTGTTACTCATTCACACATGCTTACAGTGTAACAATATAATTTAGCCAATAGCACTCCTCAACACTTAAGGTTTTGTACTTCCCTGACATTGTTTTACTCACTGAACAGATGGGTGAACATCAACTGTGCAGTAATATAGGACCTGTGTCCTTGGTCCCCCAGAGTTTAGAGACCTGTGAAGGGGGAAATGCGAGAGAGTGGACAAAAATCTTTTAAAAACCTATAAAATAGCCTTGCCAAAACGAAATAACAAAAACAAATCAAGCCTGCATCTGACCACGCTTCCGCATGTAACTAGTGGGGCAAAGGAGCATGCTAACCTACACCACTGGGCTGCCCATCAGCAGAACTGTGACCAGCAACCTGTTCGCTTACACAAGGAGGCCGGGCTTGATGAGGGCACCAGCTGATTCAGCATGTCTGGATTAGGTGCATTAGGCCAGTTAGTTAGAGACATGCTGATGATGCTGAGGGTATGTGGGTTCTACCTATTCTGTTAACCTCCATGTGCATTCAGAATTCCCCTTAACATGTCATGAAAGATCTAGGTGCATGTGGTAGGGAGGTTATGCCTGATGGGGTATCAGGAAAGACTTCCTGTAATATTGGCGCTGGGGCAGAGAGGGGACTTGGGTGTTGGCTCAGTAGAGGTTGGGGTGGGTGTTCAGGTGGAGGGAAGAGCCTGTGCAAAAGCTCTGTGATAGGAGAAGAACCAAGTGGGTGTAGCTGGAGCAGAGGGTGAGGCTGCAGAGGTGCCAGATGTTGTGTGGGGGAGGGTGAGGTAAGTTCTTTTAGACTCTGTTTTTCATTCAAAGAGCAATGTGAGGACTTTGAAAGGGTGACACAAATCCATGTGCTTAGGAGAGCATATTCCTCGAGTTCTCTAGGTGTAGGATTTAGACAGACAGCAGTGGGTTTTATCAGGTTAGGGTCTTTCCATTGTTCTTGCTTTGGGTATACCTGACAGGGCTGAACAGCCCCTGTCCCTTTGAAATCTGGTGTAGCCATATGGTGTAGTTTTGGTTGGTGGAAAGTGATATGTCAGAGGGGAAAGTCCAAGAGATGTGCCTCCCCATTCCCTGTTTTCCTGTTTCTAACTGTGGGAACGTGGTGGGTGCCATGAGTAAGAATCGAGTTCTCGGAGATGAGCCAGGCAGCACATAGTTCTGGGCTTGGTACTGTGTCATAGCCTCATCCTGGGTTTCTCAAGGTCTGGTCTTCAGACTGGCAGTGTGGATCACCTGGAACTTGTTAGAAATGCAGATTCTCTGGTCCTGCCCTAGACTCACTGAGTCACATGCTCTGGAGTGGGTCCAGCAATCTGGGTTCTAGCAAAAGCCCTTGTGGTTCTGACACCCTCAAGTTGAGAGCACTGGTGGAGGACCTCAGTGGTCAGCTAGCATTGGGACTGTGGTATGGCGAGAAGTGGACAGGCTTAGCTGAAGTGGATTCTGCAGTGAAATTAATAGTGTGTTGTTTTGGGGGCCTGAGAGATATAGGGGAAGTTGTCAGTGGTGACTTCTGAGCTTCTGTCTGACAGAACCAGAGAGATGGAGTTCCCTGTCCAGATAAAGTATCTTTTTTTGGTAAACATTTACATCTATTTCAGTTTCTGAGCTCAGAAACAAGAAACAGCCATTATGAAATGAAAACAATTTGTTAACTTGATTTACTCAAATATAAGTTTCTCAGTAAAGACCACACTGACCCCTTTAAAATTGTACCCCTCTGATTGCCCAGTCTTCTTTGGCTAATTAGACTTTATTGGTGTGGTGATGACCCCATTTGTTTTCCCCCACCGGCCCTTGAGGGAAAGTTGCAGGTGGGGCACTTGTCTCTTCAATTCATGTTTGCATCCCCAGGACTGTGCCCTACCTGCAGTCCCATCCCCCACCCCACCCCAAGATGCGTGTGAGCTCAGGAGTCTTGTGACGGATGGATGGTGGCTGGGAGAACCCTCAGGTTCTGGTCTAGGTATGCCCTGGACGTGGCTGAGTGCTGGCTGGTGCCTGGGTGGCATTCCTTCCCCGCTTAGCCCTTGCTTTGTGTATTCAAGTTTACACACATGGTATCCTGGCATGGAGGATGAGCTGGCCTGGTGGCGTGGGAAAGCCTGTTCAGCTCCAGGCAGCTCAGTCTTCCTCATGTGGGGGAGCGAGGGGCATTTCAGAATGGTAGCAGCACCACCCAAAGTGAACACTCAAAAGATGAGGTTTCTGAGAACGGTACAATTGGGTCAATTTGGTTTGCCTCCCTTTTGTTTTATCTGAAATAAATTGTGAATAATTTGTAGAAGATGAGCTGGGATTCTGTGTCACATTCATAGTTTATTGGGTTCTTTTTGGTTGAGTTCTGAAATCTGAAAAAAAAAATTCAAGATGTAGCTTCTTACAATTCCTTTGAAACAGGAGTGATTCCTGTTCATTCATTGTTTACCTGGGAAGACAATGAAGCTAAACTTGAATGTATTTCTCAAGATATCAGGATGTTCTTGGTTGTTGTGAGAACCTCAGTTAATTCATGTGGGAGGCCATCCTTGCATGTGATTTGAGTTACCTCCCTGGCTGGGTGAGAGGCGCTTAGACACATCTTTGTGTCCAGAGCTTTTCCCACCCTTCTCAGGTCCAAGGGCTTGTCCATGTGGAGGTGTGTCTGGCCACTACTCTGAAGACCCAATCGTCGCACCTGACCTTGGGACACTGCCCCCCCCTTAATCTTCATTGGATGGGATTTTCCCCAGAATTTTTTGTTCCCCAATAAAAGTCCACTCCCTGGCGTGTTCTCTCTCTCTCTCTCTCTCTCTAGCCTCTTCAGTAAACCTCGCTACCATTAGTAGGTGGCTGGAGGCTGGAGCTAGGAGAAGCCGTCCTGGAGCTGGTTTAAAGGTAATTAGAGCCTGTCTCTTTAATTCAAACTCCCTGAGGGTTTCTCACGTATCGGAACCTTCATTTATGAAGCCTGTGCTGGCCGCGGGCTAAAAATTAGTGGATTGAATCAGTGAGGGGCAGTAGCCAGGTGTCCAGTGCCCTTCTCTCAGGCCTCTGCTGTGGGTCCGTGGAGGGGTGCTGTCTGCTGGTTCAGAAGACATAGCAACAAACAAATTATGGGTCATTATCTTCTCCACTTCCTTTAGGGGCCTGTTCAGAACTTCTGAGGTAGGGAAATCTGTGTCTTGATGGCCCATTACAAGTGAAAATGTATTTTAACAGGGTTTTGTCCTTGCTCTACATTTTGCTTCAGGAGGAGTCCCAGGTGGCTCTGAAGGCAGAGAAGGATGCTGGAGCGTGGAGGCCTGCCCTGCAGTTCAAGTGAGCTGCTGGCTTCTTGAGGCTGGCCCTGTTCTTGCGATTCCTTCCTTATGGGTTGTCCTTGTCTCGCAGTAGTGGCCATTGATATTTCCTCTGGTATCTTGGGAAAGCAGCCTTGTCTTGTGTGCTTCTCTTCCCTCCTATTGCCCAGAGATCCCGGAGGTGCCTCCTCACCTGTGAGCCCTCAGCATAGGATCTAAATTGTGAGTTCTCACCTAGAGCCCATAGAAGTCTTATTTTTTTTTTTTTTTTTTTGAGTATAGAGTGAGAGAGGGAGGGGGAGAGAGAGAGAGAGAGAGAGGGAGAATTTTTAATATTTATTTTTTAGTTCTCGGCGGACACAACATCTTTGTTTGTATGTGGTGCTGAGGATTGAACCCGGGCCGCACGCATGCCAGGCGAGCGCGCTACCGCTTGAGCCACATCCCCAGCCCTAGAAGTCTTATTTTTAAGAATGTGCAATTTCCAGACATACCATTATGGCAAAATAGAAAGTATAATTATTATTATTATTATTATTTTTTTTTTTTTAAATATATTTAAATATTTATTTATTTATTTTTTAGTTTTCGGCGGACACAACATCTTTGTTTGTATGTGGTGCTGAGGATCGAACCTGGGCCACACGCATGCCAGGCGAGCGCGCTACTGCTTGAGCCACATCCCCAGCCCTATTATTTTTAATATATATAATCAGAAAATAAGTTTTAGGAAAAATTTTTTTTATGTAGAAAATTAGAGGGGAACTTGGAACTAACCAACCAAAAATCTTTACTCACGTTTCTAATTTATCTTTTTCTTTCTTTCTTTCTTTTTTTTTTTATACCAGGGATTGAACTTGGGGGCACTTAAGTACTGAGCAACATCCCCAGCCCTATTTTGTATTTTATTTAGAGACAGGGTCTTGCTGAGTTGCTTAGAGGTCTCAGTAAGTTGCTGAGTCTGGCTTTGAACCCACAATCCTCCTGTCTCAGCCCCTGAGCCGCTGGGTTTACAGATGTGTGCCATTGTGCCTGGCTTCTAATTTATCTTTTTCTTTTTTTTTAATATTTATTTTTTAGTTGTAGTTGGACACAATACTTTTATTTTATTTATTTTTATGTGGTGCTGAGGATCAAACCCAGGTCCTTGAACGTGCTAGACGAGCGCTCTACCGCTGAACCACAATCCCAGCCCCTATCTTTTTCTTTATTAAACCAAGACACATACTGAAGAGAAGCTGCTCTGGGAGGTGTATGGTTGAAGGTATGTTCTCTGCCACCTTGATTCACTGCTCTTTTAACTGCTGCTTCTGGTGTTTATTTACCAGAAAACCCAAACACACACACACATGAATTTGCTAATTTTGGAACTTTCAAATTGATATATTAAGTTCTTTCTGTAGAAATGAGGCTTTAGCTTTCTTACTCCCCACCCCTTGCCTTCCACTTCATTCCATTATTCCCAATATTATGTTATGAACTTAGTGCTAAAAATACAATGAATTTTTTTTTTTTTTCAGTTTTGTAGTTTGGACGTGGTTTACCAGGATTAATATGTCCTCTGTTCTGTCTGGGTATCAGCTCGCTTCCATTGTGTGTCTGGCTTCCTGATGCTGGTGGTTGGTTAGGATTGTCTCTTGGCCCTGACTTTGTGCTCTCCAGTATGGGCCATTCTGTGAACCTGCTTGGGCTTCTCATAGCATGGTTACTGGCTCTAGGTAGGAGGAAGTGAAATTTCAGTTTATTTTGTTTTTTGCAGTGCTAAGAATGGAACCCAGGGCCTTAAGCATGTAGATAAGCACTCTTCCAGGGACCTAAATACCAGGCCTGCAGTTCTTTTAAGGCAAGGATGAGAACTGTCATGGCTTTACTCTTGCCATACATATTTTATTGGTGAAGGCAGGGACTCAAGGGGGCCTTGCCATACTCAGGGTTTATGTGTAATTCAGCTTTTATTTTTTTTGTTATGTCCAAAATACCTGACAAGAACAATGTAGAGGAAGAAAAGTTTATTTTTGCTCACAGTTTTAGAGGTTCAGTCCATGGTCAGTCTACTCCATACCTCTGGGCCCAAGATGAGGCAGAACCTCATGGTGCAAGGGTGTGACAGAGGAAAACAGCTCAGGACATGGCAACTGGGAAGCAGAAAGAGTTCAGTTCACCAAGGACAAACTATAAATCTCAAAGGCATAGCTCTAATGGCTTACTTTCTCCATTCACACCGTTTGCCTATAGCTACCACCCAGTTAGTCCATCAGTGGATTTATCCACAGATTAGTTCACACCTCTCATAATCTAATCATTCTGTTCTGAAAATTCTTGAATTGCCTCATGCATGAGCTTTTGGGGGAATACCTCATATCTAAACCATTACATTTCACCCCGACCCTTAAAGCTCACCCCCATCTCATACTGTGAAATACATTTAGTCTGTCTCCAGTAATCTTAACAGTTCTGGCATTGCCCCAGATCTTAAGTCCAAAAGCTCATCTGAGACTCAAGGCAAAGTCTTTTAACTGTGAGAGTAAAAATCAAAAGCAAGTTATATATATCCAATATAGAAAGGCACAGAGTAAATATTTCTATCCCAGAGGGGAGAAACGGGGGCATAGAAAGAAGGGATGGGATCAAAGCAAGACTGAAATTCAGATAGGTAAATAAGTCCTGTAGCTCTGTGTTCAGCTTCCAGAGCACATGGCATCTAGCACATGGTGGCCCCGCCCCTGTGGTCTTAGTGGTTGCAGCCCACCTGGCCTCTTGGCTTTTTCTCTGCCTGATTCCTGGAGCTTTCCTCAGCAGATGTCCCACAGTATTGGCTTTTTTGTGGTGCTGGGGATTGAACCCAGAGCCTGTTCATGTGGGGCAAGTACTCTATCAACTGAGTTATATCCCAGCCCACTGGCATTTCTTAATCTTGGGGTTCTCTGTTGTAGCTTTAGCTCCCTTTTCATATCTTCATGCATCACCCTCTCAGAGCAGCCTGCAGGGACTCTTTGAACCTACTACATTTTGCTTGGCCCCTCAGTCCTTCTTTTGAAATCTTTTTTTTTTTTTAAGAGAGAGAGAGAGAGAGAATTTTTTAATATTTATTTTTCAGTTTTCGACGGACACAACATCTTTGTATGTGGTGCTGAGGATCGAACCCGGGCCACACGCATGCCAGGGCGAGCGCGCCACCGCTTGAGCCACATCCCCAGCCCTTCTTTTGAAATCTTGATGGAAGCCTCCATGATTCCCCAACTCCAGGATCCTACATTCTTGCAGAACCAGCACCTTGTGGTTGATACCAAAATTCTGCCACTATCTTAAGCAGTAGCCAAGCTTCTTGGGACCACAGCTGTATCAGCCTCTGAGTGCTAGGGCAGCTGAGCCTAGCAGGGTAAAACAACTTCCTAGGCCACCCTATGCAAGCAGAGTGCCCCCATGGTCTCTTCTCAAAGGAATTTTTATTTTTATACCTTTGAGCCTTGGATGAGTGAGGTCTTGCCACATCTGAGGTGCCCTCAAGCCGTCTTTCCTATTGTTTCTGGGTAAAGTCTTTGGCATCTCATTAGTGGCTATAACACTAGTCCTCCCTAACAACCACACATTCCTTAGCTCAGTTTTACTTGCCCTTTTCTGGGCAGATGGTCAAGTTTTTCAACTCTTTCAGCCGTGCTTTCTGCTCCTAGTTATCACAGTAAACTTGGCTAAAAGTTGCCAGCATTGTTCATGCCACCACCTGTATGCTGTGCTGCCTTGAAATTTCCTCTGCTAGATTAATTAGTCCATTGCCTTTAAATTCAGCCTCACAGAAAGTCTCAGGACATGGGAAAAATGTAGATAACTTCTTTGCCAAACATAACATGAGTGACCTCTAGTCAATTTCCAGTACAGTCCTCGTGAACCCAGTCTTCACTGTCCATAGTCCTATTGTCATTCCGGTGTTCTGCACTTCCATCAGAATCACCCATGAAGCTCCACTTAAAACACTCTATAAAGTTTTTCCTTTGAATCAAAGTGTGAAATATGATATATCAAGAACTATGTAATGTTTTGAACAACCAACAATAAAAAATAAAAAATAAATAAAATAAAAAATAAAGTTTTTCCAGTTTGCATCACTAAATGTTTCAGAATTCCTCCCCTAGCAACCAGCTCTAAAGGTTTCTGAACCAAATAGTTTGGTCAGTCACAGCATTGACCCCACTCTTGTGTACCAACTTCTATTTTAGTCATCTTTGTGTCACTGTGACCAAATGACCTAACAAGAACAATCGGAGGAGGAAAGATTTATTTGCCTCTCAGTTTCAGAGGTTCAGTCCATGGTTGGCCAATTCCATTGCTCTGGGCCAGAGTTGAGGCAGAAAGAGCATCATGGAAGGGCATAGTGAAGGCAGCTCAGAACATGGCAACCAGGAAGCAGAGGGACAAAATAGAAACCCCAAGGGTACACCCTGGTGATCTGCCTCCTCCAGCCAACCCTACCTGCCTGCAGTTACCACCCAGTTAATCCATATCAGTGGGTCAATCTGCCTGTTAGGTCATAACTCTCATGATCTAATCATTTACCTCTGAATGTTCTGCATTTGTCTCACACTTGGGCTTTTGGGGGCACATCATATCCAAACTGAAATGGTAAGAAATGGGTTGCCTCTTGTACTGGGTAGAGTGGCAAAGACTTCCAGCCACCTATAATTCACTGCACTTTATTGTGATTTTTGGTTTAAGTGAATGTTTATAAATTGTTGTACAGCCAAACCATATGTTGTGATGTGTAATATTTAGTTATATGACTTTTTGTTTTCCTGGTGGCAATAATTTTGCTGTTTGCTTAGTTTCCATGCATCTATTACTAATACAGCCCCCAATTTTCAAACTCTAATGGTATGGTCAGCTACACTAGGTCTGTCAGTTCCATCCTTTCTCAGCGACTTTTCTCCAGGCCTGAACTGGCCTGTGCACAGCTGTCTGGGTCACCTTCTAGGGCAGAGCCTCTGTTCTTCTGGTGTCTCGTGCCTGGTGTGGTTCACCTTTACATCTTGGTGACATACTATCTGGTAGTTATCTTCAAGTGTGTAGCAGGTGACATTATTAAGACCACATGTGGGGGCTGGGGATGTGGCTCAAGTGGTAGCACGCTTGCCTGGCATGCGTGTGGCCTGGGTTCGATCCTCAGCACCACATACAAATAAAGATGTTGTGTCCGCCAAAAACTAAAAAATAAATATTAAAAAATTAAAAAAAAAAGACCTTATGTGCCCCCAAATTAGCTGTTCTGTGCTTATGCTTGATGGATAGCTTGGCTGGGTATGTGATTCCGGTTGGAAGTAATTTTTTTTCTCAAAAACTTGAAGGCATTTTTTCATCATCTTTTAACTCCCCATGTGCATTTCCTCTTTGAATTGACTGCTCTTCGGGTTTCTGGTTTTGCTTGTAGCCTGTTTGAAGCCCCTTGGAAGGCTTGTGGGCTCTTTTACATCCATCTGTTGCCACTCACTGACTCTTTCTGACCTTTTGATTATAGGACCTTTGAATTTATTGCTCTTTTAAATTTTCTGTCTTTTTTTCCTGGAACTACTATGACGTGGCTGGTCCACTGGGATGATCTTTAACATTCTCTTTTCCTCCTGTCTTTCCTTCCTACCTCTTGCCTTCATTTTTCTCCTGGTTCCTCCCGACACTCATTCCTCCTTTCCTTTCTCCCCTCCCTCCTCTCTCTCCTTCCTTTCCGCTCCTTTCCTATCTCCCTTCTTCCTGCCTTTCTCCTCCTCTTTGGCCAGGATTATAGGAAGCATATATCTGGCTGCCTTTTGTTCCCTTAGCATTTATGAATGTTACTATATAGAGAGTGTTGTTATTTTTAATTATTTTGGAAATATGTTTATATTTTCACCGTATTTTTTAAAAAATAGAAATAAAAACTTTAATATGTTCATGTGTTGGTGCAAAGTGTGATGTAAAATTCCCTCTGCTGGGCGGGGTATAGCTCAGTGCTAGAGTGTGGGCTTTGCATGTGCTAGCCCTGGGTTCCCCAGTACTGCAAAACAAAAACACAACTCCCCACTGCACTGTTCCTCAGCACCCATTTCACCTCCTGGGAGGCACTGGGATCCAGAGAAGAACTGAAAGAAAGGTTGTCTTAATGACAATGGGAGTGTACTTGCCAGCTCTCTCCCTTTCCCTGTATTGGGTGTTTCCCTACGATCCTAGTTTGCTTTTACTTTAAAGCTCTTGTCTCTCGTGGTAAGTTCCCCTTAGATGCCTGGCAGCCCTCTGCTGAGGGCCCTTGTGAAGTGGAGGCTGAGCCAGGTGCAGTCTGTGCACCTGTATTCCCAGCTAAGGCTGTGGCAGTTTGAGGCCAGCCTGGGCAACTTAAACCCTGTGGTGGTAGAGCACTTGCCTAGCACATGTGAGGCACTGGGTTCTATCCTCCACACCACTAAAAATAAATAAAATAAAGGTATTAAAAAAATAAGCAAACAAGGTCTGGGGTTGTAGCTTGGTCGAAGAGTGCCTCTGGGTTCAGTCCCCAGCATTGCAAACAAAATGAGATGGAGGTCAGGAGCTCATGGGGGATCTCTGCTGGGCAGGACTCCTCTGTCAGCACCAAAAGACTTTTTGCCTGGTCCTAACAGTGTGTTTTGGCTGCTGCCTGGAAGGAGCTGAGGCAAGGCTCTGTACTTTCTGGTGTTCTTGCTATTTCCAGGGCCCCTCCCTCATGAGTTGTAGGCTCTTCCCTGTGTCCCCTGTCCCTGTACTGAACTGGTCTTGTCTTGGGACAGGATAGGCTGCCAGGCAGTGAGCAGCAGGGAAGTATGTGGTTGACCAGTTCCTAGAATTCTGTTTGTGCAGCAGGTATCCTGCTGTGTTCAGTATGCATTAGAGAGAAAATACCAGTTTTTACAGAAACACGAGTGATGAGATTTAATATGTCTTAATACCATTCTTGTTCAACTGCAGGTTTAACTTTTTTGATTGTGAATATGTTTTGTGAATTTTATATCAAACTATTTTATGGTGTGCAGTTTAATGGTTTTCAGTATATTCAGTGAGCATCTGTTACCACTGCCTAATCTTAAATGTTTTCATCATCCCAGAAAAAGACTTATGCCTTTGAGCAGCCTCAGCCCCTCCTCCTGGACCCTCAGCTCTTGGCTACCATTCTACTTCTGTGGATTTGCCCCTCTCAGGCATTTTAGATGCATGGAATCCCTTCTTGTGCCTTTTGTGTCTGGCCTTTTTCACTTAGCTGAATGCTTTCAAGTAATTTATTCTCTTTATGCTGAATACTGTCCATTGTATGGATGGGTAGATCCCACTTTATTTATCCATTTATTAGGTGAGAACTTTGGGGTTGTTTTTTGCTGTTAGGAATAATGCTGCTGTGAACCTTCCTGTGCAACTTTGTTTATGAAAGTGTTTTTGGCATCTCAAATAGATACTTAGGAGTAGAATTTCTGGGTCACATGGAAATTCTATTTAACTTTTCAAATTTTAAATTAAAAATAAAATTTTTATTATACTACTGAAGTTTGAATCCATAACCTGACGCATGCTAGACAAGTTCCCTATTACTGAGCTACAACCTCAATCCTTTTTAAAAATTTTATTTGGAAACACTCTAAGGGTCTTGCTAATTTGCTGAGGCTGACCTTGAACTTTTATCTTCTTGCTTCAGCCTCCTGAGTCTTTGGGATCACAGGTATGCACCACTTCAACCCAGGTGGGTTTAGCTCTTTTGAGGAACCAGTAGACCATTTTCCATAGCAGCTGTGGCATTTTACATTCCTGTCAGCAGTGAACAAGGAGTACGAGGACTTGACCTGTCACATTAACAATGTGTGAAACAGAGGAGAAGCACTGGTTGGGACTAGGGAGCGCTCTAGCCTTGTGCCCCAAGTCAAGGTTGGGTCCGAAGCAGGGAAGAAGGGCTTGTGTGAGCCTCCCTGTGGCTCCAGGCTTCTCTGCTGCTGAATCAGAGTGGGAACCAGGTCAGAGTCCTTACTGTCCTGGGACATTTCTGCAGGAGAAGCAGAGGTAGCTGTGATAAATCCTGACCAATAGAGATGATTGCAGGAGGGAGCTTCCGAGCAGCAGTGTGGCACAGGGACCTGGTTCTGTGGCAGGCCTGTGCAGAACCATGTACCCCGATGAAGACGTGTCTGAAGAACGAGGCTCTGCCCTCAGTCACAGAGGGACCCAAATACACTCCAGGTGGGCCAAAGTGAAGTGGCAGTGAATGAGCAGTCCAGGTCCTGCTCACCGCCTGGCTCTGAGAGTATCTCAGGCCTCAACTGCTCTCTGTGTTGAGACCTCCCCAATTGGACTCTGCTTAGTTAGGTTCACGAAACCATCAGAGTGGGCTGTGGCTGACACCCTTGGCAGGGGGAAGGTGGGGCACTGAAGTCCCAAGGAAAGGATGGTTTTCTTGCCGCCTTCCTACCCTCCACCCCATCATGCTCTTTACTTGATGTGTCATATCTCCTGTATTTCTTTTTTTTTTTTATAGTGCCCAGGGCCTCATACATGCTGAGCAGGCGCTCTACCATGAACTACACACACATTGCCTTTCTTATATGTCTTCATTTCTGTCTCTCCTGTCTAGGACACCAACTGCACAAAACAAGGAATGTATCTTGTTTATTGTTGGGGCTGTTTTTAATGGCAACCAACTGCTGTTGCCTGGGCTCCTTTCCTTGAGGCAGTGCCTCCAGTGTTGTAGACCCTCTCTAGTCCACGTGTCTCTGTGGGATGCCCAGCTGCCTGTTCCTTAGTATGCTGAGCCACACTGTATGAATTCTGTGAATCTAAGTGGTTGGTTGTGTGATTCCTGAGCACTTACGTGAAGAGCAGCAGCTATGTGCGGCTCTTCCCACTATCTTCCCTGTACCTGTGACTGCTCATTTGTTGTAACTCCACATTTTCTTCATCAATATTCCCTTCTCTTTTTGCAATGATCATTTTTCATATTTATACTTTTAATTATTTAAGAGAATAAAATATTTATGAACAAGAGAAATCTTAATTATTCCCCTTGCCCTGTAAAAGCATATCTTTAACCTAACTTAAGTGAATTGAAATCAGTGTCTCCTCCCTTGGATACCTCTTTTCTCTTTCAAATTCCTTTATTCCTTTATTATCATTAAAGTTGGGATTTGTAGAAGGAATGTGGAGAGGAATCCTCTCGTTCTTTTTAAGTATAAAGGTTATTTTAGAATATCCAGCCTCCTTACTTTTTGTAGCCTGCCCAGGTGCCTCCCAGCATTTCTTGGCAGGAGGGCTGTGTCTTTACTTCCTTGGCTTCCTGTTTGAGACATGTCAGCTGGCGTACAGCTCTAGGTGGCCAGTTACTTTCTCTTCCTCATCTCATCTACTTCTCCTACCTTTTGAGGCTGGACAGAGATCTGAGCCACGCCCCAGCCCCTGTGAGTAAGCTTCTTGAAGGTGGAGTTGGGTTTTTTTCGTTATAGTAACATATACATGATTATGAAAGTTACATTTGGCCTATTTTAAAGTGTATGTGTGGGTCTCGGGGTGTGGCCCAGGGGTGTGAGACCCAGGGTTCTGTCCTGGGACATTTCTGAGTGTGCGAGACCCAGGGTTCATCTCCACTACCGCAGCAAACAAACAAACAAACATCCAAACACAGGCAAGGAAGAGCAGTGACTGCGGCGACATCACGCACATTGTGTTGTGCTACCACTGCCCCTCTTCCTGGCAGCCTGGCCTGCACCCTGTGCTCTGGGGGCAGGCTGCTCCAGGCCCTCCTGTGATGGATCTGCAGCGTCTGCCCTTAGGAGCTGGCTTCCCTCAGTGCCACCTGCTCTTTAGGACAGGTGCAAGCAAATCCTAGAGTAGCCCACGTCCTGCTGTGCCACTCCGCTGCTGGGAGCGTGGATGCACAGATCCACTTTGAGGCTTCCGTTTTCTGGGTGGTATAATGTGTTTGCCATTTTGTTCAGTGCTGTAACCCAGTGTAGTGCCTGGCACACTGTGGGCACTCCAGATGTTTGGAAGAGTGAACCATGGACACTATTTCTCAAAATTCCTTTCAATATTTTTCATCTCTTTTTCAGCTTTCTTCCTTGGTGATTTATTTATGTTTATCTTAAGTTATACTTCAGCCCCTTCCCTGAAGTTGTGGGTTTTCCTGAGTTTTTTTCCTGAGGTTTTCCTGGGAACTCCCTGCTGGCAAGGTTGGTACACTGTGGCCTGATTCCTTCCGTCTCCTGTGAGTCTCTTGGATGCCCTTCTAGGGTGCCCTGTTGATGCTTGTTCTAGGCCTGTTTGGTATAAGTGTCTTGTCTTGGGCTTTAGGATATCACAGTCTTCTGAGGAAGAGGGTTTGGGTTCAGATGCACTAGGGTGGTCCCACTTCCCAGTTGCTTTTGGTGGGTATTTACTGAGGGCCAGCCCTGGGCTCAGGTGATGTGGCACTGACAGGACACTGCCCAGGGATCAGTGGGACCTCTGCCTCATGTCACTTCTCTTGTTTCTAAGAATTCTGTGAGGTTGGCCCTCTATTCCCAGGATGTGTAGTGAAGGTGAGAGGAGGTCACTTGCTCAGGGTGCCTCAGCTTAGTGAGTGTCAGTGCCTGGAGGCCCAGGCTGTGGCCTCTATAGTCTGCACCCCAACTATGCCTCTGAGGTGCTACTGACCTGTGTATTTTGTGCAGGTGCCCAGTAGGCCCTGCCCTCTCCCCAAGCCCCATCCCTTAAAGCCTGGGGTCCCATCATGGGCAGCCTGTGCCCTACGAGGCTCCTTCTAGACTTGGGATTTCCCTCTCTTGATTTGGTCAGTAATAACGTTTTTCTTCAAAACAGCATTTTAGTTACCTTACCAGAAATCCCTCAGTGATCTTTCAGCACAGTGAGAACATTGTTGAACATTTCTGGCATTGGATTGTTCGTTTGCTTCTGGATAAACCCTCTTAGGCTGTATGTCTATTTTTTCCCCGTGGTTGTGGGAATTGAACCAGGGTCTTGCGCATGTTAGGTGATATTGCCCCACTGTGCCACAACCCCAGGCCGTGACACCTTATTCCTTCAGTCACAGAGGGCTGGGTTTGATTTACTTTGCTTTTGCATTGTGTGTACAGTGACTTGACTATAATCTTGAGGTGCATCTTTTTTTCCTGCTTTTGGTGTGAGGATTATGCCAGCCTTGCCTAATGTTTGGGGAATCTTTCCATTATTTCCTGTGTTCTGTTTTTATCATCTATGAAAAACTTAATAGGAATGAAATAGTTATGTGACAAAGAGCACAGCAGTTCAAAAGACTGGGCTGTCTTTGTACACTTGCACATTGCAGAGCAGATGTGTTATGTGGTGGCAGTTTTAGACATGGAGACTGCATGTGACACTTGTGTTAGCGGATGCACACTGTGGGCACACTGGATTGGGAAGGAATGTGTAAGTTCATGCTGGAGATGGGCCCGGGGTAATTAGGTGGATCTTGTCCTTGGGGAGCAGGTTGGACTTCATCCCTGTCCGCATCATTCTTTCTCTCCTCACCACTGACCTGGAGTGGGGCCTTAGCTTCCCAGCTGCATCCCCTGGGGCCAGAGTCTGCTTGGAGTCTGAGGGTGCTGGCTGCTGCTCTCTTCTGTCCTCAGTCTCAGTTCTGACAGGGCCTTGATACAAGAACACTGCAGACTAGACCTGGAGCATGTGTATGTAGTTGTTATTCTCTTAGTTTTTCTTTCCTGTAAAAATGACCTGAAGCACATGTGGCAAAATGTCAAAAATGGTCTTTCAGGATGGTCAGGATGTTGTTTGTCTTGTCATTCTTGGCTCTTTCCTGCATTTAAAAGCTTACCCTCACCTGGTCTTCCTTCTTGTGAAAAAGACTGCTTCTGGGGCTGGTGAGACTGGCCAGTGAGAGTCCCTGGACTTGGCCCTTTGTCTGCTCTTCTTCTTTAGTTAGTGGGTATTCAGCTTTTGACCTCCTGTGTTAGTTTTTTTTTTAAATATCTATTTTAGTTGTAGATGGACACAATACATTTATCTATCTACTTATCTACCTGTCTACCTACCTGTCTATCTATCTTTCTATCTTTTTTATGGGATGCCAAGGATCCAACCCAGTGGCTCACTCATGCTAGGCAAGTGCTGTACCAGTGAGCCACACCCCCAGGCCCATCCTGTGTCCATTTTGATCAGGTTTTGTATTTTTCTTGACATGCTAGAAAGAGTAGATTGTCACTTAACTTATTGGCATACTTTGAGTATAAAATAAAACTTTCAGAAAAGTACTTTCAGTGGTCAGTGACAAGCAGTGCTGTGAAGGAAGCAAAGGTGGATCTTCTGGTGGCCACAGGCAAAATGGGAAGTGAGCAGCCCACAGTGGGTTTGGAGGAAGAAGGACAGAGCACAAAGAAGGGCAGCACAAGCAAGAGGATGAGTAGCGAGTAGAAGTAGACCTACAGAGGGCCCGGTCTTCACGGCGGTCGTGTTTAGCGGTCAGCCTTGAAAAGTAGCTTGCATCCGGGCTGTGCCTGATGGGCCTGAGTCCTGGCCCCATGACTTCTTGGTAGTGTGACCTATGCACATTCTGCAAGAAGTCAGAAATTAGTTTTTGTATAGAACATCTCCGAATGTGAACTTTTGTTGACTAATGATGGTCACTTTTGGCTGCAGCTGGATGTGTAGTCTGCTCCTTAGCTCACTGCTGGCCCCTTAGTGCTCACGTGGCAGTGCCCCCTGCTGCATTGTCGCGGACACCACACCTGGTGTTGCCCTCAGTGCACTCACTTGACTGGAGGCGTGAGCATCCAGAGGCAGTGACAGGAAAGTCTCTTATGTCAGCTCACGTTTTGCCAGTCTAGTTCCCATGATTCCTTTTCTAATTGCCTGAGTTTCAGCCTGGTCTCTTTTCCCTTCAACTTGAAGAACTTCCTGTAGCCTTGCTTTGTAATGCAGGTGCTGGTGACAGTTTCTTGGTTTGTACTTATCTCAAAATACATTTAGTTTTCATTCTGGGAGGATCTTTTTTCTGGATACAAAAATACTGATAATTTTCTCTTTCAGAACTTAAATACTATTCCATTGTTTCTGGCCTCTGTTTCTGATAGTTAAATGATCATGCATATCATTGTTCTGTATTTGTATTTAATGGGTCTTTTTATTTTTGGACTTTAGAAATTTTTCTCTCTCTGTGTGTGTGTGTGTGTGTGTGTGTGTGTGTGTGTATTGGGATTGAAACCAGGGGGCAGCTCTTTTATTTTTTATTCATTTATTTTCTTTTGAGACAGGGTCTAAGTTCCTCCTGAGTTGCTGGGATTACAAGGCATGTACCAGCTGAATTTCTAGAATCTATAATTTCATGTTACCAAATTGAGGAAATTTTTTGGGTCTTTTTTTCTCAAAATATTTTTTTCTGCTTTGTTCTTTGTCTCTCCTTCTTGATAGACTCCAGACCTTTGATTTTGTTGCACAGAATGGTGAGATATTCTGTTCCTTTTTAATCTGTAGTGATTTTTTGTTTTTTAGTCTAGATAGTTTTTATTGTTCTGTTTTCAAATTTTCTGACTTGTCATCTCCAGTGTGCTGTTAAGTCCATCCATTGACTTTTTTAAAAAAAATTTTTATTGTAGATGAACACAATAACTTTATTTTGTTTATCTTTTTATGTGGTGTTGAGGAGCGAACCCAGTACCTCACACGTGCAAGGCAAGTGCTCTACCACTGCGCCACAACCCAGCCCCATCAGTATTTTGATTTTAGATACAGAATTTCTCATTTATAGAATTTCCATTTGGTATTTTTTCATAGTTTCTCTGCTGCAATTTTAATTTTTTCATAACTGTATTTTTTCATTATGTCTCTGAGTTATAATGCTTTGAAATCCTTATCTATTACATTTCAAAAATACTGAATACTCCAAATAGGACCATTTTATGTTAGTTTTTGTTGTTTCCCTGTTTATTCATATGTTTGGTAATTTTGGAGTGTATCCTGGATATTATGAATGATATACTATGGAAATTTTGGATTCTGCCATATTTCTCTTAAAAGTGCTTTTTGCTTTTTTTTTTTTTTTCTAGCAGCTAGAATCCCCTTTCAGTTATTTCACGGACCTGACTGCTTGGAACCTGCCCCACACTAGTGTTGGCCTGGAGCTTGGGCAGAACTTGAGGTTTCCCTCTTTTATTTATAGTAGTCAGAACTGCTTCAAGCTCTTCTCAGACACAAAAGTAAAAGTTGGGAGGTTCTCCCCATCCTGTTTACTTTCTTTCAAGATTTGACCTGCATCCTTTTTCTTCCAGCTCTGGTGGTTTTTAGGGATGCAGAGTGGCTTTTACTTTCTGCCCAAGGCTTGTCCCTGCAGGACAGTTGGCCTGAGGCTCGAGCAGTTGACCCAGAGCCTGGGTGTTACGACTTGGTACTTTCCTTCCCTTGTCCTTTGCCTCATTCTGTGGAGACAGCAGCAGTGATTGCTGCACATCAGGCTTTCTCTACCTTGGCACCATTGACATTTTGGGCCAGTTGATTTTGTTTGGGTTCTATCCTTTGCCTTATAGGATGTCTAGCAGCACCCTTGACCTCTGCCCAGTGATGGTCAGTAGCAGGCCTCAGTGGTGATAATCCAGAATGTTCCCCTGCAGGACTAAATGTCCCTGGGGAGTGCAGCCATCCCTACTGATAAACCTTGCTCTTCATACATGGGCTATTGCCCACATCCCACACGGGTAATGGAATCCAGATCACTCTGCGTGGTTTGTTCTGGTGATGAAAAGATCACACGGACACAGAAGTACTTTTTTTCACAAAATGGGGGTCTGGGACTGCTCTTCGACCTTGGGGGCCCTTCCACACTGGAAAGCAAGAGATCAAGACATCGAGTGCTCCCAGAACCCCTATATTTATTAGGGAAAAGACATTTGATAGAATATTCCACCCAATAAGGCAGGGGATAATGTTTCAGAAGGGGGGTTGTCCAGTCCCCTTGGGTAACGTTCAACCCAGAGCTGAAGCACTTCCTTGCCGAGCGAAGGTAAGGGCCACTTGCTTCACACAGTGTGTGGTGTGCGATGCCAGTCCAATACCCCCATTACTTATTCTTAGCACTTTTATTGGCTGTTTCTCGGACTGTAGCTTCCTAGTGAAGACCCCAAGTTGATATGTCCAGGAAGCCAGTGTGTTTTCCTAAAACTGCCTCCCTCTGCCTGTTGGTCTCCAGTGGCTGGCCTCCTCCACACGTGGGTTGCCGGGTGGATCCCAGGTGATAGAGTGGAATGTGTGTGCTGTAGTGTTCGTGCTGTCGGCGTTCAGTGGGGCCTGCAGGGGTGGCCCAGAGTCCTGGCTTAGCCCAAACCAGTGCTGACTTGGAGTGTGTGTGTGTGCTCTTTAGCTCTTTTCCCCTATTTTTTCTTTCATCAATCTGGAGCTAATACTCGACATTAAGCTCTGTTGTTCAGGTTACTGGGGGATGCCTCCAGGTCCTTAACTATGGCAGGAGGAACTGGGAAGAGCTCCGCCTGTAAGTTGTTTTGCTCTCCAGTGCTTCTCTGGTGTCCTGCTTAGGCCCAGAGTCGTCTAACCACCTGTACACAGGGCTGTGTTGAGGGTGTGTGCTGGGGCCGGTGTAAGCTGCACCTGTGTCTTCCCATGCTGGTTGGTGGTCCAGGTAGCCTGTGCTGGACTTCCTTTCAGGGTTCACATTTTGTGATTTTGTGTAATTTTTGTGATATTAAAAAATTGCCTCCTGGGGCTGGGGATGTGGCTCAAGTGGTAGCGTGCTCGTCTAGCATGCATGAGGCACTGGGTTCGATTCTCAGCACCACATAAAAATAAAATAAAGATATTGTGTCCATCTAAAACTAAAAAAAAAAGTATTAAAAAAATTGCCTCCTACAACTTAAATTATTATATGATAGAAAGTGCCTCAAAAACCCCAGCTCCCACAAAGCTATAGAACTGTTAGCATGCTTGTTCTAGGTTTCGAATGTAATGTTGCTTTTTCTCTTCTTTTTTTAAAAAATATTATAGTAGTCTAAGAACCGAAGCATCCAGGCTGGATGGAATTTAGCATCAAAAAAAGTCCTCTGTCTGTCCAGAAAGCCGTAAAGTGCATAAAGATGAAGCAGGCACCAGAAATCCTTGGCAGCACAAATGGGAAGACCCAGAACTGTGAAGTGAACCGCGACTGTTCTGTGTTCCTCAGCAAAGCTCAGCTTTCTAACAGCCTACAGGAGGGAGTCATGCCGAAATTTAATGGCCATGATGCGCTTCCCTTCATTCCTACTGAGAAGTTGAAAGATCTTACTTCCCGTGTGTTTAATGGAGAACCTGGTGCACATGATGCCAAATTGTGTTTTGAGTCCCAGGAAGTAAAAGGAATGGGGACGCCGCCCAACACTACTCCTGTCAAAAATGGTTCTCCTGAAATTAAGCTGAAAATCACTAAGACATACATGAATGGGAAGCCTCTCTTTGAATCTTCCATTTGTGGTGACAGCACTGCTGAGGTGTCCCAGTCAGAAGAAAATGGACAAAAATCTGAGAACAAGGCAAGGAGGAACAGGAAAAGGAGCATAAAATATGACTCCTTGCTGGAGCAGGGCCTTGTGGAAGCAGCTCTGGTGTCCAAGATCTCAAGTCCTACAGATAAAAAGGTATTTGAGAGGGATTCCACTGGGGCATGTGACTGAGTGTTGAGCACAGGATGTGTGTGGTGGCAGGCGGAGGCGATGGGGAATGTCCTGGTGTGGCAGTTGCTGTCTGTCTTCTCACCCTGGCCACACACAGCTGATGGCACCGAATTGCCACTGGAGGTGTGTCGCCACCTGCTGTGCCAGTGGAGAGGCCTGGAGAACTTAGGTGCTCAGGGGCAGCGTGGCTGAGGAGGCCAGTTCTGAGCCACATCTGCTAGTGCTAGGCGCTCTAGTCCAGCTGCTTAGTGGAGGGGTGGACCCTAGTCTGCACCATCTGATGAGTGGGAGCAGCACTGGACCAGGCCGGGGCGCTCCCATTAGCCTTCCCACATGCCCCGCCCTCCATGTGTGGGTCTCAACCAGGGCCCAGCAGGTGGAGGGGGCTGTTCTTTGTTCTTGGTGCCCACCCCATAGCACTCTGGACACAAGTGAGCAGGGGTTGTGCCACTCACCAGAGGTTGAGAGGAGAGCCTGACTTTAGGTGGGAGGATACGTGGCTCTGTTGTATTCTGCCAGGTGGTTTGTCACCATATCTAAAAGTGACATACAGGGTGGCCTGGACACTTCAGTGAGGATGGGCCATGTAAATCAGCTAAGGGCAGTGGCCTTGGCAGAGGGATTAGATGCCAGGCAGCCTGCTCTCTGTCCAGGGTTGGTGGCCTAGAGGACCCAGGAGTCTGTGGGCCTTCAGGTGCAGCTCCAGGTCCACCATGGACTGGTGTGACCTGGTGTCGTCACCAAGCCTGGGGTGTTTTGTTTAAAAGTACAGTTGTGGGATTTTGTTTAGAATTTCCCCAGATAGGAGGAGGAATGGTTGAAGTTTCCTTGGAATTATTAAACTCATGAAGACCTTTTAGGGTGTAAAGACAGTGTTTTTTGAGTGCTCAGGAACAGATTTGGCTTTGGCTAATGTAATTTCAAAGGCAGGTTTTTATCCGCTCCCCGCCCCCCAGCAGCACTGGGGATCTGACTTTGAATTTCACACGTTAGTGAAGCGCTCTGTCACTGAGCCACATCCCTAACCCCAAAGACAACTTTTAGAGAGCTACTTTTGTAACTGATGAGTTTTGGAAGTGCTCAGGGTTGTGGTGAACCTTAGGCTTTCCCAGGGCAGGAAGCCTGTGCTTCCTGTCCGGCTTTGCCACTTGGTTCTGTTGAAGCTCAAGGGAATGCCTTGATGTTTGACTCTGTCTGCAGGATGGGGTGAATCTGGTAGCTGGAACCTCTGAGCACTCTCATCTTTTGGGAGTGTATTGTTATGGCAACTCTATGCCATACCTCACTGCTAGGCTCACAAGGTTTCAGAGCTATTGTTTTCCATTCACAGATGAGGAAACTGAAGCTCCAAACCAATCAGCCCTTTGCCTGAGCATGTAGTGATCTTGAGAAGGAATTGGGCTAGCTGTGGGAGGCTGGGTCACCCTGGCTGTGCTTGCTCCCACTGGAGAGCAGAGCCCATGGTGGCTGGGGCAGAGTTGCCTTGAGGAGGACATCCTGTTGAACCTCAGAACTCAACCACATGCCAGATGCAGTGGTGCATGCCTATGATCCCAGCGACTCAGGCAGGAGATTGCAAGTTAGAGGCCAGTCTCTGCAACTTAGTGAGACACTGCCTTAAGTATTCTGTTGTATTCTGCCAGGTGGTGTGTCACCATATCTAAAAATGACATACAGGGTGGCCTGGACACTTCACTGAGGATGGGCCATGTAAATCAGCTGTATCTCAGTGGTAAAGCATCCCTGGGCTCAATTCCCAGTACTGTGCAAAACCCAGAAAACAAAAAAACCTTAAAAACCTTGCCTGTGTCCAAGAGATGGGGAAACTGAGACTTGGGGAAGCTCTGAGCACTGAAGCGAGAGTGGTGTGCTGGGGCTTGGGTCTCCATGCTTGGTGCTTTTGAGGACTGACCACCTTCAGGCACATGGTTTTGGAATTATGTGGCTAAAGCCCTACTGAGGACCACCCCCTGGCTAGGGAAATAGATGTTTGTGCTGTTGAGTACCTACTGTGTGCCAGGCACTATACTGCTTTTTAGAGGAAGGGGAGAGGCATATAGTTGCCATGGCCTGAAACAGCAAGGGGAACACGCTCCTTTGGGGGCTGTGTGTGTATGATCTTTATTTTTTGCAGTGTCAGGATAGAACCCAGCCTGCCACATAGTAGGCTGAGCTATGTCCCTGGCCCTCCACATGTGTTTTGAACCTATAGCTGGATTAATCTTGGTCTTCCACAGGTGGAAGGCTGGATTGAGGGTAGTAATTGGTTGTGTTAATGTTTGTCTTTTGTTATTCATCTTCAGATTCCAGTTAAGAAGGAATCCTGTCCAAGCACAGGCAGAGACAAAGATCAGCTATTGAAGTACAACGTTGGTGACTTAGTGTGGTCCAAAGTGTCGGGCTACCCCTGGTGGCCCTGCATGGTTTCTGCTGACCCACTCTTGCACCACTACACCAAGCTCAAAGGTATGGCACCCCTCCTACACCTTTTTCCTGCACCCCCAGGCCTCTTGCTTGCGCTTCCTTCAATAGAACTACCAGAGTTGGCTTTCTCAGCATTTTCTGAGGTTAGAAATGGATGCAGGTGTGACATATGGCAGCTCTTCAGTGTGCACTTCACCTGGCCAGTTAGTGTCAAAGGAGGAAGGTCTTTGCCTTGAATGACTTTCAGACTTTATGACTAAAAATGTACTACATGTAATGATTGTTTTTTTCAGCATGATTTTCAAAATGGTATTTTATACTAAATTTGAGTTTTAAAAGCATCCAGATTAATCAGGCCTGTGTGAAGAGGGAAAGACCGGTAGAAATGATCACTTTATCTTGATGAAACTTGAGTGGATAAATTGGTGCCAGGAACAGCTGAGGAACATTTTAGAGTGTAATATGTTACCAGTTCACAGCAAGTACCTAAATAATTGGATTGCCCATACATATGTATTGAAGGAAATGTAAACAAAAGGTCAGATGGTGGTTAGATTCTTCTGGAAAGTTCTACAGGGAAGTTTTAGTTTGGTTTGAAGGAGGTGAGATGTGTTCAGTACAGAGTTGGGCTGAGCTCGCTGGTGTCCTCTGACCTCTGCATCCTTCAAGATGTGGGCAGCCAGACTATGGCTGGGCCAGGCTCACTGGTCAGCTTTGTGTGGAACCTCAGAAGCATATGTGTTCCCCGGTCTCTGCCAGAGGCCTGAGCTCTCCAGGAATGGTGATGTTGCTCCTACTTGGGTCTGAGTCTTCATGCTGGTGCCATTTCCGGCCTGTCAGCTGGCTGTGGCAACAGGTGGCTCTTTGTGGGTGGGGGATGACAGTGCCTCCTGGCAAGGGTATGGTTTCTGCCGTACCAGGAAGGGGTTGGGTTCAGGATGAAGAGGACCTGAGTGTACCACCTGTGCCCTGCTCTGCCTCCTGTCCTGTGGGGCCCCAGTGCAGGTATGCTCCACAGGACATGGCCTCTAACTGGCTTCCATTCCATCTCCCTGGGGGACCTTTGGTATCCTGGCTTTGCCAGAATTGAAGGAGTCCTTCCCAAGAGGCTGCAGGAATTCCAGGGTATACCTCAGGGCACCTGGACCTAAGGTGAGAGAGGACGTGTTGGTCAAGTGGGATCTGAACCTTTGTGCAGTCCTGGTGCAGGCACATGTGCAAGTGTGTGAGGGGTTTCACTTCTGCACTCCCCCAAACTGAGCCTGGGCCCTGCACAACAGATCTTCTGACTTCCATATCGTTTGTCTGCTTGGCACCAGTGTCTGGGGATTTTTACTTGCTTATACAAAGCTGTTTAAATACAGTTTGTCACTAGGACAGTGAATATGCATTTTTTGTGGCTAGATCTGTCAGTGTCTGCATTATCTGCGTTGGGGCTGAACTGGGAAACTGAGGCATGGAGCCCTGGTCTCTTGTCCTTGTGGCTTTTGTGTGCTGTTCTTGTTATTGTTGTAGACACCAGACCTTGTTGGCATCTTCAAGGCTTCTCTTGCTTCCTAGAGCTTCACCTCTGAGGCAGTTTTGTCTCTTTGTGGAGCCCTGAGTGCAGGAATGGCTGCTGTCAATTCCACAGGCTCCACAGAATCTGGAGAGAGAGACTGGTTCAGCCACAGGGCCACCTACAGTTTAATGAGGCGTGACAGGGAGCAAGGGAGCACAGTGCACAGCCTGGCATCAGGACGGTTCAAGGAGACCAGAGAGGGAGTCAGTGGCAGCCATTGTCTTAAGACTGTGATTCGTGGCTATCAGAGGTTGGCAAGCAAGCAAGGAAGGGTTATTAACCTGGGTTGCTGGGACAGCTGGTTAATTTTGGAATAAAATAGGACAATGAGATACTCACCTCTCAACTGGAACCAGAAATGAAATTCAGCTAGGAACTGGGCTGTGGCTCAGCGGTAGAGCACATGCCTAGCACATGCAAGGCCCTGGGTTTGCGTCAGCACCACATAAAATAAATAAAGGTTGTGTCCAACTACAACTAAAAAAATATATATATATATATTTTTTTTAAGAGAGAGAGAGAGAGAGAATTTTTAAATATTTATTTTTTAGTTTTCGGCAGACACAACATCTTTGTTTGTATGTGGTGCTGAGGATCGAACCCGGGCTGCACGCATGCCAGGCGAGCACGCTACCGCTTGAGCCACATCCCCAGCCCCGAAAAATATATATATATTTTTAAAAAATTTAAAAAATGAAATTCAGCTAGATTAAAGATACTCATAAAAGAGGAGAAAACTGGGTAATATTATCAAATTTCTAGTTAGGGAAGAACTTAAAAATTATCATTATATAACAGCCACAACATGTATCTCATCTGTCTATATTCATTTTCATTAATAAGAAGTTTTTTTCAACTATTAAGATAATGGAAGAAGTCACAATTTGCTTGATATTCTTGAATTTTAGGCATTTGCAGATTAATTTGCATACTTTGTACAAATCAGATTGTACTGAAAGTGGCAGAATGCTTGCGTAGCATGTTTAAGGCCCTGGGTTTGATCCTTAGCACACACACAAATAAATACACACACACAAATAAATACACACACACAAATAAGCACACACATACACACACACACCCTAATATAAAAATAACATAAATAAAAACTGAAAGCTGGGTGTGCTGGCGCACACCCGTAATCCTTAGTGGCTTGGGAGGCTAAGGCAGGACGATTGCAAGTTCAAAGCCAGCCTCAGCAATTTAGCGAGAACCTGTCTCAAAATAAAAACATAAAAAGGGCTGGCGATGTGGCTTAGTGGTTAAGCTCCCCTGGGTTCGATCCCTCATACCAAAAAACACAGCAAACAAAAACCTAAAAGTTATCCTAAAAATTATGCTCAGATTAATTGTGAAAATTCATCCCCTACTTTTCCCCCTTTCCCCAAAGGTAATTTTTTTTAACTCATTAAACTCTCTTTTCTTCTGATTTTTTAAAATATTTTGTTTTAGTTATAGTTGGACACAATACCTTTATTTTATTTTTATGTGGTGCTGAGGATCAAACCCAGCTCCCTGTATGTGCTAGGCGAGCGCTCTACTGCTGAGCCACAACCCCAGCCCCTTTCTCTTCTGATTTCAACTGCTAGTTTTTAATCATCTTAGATATTTTCTGCTGACTTTTTATTATGGAAATGAAGATTAATTCTTCACCCTTTTTCTATTTCTTTCTCCTGTTTTCTACATATGATTAAGGTACTTTTAAAATTTCCATTAAACAACTACTTACATAACTTGGATTATATAAATATTATTTGATGAAAAGTTGTGTTCTATAGTTACATTTTCTTTCTTGGACAACCTTTTGTTTTTCCTAGAGTTATTGCTTTCTTAAAAAACTATGTACTCGGGCTGGGATTGTAGCTCAGTGGTAGAGCACTTGCCTCTCACACATAAAGCACTGGGTTTCATCCTCAGCACCACATAAAAATAAATAAATAAAAATAAAGACATTGTGTCCATCTACAAATAGAAAACAAGACAAAACAAAACAAACAAACAAAACAATAAAACAAGAGCAGCAAGAACTGGTGTCTGAGCCCCTCTTTTCTGCCCTTTGGCTTGTCTCTGAACCCTGGGCTGTGACCAGGACTCTATGTGGAGGTGTCCCTGTCTTTCCTCTGTGGGCCTTGGAGCGCCCTTCTTCCCTTGCCTGCTGTGCTCTTGCCCTTTGGCATGGGCACCCTTTGCTGAGTGGCATGTGGTGCTGTGCTCGTCTGTGCTCTTTTGCGGTTGGCCTCTTTGCTCATCTGTCCTGTGGTGCTGGGGTCCAGCCAGGCAAGCGTTCCCACCCACTGAGCTACGCCCCGGTCTCCAGGTACGTTTTAGGTATCCTCCGAGAGTGTGTATAGGAGGTACATTTGAGTCCCTGCCGTTCAGATCAAGCTGGTTTTCTGTCCTCATGCTTCATTATGGTTTAGCTAGGTATGGAGTTTTGCATTAAGAATGATTCCCCTCAGAGAGCTGAAGGTTTTACTCCATTTTTTCCTAGAATACAGAGTTTTGGGCCACCATCCTCCCCATCCCCAGATACTGGGGATTGAATCCAGGGTGCTGTACCACCGAGCTATACCCTGGTCCTTTTTATTTTGAGATAAGGTCTTGCTAAGTTGCTGAGGCTGGCCTCAAACTTTGATCCTCCCACCTCAGCCTCCTGAGTCACTGGGATGACTGGCTTTTGTGGGAGATCTTTGTCTACCCAGCCTTCTTGATGAATTGTATTTTTGTAGTTGGCTATTTCCTTTTCTGTGTCTCATTTTGTAGCATTTTTTAGGTGTTTCTCTGGGTGTCTTTTCTGTCTTGCCCCATGTCTGTGGCCCTGCTGAGGCTGCTCAGGACTTCCTGTGTGTTTGACCTCCTTGAAGTGGAGGTGTCCCTAATCCCGAGTGCTCTGTCTGGGGCCTGTGTCAGAGCACAGTGTGTTGAGCACTGCCTGCAACCGTGAGTGGGAGACTCTGGTTTCTGGCCTGGCAACAGCCACACAGTGGGACGTTTCTAAGACATCATGCAGAGACTTTCCTTGGTGTTTCATTCCCCAGGAACTCTGCTTTGGTTTCCTGTGGCCAACCCAGTGCATAAGGGGACAGTCTTCCCTCCCTCCCTCCCTCAGCCCAGAGACCTGCCCTCCTGCTGGCTTACCTGTTCCAGCTCTCACTCCACCTCAGCAGCATCTGCCTTGGGTTTGGGGGCCAGTGGTCTCTTTGTTCACCTGGCTCCTGGCTGTGTTGTGGCTTCTTCCTGTACCTGAGAGTGACAGCAGTGGGTGTCTGAGGGCGAAGCTTTGCTGTGGTTGCAGTGTTCTCAGAGGCTGCGTGCCCTCTCTCCAGGCGCAGTGAGCAAGGGATGGCCAGCTGTTAGGACGGGTGGGTCGTGGACCCTGCCCCTGGCCAAGCCCCTTGCTGCTGCTCTGCCCTCTCTGGTTGTCTGGTACCTCGAGGCCTTGAGAGGCAGCAGGTGAAGGAGCACCCGTCCTCCCCTTTCTTCCCAGCAGCCTGTGCTCCCTCTGTTTTTGTCGGAGCATGGTGGGCACAGGAAGCCAGGGCTCCCTCTGTGGCCAGTGGGCTCGTGTGAACAGCTTCAGAGTGACAGTATGCTTTGCCTAGTTTCATCCCAAGTTTTAATATTGATGTTCTAATGTTTTGTCTTAAAATCAGGTCAGAAAAAAAGTGCACGCCAGTATCACGTACAGTTCTTTGGTGATGCCCCAGAGAGAGCTTGGATATTTGAGAAGAGCCTCGTAGCTTTTGAAGGAGAAGGACAGTTTGAAAAATTATGCCAGGAAAGTGCCAAGCTGGCACCCACGAAAGCTGAGAAAACCAAGGTGATAGACATTTTTTTTCACATACTTTCAGTCCACGTTTTATCATTTAAGTTGTTTGTTTTGAACTTAATAATTGCTTGAAATTGCTTCTTAAATTGTTGTTCACTCTGACCAAATATACTGTGACATTTGGCAAGTGACAAACTTGCAGACAACTTATTTCTCCTTTACTCATTTGTTAACTCCCATAAATAACTTATTTTATATTTTTTATTATCCTTTATGTATATATAGCTTACATAAGTTAATACAATTGGAATTGATTTCTAGTTTAAAGAAACAATAGTTATTGGCTCAGTTCTGTTTAAAAATCCTCTAAGTTAATTGTTAATCTAAGTTATCATTTCTGATTTCTAAATGTATCTGAACTGTAAGTCTCTTTTAAAGTCAGCTACCTTTTATGTCTCTGCAAAACTCTTTTAATGTCTTTTGCTTCTTTTCAGCTGTTGAAGCCTATTTCAGGGAAACTGAGGGCCCAGTGGGAAATGGGCATTGTTCAGGCAGAGGAAGCCGCAGGCATGTCCGTGGAAGAGCGGAAAGCCAAGTTCACCTTCCTCTATGTGGGGGGCCAGCTGCACCTCAACCCACAGGTGGCTAAGGAGGCTGGCCTTGCTGTGCAGACCTCCGGAGAAATGGCAGCGTCCACAGGGCCCAGTGAGGAAGCTGCCGCAGACCCTGGGCCCATGAGAGAGGAGGGTGTTCCTGTGAAGAGAAGGCGGAGAGTCAAACGGTCCAGCTCTGCGGAGCACCAGGAGAGCGACCCTGGCACAGAAAAGAGTTCTCCTCAAAAGATGGTAGAGGCCGACCCCAAAAGAGGAGTGGGTTCTCCTCCTGGGAGGAAAAAGGCCACGCCCTCTACTCCAAGGAGCAGGAAGGGAGATGCAGCTGCCCAGTTTTTGGTCTTCTGTCAAAAGCACAGAGATGAGGTCAGTATTCAGATGGGTTCTGAGGTGTGCTTCATATGCCCGAGTTTCCAAGTTGGGGGGCATTCCTGTGCATGGCTGGCTGCTGCTTGGCTGTTGGACAGCAGCAGCCATTTTGACCCCTTGGGAACAAGACTGCCTGCCTTTGCCCCTGGGTTGCTGCCCATGTTCCTTTCAGGGGGTGGGCTTCCCTGGGGCACTCTTGGCCTCAGCGTCTAGCTCCAGGTGAGCCTTTGCTGTAGATGGCTGTCCTGAGGCTTCTGGCATGGCCCTGCTCACCTGTGAAGCTGACGTCTCCACATCGGAATGTTGAGGACGTATCCTACGGTGTTGGCACGGGCTGCAGTAGATAGTGAGTGAAGCACTTACGACCTGCTTGGTGGTTCTGATAAGGCACAGGATCTTTGGTTCCACCATAAGGAATTGAGACTCCCGGTTTGGTGGTGTGGTCACGTGAAGTGAGTGGGTTCTAGTCTAGAACCTGAAGCCTTCTTATTGTAGTGTTCTTTGTGACTTCACTTTCTCAGGAACTTTCTGTTCAGGAGTCCACACCTACATGGTACCTGAGGTTCCAGTGGGAAGCAGAGTCCTCCCCAGGCACTGTCCCTGGGTGTGTGGTCAGTGCCTGCTCCTTGGCAGGCGGCTCAGCACAGAGTGGGGCCATGAGGAGCTCTAGGGATATGTAAATGGCGTTTGTGTCCCTGCCCAGGAGTTAGGATCTTCCAGAGAAAACATCTGAGCAGTGCCTCTCCAGAAGGACTGGTAGGGCTCTTCTCAGGAGTGAAAGCCAAAGTTCAGGACAGAAAATCCGTCACTGTGATTCTCTGTGTAGCAGATTAATCGACCGTCTGCACTGATGGAGCAAAGACGTTTGGTGCAAGTCAGCTTTGTGATGAAAAAAGGAGTGGAAGGGAACTCTCTGAGTCCATTGAAGTGTCAGATGTCCTTGCAGGGGTCCTCCGATGGCGGTACCGAAGCCCCACTAACAGCACCAGTGGGACTGCTTGCTTCCTTCCCCATGTACTAGGAGATGCATGCGGCAGTGCGCAAGGCAAGAGGGAGCCGAGAGGCAGGTGGTGAAGGAAGGCGAGCGGGGCTGGCTTGCTGAGCTCCCTGTGGGAGATGCAGGAAGTCTTTAAGGTTAGTAGGAGTTCACCAAGGCTGTGGACATGATATCACTGCCTGAGGGCAGCAACAAAGAGGAAATATAGTGTTTAAAGAGGAGACAAGATTTGCGTTTCCGAGGAACAGATGTGTGGAATGGTGTGTGGCTTTGGAGAAACCTAGATGTATTCACCGCTGGGCAGGTCAGGATTCTGCAGCTGTTGGCTCCCTCTTATAATCTACAGATTCAGTGCTGACACAGCGAACCTACCAGTGTGAGCCATACTAATGTGGCCAGAGGGCCGCCTGACTAGACAGGGAGTTCTGTTGTGAAGATGTTGACACTAATGCTGGGGACACATAGGGCGGGGACACCGTCCAGAACAGGGCCTAGGAGTAGACTTCCAAGTGGTGGAAGTGCATGGGAAAGAGCTGCAGGCCAACAGGGTGAGATGGCTGCTCTGGACACCACTCTGGGACCCTGGGCAACTTAAAAAACTCAGCAGACCTGGGGAGAAGAGAGCTTTTGAGTAGACCGGCCAGTGCTGACAAGTTGGGGTGTGAACATCAGAGGGTGGCCTCAAGAGTAGCCTGAGGGTGCAGGTGCTGCAGCATATGCCTCTGGAGTCCAGAAGCAAAAGGAAGCCCTTGAGTCAACGTGACTGGGGATGGGGGACAGGGGACGGGGGCGGCTGTGGGAGGTGTGTGCTTTGGGAGGAACGGCTGTCCTCAGTGGCACAAGTGTGATCTCAATTACCTGTGGCTTAGGAGGCACTTGGTGGTTTCCATGCTCTTGTGGTATGTCGGAAACAGTTTAGTAAAGATGCAGAAGCAGCTGCTGTGCGCTTGCCACCCGTCAGTGCAGACTCGTACCTGGTGCTCAGGATGCTCCACGGTTTACCTCATCCCGTTTTGTGGCTGACTGCACTGAGGCCACAGGTGAAAGCCTCTCCTTTACTAGTGGCATTGCAGGCAGGAAGCAGAATCGGGCATGGCCCTGACTGTGCACATGCATGCTTGAGCTCAGAGCCCACAACTGTCGAGCCACAGGAACTCCTGGCTTTATCATGGATCTTGGCCTGATGAACCACCCCAGTTGAAAATTCCATGCGTGGAAATGCACTGAGTGTGCCTTACCTGCCCAGCAGGCTGCTCTGCCTCGTGGTGCACAGTGGTGGCATTGGTTTCTCTCACCAATGAGAGCCAACCGAGCGGCACTCACTGCTGCTGCCCTGCATGGCGAGAAAGGGCTGTACAGAACATTGCCATCCTGGAACTCATTAGAATTCAAAGTTCACAGCATGATTTCTACTGACACCATGGAAATGGGAAAGATCTTGGTCCCAGTCTGTCCGGATGTGGCCTTGTTAGGTGGATTTGAGTGTGTGGCCCTTGCTTTAGCAGCCCAGGCTTCTGGCGAAGATGCTGTCCATGTTCCCCTGAAGCGTCTAAGCTGGAGAGAGATGAAGAGCAGAGACAATGAGCACCTGATGTAGGGAGGGTTCTATTGCCATTTGCCTGTGGTTCCTGCCACAGAGCTCTGTGAACACCCCTCACAGTGACCTGGTAGCTGAAACCTGCTGTGGGTGCTGTGGAGCCAGGGGGGAGTGCTGGGAGGAGCATGAGCCTTCTGGGGACTGCCCACTGTGTTGCTTGCAGGAGGTTGGGTGAGAGATGAAAGTGCAAGAGAAGCAGCATGGAGTCTTGCGGGATCTTTGAAGTCCTCGCGGAGTTGTGTCGGGTTCCCAGCGACAAAAACACTCAGGGTCACTCCAGGGGAACTGGGCTGCGCAAAATAACCACACAAGAGACAGAGACACCTTTTTATTTTGGAGGTCCTGTGACGGCTTCTCTGACCTTAAAGGGTCCACAGAAAGAGTGCATGCTGACCCTTTTATTGAGGAGAAGCCATTCAAATGAGGCAAGGGGTCAGTTTCAGGGGCTGAGTCTAGCTTCCTGAGTCTGCTGTCAGCAGGTTGACTGACACCTAGGTAGGCCACACCCAAGGGCACAGTAAGAGAAGGGGACACACAAATGGTGTTTCCATGGAACTTTCTGTTCCATACAGGGCAAGGGGTAATATTATAAAGGAACAGGTGAGCATAGCTCCACCCATGGGGCTGCGGGAAGGCATACCTGTGCTTGAAGATACATTTGTTACATTTTTACTGCTCTCAAGATGGGGGCTGCCGTTTACAGCCACTTGAAAGTAGCCAGATCAACCTGTACACTTGGAAAAATGAGAATTCATACCCCATTTGATTCAAATGTATGATATGTCAAGATCATTGTATTGTCATGAGCAACTAATTTCAAAAAAAAAAAAAAAGAAAGTGACCAGATCAGTGGAAGTGACCACATCACTGGAAATGACCACAGTGCCTCAAACCAATCAGGAGAGGAAAATGCTGGTCACATGATGTGGAGGCCTCCCAAAGAGTCATGGGGGCTTAACCCCAGGAGTGGACAGGGCTCTAGCCTCTTTGGCTTGGGAATGTCAAGGAGATAGATGTACAGGATCAAGATCCGGGAGGTTGATTGCTGAAATTCAGATCTGTGCATGTGATGCTCTGGATGGAAGTGGATAAATAAAGAATGTTGAGTGGTGCAGGATGACAAGCAGGAGGAAGGTGGCCTTGGGGGGACTCAGGAGTCTTGTTTAGTGAGGCAGCTGGGAGCACAGCACGATCTGTGCTGAGGACGCTGGGGCAGGTATGGGTGGCCAAGGAGGGCATTGTTGGCCACGTGGTTGTGCCTGCGGAGCTGACACGCAGCACAGAAGCCTTTGCTGGAGGAAGGTTGAGATCTTGGTGCCTGCTGAGCTGGGAGGGGTGAGCTCATGCAGCAGGTGAGGCTGCAGGCAGACGGACAGAAAGCCATGCCTAGCCAAGGGGAAGACACCCAAGTCAAGTGACAGGATTGGTGTGAGTGGGGCAGGGAATGCCCAGGCAGGGGTAGGAAGAGAGAACCCTTGTGGTGCCTTGGAGCCAGAACCAGACTTGAAACTGTAGAAGGTGTCCTTGAGGTGGGAGGTTGCAGGCTGTCAGGCTAGGTGTGTCTGCAAGTTGCTACTCCCCTTCATTTGGAAAGGTGATATGGGGAGGTGGTGGGGCTGTCCCTGTCTAGTTAACAGGCTGTAGCAGAGCAGAGGTTGGGGGGGAGTGGGAGAGTGGATGGAGGAGGGCATGGTTTGTGTTTGGAGGCAGCTACGGGTGTTGACTGGGCAAGTGGTAGATCCAGGTGATGATGGCAGCCAGCTAACATTTATGCTCTGAATGCGGACGCTGCTCACATTCTACACCTTCACTTGCCTGTGTTCACAAAAGCCCAGCGCCCAGCATTGGAATCCCATCTGGTCTCAGAAGTGGTGGTAGGGCTCTGCTGGTCAGAAAAGTGTCATCCTGGGGCCCTGCCATCCATGAGGTCTCTGTCCCAATGGTGTTGCAGTGTGAAAACAACCCCAGGCAGAACGGCAACACCAGCTTGTGACTGAGTTCCCATGAAGCTTTTTTTTTTTTTTTTTTTTTTTAAGAATTTTAACTTTAATGTAATTTATTTATTTTTATGTGGTACTGAGGATGCTGGGGCAGGGGTGGGTGCTTCACATGTGCTAGGCAAGTGCACCACCACTGAGCCAGAACCCCAGCCCCCCCACCCCATTAAGCTTTGTTTGTGGACACTAATCTTTGAGTTTTCTGTAATTTTTGCATGAAGTGAAATACTCTTCTTTTTTTTAGCCTCTGAAAAAATACAAAAATGAGTCTTAGCTCCTGGTTAGGAGGTCTGGGAGGGGCCTGGGGGTCTGTGTTGCTAGCCAGTCCTAGGGTACTGGTGCTGAGTGGCTGGAGGGGCAGGGAGGCCCTGTCTCTGGGCTGTGCAGTGATGGTCTTGAAGCACTGGGGCAGGAGCAAGGAACCCCTCCTTGCTGGACCGCTTTTACTGTTCCTCTGGGGTGGGCACTGGAAGATGGAGCCTGGGTGCTGGGGCCTGAGAGGAAGCCTGGCTAGGGCCTCACTGCAGGCTTGGGGGAAGCGCTTCTGTGGCCTTGCTTCACTACTGACGTCTTAGGGGTATAGAAAACTGACTTACAAATGGATTTAGTGATTTTGGAAAAGTAATGTTTTTATTTATTTATTTTTAACCATTTATCAGTATTCTCAATGAGTTCTCAATGAGTCACAACATTAGTTAAGTGTTATTTTTCTTTTAGTTTTTTTCTGAGGAAAAGCTCCATGATGCAGGAATAAAAATGCCACATGCTAAGTTGGAAAGGGCTGTACATTTCATCTGTGCAAAGCAGGAGTGAGTTGGTGATCAGGCCTTCTCTGCTCCCTCTGCTTGCTCACAGGTTGTTGCTGAGCACCCTGACGCCTCAGGCGAGGAGATTGAAGAACTGCTGAGCTCCCAGTGGAACATGCTCAATGAAAAACAGAAGGCACGCTATAACACCAAGTTTGCCCTCGTGACCTGCACCCCGGCTGAGGAAGACTCTGGTAATGTGCGGCCTGTGTGTGCGGCTGGCCGCTGAACCCCACCCTTGGGGCGCAGGCAGAATGCTCCTGCCATGACGTGGCAGCCTCTGCTGTCTGTGCTTTCTTTCTTGTCCTGGAGCTGTGTCTTCTGGTCGTCTGCTGGCCTGCAGGTCCCTTGCTATTGTTCTTGGGGAGCAGGTGTTCTGGCCATTGTAGTCATGAAAGAGGTTTTTGTGGGAGAGGACAGAAGAAGGAAGGGAGCCAGGCCATTTCTAGGACCCCAGTCTTGGGGGGCAGGTCTGACTTCAGGCCTGTGGCCTGGCATTGGAGCTGCCAAGCAGCCCGTCCAGTCCTGACTTGTACTCGGCTCCTCCTGGGCCTGCTTTCGAAGGCTAGGACTCGTGAGGCCCAGAGAGGGGCAGTTCTTGGCTTGTTTGCTTGAGACCTTGCAGGTGAGGGGGTGACGGGATTGACCTTGGATTGTGTGTCTTTTGGTTCCTTCTGGGCTTTCAGTTTAAAAAATAGAAAGTGTTACTTGGGGCAGTGACAAGGTAAAGGAGAGAACAATGTAAGACTTGGAAGACATGCAGTAGTGTCAGGTTTGCGGTCTGTGTGTTCCCAGACTCACAAGTTGTGGAAAACCGCCTTTTTAAAAATTTTTTTTCCTGTTATGGGGCTGGGGCTGGAACATGGGGCCTGCCACATGCTAAGTATGTGCCCTACCACTGAGCCATGTTCCTAAACCTTTCCATTTTATTTAGAGACAGGGTCTTGCTGAGGTTCTTAGGGCCTCACTGAGTTGCTGAGGCTGGGCTAGAAACTTGGATCCTCCTGTCTCAGCCTCCTGAGCTGCTGGGATTACAGGTGTGCACCACAATGTTTGACTGAAAACTGCCATCTTAATGTAAAAAAAGGCATGATATCTTTGGGTATCAAGAAAAAGTATAGAAAATTTGCATCTGTCAAGGTTCATCATTGAGGAGTTCTGGAGCAACCAGACATAGTGCTGCAAGACTCAGCTGACAGGAGGTGCAGGCCCTGTGAGCTGGGCTGTGCAGGAGTGGCTCCTCTATGCTGGCACTGATCACACAGGCACAGTGGCACCTCCTTCCCTCACAGATTCTCCACATCAACTGACTGTGTTGGTCTGGCCTTTTGTTCACGCTGCTTGGTGTGTGCTGCAAGGGCTGCAGCTTAGAGCCCAAGACACACAGGGTCTGCGTGTTGGCCCTAGAGGTAAGCTGGCTGCCTCTGCAGCAGACACTGCTTGAGAGGAGTGCTTCTGCGCAGGGGTGCCGTATTTAAAAAGGAGCTGGGCTTTCCCAAAGCCAGAGTTGCTCATCCTTAAAGAGTGAGTAAATTTGCCTGTGTGTCACTGTCTGCCACTTGGGCTTTCCCTGAGCACTGGGTAGATAGTAAGGGTGATGGTGGGTTTCCATCACAGTGTCCATCAGGAGCATGCTCTCTTTGGGTGCCCTTGAACTCTGGCTTCCAGGGGAACCTGGTGCCGCCCAGAGCATGGTGTGCCATCGCTGTGTGCCAGTTGTCCCACTGTTTCACTGTGGACTTCACGTAGATGCCATGTTATTCGCTTCCATGAACAGTTGCTGCCACCTCATCCCAGTGGAGGGGTGGTGCTCACGATGTGCTCGTGGACAGGCCCAGGAGCTTGCCTCCTGGTGGGAAGATAGGTATAGGAAGATGCTGCTGCTTGCATTTGAGCGAGGCTCAGTGGCAGACCTGCTAGGGAGGTTCTGGCAAGTGGGGCAGACTGGGCTTCATTGTGCTTGTGCTCAGGCTGTGACTTTAAGACCCTGCTGTCCTCTGCTTTGTAGGCCTGTTCCCATGCAGACTTCATGGCCAGCCCAAGTCTGCTGAGGGACAGAACTGGGCCCTACTGCATAGCCTGCAGCTGGAGGTGGGCAGCTTGTGCACTGGCTGCTCAGCACCCCATCCTGGCTTGCCACTCTGTTGCTGTTTTGGCATGTGGGGACTCTCTGGTGCCTCCTCCAGAGGCCTGCTTTTCGCTAGGGGGCTGAGTACCCCGTGCTGGTGTTGTGTCCTAACAGTGAGTTTGAGGGTGACAGTGTCCTGAAGAAGTTGATGAGAGTCTGTTAATAAGAAATCCTGAACTTCTAAAAATAAACACTGGCACATTCAAGCTGGTTGTCTCCAGGGTCTGCGCTTGTGTTGTCCACCTGATTTGTTTTTAGGCCAGTCCTGTTTGCACATCTTCTTGGGAATTAGTGATATCCTGAGACATGACTGTGTGGATAGTCAAGCACACACGTAGAAAATGTGTGGCAGGCACAGAGTGCACACCTGTAATCCCACCTGCTCAGGAGGCTGAGGCAGGAGGATAGCAAGTTTAAGACCAGACTCAGCAACCTTGTGAGATGCTGTCTCAACGTAAAAAATATTTAAAAAGGGCTGGGTGTGCTGGTCGTGGCACACACCTTTAATCTCAGTGGTTTGGGAGGCTGGGTCAGAAGGATGGTAGGTTCAAAGCTAGCCTCAGCAACTTAGCGAAGCCCTAAGCAATTTAGCAAGACCCTGTCTCTAAATAAAAAATAAAGGGCTGAGGCTGTGGCTCAGTGGTAGAGCGCCTGCTTAGTACCTGTGAGGGACTGGGTTCAATCCTAAGCACCACATAAAAATAAATAAATAAATAAAATAAAGATATTGTGTCTATCTACATCTAGAAAAATATTTTTAAAAAAAGAGTTAAAAATAAAAAGGGCTAGGAATATGGCTTAGTGGTTAAGTGCCTGTGGGTTCAATCCCTGGTACTAAAAAGAAGAGAAAGCCTTTATAGATAAAAATGTAGTGGTGTACTTAGATGTTCTGTAAGAGAATGCATAAGTGGTAGCAGATTGTTCTATAGTTCACTGGGTATTCTCTCAGTCTTTGAATGTTAGTAAGCAAATACTGGGTTATGTATAAATTTAATACTCCAGTAGGTTAAAATAAAATGATAATAAGTACAAATATGATAAATCTCTAAGGTATATTTTCAGTCCCCAAGTGTTTTGGTATAAGGAGATTCTGTATGTGAAACATAGGACCTGGGGATTTCAGAGTTGCTGGAAACTTCCCCTAGGGTGGCTTGCACGTCCACTGCCCTGGCCAGGGTCCTGTACTTCGGAGAGCAGCACATGGAGTTTCTCACGTGCATTTCCCCATCTCCTATTTCAAGGTAACATTAACGGGAAGAAAAGAACCCACACAAAGAGGACGGAGGACCCTTCAGAAGATATTGACGTTGAGGATGTTCCCAGGAAAAGACTCAGGACAGACAAGCACAGTCTCCGGAAGGTAAGTATGTTCCAGGTTTGCCTGGCCCCTGGGAAAGTGTGGTTCTTGGGGCTTGGGAGGCAGGCAGAGGCTCTCTGAGCTCCCTGTGCTGCTCAGCGTCTAAGCCTGCTCTTTTTCCAGAGCCCTGGGAGAAGGCTGCTGAAGAAAGCAGTGCCTACCCTCAGGGTGACAGAGATGCTGCCTCTTGGCTGTGGGAAATAGCACCCAAACCCTGGGAGTTTGTAAATTGCTTTTAAATTGGATAAGCTTTTAAATTGGATAAAATGACATGTTAAAAATAACTCTTGAAGGGCTGGTGTTGTGGCTTAATGATAGAGTGCTTATCTACCATGTGTGAGGCCCTGGGTTCGATCCTTAGCACCACATAAAGATAAATAAATAAAGGTATTATGTCCATTTACAACTAAAACATTAAAACAACAACAACAAAAAAAAAAAAACTCTTGGGCTGGGGATAGAGCTCGCTGGTGGTGCACTTGCCTGGCACAGTTGAGGGCCTGGGTTCTATCCCCAGCATCATGTAACTGCAGACTCTTGTCTGTTGGACTTAATGTTCAGTGTTCAGTTGTTCAGTGAGCTGATATGAAAATCCATTAGAGATGTATGTTAAACTTCAGTAAAAACTAAAAGAATCTGACCCAGCGCAGTGGCCATACCTGTTATCCCAGCAATGCAGGAGGCTAAGACAGGAGGATTGCAGGTTCAGGGCCAGGCTCAGCAACTTACTGAGGCCCTAAGCAACTTAGCAAGACCCTGTCTCAAAATAAAAAGGCCTGAGGGTGTCACTCAGTGGTAGAGTACTCCTCAGTTCAACCCCAGTACCAATAAATAAATAAATAAATAAATAAACAAACAAACAAATAAATAAATAAATCAGTTAAAGAATCCGTTCCAGGCATTGAAATCATGTTTCAGGAACCTCTTGAGTCTGTTAGTAATTCATGATACTGTTTACTCAGTGGGGGTCCTAGGCAGTGTGGGCAGTACTGATGCAACCTAAAGGGGGCAGTTGGCCCGCTGGCAGCCCCAGGCCCTGTACCCCCGTGTCCCACATCTGTCAGGGTCAGAGCTTGCCTCAGCCCTGGCAGGGAGCTGAGGAACAGCAGCTTGCTGTGCCTGGGGGCAGACGTGAGTCCTTTTCTAGCAAGGCCTGCCTCGGCCATCTCCAACGTCAGTTGGCTATTTCTTTAAACTGAGTTTAGACAGACTTTGTACTTTAAATTTTAATTCACATTTACTCAATAATGGTTCTGACAGAGTTGTATATTTATGATTTGGAGTACAGCTTGATACTGCATTATGCTGCCCTTTTTGTTTTGTGTTACTTGGAAGAATGGAAAATAATCTTTCCTGTCAGACTGCTGGGCCACGTCGGCGTCTCAATTCTTAAAGTGTGTGTGCAGTTCAAGGGAGCAAGCAGGGGCTGCTTTACTTTCCTGGCCAACACAGTGTTCTCAGTGCCCATCAACAGTTGGGACCAATTAGTGATCAGGTGTCCAGCTTAAGCTGGCTCACATTCTCTGGGCGTCACTGAGGTTATCAGGAAGTGCATACTTAATATCTTATCTGGATGCCAGCTCTAAAGCAGTTTTTTTTTAAATACCTTTATTCTATTTAATCATTTGTATGTGGTGCTGAGGATCAAACCCAGGGCCTCATATGTGCTAGGCAAGCTCTCTACCACTGAGCTGTAGCCCCAGCCCCTAAAGCGGTCTTTACTGGTGATCATACTGAAATTGGTTGCTTTGAAATATTTGTGTAAATAATATACCTAAAAAAACCTATGGCCCTGAACTTTTGAAATATGAAGGATCACATCAAGTAGCCAGATGGGATGTTTTCTCTAAAACTATAGCTTAGGAAATTGTACACGATATAAAACAAAGTAGTGGTGTGTCCTCTGTCAGATTTTCATGAACCTGAGCACATTCATGTCATTCCTAATATGCATCGATTATGTTTCGTGTGGCAGGCACAGGGCACAGGTGTGGGCCAAGCCTCCTTGAGAGGTGGACCCAGCAGGCAGTCCTTCCTTGGGGTTCAATCCCCAGGACCAAAAAAGAAAATGTGTTTTGTTGATGTTTTTTTTTTTTTTTTTTTGCTGGAGTTTACTGGGTCTTGGGAATTTATCTCAAAATTGGAGGTCCTCATTGTAGTGTTGTTAGACTAGTCCTCTCGGCACTGATGAGCCAGGTGGGTTGACTTGAGGTGATTGGACCTCTGGGGTAGAAGGCTAGGTTTCTTCAATGGACACCCTGCTTGGGTTCAGTGGGAAGTGCAGACAGCAAGGGTAGGGTACCTCGTGGGAGGCATCTGAAGGGAGCAGCCACAGCAGACCTGGGCAGGGCCCTGCACCTGCCCTGCAGGCAGCTGTTGGAGTTGGGGTGCAGAAGGAGGAAGTCCAGAGAGGAGAAGCCAGAGATGGGGTGGCCATAGGTGGGACACACTTCCCAAGGAAGTGGGGTGTGGGACATACTTCCCAAGGAAGAAGTTTCTATTGTACAAGTTTTCAGCAACCTGTGTTCATTCACATTAGGAGACGTTTTTCTTTCTTTTCCTTTGTTCTCCCTTTTTCTTTCTTTCTTTCTTTTTTCTTTCTAAATGACAGAGAGAGACGACCACTGACAAAATGGCCAGAGTCAGCTCTTACAGGGCCACGGAGGCAGCCTCCTCGCTCAGGAGCCAGGCAGGTAATGTGCTTAGGTCTCTCTGATACCCGGGCAGGTGGGTGAGCAGGGGTCCTCAGTGAGGGGGCCAGAGGAGAGGAGTGCTGGGTGAGAGGAACCCCGGGCAACCTCAGAGGGACCATGGGGCGAGAAGGGAGAGGTACTCATGCTGCTGACCCAAGCCCCTTGACATGTGAGTTTTAAGGCTTAACGCACGGTTAACTAAAGTCACTTTTCTGCTGATTTTTACTTTACTTTATTGTTTGAAATTTTACTGGAGGAGTGATTTAAGCCAGAATTTTTCAGATTTCTTACTTGATGGCACTAGTTGTTGCCAAAAGCCATCCCTCGAGGACCCCGAATCTCTGTTCACCTTAGCTAAGAGTAAAAGTCATTACTAGTTGCTTGTTTGTCACATGTTAAAGAAGTCAGCTTAATGCTGGGTGGGGTGGACACACTTTGTGATTCCAGTCCCTCCAGAGGCTAAGGAAAGAGGGTTGAAAGTGCAAGGCCAGCCCAGGCATCTTGATGAGACCCTGTCTCAAAATTTGAAAAGGGCTGGGATACAGCTCAGTTGGAGAGTGTCCTGGGTTCAATCCCCAGTACCAAAAAATAAAACTGCTTATCAAAACAAATTTTGAAAGGGGTAATCACACCACCTTTACTTTTTTCATTAATTATATTATTGAAATCTGCCTGACAGTTTATCAGAGGTGGCTAACCATCTTCAGCTCCTGGGAGAATAAGCCTGAGGAAGTGAAGACTGGCAAAGCCGCTTTCCCTGAATTGTGTGAGGTGCTTTGCTGGCTTTTGAAAATGAGTTAAATAGCCTGTCTCTTTAAAGAACATGTGCAAACAGCAGAAACTCTCAGTGTGACTAGGGGGCCCTTGGTGATAGAAAGGGGACATTACTTTCAAGTATACTGACGGTGTTGTTGTCTGTTAACTGCTTTAGAAGTTTGCACTGAGCTTTTTATGGATGAGATGACATGTCTGGAATTTGCTCCAGAATACTCTGTCAAGGGGACATGGCGCAAGGTGTGGATGGAGTTCTCTGGCCTTGGCCTGATGGTTCGGGGGCCTGGTCTTGGGGACCTGGTGTTCACTGTACAGTTTATCTGCTTTTATTTACATTCGGATTTTTCCATGATAAAAAGTTAAGCCCTTAATATGACAAAGGGACCCAGAAGAGTCTCTGTAGAACTTCATTTATTTGAGGGGTAATTTTATAGCAGCAAGAGGCTGAGGGTTTAAGATTTCAAACATTACTTAATAAACAAAACTATTTTTCAGCAACAAAAAATCTGTCTGATGCTTGCAAACCACTGAAGAAGCGAAACCGGGCTTCCGCAGCAGCGTCTGCAGCTCTCGGGTTTAGCAAAAGCTCGTCTCCTTCTGCGTCCTTGACCGAGAACGAGGTAAAATGATGATGATGGGACCCTGTATTCCCGGGAAGGCTGTGGTTACAGGTTGAGTGAGAGTGAAGGTCAGGCTCGGCGAGCACATAGCAGTGCTCTCCATGGGGGCGCATTGAGGGCCTAACTCAGAACACGCACAGGAGGGACAGTGGTGCTACCAGCTGAGCACATGCGCAGGTGTGAATGTGTGGATGCCCCGCTCTTGAGGCTGTTTCCTTGTCCTTGCAGTCTGTGTTTACCATGCCGTGTTCTGTAGGCCTCACGCTGTCCCTCCTCACCTAGGGGGTCCGTCTTGGCTCTCACAGGGCCACTGTTGGCTGAGCTGCTCTTGGCCATGGTGCACTCTGTGGGAGGGGCGAGGGGCTTTCAGGTGCCTGGGGAAGCCACAAGTCCCTTGGTTTTCATGCGTTCCACATCTGGCACCCAGAGGAGAGTCAGAACTGCCACTGTGCCACTGCCTATTTCCTGGGCTGGCAGAGCAGGACAGCAGAGCAGTAGCTGTTCAAGGCTGTTGCTACTGTCATTGTGGCATGACACCTAGAAGGCACTACCAAGTCTGGGACTTTGCCATTGCCAAAAGCTAGCAAAAAGCAGCATTCACAAATGCAGGCCTAGCATTTGTGCTGCAGAGGTGGGTGTGGCCCAGTCTCCGCTGGTTCCCTTCACAGTGCTTCCTTTCCAGTTTGATTTCTTCCCTTGTCCCTGTGGTTCTGCTTTTCTCCTTGTGGACATGAGTCCTGTTTTTGTATTTGTGAGGAGGTGGTGACCTTAGCCATTATTGGGAAGAGGGTAGTGAGGCGGGACAGGATGGCTTCTTTCTCCTGTCAGTCAGGGATAGCACTGTGGGCCCCTCTGCGGGGCCAGGCAGAGGCTGTGGCGAGGTGCTCACCTGTTCCTTGCTGTATAGACAAACATTCTTTCCTTCTGGAAACTCGGTTCTTCTCAAAGCTTCTGATTAGGAGCTTGCTAGAACCTGGAAAGGCAGATTTTATATAAATCATTTCCCCTTTTTTTTCTTTCTTGCCCAAGTTCAGGTCAGTATCCTAGAAATTAAATGAAAGGTGGCCTGCAATTCCAAATAAGAATATTAAAAACAGAAAGTTTTAATTCTGTAGGCCCTTTTACTTAAGTTGGTGGTTTTGTTTATAAAACATTTTTGATGAATTTTTCTTATTCTGGTTGACTTTTTGCTGATGTTGGTGTCAGATACGAGAGAGAGAAAAGCATCGAGGCCACTGGAATCCTTTCTGCGGCTCTTGGATGCCAGTCTTGTGCAGGCCAGGCTGGGGTGGTAAGGGTGGAGGTGAGACGGGAGGGCAGCTGGCCGATGTGGTCTCTGTTCTGAGCTCAGGAGACGGAATCTGTGTGTGACTGTCAAGCTGTAGAGGTTGGTCAATGACAGAGCATATTTATATCGCATGTGGAACCTTCCCACACTTGAGGTGACCCAAACTTAAGGTGTGCATCGTGCTCCTTATGTGAGCTCACCTGGACTGTGAGGCCTTCTCCAGGAGGTCTCTTTTGTGTGGCTCGCAGAGTCACACTGTTGGTTGGCTGGCCCTGGGTGATCGAGAGGCTTGTCCACTGTGCACTCACTCTGCCGAGCCGTGGCCGGCAGCTGCAGGTGTGCAGTGCTACATACTGCTGGTGCTGTAGGGCTGCCTGGAAGCCTGCTGGGCTGGCTCTGGTGTGGTGGCTATGGCCGGGCACCCCACCAGCCCTCGTGAGGGCCGCCTCCCTCTTGCATGTCTATATTTCCTTCCTTTATATTTCAGTCACACTAGATTGGAAAAAAATAAGGTGTTTTCCTAAGATTGGTATCTCAAGACATTGTAGGTCGTGTTGTGGTTTAAATTCTTGACAAATGTGTATGTGGTAAATAAATTTTTATTGGAATAATTATTACATGATTCTACATCACCCCAACGAAGAGAATATATTAAATTGCACACTTGCATGACAACGGCCTGTGAAGGAATTGATGTGATTTGTTTTGTAACTTCATTTCTTATTCCCTTAGTAGAGCAAATTCTTACTTTTTCGCCTTCACTGGTGACAGCTTTTGTGGGAGCCCACATCAGTCAAGTTGGACTTGAACCAGATGCCCTGTACTGCACTTAGAGTGATGTAATGGCCCGAGATGTCTGCCGCGGGCGTGCGTCATCGGCACACTCAGTGACATGCTTGCTCTCACAGTCATTGTGTGGAAGACATATGGTACTCTGTTTTTATTGGCATTAATAAACACATACAGTGAAGAGAACAGATAACACATTGTAAGACCAAGGTAAGAACCTGATCAAGGCCATTGACTCAGTCACGTCCATCTCATGGTAGAGACACCCATACTTCGAGAGCAACGTAGAGTTGAGTTGGGAGGAGGCCCTCGGAGGGCCGCCCCAGAGCTGCAGCAGTGACACTGCCTCAAGGGTCATTTCCCCCAGGTCATAACTCCCTGCATCTTTGTGAACAAATGTCAGCACCCATTGCTCCAGAGACAAAGAGCAAACAGCACACGGAGGGGTCCTCGTCAGCTGCTTTAATTGCCAGTGAAATGCAGTCAGTGCTGTAGATATGAACCCAGTTTCCAGCACAACAGGCAGGAGGCATTTTGAGTCTGTGCTTTTCTATGAACAGTTTTACTATGACACTAGACACAGTAAGTTTTGGGCCAAGTACCATTCACAGTCCATTGTGAACCATCCACCTCTTGACTTGGTGATGGTCACCCAGGGCGCCATGTTGGGCTACTTCTGCCAGCCACCTCGCCAGTCACTTCTGTGGGGCGCCAGCAGCACATGTGTCATGGTTCTGGTGCCAGCCATGCCATGCCCAGTGTCCGCACATTTGCATGGGGAAGCGGCATGGGCCCCAGCTCCCAGCTCCTGCAGCAGCTGCGCTGCTCACAGCCAGAGGAACGGGGCCCAGCTGTTCCTGGCCACTCCTCAGATGTGTCTGGCCTGTAATGAAAGTTCCCAAGGAATGCTTTTGTTCCGAACACTAAGTACTGTAACGCATGTAAGCTCTCGGGGTGCTTGGCACCTTGCAAGGATTCAGTGGCTCGCTGTTGTGACAGTAATGGTTATGACAATAAAAAGATGAAATCACCATCATTCCATTTTTATCCAGAAGCATAACTTTTGCCTTGGCATGAACAGTGATCCTCTCAACTACATTATGCATGTGGGGCAATACCGTGGTCTGACAGAAGCTGGGTCTGTGTGGCACATTGGGTGCTGGACTCGGGCTGGGGGCTGGGGGCTGCTTCATGGATCTGCTCAGAGTAGTGGGAGATGTGACCTCAGATAGCCTAGGTGCAGTCTGAGTTTTGCTACCCTTAGAGAACCCAAGGAGCTTGGGTAAACTTAAGAGTGTCAAAACATTAGCCACTGACTTTTAAAATAAGAGAAACACGATGGAATAAAATGGATCTGGTTCAGATGGCGTCCTGCAGTAAGGATGCTGGCCTCAGAGGCTGGGCCCAATGAGGGACTGCATTTGAAATTGGAGCACGGTGGGTTTTGTGTGGGAAGCCAAGGAGGGGTGCTGTTCTCTGGAAGGGAGGAGGGTGCTGTCCCAGGGATAGAGCAGTGCTCACAGGGCCATATGCTCCTCAGCTGGGAAGACCTTGTGCCCCAGGGACATTAGGAGTTGGCTGTGTAGGTTTAGGGGTAGGGTAGCAGCATCTGCCCTCTAGAGAACAGTCTTGCATGTGGCAGAAGTACCCTGCTTTGAAGACTAGTATTGGTGTTGTGGCAGAGAAGCAGTTTCCTTGGGGTCAGAGGTGGAGTTGTTTGAAAGCTCAGGCTTGGACAAGCTGCCAAGAGTACAAAATTCATTATGCTGCGAATTGAACATGGAATTCCTTTGTTTACTACAACTGTCAGAACAGCAGTGGTACATGTCTGGCCTAAGGACGTTTGAGCTGCCCTTTGTTGAGACGAGTTCTGCTTGTGATCTCGTCTGACTTGCTTCAGACACCCACAGGTCCATGTTTGCCTGGCCAGGGAGGTGGCTCTCGTGCGTAAGACGAGCATTGGGAAGTGGTGTGCCAGTGGAGTGTCAGGAATGGTGCTGTGGAGTGCAAGGGTCTGCCGTCCTGCCTGGCTGGCCTTTCTGCAGAGTGCTAGGACATTAAGGGTGGTCCTGGCACTCATTGTATCCATGTTTCCCCACTGAAAGTGGTAACTTCCTGTGTTTTTAAGAGAATGTTCCTGGAAAGCATCGAGAGACCTAGGCCCAGCTTTATCATGAGGAGGTGTCTCCTGGCAGAGGGGCCAGTGATGCAGGAGGGAGCTGGGCAGCCTGCTTCGAGTGGCCCTTCAGGCCCAGGAAGACCCAAATAGGGTCTTAGAGATTGGAAGCCAGCGAGTGAGGAAAGGCAGGAGGAAGCAGCTGCGCTGTCAGTGATGGTTTGTAGTCCCCCATCTCTCGGCCCAAGGGTGTGGCCAGGCAGTGTGTGTGATGCTGGGACCCTCTAAGGGCCTGTCACAGGAACACGCTGAGAAGAAAATTGAGATTGTAGGTTAGCATCTAGCTGCCCAAACAGAAGAGGTTGCCCATGCACACGTGTCAGTCAGGAGGACTGAAAGTGTGTGACCTGAGAAGGGTGTGGTGGCAACCTGGTGCAGCGCAGGACAGAGCCGGGGCCTTGTGGACCTCCCAGTGCTGGAGTGTCAGCAGTTGGAAGGCTTAGTGAGCTTGCTTCATTTCTGAGTCGCTGATTCTAGTGCAGCCTTCTGAACTGGCTGAGCTGAGCCACTGCACACCCTTCTGTCCAAGCAGACGCATGTGCTGGGCCAGGCCAGCCCTTTGGACTCAGTGTGGAACGTGGAGCATTTTATGTTTTAAAACTCAATATTTTTATTACCTTAGTTTAGGAACTCTAGAGGCAGACACAGCAGCTACTGAGGACCTTGCTGTTGCCTCTCAGGCTGTCCCGTGCACCCCAGGCTTCCCAGCAGCCCAGGCTCTGCTCCTCACGGCATTTCAAGTGTTTTTGTTTTAAAGAAATATGCCTATTCCTGGAATTGGGGTGTGGCTCAGTGGCAGAGTGCTCTGTGGCATGCTTGAGGACCTCGGTTCCATCCCCAATACTGCACACACACAGATGCTGACTGCTGGGTGTTCTAGGACTTTGGGTAAATGAAATCTATTTTGATTTCCTTGGGTAATATTTTTATCAGAAATGACCGCTAATTGACCTGCCAGTGATGGAGGTGGACTGTCCCTTAGCCAGCGGGAGAGCCTGTGCACTTGTCCTGGAAGGGTGAGGGCTGGAACTCCCAGTGTCTCTGCTGCCTGGGAGTCCCTCTAGCTACCTGGCAGCCCTGTCCTGGTAGGTGCCATGTACCTATGTAGTCCCGTGCTGGATCCACACTTGTAACTTTTCAGGGTTACATGTGGTCCTTGGGTGTTTTACATGTAGCTCTGGCAATGTTTGAAGCACGCTAACCATCCAGGGATATTGATTGGGGTGGACTGGGGTCCTGGCCTGACTGCAGGGATGTTGCTTGGCTGCATGAGCCAAGGCAGGAGGCAGACTGGAGATGGTCTTGTCTGTTCTCAAACCCTCCAGACAAGGCTCAGCCAGCCAGCCCAGCACGCTCACCAGCCTGCTTCCCAGCAGGGCGCGGCCATTACTGAGGCACAGCTGGGACCATTTTAGAGACTCCCTGTGCTTTGGACAAGGCAGGTCTTGAACTAGGAGCAGCAGCCACATGGCCAGCTATGGCCACAACTCCCCTGGGTCCTTGCTGCCCTTTCTCACAGAAGCTGGCGTAGATTAGAAGCTAACGGAGAAGCATGTGATGGCCCTGTGGACTAGAGATCTTTATGTCCTCAGTGACTCACTCTTGGCCCTTACCCTGTCATTTAGGAACAGCTGGGAAGGTTCCAGTCTGTGTAACCTGGAAGGGTCATTTTAACAAAAATTATTTTGAATTCCAGATTTTAGATGACGACTTATTTTAAAATCATTTTAATTCTGCTCTAATATTTCACTGTGATGTTAACTTGGAAGACCTGTTTTGAGATTAGTCCTTTTGATTTAAAACTCATTAAATCTGCTGAGCACAGGATTCCTATCATTTGTAAATCCAAAACACTCTGTGAAAGTACTTAGTAATCAGTTTCTTTTACAAAAGCGTAACTTAAATACAAAAGTAATGTTGGTTTATAGAAATATTTATTGTTCAAGGTCTGTGATTGTATTTCAAAAATGATGTAGTCTTCAATTTGTGAAGGGATTTGTTTTGTCAAAAAATTAAAAACTCACTGTGTGACAGCACCCGGAAGGGGCGGGGCTGTGGTGAGTGAGCCTTCTGTGGCTGTGCTTGCTGGCAGCTGGCGGAAGGCGGTCACGGTCCTGTCCCCGTCCTGTCCCCTTGGGCAGTGCCACATTGCAGGCCCCATGCTAGATGAAGGAGCCTGTGTTCCCTGCCCTGAAGGATGTATTTCTAAGGAGAACAGGCAGCTTGGTACCATCACTGAGTAGAGAGTGGAGAAAGGGTTTTCAGACTGAAGAAAACTTGGGAAGTCAGGAACTGAGCTGCTGGGAGATGGTTGCTGCCCATCTGGCCTGGATGGGTGAGGAGGCGGCAGGAAGGCTGTCCTTTGGGGCGCTGGCTTTTCCTTTCCAGCACTTCCTGTCGACGTGGGAGGGATGGTGGGGGTTGTAGAAGAGCTCTGGGATTGTGGGGCCCATTCAGGTGACATTCACCTCCACAGCTGGCTGTCACCTGGTGTGGAGGCGGAGCCTGCAGCTGCAGGGAGAGGCGCTGAGAGCCAGGGACCCTTCCTACTGGCTGGCGGGGAGGCGGGGTGAGGGCGGGTCTGCCACCTGCCATGGACTGTGATATTGTAAGGTCTGTATTCTGTATGTGGGATTGGGCCCCAGTCAGGAAATGAGCCTCATGTGTGTCATGAACATTTATAATGCCATTCAAATATGTATTTCCTGTTTATTTCCTCAAAACAGACTTTGTTAATTTAGGAGATATCTCCAAGTGGAAACGTGCTAACTTTCTGTAAATCTTAAATAAAAGGTGCTGTTCCTTCCTCTGACCCAGGACTGGTTTGTGTTTTCTGTCTTTCTCTCCATGTATTTTCTCCTTTTTTAGCTTTTAAATTCATTCCAGCCACACTCAGGGAGGAACCGGGTTGGTGGGCAGAGTGCTGGGCTCTCTTCCCGAGGGCTTGCGTTAAAGGCCTTGTTTTTTGGGCTTCGGTTCCCCCACCAGATGGGTCAGCATCTGGCAGCGGTGGGGCTGCTTCCTGATGTCCTGGGCTCCCCCAACACCCACTCCATTCTCACCTCTGAAGTGCTCAGACCCCCACCTGTGACGTCTGTCTGACGGACATGTTGAATTTGGGGTTTGAACTCAGCATTTCAAGTTGCCTGTTTCTGGATGTTGACGTTAAAGAAGTGGGAGGTGAGCTGATGGGCGAGGGACGGGCAGTGGGCCCTGCACTTCCAGCTAGTCAGCCTTCCGGTGACAACCTTAAGACTCGACGCCCTCTAATCTAGTGTTGGTTCATGCTATTCCCATCTTCCTGCAAAAGGTGAGAAAAATGAGTTTTTTGTTGGACTGTTGTCACGAGATGTATCTTAGTGAGGCTCCAGTAGTGGCGTTCAGGGCCCTGTCACTGCTCCATGAGCCAGTCGGAGCCACGGAGGCCCCTGAAAGCAGCCCACCACCTGCCTGCCAGCCAGCCAGCCCGTGGGAGCTTTTCTTTCTTTTCTTCTAACCACTCCTGTAGTTTCAGTGAGATAAATTTGGAAAAAGCTCTTAATAAGGGTGTTGAGTCAGTCAGATACCCTGGTGGAGTTGCAGTTTCATTTTTAATGTGGCCCCATTTTAATACCTAGCTTGGTGCTGAAGGAAAAGCAGCAAGACTGTGATGTCTTTATGGTGATTATTGAGGCGTGCAGGGAGGCAGTTTCTATTTTGTTCCAGCTCCAAAATTCAGTTTTCAACATTTATTTACCTACCATCAAATACAAAGTGAAAAGTTTTTAAACACACCTGAAATTGATAGACAAGAAGGTCTTCTGTCTTCTCAAACGCTTATTGCTATGGCTGGTCCAGTGAGGGCAAGGTGCTCTGTGAAGAGCGAGGTTGTTGCTGGTCCTGATGCCCACTGTGGAGTGGAGGACATTTGGGTGGAGGAACACCATCCCCCTGGGCTCCAGGTGTTCTGGGTTTCCAGGACGTTCTGGTCCTGCTTTCAGACTTTGTGTTCCCGAGAAGGCCCTACTGCACCTCCTCCTGGATGGGAGGGCAAGAGACAGCAGCAGTCAGTGGGTGGAGTTGGGATGACCGCTGACCTTGGGACAGCACGTCAGTGTAGGAAGAGTGGGGCCTGCACCCCCACGTGAGCGGGCTGCATTGCCGCCACATGCAGCCTTGGTTTCCTTTCAAGACCCATTTGGTGATTGGACCTGAGCAGACTGGGTAAGGAAGGGAGGGTTCCTGGTCCCAAAGCCTGTGTTAGCTCGCCTAGAAGAGCAAACTGGGTTTTCGTGCGTTTCTTCATTTCAAGGAACGTGCTTTTGTGTACATGAGTATTCTCAATGCTGAGTGGAGTGTGTCCACCTCTGGACACTGCGCAGCTCTGTTGATGGTTGCACCACTGCAGAGGCCAGAGGCTGGAGCGCATCACTCCGAGATGGGTGGGGGCAGGCCAAGCCTGAAGGGCACAACAGCCACCATTTTCTGTGACTAGTGAACTGTCCTCCGCCTCCTTAATCTTCAGGTCTCGGACAGCCTAGTGGACGAGCCCTCAGAGTCTCCTTATGAGAGTGCAGACGAAACACAGACCGAAGTGTCCATCTCATCTAAAAGGTCGGAACGAGGAATGACGGCCAAAAAGGAGTACGTGTGTCAGGTGAGGGGCTGCAGCACCGATCCCTTGCAGGGTGTCTGATGCAGGCTGGGCAGGCCCCCTTCCTGCAGACCCCCAGCCTGTCCCCACTTAGGTGAGCATCACTAGCTCCCACTCCCCTAGGGCATGCCTCTGTACTGTGCCGGAGGGACGTGGGGCGTGTGATGTGTGAGTTGCCCAGGCCAGCTCTGGGCTGATGTGGCATTGTGCACCAGGCACGCCCGGGTCCCTCGAGTGGTAATGCCTGGTGATGGGGCCTGGCAGTGTCTGGCGTGCTGCTTGCTTGGAGCCTGTCCCCTCTGACAGGATGAAAACATGCCTTGGGGTTTGTTGATTTCCTTGCCCAGCTCAAGTACCTGTGAGTGTGCCTTCAGGGTTTGGGGCCTGTTGTATCATTAGCCTCTGCTGAGGGACTGACCACTGTGTCACCTGGCTCTGATGTGACCCTGAACTCATCATGGTTGCTTCTCTTCATGGCTTCTTTTCAGCCGCAGGGTAAGCAGGACACAGAAGGAGCTCCTGCTCTGTGTGGTTCATGCTGCCTGTTCTGTCCCACAGCTGTGCGAGAAGACGGGCAGCCTCCTGCTGTGTGAAGGGCCCTGCTGTGGGGCTTTTCACCTCACCTGCCTGGGCCTCTCCCGGAGACCGGAAGGGAGGTTCACCTGCAGCGAGTGTGCCTCAGGCAAGTTGTGGCTTCCCCTCCTGCCCAGAGCAGTGCTGCTGCACCGCCTCCTGCTCCCGCCTCCCTGCAGCAGCCAAGCCCAGACATCAGCAGAGAGCATGCCCCTCCCACCTGCAGCCTGCTCCCTGGGTGCCCTCCAGCAGGTGGGAGGCTCAGGGTGTGAGTGCCACCCTAGCACTCTGCATATAGTTTAGGGCACAGTGACTGGTGGAGTCTGATGGTGGCTGGGCCCCTGCATGTCCCCCTGTGGGCCTGAACTCACTCTACCTGTGGACAGCCAGCCTTCTTAGCCAGGTCACCTGGTTGGTCACAGAACACTGTCATTGGTAGGGACGGAAAGCATTAGTCTGAGCTTCCCTTTCAACAGCAGGTGGATCCAGGCTTGCCCAACTGGTCAGTGCCTTTGTCCTGCTGCCTGTTTGGGGTCACCATGGCAGGACAACTGCACAGCAAGCCTGAGGCGTCCTTGGCTGTTGTCAAAGCAGCCTAGGTGGGAACCCAAGGAACACCTTGCATGGGGTACTGCGGCCTGCGTCTGTGAGCGGCCCTTCACCACGGTCAGGGAGGGGCCCCTGGCGCGTGGTAGGACTTCCCTGTGTTTGAGGGGAAGCTGGAGCCCAGTAGCTGCAGGATCACTCTTCACAGCTGGCTTTATCCCGATGAGGATAAAGTCAGCAAGGTTGGAGAGAGCCAGGTGCCCCCATGGGCAGGTGGGGCAGAGTGCAGCTGGGCTCTGGCAGCCTGGAACCACAGTTGAATTCTTGGCACCCTCCTCTCTCCCTCCCTGACTGGCTATTAGGGGTCCACTCATGCTTCGTGTGCAAAGAGAGCAAGATGGAGGTGAGGCGCTGCGTTGTGACTCAGTGTGGGAAGTTCTACCATGAGGCTTGTGTGAGGAAGTTCCCTCTGACTGTGTTTGAGAGCCGGGGCTTTCGCTGCCCCCTGCACAGCTGCGTGAGCTGCCATGCCTCCAACCCCTCACATCCAAGGCCGGCGAAAGGTAGGCTGTGCCTGGCTCCCTCCCGCGGGGCATGCTGGGCTTGTTGCCAGAGGTCAGGCGCTTCGCCTCCAGCAGCTTCCCCTCCTCTTGGTACTGGATGCAAAGCTGGTTGCTGGGATTTCTTCACTGCCAGACCTGCCCCCACTTGTACCCTCCTCCCCTTTTTATCCCAAAATTGTCTTGAGGGTTCTTGGTTTTAAGAGACGGGGACCCATAGGGCCCCTGATGGGTTCTGGCTGTCAGGGCACCTCATGAACCCAGGAAACATTCTTGGATGGGATTACATCTGAGCTAGCATTTCAGGGCAGCTGTCTGGGCTGAGGGCACCAGGGCTTCTCCCCTGGGGGTGGCAATGCCTGGGGATGTTTTGGGGACAAGCTCCTGGCTTCTGGCAGGGAGGGTCGGACAGTGTGCGGGACAGCCCTTCCAGTGCCTGCCATGCCCAGACTGAGGGTATGGCATCTGGGAGCTACCCTGCAGTCTGTCCTGAGTACCTTCTGTCACCTGGAGGTGGTGCCTTCACAGGCTCTCTGGGTTTCTGCGGTGTCCTGATTGCCATCAGGTTGGTAGCAGCCACCGGGATCCTCAGGGTGTTCTCGCCCTCAGGGAAGATGATGCGCTGTGTGCGATGCCCTGTTGCTTACCATGGAGGGGACGCCTGTCTGGCAGCAGGGTGCACGGTGATTGCGTCCAACAGCATCATCTGCACGGGCCACTTCACCGCTCGGAAGGGAAAGCGGCACCACACCCATGTCAATGTCAGCTGGTGCTTCGTGTGCTCCAAAGGTGAGGGGCCTCTGCCCTGTGGGCCTGCTCCACTTTGGGCAGTGTGTTGTAATGTACCTAGACTCGCTGCTGGCCTGCTGGCCTGCCCGCCCTCAGGGCTGGGTCTGTGCTGGCAGGGTGCTGCCTGGCCTGGAGCGGCAGGACGGAGCCGAGGCCCAGGGAAGCAGGCTCACCCTGCGCCCACTCTTGCAGGGGGCAGCCTGCTGTGCTGCGAGGCCTGCCCAGCAGCCTTCCACCCCGACTGCCTCAGCATTGAGATGCCCGACGGCAGCTGGTTCTGCAACGACTGTAGGGCAGGCAAGAGGCTGCACTTCCAGGACATCGTCTGGGTCAAACTGGGGAACTACAGGTGTGAGGACAGCCCTGTGCTCTTGTCTTTCTCTGTTCACGTGTGTCTGTTTGACTTTACAGTACTTAAAAGCATTGAAATGATTGCCGCTCTCTCTGAAGAGTCTGTGAACCCTGTTTTTAATATTTATAATAGATGGTGGCCGGCAGAAGTTTGCCATCCCAAAAATGTTCCCCCAAATATTCAGAAAATGAAGCACGAGATTGGAGAATTCCCTGTGTTTTTCTTTGGGTCTAAAGATTATTACTGGACGCATCAGGCGCGAGTGTTCCCGTACATGGAGGGGGACCGGGGCAGCCGCTACCATGGGGTCAGAGGGATCGGAAGAGTCTTCAAAAACGGTACGGAAGTCTCCTGTAGGGAGCAGGACAGCTCTCTGTGTGCCTTTTGCTAATCATCCTTTCTGTTCTTTAGAAATTTGATGTTTGTAGAAAACACTGGACTAAGCATTCTCTCAGTTAGAAGGCAGGCAGTCTGCGGACTGGCGTGTCTGCTGAAGCGTGGAGTGGGTCACGCTGCTGGGCAGGCGGGGGTGCTCCATGAGCAGTACTGTGTGGAGCAGCAAAGCTGCTCAGCCCACCTTGTCCTCAGTCCTGGCGGACACTTTCCCCAGCTGGCCTCTGCAGAGGCAGATGTGGAGGGGTCTCTGCTTTCTGGACCAGGGGCCCGGAAGCTTAGCAGCCACCCTGCCCTTCAGCAGACCACGCAGAGTCAGGTGGGTGGAGCACTGGTTGTGCAGTCAGGCTGGGAGGCAGTTGGGAGCAGCATTTGGTGAGGCTGCCATGACCCAGGCAGGAGGGAGACAGGGTGGAAAGGCTGTTCCACGGGCGGGACTGGCGCTTAGGCTAGGTCGAGAGTGCTAAGATACAGGGAAAGTCTTGCTGCGGCTCATGCAGGGTCAGCTGGAGCTGCAGGACCTGTGTGTGTGGCAGGAGGGGCCTGGGCCTGTTGAGAGTTTGTGGGTGCGCTGGCCAGCGGCAGCCAATAACTTCTCCTTCAGGACCTCAGCACATGGGGCTCCCAGAGTTCTGAATAAGAACAGGTAGGCATCCAAAGACTCTTGAAGGTCTGGGAGAGAGAGAGAGAAGCTCCTGGGTGTGGTGTGGCCTGGCTGGCGAGCGAGATGCGCCTCCTGGCTGGCGTCCGGCACCCTGCAGAGCCAGTGCCAAGCAGCCTTGGGAGCCGGCGCCGTGCCATCTATGCGCCAGCCGGGGCCGCTCTCCACTCGGAGCCCTCTTATTTGAGAGGAGCAGAGGTGTTTTTGTTTGCTGTCTCAGGACAGTAGGCCCAGAGCCCCATGGCTGGTGTGCTTTGTCCTCAGACCTTAGTGCAGGGTGGGGAGCTGGCAGAGCCTCCCGCTGGGCCTCCTGGCGCTGTTCAAGGCTGCCCTGCCCTGCCCTGCCCTGCCCTGCCTTCTGGTCACGGATGGTCTTGCAGCGCTCCTCTGTCTTCTGCACTCGTTTGTTTCTGGTACCGTGGATTGACTGAACCAGGAGTACTTAACTTCTGAGCCCCATCCCCAGCCTTGTTTATTTAGTTTTTTAAGACAGGATATTGCTTGGTTTCTGAGGCTGGCTTTGAACTTGAGATCCTCCTGCCTCAACCTCCTAAGCTGCTAGGATCACAGGAGTGCGCTGCTCTTTTGCATTTTTGGCCATGTCTTATAAACCTCCCCTTTCAGAGCTTTCTGTAATCTTTAGATTCATGGAAAGCAGAAACTGAATTCACCAGTGAGAGTTTAGAGTAAGCCATTAAAATGTAGAGCTTGAAGGTAGAAGTATTTACCTACTAAGAGATCTTTTTCGTATTTTATTGACTCTTTAGCATTGCAAGAAGCTGAAGCTCGTTTTCGTGAAATCAAACTTCAGCGGGAAGCCCGAGAAACGCAGGAAAGCGAGCGCAAGCCCCCACCATATAAGCACATCAAGGTGCGTGCCAGGGCTGCGTGCACCACATTGTCCAAGCAGCTCAGGGTAGGCTCTGAGGCTGCACATCGTCACACCCGGGCTGCAGCTGGTGAGAGGGCCGCTGTGAGCTGTGTCTGGCTGCCCAGAGCCGTAGACAGAGAGACTTAGTTTCTACTGAGCACAGGCCCTGTTTGCCCAGGATGTGTGTGGGGAGGTCCAGGAGGCTGCTTGGGCTCAGCCCATAAACAGAGGAGAGGTGGAATGCCAGCCCTGAGGCGGGCCACAGTGGGTGGCCCTTCCAGCTGGGCCACGCTGCCACCAATGCAGCACAGGTGAGAGGTGCCTGTCTGGCCGGTGCTCAGCACCTGTTGGCTGGGGCCCCCGCTTGAAGAGAGAGAGATAGAGGACGGGCCTGGCTGTGCCGAGCAGATGCCTGCAAGAGGCTGCATGTGGGTGTGGAGACTTGCCCTTCCTCAGTGCCAGGCCCACCTGGACACAAGGGTGATGCCACCTCATAGCTGACTCAAGTGTTCTGTCTTTGCTTCTAAAATCTGGGGTGTAGTCATATCTCTGTGTAAAGAAGTATTCTCTGTACTCATCTGTACTCAGTGCTGCATTTGGGATGATTCCAGAAACAGAACCAGATTCTGGGCACGTTTCCAGGTTGATGGCATCGTTGTCCTTTGCCGCCTGCAGCAACAGCAGGGGTGCCTCTTAACCACTGCATTGAGCTGGAGCCACTGATTCCTGCCCCAGTTCTTGTCATCTCTCTGGGCCTTTACTGTTTGGGCACCTTCTTCATCAGGGGTAGACTCAGGCTGGGGCAGAGACCGTGCCCTCCTGCCGACATTTGCTGGGTGCCCTCTGCCTGGCTACTGTGGTGCTTGGCTGAGGGCGGGTTGGAATCAGATGGGCATAGAGGAGGGAGGCTGCCACCGAGGGCTCTTGCCAAGCACTGGGAGGACCTCTGCTGAGCAGTCTTCCTAAGACCACAGCTGACTGCATAACCAGAGACCACAGCCACTAGGATGGAAATGGGAGGGGTCTGGGTGAGGACTGAAGGAGCATGTCCTGTCCGGAGGCACCGGCCTGGGTGCAGGGCTCGAGGCTCTGTGTACATGGGGCCAAGACACATCACTTTATCCTGCAGGTGAATAAGCCTTATGGGAAGGTCCAGATTTATACAGCCGATATTTCCGAAATCCCAAAGTGCAACTGCAAGCCCACAGACGAGAACCCCTGTGGCTTTGACTCTGAGTGTCTGAACAGGATGCTGATGTTCGAGTGCCACCCGCAGGTGTGTCCCGCGGGCGAGCACTGCCAGAACCAGTGCTTCACCAAGCGCCAGTACCCCGAGACCAAGATCATCAGGACCGATGGCAAGGGCTGGGGCCTGGTGGCCAAGAGGGACATCAGGAAGGTGTGTGTTGGGCCCTTCTCCCTGCTTCCCAGGAATCAGGGTTCACTGATTACGTAGATTTGCTTATTGTATGTTGGCACTCATGTGAGAATGAATGATGTTAAAAAAAATTTTTTTTAAGTTATTAGTGAATTTTGAAAAATGTTGCTTGGAAGATACCTGTCGAAACTGACGCTCGGGCTGTGGCTGTAGATCAGTGGCAGAGGGCTTGCCTGGCATGTGGGAGGCACTGGGTTAGATCCTCAGCAACACATCGAAATAAACAAAGGCATACTGTCCATCCACAACTACCCAAAACCAAAACAGAACAAACAAATACTAACACTCAAACTCCCTTAAAGGGTGCTGCCAGAATTTGTACAGTTGCTGCTCTAAGTGAGCAATTTCTGAGGTGACCTACCGCCAGCTCTTCAGGGGCATCACCAGCAGGGGGAGGAGATGGGAATGCTCTTGGGTGGTCCCCGCAGCCTAGGGCAGGGCTGTTAGTATGTGCCAGGGACTGCCTGGCCTGCCTCCCTTCTCAGGCTGAAGGACCAAGTGTATCCAGGATGTGGAAGGGCAGATGGGCTGCTTGTCTTGCTGCTGCCTGGCCCTGGCCTGCTTTAGCATGGCCCAGGCAGGAGATTCCAGACCCCAGGTTCACGCCCAGTACCTCCTGCAACTTCGCTCCTTCTCCTGCCTCACTTGTTGAGGAGCCTGGCAAGTTGAGCCATTTTTCCTTTTGTGGGAATCTGCATGTGACAGTGACGTAGATGGACACTGGCCTAACAGAGGTGCTCCTCAGAAGAAAGACACCAAGGAAGGAGGTTCGGAACGCTGCTGCCTCAGAAACACTTGAATAAGTTGGTCATTGACAGTCTTTATTCATAAGATAAGTGTGAGGTCACTTGGACTTATCTGAACTGATAAGCACTCTGTGAGGCCATCCAAGAGCCACCACGCCTATGGCTTCATGTCCACTGATGGTGACATAATGTGTTGAGCCTGACACGGGATGGGCTCAGAGGCTCCTCCTCACCACATCTTTCTGATTTCCAGGGAGAATTCGTTAATGAGTATGTTGGCGAGCTGATTGACGAGGAGGAGTGCATGGCGAGGATCAAGCAGGCACAGGAGAACGACATCACCCACTTCTACATGCTCACCATAGACAAGGTGACCGGGCCCCCGCTGCCAGGTGGAGGGCTTGCCCAGGGCTGGGCCTGCCCAGCTCTGCTCCTCACTGCCTGTGTGCTGGGAGAGGAAGGTTCACAGAGTTTGTGCCTCTTGTTGCCAGTAAGCCCATAGCCTTAGAAAAGTGTGGCTGTTTTTAAAAGACTAGGTTAATAGTAGTCCTTAAAAACCAGATAGAGAATGATCAGAGGCAAAAATTTCTGAATAATTCATAGAAGTCAGAGATGTGGTGATACCTGGAAAAAAGAGGCCACTATGGACATGAGGATGGTTCATGGGGCCCTTTGGGCAGCCCTGGGAAAGGCAGTAGGTGAGTCCTAGGCTCCACGTCATGTGCCACAGGTCATGGCCCTAGGCCTTCAACACGGCCAGTGTCGCCAAGGACAGAAGACTCTGGGTTAAAAGAGACTAAAGGGATACCCAGAGCAGGTGTGTGCTTCGTGATCAGAGCTTTAAGCAGGCAGGGGTTTGAGTGGTGGGGCGGGCGGGGGGCCTGTGTTGGGAGCTATAAATGACATTTTGAAAACAGTCAGGGAGTCTGTTTGGGCAGGAAATTGTTTTCTTTGTGTGTGTGTGTGTGTGTAGGGGGGTGGTTCTGGGGATTGAACCCAGGGCCTTGTGCCCGCAAGGCAAGCACTCTACCAACTGAACCATGTCCCCAGCTCAGGAAACTGTTCTTGATGTTACATCTCAGGTGCAGGAGGTGCCAAGGCCCAGCAGGGGAGCGAGCCTGCAATGGTGCCTGGAGCGCGCGTGTGTGTGTCAGATGCACTGGGTGGTGGCCACATACACCTTCAAGGAACCAGGGAGAAAATGGGTGTGCAGCTGGTTGTGGTGCACACACCTGTTACCCAGATGCTCAGGAGGCTGAGGCAGGAGGATCCCAACTTCAAGGTCATCCTGGACAACCTAGTCAGAACTCAAAAATAAAAAGGGCTGCCAGGCACAATGGTGCAGGCCTGTAATCCCAGCAGCTCGGGAGGCTGAGGCAGGAGGATCGTGAGTTCAAAGCCAGCCTTAGCAATGGTGAGGTGCTAAGCAACTCAGACCCTGTTTCTAAGTAAAATACAAAGTAGGGCTGGGGGTGTGACTCACATATTGAGTGCCCCTCAGTTCAATCTCTGGTACCAAGAAAAAAATAAAAACAGCTGGGGGGGGGTTATAGCTCAGTGGTAGAGCACCCTGGGTTCAATTCCCAGTACTGCTCCCTACCTCCCCCAACCAAAAAAAAGCAAGCAAGAAAATTGTGTCAGTCCATAGATGCACACGTATTTATGTCCATGCACACGTATTTATGTCCGTGCACACGTGCAAGAGTTGAGAGAAAGCAAGCAGAGTAAAATGTCGTACTGCGTGTGAGAGTAGGTGCACAGGGGCACTGTGCTATTTCTTTTTTATGTAGGGTTGAAAATTTTAAAACAAAATAATTGGTTGAAAAATCTGTGGGTCCTGGGACTGGAGAGGCGGGTAGCCCTTCCTCCTCCAGGTTCTCAGCACTTGTTGAGACCTCCCCTGGGACCAGCGACAAGGGCCTGCTCAGAGGCCTGGTGGCCACAGTGCTAAGAAAGGGTTCAATAAATTTGTCCCAAAAGGCAGCAGATAGCCTTTTATTTGGTATGTTTTGGGGGAAGATTATTTTGTTAGGAATTAAAACTGTAGGGCTGGGGATGTGGCTACAAGTGGCTCAAGTGGTAGTGCGCTCGCCTAGCATGCGTGAGGCATTGGGTTCGCTTCTCAGCACCACATAAAAGTAAAAAAAAGATATTGTGTCCACCTATAACTGAAAAAATAAATATAAAAAAAGAAATTAAGAAATTAAAACTGTAGGCCTGTGCCTTACTAAATTTCAGAGTCTGAATTTCAGTGACAAGAGTGTAGTAGGAAAGGCCAAGTCACACATGGAGAAGAACTGAAAGCATTCATGGTGGACTTGACCTGGAAGAATGGGCTGGAGCAAAGATGCAGCCATGATGTGAGATATGCTCTGAATGACCAGGCTGGTGCGTTTCCTCTGAAAACCAGGTGGAAGTGGACACAAGCCCTGCCAACACGTGTGTAGAGGGTGTGACTGTGAGCAGGATCTTCATCGAGGAGCTGCCTGGTGTGGCCACTGTGGACTCTCGAGGGCCTGCAGCTTTCAGGGAAGGGCCTGGGTGGTAAATGGTGTGAATTCTGTGTCAGTATCAGGTCTCAGCAGAGTACCAGCTTTCTAGTGCCCAGCTCCAGCCTGTGGCGGCAGCTGCATGTATCCCTAGAGCAGCCTTAATGACTCATGTTGCTTGGGAGATATCTATTAAAACTGACGCTCGGGCTGTGGCTGTAGATCAGTGGCAGAGGGCTTGCTTGGCATGTGGGAGGCACTGGGTTGGATCCTCAGCAACACATCGAAATAAACAAAGGCATACTGTCCATCCACAACTACCCAAAACTAAAACAGAACAAACAAATACTAACACTCAAACTCCCTTAAAGGGTGCCGTCAGAATTTGTACAGTTGCTGCTCTAAGTGAGCAATTTCTGAGGTGACCTGCAGCCAGCTCTTCAGGGGCATCACCACCAGGGGGAGGAGATGGGAGTGCTCTTGGGTGGTCCCCGCAGCCTAGGGCAGGGCTGTTAGTATGTGCCAGGGACTGCCTGGCCCGCCTCCCTTCTCAGGCTGAAGGACCTCACCAGGCAACTCCTAAGGTCCTGCTCACGGTCACACCCTCTGCACACGTGTTGGCAGGGCTCGTGTCCACTTCTGCCTGGTTTTCAGAGGAAACGCAACAGCCTGGTCATTCACAGTGTGTCTCACATCATGGCTGCATCTGACTGATTCAGGAGGCCTGTTTGGCAGCAAGGACCCTGTCCTGGACACCTCGAAGAGGAGAGGGTGGCGCCTCCTGCCCTTGCTCTTCTGCTCAGCCCTCCGCCTGCTGCCCTCCCCGCCTTCCTCTTCTCTTTTCCCTTCAGGGAGTCAGATATCAGAGACCAGGACATTCAGAACTAGCAGCACAGAGAGTTCACGCATCCTCCCAGGGATAGGTGCAGGCTCAACAATGACCTGGGAGACCCAGGCCCACCCTTGACACAGACACAGCGCACAACACATTAACTGACAACAAACAGCCACCTAGGGGAACAAGGAGAGTCTGATTTCCAGAGTTGCCGTGTAATGAAGACTGGGATGTACACTTTAGGAAATCACAAGGCCTGCAGAGAACCAGGGAAGTATGGCCTGTTTCAAGGAAAAAAATAAACCAATGGGAACTCTCTTAAAAAAAAAAAAAAAACCCATTGACGGATCTCTAGACAAGGTCTTTTTTTTTTTTTTTTAATATTTTTTAGTTATAGACAGATGCAGTATCTATTTTGTTGATTCATTTTTATGTGGTGCTGAGGATCGAACCTAGTGTCTCACATGTGCGAGGCAAGCGCTCTGCCACTGAGTCACAAGTCCAGCCCCTAGACAAGGCCTTTAGAATGACTGCTTAAAACTGTCTCTAGAGCCAAGTGTGGTGTGCACTCCGTAGTCCCAGCAACTCAGAGGCACGGCAGGAGGGTTGCAAGTCTGACACCAGCCTTAGCAACTTAGTGACTCTGTCTTAAAAAATAAAAGGGGCTGCGTGCCCATAACCCTTTTTATGGACACACTTCTTACTCTGTCTCTCTGTCTCTCTGTCTCTCACACACACACACACAGACACACACACACACACTCTCACTCTCATGGCTGGGGATGTGACTCAGTGGTTTAGTGCCCTAACAAAAACAAAAACAACAACAACAACAACAAAAAGTAGAGAAGTCTATAGATGGAGTGGAGGGGTGGTGTGAGGAGAGGGTTTCAGGAGTCTGGAACATACATCATTTTCCTGATGAAACTTACCAGGAATTGAGCATGGTAAAAAACAAAACAAAACAAGAAAAACCTGCAGGACCTTGGCCAGATGGTACTGTTGCACTCTGTGCATGTACCAGTCTGTAGTGACAGGTCCACCGTTAGGTATAACTGTAGTGCACCGACAGGAAAGTGGGGGAGCAGAAAAGCCTGCAGGATGCCCCAACTGGAGACGGAAACCGAACATGTGGCAGGCACCACAGACGGGCTCGGTGTGGGCAGCCCGAGGCCCCGAGCACTCGGACAGCTCTTGCCTGGCATTTGGTGGCTTGCTGACCTCCTCACTTCAGACACACAGCTGGCCACAAACAGGACTTAGACCAAGTAATAAAGGAAGAGAGGAGAGTTGGACTTGAGAAGTGGAGTCTGGTGTTCCAGGGAAGTCAGTCCAGCACTGTCAACATGGAGAGCTTAATCGCAGGTTTGAACAGAGACCCCTTTGGTAGTTAGATGTGAAATTCAGCGGCTTATGAAACTCACAGAGTGAGACCTTGCAGAAGCTTCTCGAAACCGCCTCGGTGTTCAGGGATGGGACACAGCACCTACTGCCTGGACGCAGTTCAGCCTGGTGCAACTTTAGCATCACATCTGCAGAGAAGTAGGTTGAATGTCAGAAACAGTGCAGGCTGAACCCTTCCTGAAGCAGCCAGTGAAGGGTGAGTACCCAGTACCCAGGAGGACAAGGGGCAGTTGCAGCAGCAGGACTGGTGTGAGTGGGCTCTCCTGCTCTGACTGGCTCTGTCCAGGCTTTTCTGCCGGAGCGGCTGGTGGCATCTTGTCTGCAGAGGTATGGCACCAGCCACAGAGCTCCTTGGTCTTAGGACACAGACTGCAGATACCTTAACACCAATGAAGTCAGGTCTTTGAACATGAGGGAGACCCCAGACCAGTGGATGGGCCTGCAGCTCTTCCAGGACCCATAAAAGGAGGGCAACTCTGGCAGGGCTCCTTATACTGGCAGCCCCCACCTGTAGCACCAGGGACTCCAGGGGAGAGGTTCTGACTCCCTGCAGTCGCTCATCAGTCCTAGGGAAGTGCTGTCCAGACCCTTTCTCAAGAGCTGCGACTGCTCAAAACCCCACCCCGGACTCTGGGCCTCTGCCCTTGGTGCTGCCTCTTTAAATCCTGCGGCCTCCCTGGCTCGTGGCCTTCGTGTGGCCTGTGTGTCATTGTACAGCATGTGCTGTGTGGTTTGGGAGTATGGAGTTTTATGATTGAGACTGAAGTGGAATAAAGAGCTTGCAGTTGCCACGGTCACAACTTCCAAGCAGAGTTGGTGGCACTTGGGGAATCGAAGCTGATGAACTGACATAGCTGGTGGATTTACTGTTGTCCAGTGAGTCCTGACGTGGAGAGACCAGGCACACAGGTCTCGAGGTGCTGCCCTCACTGGATCAGGGCTTCCCGGTCAAGGACAGCAGTGCCCCGATCCCTAGTGTCGTCTTGCTTCCTGCAGTAAGGTAACTGAAAACAGTCCAAGAAAATTCCAGAAATGACCCATGTGGGTCGTTGCCAGCCATTCTGTGCAGTGTGCTGAACTCTTAGGCTCTCCCACTCTGACCCATCCCTCTGTCCAGTATGTCTACATGTGGGGCCATGACTGCCCTGGTCATGTGCTCACCTCCTCCAGAGGCAGGCTGTGCAGGAAGACGCCCCCGCTCATGTGGGCTTCAGAGTCGGGGGGGGGGTTCTTGGGCTGCATCTCCATGGGGGGTCCTGCTGTCCTGAAGCTCCAAGCATGCTTTAGAGTGGAGGGGGTGCTTTGGGGGAGTGCTGCTGATGAGAGTGGTGTAGAGCGGGGAGGGGGTGGGTGGGCACCGTCCCTGACCTTGTGGTGGACTGAGGATGCTGATGGGGGAGGGCAGCATAGGCAGTGTGGGGAAGCCAAGCAGAGCCACGGGAGTGGTGTGTGTGGAAGCAGCCTCGGGGTCTCACTGTGGGCCAGGCAGGACGGCGTGATCAGCACGCAGGGTCACAGGGTCTCCACTGTGGGCACTTCATGACCTTGGTGATGGCTTTCCTTTGCCCCGTGCTTGCTGGGCTCACTTCTCCAAGTCGTTCCAACCCACCCTCTGTGAGTGAGAGAATCAGGGTTGGTTTGAGGTGTCCCACAGACACAGGACACCACAGCTGCCAGCACAACTGACGCTAGTCCAGCCTCACTTAGGACCGCGAGAGTTCCTGTTAAGAAGGTAACTCTGAGTCCACATGGAAGTCGGCCTTGGACCTTTGCCTTGCAGCTGAAGGCTGGGCGTGTCCTGGGGGGTCTTGGAGCTCTCCACTGCATGACAGCTGGCTGTGGGAGACCAGGCCCTGGCCCAGGGCTGTCCACTCAGCAAGTGCAGGTGCCTCCTCACACTGCACCTGTATGTTTCAGATGCACTGAGGGGCAGGGAAAGCTGGGTCAGGGTGCTGGGCAAAGCCTGCACGAATGCAGCCAGGGGGCCTGGCTGAGATCTGAGAATTTTGTGGAGAGGTGCCCTGTGATGAGGGTCATGATACTCACTGCGAAAGGTCTGACGTTTTGAATGGACAGCGTCTTCAGATAAGTAAAGCAGGCCGTGCACAGGTGGGAAGGAGGAGACAGTGCTGAGCCCCGCACTGAGCTGTGATGTGCATGGCCAGGTTCTGCCCTCTGCCTGAAGCCCTTTGCCGTCCAGAGCGTGGTGGGGGAGCCTGAGTGCACCAAGCCTGGGTGGTAGGTGAGCCCCAGGGACCTCAGCATCAGCACAGTAGAGAGCCTAATAGTTCACCGTGGGCGGGCGGATGGCTCCATGCCTGCCTGTCAAGGAACGTCCTGAACACCTTGCAGCTGTGGGAAGGACCCAGAAACTCAGGCTAGAGTTTTGCTGTACAAGGTTGTTACATCTAGTATAGTGAGCATCTATGTTCTGATCTTATTTCTATTGTTTTTGAGACAGGTCTTGCTAAGTTGCTTAGGGTCTCACTAAGTTGCTGAGGCTGGCCTGGAACTTGAAATCCTCCTGCCTCAGCCTCCTGAGTCACTGGGATTGCAGGTGTGCACCTCTGTGCCTAGCTTTCTGTTTGCAAAGGAACAACCAGTGTGGCTAGATTGTTAGGGGTGAGAGAGCAACAGGGTCCCCTGGAGAGGCACCCAGGGCTGTGCCTCCTCTGCACCGAGCTCTTGGGCCCTCGACGTGGGTCAGTGGGCATCTGTGGACACCTACTCATCCCCATTTGCACCAGCTCAGAATTGTGCCTCTTAGGTACCTCTCACAGAGCAGGGACCCACCAATTGTGTAGTTGGTCTAGCTGTTGCCACTGTATGCAGCTGGAGCCTGAGCGGCTGTCCGTCCTCCCTGCTTTTGGGCAGAGGTGTCTCTCCAGAGTGGGCCACTACAGGTAGATGCCATTTCCCTCTTGCCACGGGAGCCTGGGTTTCAGTGAGACAGTTCCCAGGGCCACAGTGAGCTTGTATTTCTGATTTCCAGGGCTTCTGTGAGAGTGCTTTCTCAAAGCCATCCATGCTGTCCCTCCCTCACTAGCCAGCGTACGGCTCTTGTGGATGCCATCAGTCCCTGGCCTGCTGCCTCAACAGACGCCTCTTTATCTGCGCAGTCGGCCTGGCTTTGTGTTTGGCCTGTGCTTGGTTGGGCAGTCTGGCTGCTGCCTGGCAGTGACGCTCATGCCCCTGCAGCCTTGTGCATGTCCTTGTGCATGTCCTTGTGCAAGGTGGTGCAGGCGTGGGCTGGCTTCCCTTTGCCCCGTGCTTGCCGGGCACACTCCTCTGAGTCGTTCCAACCCACCCTCTGTGAGCGAGAGAATCAGGACTGGTTTGGGGTGTCCCACAGACGCAGGACACCACAGCTGCCAGCACAACTGGCACTAGTCCAGCCTCACTTAGGACCGCGAAAGTTCCCGTTAAGAAGGTAGCAGTTGCTCAGAGTGGAGCCATCCGCTCAGCTTGGTTTTTTTTTTAACCCTGTAGGATCGTATAATTGATGCTGGCCCCAAAGGAAACTATTCTCGATTTATGAACCACAGCTGCCAGCCCAACTGTGAGACTCTCAAGTGGACCGTGAATGGTGACACGCGAGTGGGCCTGTTTGCTGTGTGCGACATCCCTGCGGGTACTTGGGGACAGCGTGGGCACTCCTGGTTGTGCAGGCAGAAGTGGTGGCTGGGCACAGGCTGTGGCGGGGGTGGGAGGTGGTGAGCTGAAGCCTTGTTTTGATCGTCTGTTTCGTAGACCTCAGTGGTGCAGTGTAGATGTGAGAACGGCCGGAAACCCTGCAGACTGGCTGTGGCCCCTTGCACTGCCGGGGCGGGGCACTCTGCAGTGTGCTGCGTCTTCTCTCCTCACAGGGACAGAACTGACTTTTAATTACAACCTCGACTGTCTCGGCAACGAGAAAACGGTCTGTCGGTGTGGAGCCTCCAATTGCAGTGGATTCCTTGGGGACAGACCAAAGGTGAGGTCTTTGTGACTTCCTTCCATGAAGCCCAGGTACTTCTTAGCTGCTGGTGGCCTTACCGTCACAGGTATGCCTTCAGGGGACAGCATTCTCTTTGAAGGGGCTTGTGCTGTGGGCTGAGGCTTGTGCTGTGGCTGTTGCAGCCAAACACCCCACTGGTGATGACGGCCAGATGGCTGGGTACAGGGCATGGGCAGGGCCACAGCACCTCAGAGCTCCGTGGGAAGGGCTGTCTCGGGCCTTGCCAGCTCCTGGTGGTGGCCGCAGCCCTCCTTGGCCTGCACAGGAATCAGCCGGCCTCAGCCTCCGCCTCGGCCTCCTCCCCCAGGTGTGGCTGTGTCCAGACCTCCCGCCTTTATTGTGGTGCTGGGCACAGAACCCAGGGCCTGGCCTGGCCCATCACTTTGTCACCAGCCGTGCTCCACGCAGGGCCCCGCTCCAGTGGGACCTCACCCCAGCTACATCTGCAGCAACCCTGCTTCCAGCAAGGCCACTTTCTGAGGCTGCAGAAAGAGGCTGCAGGACACTGGTCGGGGCAGTCACTTCTTCCCAACTGTGCAGAACCTGGCCTGAGCCCAGCTTTTGGATTGCTGCTGCCCTCACCCATTCCCTTCACAGGGGCAGCCTGGGCTCTGGGTTCTCCCTCTTCTCCCGCAGGCGAGCCTGGGGCCCTGTGCCCCATCAGCCAGTCCAGCCAGGGCTGCATGTCATTCCTGGAGGCTGCCAACAGCACTGGGCTTATTCTTGGCCGAGCTCTTGGCGATGGGCCAGAGGGGCCTGCGGGTGGGGGAGCTGTCTGGGTGTGGGCCGCCCCCTCTGCAGGAGACCTGATTGTCTTCAGAGTTCCTGGACGGGCCCCGGCCCCGCCCCTCGGGGGCTCTTTGATTCACTACTTCCTGTTGGAGTCTGCGCAGTCCTCTGGTTTCTCTCTTCCTGGGTGCTGGGGATGGGCCTGGGGCAAGCGCTCTGCCCCAGGCATGTGGCTCTTCTAAGTGAACTGTACTCCTTTCTGACTCTAGACCTCAGCATCCCTTTCAGCAGAGGAAAAGGGCAAGAAGACCAAGAAGAAAACGAGGCGGCGCAGAGCCAAGGGGGAAGGGAAGAGGCGGTCTGAGGACGAGTGCTTCCGCTGTGGTGACGGTGGCCAACTGGTGCTGTGTGACCGCAAGCTGTGCACCAAGGCCTATCACCTGGGCTGCTTGGGTCTGGGCAAGCGGCCCTTCGGTAGGTGCCCATCCAGGGATGCTGCTCTCACTGGACCTCTTCTCTGTTGAATGGACCTTGTCTGTCCAGTAATTGGTTGGTCATTTGGGTGGTGACTGTCTCGGTCCAGAGGTCCTGCCAGAGCCCCACAGGGAAGTCCTGGAGCCCAACTGGGAGTGGTGCCCTCCCTCGTGTGTGCCAAGAGTCCACTGCAGCAGCCTCAGCTCCTCTGGCCTCCTGAGTTGTATGGCATCCTTGGCCTGGCTGCACCACACCTTAGTCCCTGCCAGGATGTGCGGGGACACTCCCCAGTGACCTGGTGCATCAGGAGGAGCTGCTGGGAGTGCATGGACCACATGGTCATTTGGAGGAAGATGAAGTGGGCCTGTCTCCTGCGACCCCTGCTATTTCAGAGCAAGTGCCAGCATCAGGGTGAAACTGCTGTGTTTCAGAAGAGATTAAGAGACCCTCTTGCACCTGAGGGACAAAGATAGAGAGAAATATTTGCAGTGGATGTGATAGCTACCCTTAACCTAAAGTCCTTTTCAGTTTAATGCCAGAAAGGCCAGTGTCTGGGCAGAAGATGCTCTTTGAACAGGCAGCTGCAGAGCAGGGAGGGCGCAGGGTGGGAGACCAGGCAGGGCTCACCGCAGGGAGCCGCCTCCTGGTCCACGCGTGGCCCCCATGCTCCAGGCCCTGGTACGCGTAGTAGCAGCCTTTCTTTGTCAGTTGGACAAAAACAGTGTCCTGTGCTAACTTGCATGCATTTGACTGGACAGTTTTGTTTTTAATATTTTAAGTTTTTGGTGGACCTTTGTTTTATTCGTTTACTTATATGTGGTGCTGAGAATACAACCCAGTGCCTCTCACATGTGAGACAAGTGCTTCTCCCACTGAGCCCCAGCCCCAGCCCCTTGACTGGACAGCTTTAGAAATCCTTTCAGCCTGGATTTGAATGGTACACACCTGTGATCCCCACTACTTGAGAGGCGGAGGCGGGAGCTCCCAATTGATTGCGAGTTTGAGGCCCTCACGGGCAACTTATTTCTCTTGTAAGAAAAGTAAGGTGGCTCAGTGGTGGAGCACATGCTTGAGCCTCTGGGCTCAGACCCACGCACGTGAGCCCTGAAGACCTGGTTGCGGCTGTCCCTCCTGTTGCTGACGCTGTGCTTTGTTGCAGGGAAGTGGGAGTGCCCCTGGCATCACTGTGACGTGTGTGGCAAGCCTTCTACCTCGTTCTGCCACTTCTGCCCCAATTCTTTCTGTAAGGAGCACCAGGACGGGACAGCCTTCCGCTCCACCCCGGATGGGCGGCCCTACTGCTGTGAGCATGACTTGGGGGCAGAGTCGGGCAGGAGTGCCGAGACTGAGAAACACTTTCCAGAGCCCACCAAGTCCAAGGGGAAGAGGAGGAAAAGGAGGTGTTGGCGGAGGGTCACGGAAGGCAAATAGCGCCAGGTGGCGGCATGGTCTAATCCAGGGGTGGCGTGGGGCAGCCACCCTGCCTGCAGGGAGGGCAAGCATGGCAGCGCCCTGGGACCCAGCTGGCAGCCTCCGCGACAGACGTCCAGGCCTCCTAGGGAGGGAGCGCCTCTCCACTGAGCCACCCGCAGCTGTGCTGTCTGCACTGACAACCTCCCAGCCATGAGCTGGACAGTCGGACAAGCCAGCCTGGCCCAGAGCGCCAGGCCACTGAGGCCCTGCGGACGTCCATGCTCCCTCCCAGGCTCTGTTAGGCTGAAGTTGCTATTGAAGATTAATGGGTGTGTGAAATGTCTTTATCTCACCAGAAGCGTGTAGAGTAGTGTTTTCTGCAGGGTCCCTGCTCTGCCCCACGCCGCTCGGCTTCTGCACAGTGCTGCCACCACTCAGGAGACGGGACTCAGGCCCTGGTTCCCACAGACCATGGTTCTGATCATTTTGCTCTTTGGAAACAGCTTTTTTTTTTTTTGTACTAATGTGAATTTTTCCTTGGAATGCTTCCTTCCTTCCCATCCTGGTGACAGGCTGGCCCCCTGGAGCGTGGAAGTGGTGGTGTGTTGCAAGCTCTCCTGCCATCGTCTCTGTGGGTTTGAACCCAGTGCTGGTAACATACCTGCCGTGGATGTGCGGGTCACGAGGAGTGGCCTGTGTTCATAGTGGGCCACTTCTCCTTTGGGTCTTTCTGAACACACTAGGTTCTAACCCACATTTGAGGGGAAAACTTTGTATATTTTTTTTCATTTGGATTTTTCTTTTTCTTTTTTAATCTGGCTTTTATTCTCAATGTATTCTTGCTAAACCTGTTTCACAAACCACCACCAAATGAAACGTGTGCTCACTGATGCGACCCTGAGTTCTCTTTCAGAGGCAGTGCACTCAGGGCGTGTGCCAGACTGCTGAGGGCATGGGGCTGCAGCAGGACTCCGTGGCTGGAGTGAGCCTTCCCTTTACTCTGTGGGCTCACTAGCCACGCTCCTCTTGCACGCTCTCCAAGGGCACCACAAGCAGCAGCACATGGTCTCCGGTGGTCAGGCCTGGAGATAAAATTGGCTCTTAATTATTGAAAGACCCACAGAGAGAGCTGAGGAGTACTAAGTTGTCTCTGGAAGACCTGGTCCTTCCTTCCTGGGGGTGCCTCTTGTTTGTCCCGGGGAGCATGGAGCACCATGAGAAAGGGAGAACCTGCAGGCATCCTGCAGGAGGGGGCGTGCACGGGTGGCAGGTACTGCTTTCTGCAGAGGTCTTGCCTGCAGCTGTCCTGCCCTGTGAACCCAGGACTGGCTGCTCTCCAGGGCTGTGGCTGCACTCGGGCACCAGGTGTATGGGCCTGTTGGCCCAGCACCGCCCAGGGGGAGGAAGTTTGCTGACCCGCAGCCATCCCTTTGCTTTTCTCCAATCACGGTCCCCAAAAGTAACCTTATCAAGGACCAAAAGAACAAGCAGCTCTGCAGTGGGCTGTGGCTCCCACATGAGCAGGTCCACCAGCTAGGCCTTGGGAGGTTCTACTTAGGGCCTAACTCCACTCAAACTGTCCTCAGAAAATGCTGGATTTGGTTCACAGATTTTCTGCTCCTTATGCCTTGAATTCAGAAGGCTATTCGGTGACAGGCCAGGTAGCATCCCCATATGCACACGGCCCCAGCCTTTGGAGCACAAGGCCCCAGGCTCCTCAGATGGGTGCCTACCAGTGTTGTCACTTGTCCAAAAGATACCTTCCTACCAGCCGAGCGAACATGAGAAGTGGTTTTGCAATGCACTTTGGGGAACAGATTAACTTATTTTTATATTGGCAGTTAGTAAAGTTTTATGATTTTAAAGTCACTTTGATATCTCCAAATTAAACTCAAGCTTCCTAAAGGAAATGCTGCAAAAATGTTAAATGATTCCCCTTTTCAAAAACAATGAGCAAATAACACTAACTTTGAGAATCTCTATTGGATCAGTTCATAAATCTGAGTAAAACAGGGCCTTGGGATAGTGGCCAGGCATGCAGCCATGACTGGTGCTCCAACCTGCCCAAGTTCGTTCTGAGTCTGGGGGAGGATTTGCTTTTGAGGATTTGATGGCTTCCCAGACATCAGCTTCAGTTCTTTCTTGTTAATGTGAAGTACAACATGGAAATCAGCCGGATGCCCCAGCATTCTTGGCGTCAGGAGTCAGCCTCGACCTGCCCTGTGCACACCCCCATGCATAGGTAGCTCACATGTGCAAACCTGGTGCCTGCCCATGCCAGCACTGGCCTGTGAGGACAGGGGTGCCCCACCATTGTGTGGCTTGTGGGGAAGTGTGTCTTGCATGAAAGTAGTGAGGATCCAGCTGTCCATCCTTGGGGACAGCCCTCCTTTCCCCAGTGATGCCTCCCGGGCCTCCCTGGGTCCCGGGGCGCACACAGGTTGGTGCTCTTGAGGCCTCTGAGATGTTTTATCATGACACCTGAGCCATGATGTGCCCGTATTTTAGAACCACCTTATTTTCAAGGATTCAAGAAACGTGTCGTCTTAATTAAAGTACACAAACAGTTGTCAGTTGCAAGTGTTTTCATCTGTGAGAGGTGTAGCTGGTGACTTGGTGGAGTAGAGCGCTGTCTGTTGGCGTCATGGTGCCACTGTGGCCTGTCGAGCCGTGAGATGCCGCGTCAGAATGAACCAACCCTCAGTGAAGTGTGCCTGTCGGTGTCTGAGCTTCACGCAGGTGCAGGTTCCTTCTAGGAACACTGGGTGCTATCACCAGGTTTGATAGTTAGACTTTAAAACTTGAAATTTTGGGGGGAATATACTGAAATATAGATCTGAGAATTGCCAGTTGGGGAAAAATAGCATTTAAAGTGGAAAGTTGTGTTTGGAAAATTGTGTATGAGTATTTTTGTATTAAAAAAATTTCAAAGGCCCTCTCCTCACTTATTTGCTGTGGCACTGTGTTGACTTTCCATCTCCCGCTGCTCTGGGTTCCCAGTCCCGCCCAGGGAGGCTCCTACCTCAGGAGTCGATTCACCTCTGCCTGGCGGGGGAGGAAGCGGTTGGAACCCTGGGAAATAGGGAATGCCGGACGTCAGAGAGGGAATTGTGATTTGGGGGGAGGAAAAAAAAAAAAAGTTTCCTTCCTTCAAAAATAATTTGGTCCCAAGTCCCAGTCAAGGTGAAAAGGTCTGAGGCAGTCTGCTCCTCTCCTGGCCGGCCCTGCAGCCGGGCAGTCCCAGGGCCCTCTGCTTTCCCAGTAGGGCCTGTGACCACAGCCCTTGCCATTGGTGTGACCCTCATGCCGACACCCACCCTCCTGCCTGGAGGAGCGGGCCCCGGGGCAGGGAGATCAGGCCTGAAACAGAGCTCTGCGGGCCTCCTTTAGAAAAGCTGGACTTTAATCACTCAAAGTCTTACAATGAAAATAGGGACCCAAAGGCTTGTCCTAAGTATCCACAGCTATACAAAAGACATACAAAACTCCTGGGCAGATGCTGATGGGAGGCGAGGCGAGGCGAGGCGAGGCCCACTGCCTCCTCTGGCATTGCCTGGGCAGTGTCGCCACCCTGCAGCATCGCCAGGTATCACCTTTGGTCCCTCAACCTTGCGGAACAGGGTGCACTAGCAGGGAAAAGCTCTCACACTCAGTCGGTAGAATTTAAGAAAAAATAAAAAAGGTAAAAGTCTAACAGGCACTAAAATTGGGAAGTTATAACGTTTTTGGTTAACTAGAACATTCAAAACTGTAATATTGGATCCAAAAAAGTATCTTAAATCACACAAAAAAAGTAACCCATATTAAAATATAAAAAATAAGCCCCAAACACCGGAGAAAAGACCTAAAACTTGAGTAAGCTGGGGGCTCCGAAGCACTGTGGGCAGCCGGGCACAGGCAGGGCCTCAGCCTGCCAGCATCAACCCCTGGCTGCTCTGCCAAGCCCTTGTCCCTCAGAGCCCTACGTAGCCAGGGCCAGCAGCAGAGGCAGGTGATCCTCAGGATACGTTGGTCATGGGCTTGTACTTCTTGAAGCGTGTCCACTGGCCTGTGGCGTAGTTCATCTCGAACACAGTGTCCACCAGCATGGTGGTGCTGCCCTGGCCATCGGCCTTGGGCAGGTCCTCTGTGTGCTCGCTCAGCTTGATCTGGATCACGTCCCCTTGCTCCTGGCACGGGTTCTCTGTGAAGGGCAGGGGCTGCTGGGCAGGGGCCTGGGGCTAAGGAGCCCATCCCCACCCAGTCAGGGGACCACCCAGGCCCAGCCCCATACACACCTCTGGAACCCGCCATGAAGCCCAGGATGAGGGCTTTCTCGGGCCGTGTGACCTTGTTGGCTGTCTTGAACATTTCCTGGGCGGCAAACATCTGTTCTCTCTGTGGGCAAGAGGAGGATTTGGGTGCCCAGGCCCCCCTGGGTCATCTCCCACCCCAGGTGCAGATGGGCAAGACTATACCAACTACCTGGCAGCCCACAGGCCCTGTCAGGACCCACCTACCGTGAGGGACAACTTCTTAGGCTGTTGCTGGGCAGGGGGCTGGGTCTGGGGGACCACCATTGCCACTGGGGGCGTCTGAGCGGCTGGGGCAACAGCTGGGGGTGTGGTGGGCGTCAGGGGTGATGTGGGTGCTGCAGGTGCAGGTGTAGGTGCAGCAGGGCTGAGGCTGCTGTTGTACATGGGTGCCCTCTGCTTAAACTGTGCCGGCAGTGTGGGGTTCGGGGTGCTGGGCTCCTCAGGTGGCCGGCTGGCCTGCAGACTGGTTTCCCGGGAAGATGGTGCTAGGGAAAAGTACGACCTGGTGAGGGAGGCTGGGGACTAGGCCCCCCACCTCCCCCTCCGCACCGGACCTGTGCCCAGCCCCCATTCTCCAAGCCACCTGCCCTAGACCCCACCCTCCATTTCCCAAGCCCTGACCAGCTGGCACCCCAAACCCACCTGCTCTGTCCTCCTCCTGCAGGATAAGCAGCCCTCCCTGGCATAAACCCTGCATGCCCCACCCAAAGGGGCAGAACCTGCAGTCCCAAGCACTTTCAGATCCTCACAAGTGGCCTGGGGTCATGAGGTGCTGGCAACAAGACACAGGCTGCCAGGCCTGAGGCCCTTCTGCATCGCAGCACAACCAAAGCCTAAGTCAGGTGAATGGTCCAGCTCCAGCTTCCCACAGATCTCCAGAAACTTGGGGGCTGAGGGTCTGTCCCCGGGCCCTCAGCCCCTCCTGCCCCTGGAGCACAGCCAGGGGACAGCAGACAGTGGCTACCTGTCTGCAGGGGGTTTATTTCTTGGCAAGGAGGGGCTCCCCCACCCCCAACCAGCAGAAGCTAAAGGACGACAGAATGGATGTCCTGATAATGAGTAAACAGCACTGTGGGCCCCTGCAGCACCATGTGGGCAAGGCCACCTTCCAGGTGGAACGCTGGCTCCAGGTGGCAGGAGGAGCCCTTACAGCCCCAGGAGCAGCACACTGCAGCCACTCACCTTGGGGAGCCTCGGAGCTGGGGACGTAGGAGGAGGCTGGGACCACACTGGGTGTGGAGGGCAGGTAACTTGTGGAGGGCAGTGCAGGTTCGCTGTTCAGAGACCCAAGTTTCTGGAAGACAGTGATGGTCCCTCAGCACAGGCCTGGGTTGCAGAGCAGCCCTCTCTGGCTTGGCCTGGACTTGCACTGTACATCACCCGACCTGCTTAACAGGTGTCACAAGCCTCAGGGCAGAGCTGCTCCAGGCTGGCCCAAACCTCAGCCCCGCCACCCTCCCTGGTTCCTGGAACCCCTTCGGCAGAGGAGGAGCTCCCACTTGGGAGGCCACGAAACCACCATCTCTGGAGAGTAGCAACAACTGCCCGCAGTGCGTGGGCACTGTAGGGAAATGCGCCAGCCTCAGCTGACCCACAGCCTGGACAGCAGGAAAAGGCCCTCTTCCCAGGATGACCACACGCCAGCCTCCCCCGCCCTGCACCTCTTAGGTCACACCACTCCAGACTCAGGGTGATATGCCCCACTCACCCCTGGCAGGACCCTTACTGAGGCACAGCAGTGAGGACGTCCCCAGGCAGCAGTGTCTCCAGGAGTGTGTGGCAGGTGCTCATTCCAAACTTGAGCTGATGGCTAGATTAGGGTCCTAGCCCAGGCCACCCCTCGTGTGCGTGCGCACATACACATATACACACACACGCGCGCACACACACGCTCGGTCACTTTCTCCAACCTTCAGAACGAGAGCGCCCTGTGGGCTGTGTCTGGGTGGGGCAGCAGAGCCCTACCTGTGTGGACACCAGGCCGGCTGCGTAGTCAGGGGTGGCGTTCTCCACCACCGTCTCCTCCTTGGCCGGCTTTTCCACCACCTCTGTGTCTGTGGAGAAGCCAGAGGTGCTGTGAGGTGCTCTGAGGCCTCAGCTGGCTCAGAGGGGCAGGCGCACTGGTGCCGGAGGGGACAGCGAGAGCTGAGGGCAGGTCTGGGCCTCCCTCCCAGTCTCGGGGGAAGCCCGTACACACCCAGGGTCTTCCTTCTCCTCTTCGCCTCTCGGCCAGCACCGACCATGTCCAGCTCAGAAATGTCGAGGAGCTGCCAAGACAAATAGCTCCAGGCTCGCCCACGGCCTGTGGGAGGGGGCTGCCTGGGGCGCTGGGGAGTGGAAGCAGGCCTACCTTCACACCCCTCTCTTTCCGTAGTGGGGTCCTGGAAGGTGGGATGGGGGTCCGGTTTCCGGCAGGGCTGAAGACACTGGGCGTGGTGGGGCTTCTGAAGGGTGCCTGCTTCGGGATGCCTTTGAGTGGGGCTGGGGAGAAGACCGTGTCTGTCAGTGGCCAGCAGGGATGTCCACAGGAGCCCCGGCATTCTCTGCCCACAAGAGAAGGCTGGGCCAGAGCTGCCTCGGGAGGACCTCGGGGAGGACCTCGTCCCTGCCACTCTCCGTGTGTTCTGCCGAGGCTGTTCTTGCCAGTATCGCTGTGGGGAGCAGGTGTTCAGCTCAGACCCCACTGGCCCAGTGTCTTGTCGTGTGCTCCTGCTGTGAGCCCAGGAGGGCTGGAATGAGGGGAGAGGACAGCTGGCCAGGTCAGTTGGGACCCCAGTTCTGCAAAGCAAGGGCTGCCTGGGGACATTAAGCTACCCCAGAAAACCAGCAATGCCTCGACCTCTGCCAGGTCACCAACCCTCCTGTCTTCGAGGTGGAATGCTGGCCTCCGCTTCCTTCTTGTGCCCTTTAGTGAACAGGGCCACAGTCCACGAGAACCGAGTCCTCCCCCACCTGACCAGACTCTGCACTGCTGAGCCCTGGCAGCTGTCCACCTTTCCTGTTTAGGGTGCCCACCAGGGCTTATTCCGGGCTTGGGGCTGAGAAGTGCCCACTGAGTTGTGCGGTCAGAACACTGGGTCAAGGGTGGATATGACTGATGGACAACCACGCTCTCCCACCCCAGCAAAACAGGTACAGCCCTGCTCTGGGGGGCTTTGCTAAGGAGACTGGAAGATGGGATTTGCTCAGCAGGGTGGAGCTGCAGCCATGAGAGGGCCAGGCCAGGCCAGGGCCACACTTCTACAGGGAGGGGCCGCCCCTGCAGCGAGGGAGGCCAGCCGTCACCAAGGCTCCTGTGATCATGGACACATGGTGGGACAAGATGCAGAGGGCAGCCGAGGCCCCTCCCTGCAGCTCCCTAGTGCGCAGCAGCCCTCCTGCCCTCCGGTCCTGCAGCCTCCACTGGAGGTGTGCCAGCCCCTGGAGCTCCAGGGGCAACCCTGGGTTCCTGTCACCAGTACTCCCTCTGTCACATGCACACCAATCTGTGTGAGTGGGCACACAGATCAGCCTGGGCACAGACGCAGGGCTCCAGCGCCAGCAGGGCTGCTCCATGCTATCGAGCACACCCATACCGCAGTCTGTGGCCCTGTCGTGCCACTACGGGGAACCTAGAGCAGGACAGTGCTGGCCAGCAGCAACACTGCACTGGACACCACCCCAGAGCATCTCAGGGACGAGGGAGTCTGCCCTCTCCTGTCCTGTGCTTCTGCAGGGCCAATGGCACAGTGACTTGTCCCAAAAGGAAGGTCATCGCATCTGGCAAGTAACAGAGCTGACGGGCGGGCGTCTGGCTTACTTGTGGTGTCCATCTTGCGGAGCAGCCCCCGGCCCTTGGCATGGAATGGCACCCCCGCACTCCTCTTCAGCTGCTGTGCTGTCTCGGTGGCTATGCAGAGAAGGTCACCCATCAGTCCTCACAACGACAGGGCCTCTTGCCCACCAAAAGCACACCTCAGAAAACACGAGCCGTGAGAAGGCCGCAGCCCAGTGCAAATACCACAGCCAGGCCTTCTGGCTAGAACTCCCAGGTGAGTGCCCACAGGCCAGGAGGGCCCCCAGAGCACACTCCCCTGGACTCTCCTCAGTGCCTAACAGGACAAAGAACAGGGACTTCCCTGGCTCAGCTAATAATGCTGTAGGGTGACAGGCAGAGTGCCTCGGCTGCCCCTGGCCAGAGCCAAGTTCTGCCACTGACTCCTGGAGGTGGAACCTGAGGGACAAGCAGACCTCTAAGAGTTGCCCACTGGCCAGAGACTCTGCAAGCCCCCAGAACTGGGCTGGCCCTGGGATGCTGCCTCCTCCAAGCAAGCGTCACAGCAGGAGGCAGTGGAAGAACAGAGCATTTAGGTCTGTCACTAAATGTGGTAGTGAGGCCTCACTGGGATCTGTGGTCGTGGTTGTTTTTTGTACTGGGGATTGAATCCAGGGGTGCTCCTAATCCTCAGTCCTTTCTTAAATCTGTATTTTGAGACAGGGTCTAAGTTGCTTAGGGCCTAAGTTGCTGAGGCTGGCCTCGGACCTGCGCTCCTCCTACCCCAGGCTCCTGAGAGCTGATGTAGGTGTGTGCCCAACACTGGCTGTGGTTTGGTTTTCCAGGTTGTTCTGCTCTTTTTCTGAGACAGCATCAGGCTATGTTGTTCGGGGGGCCTTCTGCCTCAGTCTCCCAGGTGTGTGGACTACCACACGGGGCCTATGCCTGGCGTGAAACCCATGCTTTGCTACTTAACTGGCGCCGTCACTCCTCACTGGACCCAGCAAGCACCTTCCACACAACTTCTACAAGGTGAGACAGCAGACATCTTCAAGGGAACCCAGGAGCACCGAAAGCTGAGGGACAGGCAGCCCACCTGCACTGCTATGTGCGGGAGGCCTGGGCACCCATCACAGATCAGACACCATGACCTGAAAATCCTCAAGTTTCTGACCCGTGCTTTCAGAAGTCTCTGAAGAGACAGCTGGGCCCTCGCAGGCAGTGGGGCCTGAAAGCCAGGGCCCGCATACAGTGGCCGGGCCCATGGAAGCACTCACACTTCTGCAGCAGCTCCGCCCGCAGCGTGGCACTCTTGGGCTTCCGCTTTAATTGGAAATGCTTCACGGGTGGGGTGAGGGGCCCGGCGAGCGTGGTCAGGGCGTTCTTGTTCAGGTACTGGCACTCCAGCGGCAGCATGGCGGACGCCTCGCACTCGCCCACTGTGGAGAGCCCCAGCGGGTTAGAGGCCCTTTCCCAGGGCACTATGGCAGCCTCTGCTCTGCTTTCAATCCCCCCAGGGCCCAGGAGACTGGCTTCCCCTGGATCCAACTCCACCACCCAGAACTAAGGTCGTCAAAGTGGGCCAGGCCCCCCAACCAAGGCAGAACCCCAGGGCAACACTGAAGAAACAGAATCCCGTGGGAGAGAGGAAAGGGAATGCTGGCTGCACTGCTGCAAACCTGGGGGCCCCTGGTCACACAGCCACACCTAGAGGGGCTGCACCCCTTGACCTTGGATTCTGGCCACACATGCCGTGCAGTAAGAGGAGCAGCTATGTAGCTTCTCCAGACTCCCCAGGAGCCCCAGGTCAGTGGCCTCTTGGACACTGCTGAATCCCAGACTTACAAAACTGCCCACACTCATTGCCCGAGTCTACGTGGTCACCGAGGGGTCCAAACTCCAGGAAAAAACCCTTCGTGGTAGGGGGACAGGAGTACCTGCTGCCCCCGTTGGTTACATAACCACCCTGAGAAAAGCATGGTCAGTTCCTGGAATTGGCTGCCCTAGGCTCTTCCAGCTCACAGGAGGACAGCTCCCTCCACCCGCTGAGCGCACCCCCGCAGGACGCATGTGCACCTGAGCGGCCCGTGCGCTCACAGGGTCTGTGTGGTGTGTGTGCAATTACAAGTCCAGTAGACACCTGAGGTGCCAGAAGCACCAGCACAGCTGGCTGCACAAGTGGCCCCTGCACAGCTGGCCTGGGCAGCATAACAGGCCACCTGTGTCCCCAGCCGCAGTGCTGCCTGCCGGCACAGTCTGCTTCTCAGGGGCTGCCAGTTCCCATTTTTCAGAGGAGGAAGAATTCCGAAGGGACAGATGCCCCCTTCACCCATGTTCCTTATAACCACCTGCAAACACTCTGCCTTTCTCCTTTTGGTACTGGGGATTGAACCCAAGGACGATCTATCACTGAGCTACACCCCCCCAAACCTTCTTATGTTTTATTCTGAGATAGGGTCTCTCTACGTTGTCCAGGCTGGCCTGGAATTTGGAACCCTTCGGCCTTAGCTCCCAAGTCACTGGGATCATAGGCATGCACCTCTGCATCTGGCTTCTGCAAAGACTTTCCAAATAGTTTTCAGTTCACATTCTAACAACAGAATGGTTGGCATATTTGTAAAAAGCACACTTTTAAACAGCCAAAACCCAGTGCAGAGACCTACAGGCTGTGGTCAGCTGCCAGAGGGACTGGCACAAGGCCAGGCAGCAGCACGTGGGCATGAGGCACATGCAGGTAGTATTCTGGAAACACGTAGCACACAACTGCCTAACAATCCAGTTTCTTCCAGAAAACATTTCTCTCTTCCCAACAGAACACAAGGCCACACTTCATACCCTTTTCTCTAAGTTCTCCTAAAATATCTTGAACATTCGGGTTCTGCTCCTCAAGGTCAAGGTTAAGGGACCCTGTGTCAGGAAAGGACTTCAGAATGTCAGCAACCATGAGGACCCAGGGGTCGGAGTCCAAGGTGGCGAGCTGGATGATCTCCATCAAGGCTTCCTTCATCTGCAGAGGAGAGAAGACAGAGAAGCACAACCGGCTGAGCCCAGCATGCTGCGCACAGGGAGGTGTCTGCACCCCGCCCACTCCAAACTCCACTGTGGCCTCTGGGTGAGCACAGGGTAGCCCACCTAGACAGCAATCACCTCGCAGCCCATATGTCTTCCTGGGGCTCCCTTGCTCTAGTCCCCTACCCCAACCCAGGGCCACCCCTCTTCCCTGCACGGCCACAGCTTTTACTAGGTGGCAGTGGCCTAGCCTGCAGCGCCTCCCCACAGTCTCCCTGACAGCTCCTGGCAGCACCAATTCCCTGGGCCTGTCTCCCCTCTTAGGGCCACCTCCACTGCCACTTAGGAAGTCTGCACGGAGCATCTCAGGTACTGAGAGCTGAACCCAGGCCAGCAACAGGTGCTGAGGCGGGTGGACAGCTACACCACTCCTTGGGCACAAGGAGGGTCTGGCCTGAACAACCGGCTGGCACCTGCTATCCCCGACCACAGTGCCACCCAGCTCGCCAAATAGTTTTCAGTTCACATTCTAACAACAGAATGGTTGTTAGAGGAGTGGACATGCAGACACAGGGAAAGATGGCCACATGGCTCAAGTAGCTGGTGCATATGTAGGCCAAAGACCTCCACAGCTGTCAGGAGAGAGAGGACAGCCTGTGGCCTACAGCAATGTGGCCGGCCACCCACTGCTGAACTGCTGTGGTCCTGAGCCACATTTTTACAGCGGCCTCAGGAAGCCAACATCTACCAAGAGAGAAAACTGGACAATGTTTTATAAAAATGGGGGGGGGGGTGCAGAAAAAAGGAGAGTAAAACCAAAAGGCCACTACTCCAGACTGAATTCCGCACCCTCCACACTCCTGGTAAAGTCTGCCTTACAAGATGGCCTGAGAACAGCAGTGTTCCCCCCATTCTGGAGCCAGAGCCCCACGCCCAGGCACCAGATGACTTAGGATCTGCCAAGGATCACTTCCTGGTTCGGTGGTCCCTTCCCACTGTGCCCTCATGTGGTGAGGGGTGAACACTCCCTCAGTCTATCTCCAAAGGGAAATCAATGAGGGCTCCACCCCAACACCCTGCCTTGGGGTAGGATGTGGAAGGCACGACCCGTGGACAACCGCAAATCTACCGCTGAGGGAACCTGGAAATGGGGCCTCTGTGGGGAGGCAGGTCAGAAGGGGGGCTCTGGCTTGTCTGCTGGGGTCTCTCTCCCACTTCCCACAAGGTGAGGGTGCCATCAGACCGAGCCACCTGCAAGCAGGCACCCAGAGCTTGGACTCCCAGCCTCCGGAAGTGAGAGAAATCTATATCTGTTGATAGCCTCTGAGTCTGCGGCAGAGTTGGCTCTCCTTCCCCTCAGGCTCCACATCCACGGATTCAGCCGACCACAGATGGAAACATTCTTAAAAATAAAAGTTTGTACTACACATATATGGACTTTCTTCTCGTCGTTACTCCCTAATCAACAAGATCAGGGAGCCACCACATCCTGTGATGTGCTCGAAGTCTCCTAGAGACTTGGCACACACAGGAGGAGGGCAATCCTAGATGCAAGTACTGCTCCACTTCACAGAAGGGATTGGAGCCCCTGCCTACGCTCTCTGCAGGGGCTTGTGTCCTGTCCCAGCTACCAAGGGACAACTGCCTTGTCTGGCAGTGACACTAACACAGCCACCTTCAGAATGAACACCGCCATCAACAGACCCTGCCTCAGCCACGCTCTCCCTGTGCTTAACCACATCCGTGCGCTTCCTAAGTATGTGCACCCTACACCAGGGGCTCCAGGACTAGTGGTGAGGGGTGGACTGTGTCACGAATAGGAAGGATTTCTGGCCCTTGCCAGGAAGGCACTGTGGCGTGCTGCTGGAATGCTCCATGGGTGATGTGCAGGCAGGTACACACACACCGTAAGGAAAGTTCACACCAAATTTGTGGCTGGGGACCCTGAATTCAGGACACAGAGAAAAACAGACACCCAGACTAACAGCACAGAAAAGAGTGGAAGGGTAGACTGACACACTAGAGACCACCTACCAACAGAGCTCCAGGGGATGGAAGAAAAGAGCACATAGGAAGGACAAGTCACAGGGCCAAGGGCACAGCTCAGCGACACAGCAGGGAGGGAGGGGAGCACCCCGATCAGCAGAGCGCCTGGCAGCCCTCCCAGAGAGGTGCTTGCCCACCACAGGAGCAGACCACCCTCACCCCAGTGTCCACTGGAGACACGAGCAGAGGCGCAGCCAGCAGAGGGCCACCCAGCAATGAAGCCTCCTGGACTTGGCACACGCGACTCAGCACAGTGACATGAGAACTGAAGTGGGCCACAGACGGTTCCAGGAAGGGAGACCCATTTGGTAGTGTGCTGTTCAGAGAGGCCCTCTGAGAAGAGGCAATACCACAGCCTTGCTGACCAGCTTCTCAGTGGACGAGTGCCAACCGGCGTGTGCTTCCAGGGACGCTGCTGCCTGTGCACGCTGCAACACACTAGCTCCTGTGCGACTGCAGGAACAGCTGCACCTGCCACAGACTCTGGTGAGCTGGGCAGGCCATTCTACATACTGAACACCCCCGCGGTCACCAGTGCTCCTTCCAAACCAGCTCTGGGGCCACGCTGAAGGTTGGAGGGACCGCTGGTCTCATCCGGTAGCAGCCCCTATTTCCTCAAAGCCCTTTCAAACACAGCCTGAACTTCATCCAGGCAGTGCCTGGTCATCTGCAGAAACCCCCCACCTCCCTTGGCAAGAGGGGTTCCACCCCAGCACACAACAAAGGGCCCCACATTGCTGCTGTGCCCCTTGCTGAACGAGCTCCCTCTACTGGCTGAAAGTGGCTGCTCACTAGCTTTTAAGACTAGGGATGGGGAACAGCTCAGTGGCAGAGTACTTGCCTACCATGCGTGAGGCACCGGGTTCGATCCTCAGCGCCACATAAATAATAAAATAAAGATATTGTGTCCACCTCTAACTAAAAAATAGATGTTTAAAAAAGTAAAAGTTCTATTACAGTATTTCTTAAAAAAAGAAAAAAAAGCAGAACAAAACGAAACAAAAAAACCCACAGATACATCACAAAATAAGTGAACTGGTTCCAAGATTTCACTCAGAAACAGGTTATAGTAGATCCTGTGTATATATTTTTTCTTCTGTTGTCCTGAGGAGCAAATTCAAGGACAAATTACCACTGAGCTACACCCCCAACACTTTTTATTTTGAGACAGGGATTCACTAAGATGCTGAGGCTGGCCTCCAGTGTGTGATACTCCTGACTTAGCCTCCCATATCACTAGAATTACACTCATATGCCAGCCAGATATTCAGGTCAAACATTATCTTGGGTGTGTACGTGAGAATGTTTCTGGATGAGATTAACGTTTGGAACAGTACACAGCAAAGTGGATTGTCATCCTGAATGTGGACAAACCTCATCCAATCAGCTGAAGACCTGAATAAAAAGTGAGGGGGGGTGCCAGGTAAAGTGGTAGACACCTGTAGTCCCAGCTACTTGGGAGGCTGCGGCAGGAAGACTGCCTCACTTCAGGAATTCAAAGCTAGACTAGGTGACCAAGAGAAATTCCATCTCAAAAACAGTGGGGAGAACAGAATAAGAAAAAAGCTACGAAAGAGGATGTGCCCTTCTACTGGACTGTACGAGGTGGACTTTCCCAGCCTTCAGACCTGGGCCAGAACACGGGCTCTGCCTGGCTCAAGTCCCTGGTGTGCACCAACACCCTGCATCCTCAGCTTCTCAGAAGAACCCTGACACAATGGGGAACACATCCAGCCAAGTCACTCATCAGCTAGACCTATGGTCCCTTGCAGAAAGGATTCATTTTCAGGGTGATATTCCTAAGGTCTCAAACCCTTATAGGACTGAGAAAAGAAGGATAGGCTAGACAATGGAACGAGGATAATTCAGAAAGATTTTTTAATACCAAAAAAAAATAAAAATGGTTTTCAGGAAAATATATTGTTCAGAATGGCTAGTTCTCTCACAATCTAAGTAAATAAGGTCTTCATTATCATTTTTTAAGAATATATTTTAGTTGTTGATGTACCTTTATTTTTTATTTATTTATATGTGGTGCTGAGGATCAAACCTAGTGCCTCACACATGCTAGGCAAGTGCTCTCACTGAGCCACAATCCCAGTCCCTCATTTCTTAAACACTGGCGAAATCCAAAAAAGAAGTCTATGTGCATACATACATATATACATACAAAGAAAGCTGACATGCCTGTCCTAATGCTAGACACAACAGATCTCTGCACACAGACCATGGTTCACTTCACCAAGCAACTCAAACGTTTAACTCTAAATTTGCATGCACCTAATAACATAGCCCCAAATTCATAAAGCAGTAGCTGATAAGGAGGAACAAACAAATTCATAATCATCATAATGGGGAGATGAACAGATCGTCTCTGAATTTAAAAAAAAAATTCAGAACAGAGTTGAGCACAATTAAGCAAGTTTGATCTAATGAACATATGTATATTCAGCAAAGGATCTTTTTTTTTTTAATATTCATTTTTTAGTTTTTGGTGGACACAACATCTTGGTTTGTATATGGTGCTGAGGATCAAACCCGGGCCGCACGCATGCCAGGCGAGCGCGCCACTGCTTGAGCCACATCCCCAGCCCCAGCAAAGGATTTTAAAACTAACAGAATAAACATGCTTCTAAAGCCACCCACAAACATTTACAAAAACTAACCATATATTCTGTCACCAAGCAAATCTCATTTCAGGCAAATGAAATAATTTGGACTATTTTCTGACAAGAGTTCACTATAGCTAGAAATCACTAATAAAAACATAACAAAAATCTGTTGCTCTTGAATGTACGGAAATTGAGAAACATTTCTAATTTACACAGGGGTCAGTGAAGGAATTATCATGTATCAAAACTTCATAGACGCAGCTGGGTGCGGTGGCACACGCCTGTAATCCCAGTGGCTTAGGAGGCTGAAGCAGGAGGATTTCAAGTTCAAAGCCAGCCTCAGTAACTTAGTGAGGCCCTGTCTCTAAATAAAGTATATAAAAAAAAGAGGGGGGGTGCTGGGGTTGTGGCTCAGCGGTAGAACGCTTGCCTGGTACACGAGAAGCCCTGGGTTCAATCCTCAGCACCACATAAAAAAAATAAAGGTTCTGACAACTACAACTAAAATAAATAAATAAATAAATAGATAAATATTTTTTGAAAAGAGGAAAATAGAGGATGCATTAAAATCATTTTATACAGGCAGGAGCATTCATTCCCTCAACACAAAAATCTGACAAAGACCGTCTGGCAAGTTACACTACAGGTGGATTCTACCCATGAGCGTAGATACAAAATTCCTACACATGTTAGCAGGACAATGGAACCCAGTAACAGAAAGTAACCAGCTTAGGGGTCAGGAATACAGCTTTGGTTTATAATGAAAGTTATTCTGTTAATGTGGTGGTGCTACTATGGAGGGCAGTGTGGCGATTCCCTAAAACCCGAGACTCACCACAGAAGTGCAGCCCCACTCCCAGGCACAGACCAAGGAGACAAAACCCTACTGGGTGCGCTCACAGCAGCACCACCCACAATAGCTGCCAGTGGGAACAGCCCCCAAGCCCATCTGCTGCGCAGTGGACAGACGCGCGGTCCACTCAGCATTAGAGGAGCACAGCACCAACACCTGCCACAATGGGTACCAACGTAGAAGGCACTCTGTTCAGAGAAAGGAGTCCAGTAAAGACCACGAGCTGCTGCCTTCCCAGCACCGGAGGCCAAGCCAGGAGGATGCACGTTCCAGGTCAGCCTGGGCAACTGACAGAAACCAGAGTAAAACCAAAAGAAGGGAGGCTGAGGCAGGAGCACGGGAGTGCACCTGGGTTCCATCCCCTGTACCACAAAACCAAAAGGAGGGCTATGCGCTGTGTGATTCCATTTATGTGAAATGAACAGAACACGCAGCTCTAGGTTAGGACTAGGAGGGAAAAGGACTGTGGGGAACTGCACCGAGGACAGAATTATTTGGGACGGGGGATAATGGAAATGTTGATTAGGATGATTAACTCTCCGAATCACTAAAAATCATTCCCTCAACATCTTCAATGGTGAACTGCATGGCATGTGAACTGTATCTCAATAAAGTGGTTAAAACAACAACAACAAAAAGCTCAAAGCGGGGTGTGGTGGCACATGCCTGTTAATTCCAGTGGCTTGGGAGGCCAAGGCAGGAGGCTAACAAGTTCAAAGTCAGTCTCAGAAACTTAGTGAGGCACTAAGCAACTCAGTGAGACCCTGTCTCTAAATAATATACAAAATAAAGGGCTGGGGGCTAAGTGCCCTCCCCAAAACAAAAACAAAACCAAAAACCTCATTCAAGCTGGGTGTGATTGTGCATGACTGGGTCCCAGGAGTCAGGAGGCTGAGGCAGAAAGATCACCTGGATGCAGGAACTGAAGACCAGCCTGGGTGACATGGTTTAGATCTGAGGTGTCCTCCAAATCTCAAGGGTGAGACAATGCAAGGAAGTTTAAAGGTGAAATGAATAGATGCAAAAGCTTTAGCCCACTCAGTGTCTCCACTTGAATAGATTAATTGGGTGTGACTACAGGCAGGTGGGTGTGGGGAGCCATTGTGAATCCGTGGACTGAGTGATGCTGGAGCCATCAGGCAGGAAAGCCTGGCATCAGGAACTCTTCAGTGGGCTGAGAACCCCTGGTTCACACTGCGTCCTACCTAGCTCACTGCTCCAGTCTAGCACAGCCCTGGAGATGGGCATGGCCTAGGAAGAGCCCAACAGGCTGCTCACCCCACCCGGATCCTGAGGGGGCCCACACTGAAACCTAGAACCTACCCATCCCCTGGGATCTGTCCGCTATAAATAAAGCAAGCAGGCTCCGTCTTTGCTAGAAGCCTACCACTCCAGTCAGCCTAACCCGTTACTGCCCTTGCTCTGAAAAATACATTTCTGGTCTTTCATGTCTATTTGGTGGTTCTACTTTCATGGTTTTTATTTTGCAGCCAGCCCATCCCTCCCATGGGAACCCATCCCCTCATCCTCTGGGAAAGCCATCGAGGTGGGGTGTGGCTGCAGGAGGTAGGTCCCTGGGAGTGTGCCCTTGGGGCTTACATCTAGTCTCTGGTGAGCAGACCTCTCTTGCTGCTTCAGGGTGCCATGTCCTGAGTGGCTCTCCTCTCCACATCCTTTGAAGTTCTGAGCCATGAGGTTCTGCCTCACCTCAGGTCCAGAATGATGGAGTCTGGACTGAATCTCTGAAACCATGAACCCCAACAGACGTTTCCTCCTCTATGTTGTTCTTGTCAGGTCTTTAGTCACAACAATGAAAAAGTTTACTGTGGGGCTGGGAGGTGGCTCATGTGAGGTCCTGGGTTCGGTTTTCAGCACCACATAAACGTCAAATACAGATACTGTGTCCACCTAAAACTAAACAAATTAAAAAAAAAAAAAGTTTACTAATCCACTGAGCAATGGAGCAAGACTCCTTATCAGGAAAAGGAAAAACAAAACAAACATCTCATTCATAATTAAAAGAATTTTTTAAAAACTCCCTAGGAATATAAAAAATCTCCTTGGGCTGGGGATGTACCTCATTTTTAGAGCACTCGCCTAGCATGTGTGAGGCCCTGGGTTTTTACAGGCTCTAGCCCTGCAAAATAAATTCTTGAACAACAAAAAAAAGAATTTCCTTGACCAGATAAAGGGCATGTCCATGAGAAAACAGGAACAAAAATCTTATTGTCAAAACATTCAAAGTTCTTATTGTGTGATCAGAATAAGAATGTACAAAAGATTTCTGGTGACCAGAGAAGAAAAGATATCCATGTTAAGCTCACAGAAAAATTGATTCTACAGAAAAAGTATTGCAGTTAATGATACTTCCAACATGTATGCGATTCAAACTCATTATCTAAAAGCTGATATCTACAGTTGTATATACCAGTAACAGAAAGTGAAATTGTTATTAGTAGATCCATGAGTTGAGGCACATAATGAAGTGCAAAGGCTGGGAGAAGTCAAAGACATACCTGAGGAACAAAGTAGGAGAGTCTGCCCTGTTGGTTAGCTGCCCAGAGTAGGAACTGACTTAGAACAAGCACAGCAATACACAAATGCTCATGAGCAGAGGCGGGAAAAGACCCACAGCAGAGTGACTGTGAGCGCACAGAAAAAGACAGTCATTGCAATCAGTAGCACTGGACACTCATCTGGACACCTTTGTGGAAATGGAAAAACCACACCCAGCTTCACCAGCTGACAACTCCGGGCAAACCTAAGGCATCAGAAGAAGGACACAGCCACACAGCTCTGCCAAGGGAAAGGGCTGGGCCCTGGCCTCGGTGGGGTGCCCTTCCAAAAGGGCCAGACCAGCACCCAGAGTGGGTGCACACAAGAGCTTCTGCCCAACCACAGATGCAAGCAAGTGGAGCCGCAGCTGGGAGATGCTGGATCCTATGCCGCTGCGTCAGGGACGGCACCCAGCATTTATTAAACCCTCCGCCTGCTACAAAGCAATGAAAAAAGACAACCAGGAAAAAGTTTTGAACATTCACAAAAAGAAAAGCAAACAGCAAATAAACTCATGAAAAAACGTTTAACCAAATCAGTGATAACGCAGATACAAATTAAACCATCTAGTAATATGCTCATACCAACACAAGGGACAGGCTTTGGAGAGAAGCACTATTAGATACAATCACTCTAAAAACAACCTGGCATAACCCTAACACCCCCACACCTGCTCCTGAGCACTGTACTGTGAGGAGTCCCCCGACCAGGGTCGATGTGGGCGACTGCACCACTCACAAGAGCACGGCAGGGCCTCAGTGCCTCCCTGAGGTGGCAGGGGGAGCATGCCGGGTCTTGGGAAGGTGCACCACGCACGAATCCGCCAGCGTGCCACCAGGACACACGCCAAGTGAGCCCCCTGATACCGCGACACTAGGTTCCCACTAGGCACGAGGGAACTTCCCGTTTGGAAAGGGGCGTAGGCAGCCACCGGCCGCGGGAGGAGGAGCTCGGAGGAGGGCGGGGCCCGGCGGCCGACCCTAACCCACAGCCACAGCCGGGCTCGCGTGCCCACAGCTCACGAGGGGCCACTTAGGACCTACGACTGCGCACAGGCGACATCCAGGCGACATTGCCTGGAGAGTTCAGACCACCTTGGCGCTTCAGTATTCTGCGCGGAGAGCGACGCAATGACAGCCGCCAGGCAAACCCGCACNTCTTGGGGGCCGCCGCGCGCCCGGGCCGGCATCTTATGAGGACGCCTACGCGCCCCCGGCGAGGACCCCCAACATGGCGGCGCCCGCGGGCGCGGGGCGGGGCCTCGGGCGGGCAAGCGAGCGCAGCTGGTGGCGGCCGCGCCTTCGGGCGGCTTCGGGGCGAAGCCGGAGAGTCGGAGTGACGGAACGACGCGGCGAGGCTCGTCGGCTTCCGTATCGCATCGTGGCGGCGCCGGGAGATGACGTTCTGCTGAGCGGCCGTCGCGCCGCGTGACTGACGGCGCCGGCCGGTGTCCCGCGTTCCGCCTGGCGTGCGCCGAGGGGAGGTTGCGCTGGCCGGCTAAGGCCCAGCTTCTGGTGTCTTTCAGAGCGTCCGCCCAGCCGCCCCGCGGGCTCGCGTCGGGTGTTCAGGAACCCTGCGAGCCTGTCGCCGAGCGCAGACTGCCCAGGCCGCCGTGGTCCTGTCAGCCCAGCGATTTGGGAAGCCGAGGCCGGAGGATGGCAGGTTGGAGGCCAGCCTCATCAGCTTAGCGAGGCCCTGTCTTGAAATGAAAATAGAAGGGCCTGGGGTGCAGCCCGGAGTGGCGCCCCTGGGCTGGGTCCCCAGCGCCTTGTAAACGGCCGGACTGTCTCGCTCCGTCTGCTCTGGGGAGTGGCGTGGCGCCCAGCCCGCGGCCGGCAGGGCCGCCCTGGGCCTTGGGAAGTGTTGGTCCCCGCCCCACGGTCTGCCCGAGCTACCTGAGGCCCGGGCTCGTGGTTTTTTTTTTTTCTTTTCTTTTCTTTTAAGTATTTTACTTTATTTTGTGAGGTCAGGCAACGGGCGGCGACCAAAAGAGGCAGGTTTTAAAAAGGCCGCTGAAGGAGGCTTTATGGAGCCCACTCCGGGCGGACCGCGGTCAGACCGTCAGAGTTGACAGGACAAGGGTCTGAGCAGAAACCATAGGGCCTCCACAGGGCTGGGATTTTATGGGGCCTTCGGCAGGAAGGGAGGGCTTGGGACAGGAAAAGGGATTTTTAGGGTCCCTTGTCCCACTGGGAACTGGCTGAACTCCAGGATTGGCCACGAGACCCTGCTGATTGACGTGTCAGCCAGGAGATCCGCTGATTGACAGGTCAGCCAGGAGATCCCGCTGATTGACAGGTCAGCCAGGAGATCCCGCTGATCGATAGGCGTTTCCGTGGGCGCCTGCTTGAGGTTTCTTCCTTTGTTCCTGAGTCCCCGCTGCCCACCTGACAGATTCTATCCCCATCTTGGTGGCCTCTCTGTCTTTGGTAAGTGGAGGTGGACATACAGATAGATGCGACTGCGCATCTCTACACTGCTCCATTGTCGGTGATGTCCAATTGGAAGTTGGAATTTGGCAATGTGGAAGAACTTACACCTTGGAAATCGGGCAAATGCTACAAAGCCAAGGCTGGAGTGCTATTTTTGTTAATTGTTAGATAAAAGGAAGAAAATGTGTGAGGCACTGGGTTCGATCCTCAGCACAGAAGCACAAAAGGAATGCCTATAAACCAACGAGAAAAAGGCAGGAGATCCAGCAGAGAAAAGGGGAAAAGATGAGGCAGTGCACAGAAGCATGCCAGATGCTGGATTCAGTAATCTGAAGAATCTGAATTAAAACAAGATGTTGGGTTGAGAGGTGGCTCAGTGGTGGAGCACTTACCTAACATACACAAGTCCCTGGGTTCCGTCCACAGCACTGTAAAGAGAGAAAGAAGATGCCCATTATAACCATCAGATTATACAATTAAAAAGTCATCGATCTTAAAAACAAAATACATGAATGTCCAATTGTTCCAATACCATTTGTTGAGAAGACTATCTCCACTGAACTGCTCTTGAACCTTAGCCATCTATTGTCCATGCATGTGTGAGTTCATTTCTGGAGGTTTCTCTCCTGTTATATTCATCTAGCTTTATTGCCAGTACCACATTGTCTTTTTTAAAAATACTTTTATTTATTTTTATGTGGTGCTGAGGATTTAACCAAGTGCCTCGCACAGGCTAGACAAGCGCTCTACCCCTGAGCCACAACCCCAATGCCCCCACACTGTCTTGATTATGAAAACTTCAGACTAAGTCTTGAAATCAGGCAGTGGTAGTTCTCTAAATTTGTTCTTCAACAAAGTTGTTTTGGTATTTTAGGTCCTCTGCATTTCCATATAAACTTAGAAAAAAAAGCTCTTCTGGCATTTTGGCTGGGATTGTGTTGAATCTGTGGATCAACGGGAATGTAGGGAGAATCAACGCGAGTCTTGTGAATGTGGTATATATGTTTATTTTGGTTCCTTTAAAATCTATCAGTACCATTTTGTATTTTCCATTGTATCAGTCTTGCACATCTTTTGTTTCTAAGGATTTCACTTGGATTGCAAAGGGTGTTTTAAAATTCTAGCTTCTGAGTATCTGTTGCTAGTTTACGGAAACATGGTGCATGTTTGTATGTAGGGTTTTGCACCCTGCACCCTTACTAGCCTCACATGTTCTAGTAGTCTTACAGAGTCTGGGCCAGAGGCCTGACCAAGGATCCCACAGATCTGGTCTGGCCACTACCCCAAACCAAGCAGAAAAGGCAGTGGTGACGCACACAAAGGAGCTTTCATCAGAACAGCTACATTTAGGAGACGGGGACCTGTGTCCTTAGCCCTGTTGGTTTGATTTGGTTTGGTTTGGTTTAGCAGTACTGAGGATCAAACCCAGGGTGCTCTGTCTGTGAGCTGCATTTCCAGCCCTTTTTATTTTTTGAGACAGGGCCTTGCAAGTTGCTGATCATCTTGATCAGGTGAGTTCAGTGTGTCTCAGGATTGGTGGTGGTGGGGGGGTCTTGTCTAAGATTAGAAAGTTGCTATTGCCTGGAGGCAGTCTTAACTCATCAGATGTTTGTCAGACCTGGTTCCTGGAATCCCAGGTAGCTCAGAGCAAATGGGATGGATGCAAAATGGAGGTAGAGAGGCCAAGCCCTGTGTGTGTGTGTATGAGTGTATGACTCGCTGCAAGGGATCAAATCCAGGGGCATGCTATCACCTAGCCACATCCTCATCAGCCCTTTTTAGATTTTATTTTGAGGGGGGGTCTCATTATGTTGCCCAGGCTGGCCTTGAATCTGCTATCCTGCTGCCTCAGCTACCTGAGTAGCAGGGCTTACAGGTGTAGCCACCCCACCTGGAACAAGGTCTTTAGGCCTGCCTTTAGCCACCCATCAGACATTTGCAGACCTAGATGAAGCATCAGAGCCCTGTCACAGGCTCTTTTTTGGTAGATCCTGTTAGTTTCCTGTGAAGACAGTCATATCACCTGTGAATGTGTTCTTGAGGCCTCAGGTGTGCAGAAGCCAGGACAGTGAGTGGCACCAGGCTTCTGCAAAAAGAAAAGCTCCTTTGGGCAGCTTTATTTTTTAAGCTAAGTCTTGCCCATGTCCCATGCAGGCGGTCGAGTGGGAGTGGGAGTTCTGCGTGGAATGAACTGGCTGTGAAATAAAGCTAAGAAAAGAGGGTGGTGAAGAAACCACACTGCACAAGAGTAATTTTGAAAAGTGAGGGCAAGACGGCTCTATGACCTTAGGGGTCCAGCTTCTACACTGGAAATAGACCAAGCGAGCCACTTTTAGGGAACAGAATGTTCTTCACCAAATAAGGCAGGAGGTGGGCTGTCCAAACCCAGTGGGTTACTCCCAATTCCAGAGCTACAGAGCTGTCCCATTGGTAGAGCAGGGAACAGATCTCACGCCTTGGGCAGTCTGCACACGGGAATTCCGGGATCATTCCCAAGGGGAGACCCAAGTTCTCCATGGCTCAGTACTGAGTAAAAGAAACTCAGGTGGCTTCACAGGTCATGTACCACAGCTAAGGACCAAATAAGGGCCAAAAAGCTTTTTTGTTCAATGTTTTAGCTTTAAGGCTTAATGGACTGGTAAGGAGGCCGGGGGCCTCCCTGTTGGATGCTTAGTGAGGAAATTGACAGGAAGTGGGGAAAGTTGGTGCAGTGCTAGCTTCTTTGGGGGAGTTATGTTCTATTCACAGGATTTGGAGCTTGTCACATCTTTGAGTGGACACTGTGTGCATATGGACATGTCCACTCTTGAAAAGTCAGTTCTACACCTCAGATCAGTGAGAGACCTAGAGGCTTGTCTTGAAGTTCATCCAATGATACTAGGGATAAAAGCTGTATCCCCAGCCCTGGCATGACAGACTCCTCATGGCAGCCTGTGCTTGCTGCCCACATAGCTACCACTCTGCCACTTCACTGCTCCCCTACCCCTTCTCAGCAGGGACAGTGGGCTGGCTGCAGGGCTTGGTGGCCAGGGAGCCATGTCAGTAATGATGGTGGATAGTCACGTCTTCGTATAGAAGGTGGATACCTATACCCGGTGAGTGGTAGGGGGTGGATACCTCTACCTGGTGAGTGGTAGCAGGGTGGACACCTCTATCCGGTGAGTGGTAGGTAGTGGACACCTCCACCTGGTGAGTGGAACATTGTATAGTCTCTCTTTCCCTGTGATCATTAGTATCATTTTTTAATATAGTTTTGTCCCTTTTTATTACTTTAACCCTTTTTTTCTTCTTGGTACTGGGGATTCTACTTAGGGGTACCTCACTGAGTTATATTCCCAATCCTTTAAAACATTTTTAAAAAATTTTAAAACTCGGGCTGGGGATGTGGCTCAAGTGGTAGTGCGCTCGCCTAGCATGTGTGTGGCGCTGGGTTTGATCCTCAGCACCACATACAAATAAAAGATGTTATGTCTGCCAAAAACTAAAAAATAAATATTAAAAAAAATTCTCCCTCAAAAAAAAAAAAAAAATTTAAAACTGGGTCTGTCTTAAGCTGCCAAGGCTGGCTTCAAACCTGTGGTGCTGCTGCCTCAGTCTCCTGAATCGCTCCACTCACCTGCATGGACCACTGTGCCCAGGTAAATCTTCATGTTTTGAAGATTTAATCCCTGCCTAATTTTGAAGATTTGATCCCTGCCTAATCCCTGCCTGCCTGCCTGCCTGCCTGCCTCTGGCTATCTCTACCCTCCCCCACCCCCATTTCTTTGGGTTTTATACTGGAGATTGAAAACCATGAGTGCTCTACTGCTGAGCTACATCCTTAGTCTTTGTATTTTTATTTGGAGACAGCAACTCAGTACATTGTCCAGGCTGATCTCAAACTTGTGCTCCTCCTGCACCAGCCTTCCACGTAGCTGGGAAATAGGTGTTGAGAGCCACAGCCAAGTCAGGATGACGCCTGGCATTTTGCCAGAGGAGTGGTTGGGAGGTAACACCAGCGAGCCATTGGGATGATGGTAATTAAGTTAAGCTGTGTATAATTATTAAGATAATGACTGATTGCTGTAACTGGATGATGCTAAATTGAAACAAGCTGTGTATTCAGTTGTGTATATAAACCTCTGCTGTCCGGCAATAAGGCGGCTCCTGCTACCTCGGGTGCCTGCAACTGTTGAGTTCTCGCAGAGTTTCCGTGGAGTTCTGGAGAGTTCCCGTTGGGTTCGGGCAATAAAGTGGTTCCTGTTTGAACCTACAAGTGGCTCATGACCTACTGGTTTTGTGCCCAGCCAGACTGTGGCATTTGGTGGCCCGTACGGGGAACTGCTCGCCCCTGAGGGCAGGGCAAGAGGATGGGTGACCATTTTAAGAGACAGTGTATTCTTCTTTTGATTTGTTACGTTTCTGTTTCAAGCTGCCTGCCCTTAGAAATAAATAGGATGCTAGAAAAGTTGTTCAGCCTTGAGGAAGAGATAGAGATAGACCACAGTTGCATATGTCAAGAAAATAGAAAAACTGATACAACGAATTTTTGTTTTGTTTTGGTTTTGTTTTGCGTTATCTTGTTGGGTTGCGTTATCTTTGTAGCAGAAATATGGTATCAGAAATTAGTAAAAAACAAACCGAAAGAGTTTTAAGTAAATTGCTAGAGGAAAGAGGCACCCCAGTAAAACCAAGAACAGTTAGGGCATACGTTGATACGACACAAAAATTTAGCCCATGGTTTCTTAAGGAGGGGTTGTTAAATATATCACAATGGAACCATCATGGTGAAGATTTAAAAAAGATAGAAAAGGAAAGCCCAGGAACTCTGCCAGTTGGCACATTACCATTATGGACGTTGGTACGATCTTGTTTGCTTAGTCTAGGAGGAGACATCTTAAAAGAGGAAGTCTCCTGAGTTACTCAGGGGAAGAAAGTTTAAAGAAGGAAGGGCTATAAGGGAAGAAGTTACAACGGGAGATTGCTACTAACACCTTTCTATCACCGGAGGGCGTGGGTGTCCAACCAATAGCTCCACCTATGTATACGGAGACAACATACACTGAGTGGCCTTCAACCCCCGTAGTTGATAGATGGGATCCTGAGACAGGACCTCAAAGATTAGCATGCCCTGTATTTGAAGAGGCAGGAGGGCAGCGAATTCACCATGCTTTAGATTTCAAAACAGTGAAACAGCTGAAAGAGGCTGTAACAACCTATGGTCCTCAAGCATCCTTCACTGTAAGTATGGTCGAATCCATTACCAACTTGAACATGACGCCAGCAGATTGGGCTAGTATGTGCAAAGCTGTGCTAAATGGAGGACAATATCTGTTATGGAAGATTGCCAATCAGGAATTTTGCACGGAGATGGCCAGGTGAAATGCAGCAGCCGGTTATCCTCAGAGAAATCTAGATATGTTGTTAGGAGAGGGACCTTATGAGGGTCAGCTGCACAAATTAGATATGATCCTGCCATATACTCACAAATCGCTTCAGCTGCGGTTAGGGCATGGAAAACATTACAGGGGCATGGAGATTTACAAGGTCAATTATCTAAGGTAATACAAGGAGCTAACGAACCTTACGCTGAATTTGTAGATAGGCTTATACAAACAGCTACCAGAATCTTTGGGGGTGTAGAACAAGCGATGCCATTAATAAAACAACTAGCCTACGAACAAGCAAACAGGTGGTGCAGGGAGGCCATTAGACCATGGAAACATGGAGATTTAAACACATATATTAAATTATGCAGAGACATTAATGAACAAGGGCAAGTCTTGGCAGCTGCAGTACAACAGGCTTTAGGTGCCAGGCCAAAAACATGCTACAATTGTGAACAAACAGGACATTTTAAAAGGAGTTGCCCCATAGGAGGAGGGTTTAACAAAACTAGGTATCAAAGGGGTAGAATATTGGATATTTGCCCACAATGCCATAGAGGGAGACATTGGGCTAATGAATGCCGTTCTCAAACGACTATAGAGGGTATTCCGTTATCAAAAAACGGACAAGGACCAGGTGTTTACCCACGATATCGTGGAGAAAAACACTGGGCTCTATTGCCAAAAAACGGACAGGGGGGCCCAATGCTCCAGGGCCCACGACTACAAATATACGGGCATTGGAGGAACCCAGCAACACCATCAGGGTAGTGCCCAGGACACATTGTCCATTAGATCCCTCATTAGACAAACCAGAGGGAGCGCAGGGTTGGACATCTGCGCCTCTGCCAGAGCAGTACTAACTCCAGAGATGGAATTCAAATCATTCCCACAGGGGTAAAAGGACCTCTTCCCCAAGGATTAGTAGGCTTATTATCAGGATTCAGTTCTTCTACTCTAAAAGGACTTATGATAAGTCCTGGGGTAATTGATCCCGATTATGAAAGTGAAAAAAAATTATAGCCAGTTTGCCAAGGGGTATATCAGTAATTTCACTAGGAGATAGAATAGCACAGTTACTAATAATACCCAGCCTACATGATAAATTTTCCAGTCGTACTGTAGAAAGAGGTTCCAAGGGATTAGGCTCCACAGGTGTAGATTGGGCTATGCTTTCTTTAAATTTAGATTCTCGCCCCATGCTAAAACTAAATATTCAAGGACATGAATTTAATGGGCTACTGGATACAGGTGCAGACCTTAGCATCATCTCTCGTCAAGAATGGCCAAAACATTGGCCATTACAACAAGCCACTCAAACGCTTCGAGGCCTAGGAGTGGCGACTAATCCCCATAGAAGTGCAATGGTATTAGATTGGAAGGATCCTGAAGGATGTGAAGGAACTATACAGCCATATGTATTGGATCATCTTCCCGTAAATTTATGGGGACGAGATGTCCTAGATCAATTAGGTTTGACATTAACAAATAACATCAACCAAAATGCACCCACTATTATGACTAGACAAGGTTTTAGGAAAGGAAAAAGATTAGAAAAACAAGAACAAGGTATAGCAGCACCAATACAAATAGATCAAGGAACAGACAGACATGGGTTGGATTTTCAGAAAGGGCCACTGAGACAATAAAAATTACTTGGAAATCAGAAAGACCAGTATGGGTTCCTCAGTGGCCCCTGACTAAAGAAAAGATACAAGCAGCCCATGACCTGGTCAAACAACAATTAGCAGAAGGACATATACAACCTTCTGTATCTCCCCATAATACTCCCATTTTTGTCATCAAAAAGAAATCTGGTAAATGGAGATTATTGCAAGATTTAAGAGCCATTAATAATGAGATGGTTATTATGGGACCTGCTCAATCAGGGATTCCTCAATTGTCTGCTTTGCCAAAAACCTGGTATGTTTTAGTTATAGATATTAAAGATTGTTTTTTTTCAATTCCAATTCATCCTGAGGATAGTCCACGTTTTGCATTTACTATCCCTGCACTGAATCATGAAGGTCCTGATCAGAGATATGAATGGAAAGTACTCCCTCAAGGGATGGCTAACAGCCCAACTATGTGTCAAATTTATGTTAACAAAGTAATCCAGCCACTTAGAAATCAAAATCCTGAACTACAAATATTTCACTATATGGATGATGTATTATTAGCACACAAAGATAAAAACACATTGCTAGAATGTTATGCCACACTTACAAACTTATTAAAAAATTATAATCTAGAGATAGCAATAGATAAAGTACAATTAAATTTTCCAATTAATTATTTAGGAGTTCTATTATCCTCAACCATGGTCCGTCCACCAAAAATTCAAATACGAGTAGATCAACTCAAATCACTTAATGACTTTCAAAAGTTATTAGGAGACATAAATTGGATAAGGCCTTATTTAGGTATACCAACAGGAGAGTTGGGACCTTTATTTGATATCCTAAAAGGTCCATCAGATCCAAATTCACCCCGAATGTTAACGCCTGAAGCAAGAAAGGCATTAAAAATCATTGAAACATATATGGAAAATATGCATTTGGATAGAATTGATATAAGTTTGCCTTTATTATTTATTGTACTACCAACAAAAAATATTCCTACAGGAGTATTTTGGCAAGAAGGTCCATTATTATGGATACATTTATCTTATTCTCCTAACACTATTCTTACTAGGTATCCTGAGGCTGTAGGACAATTAATACTCAAAGGAATAAAAGCAGCAAAGGGAGTGTTTGGAATTTCTCCCAATAAAATTATTACTCCATATACTATGAATCAAATTGATGAGTTAGCTAATGAGTTAAATACTTGGGCAATAATCATGTGCAAATCTAATGTTTCATTTGATAACCACTTACCATCTAATCCTTTATTGTCTTTTTGGTCATTGCATCCTGTAATTTTTCCAAAAATGACAAGAAAAACACCTATCATGAATGCTCCAAATATATTCACTGATGGGTCAAATAATGGTACAGCAGCAGTAGTTACCCCTGATCAAACTTTTACATTTTTAGTACCCAAACAATCAGCTCAAAAGGTAGAGCTTAATGCAGTTTTACAAGCTTTTGTGATGTTTAAAGATTCTGTATTTAATTTATTTTCTGATAGTCAGTATGTAGTTAATGCTATAGTATCTCTTGAAGATGCTGGTAGGATTTCCCCTTCTTCTACTGTTTTCTCTTTGCTTTCCACTATACAAAGTCTAATCTGGGACAGAAAAGATCCATTCTTTATAGGACATATCAGGGCACATACAGGATTGCCTGGAGCCCTTAGTTTGGGCAATGATTTAGCAGATAAAACTACACATGACATACATATTTTCTCTACACTAGAAGAAGCTATAAATTTTCATAAAAAGTTCCATGTCAATGCTAATACTTTACAAAAGCGTTTTAAAATAACTAAGGAACAAGCTAGACAAATAATAAAACAATGTCAAAATTGTGTGACCTTTTTACCACAAGTTAATCTTGGAGTCAATCCTAGAGGATTGATACCTAACCATATTTGGCAGATGGACGTCACACACTTGCCAGAATTTGGAAAATTAAAATATTTGCATGTTACAGTTGATACTTCTTCTGGATTTTTGATGGGCTCCCTTCATGCCGGAGAAAAAACTAAAGATGTTATAGCTCATTGCTTACAAAATTTTGCCACTGTGGGTGTTCCAAAACAGTTAAAAACAGATAATGCCCCTGGTTATACTTCTACCTCTTTTAAACAATTTTGCTCAACATTTGGCATTACTCATATAACAGGAATCCCATACAATCCACAGGGACAAGGCATAGTTGAAAGAGCTCATCAAACTATTAAAATGTACTTATTAAAGCAAAAAGAAGGAATTGGGAAGGGGTATATATTCCCCAAAGATAAACTTAAAATAACCCTTTTTACTCTAAACTTTTTAAATTTGGATTCATCAGGACTTAGTGCTGCGGAAAGGCATATGTGTCCAAAAAATGTACATAAGCCCAAGGTACTTTGGAAGGATATTCTAACAGGACAATGGAAAGGTCCTGACCCAGTAATTGTCTGGAGTCGGGGGTCTGTTTGTGTGTTTCCACAGGGAGAACAGCAGCCGATTTGGATTCCAGAGAGATTAACCAAGGTCCTGACCCAGTGATTGTCTGGAGTCGGGAGTCTGTTTATGTGTTTCCACAGGGAGAACAGCAGCCGATTTGGATTCCAGAAAGATTAACTAAAGCGATTTCTACAGACCAAAAAGAAGATGATTTGGCTCAAATCCATAACAGCTGATATCCAGAACTCCAGTTTGGCTATTCTTACATCTGCGACAGTGATTAACCAGGATGCTTTTTTCAATATTTATTTTATTATTTGCCTTTTCCCACATCATAAAGTTCTATTTTATTTTTGAGCTCATATAAACCTAGGTTAATGTTTTTCTGATCAGTTTTATTTTTTGACTGTGGAGTTTTTAAGCATTGCAATGGAGATTTCACCTAGGTAAAGCTACAAGGCCTTTACTATTGTCTTATGTGTTGTATGTTATGTGTGCACACTTCTGTTTTGTGTTGTATGTCTGTATGTGCGTATGTCCATATATCATATATGAGGAGCGCTCATGAATAAATGGATCCGAATTTTTTTTATTCACGTGATTTTAATGGTTTAATTTAGATTGGGTAAACAGCTGTTGAAAATTGTTTTAAAATGTGAACAAAAAAGGAGGTTAACAGATCTGTTTGTTTACTTTCACCTTTCCTTTTCATTATACCTAATTCTATTCAGGATACTAAATTGTTTAGAAAATTGCTTTTTTTTAGTGCCTGCTGGAATGTTACATAATTTTTTTTTAGCCATCATTGCCAGAATTCCTATCTTCATCCCAGTGCCCGTGAAGACAAAGACTAAAACCAAACTACAGCTTCTGTATAGCTATCACAACAAACTGTATAAACTGATGCATCAATGAATAATGAACTCAACAAGTGATACTCAATCAAGGAGTTGATTTACTTTGGGAGGAAATGGACATATTAATGGATTCCTCTGCTTTGAACTACTTGCAGAACTTGCCTGGACTATGTATCACTTGTATGCATTGTGAACTATCTGTTGGTGTAGCGAATTGTGGTAGTGCCGGGGTATCTGCTGATGGTGTCATCGGTGGTACAATTTTTCCAAAAGGAGCTGTCAGTGGCTTGATACTGTGGCATTTTGTATCCTCCTCCCTTCTGCTTGCGCCAGGTTGTTTATGGTGTTTGTGTAAAAACCACTATCCACAAGTATGGCTAAATGCTGGGCCAGTAGTCAATGATGGGTAAGGTCCAATTGCAATGGTACCAACCTAAGACAGGAGGCTGACGCCTTGAGGTCAGCTCATCTGATGACGGGTAAGGACCCTATGTAGTATTGGACAACCTAAGACAGGCACGGTCCCTAAGCCACATACTTGTTTAATTAAACAGAAGTGGGGAGATGTTGAGAGCCACAGCCAAGTTGGGATGGCACCTGGCATTTTGCCAGAAGGAGTGGTTGGGAGGTGATGCCAGTGAGCCATTGGGATGATGGTAATTAAGTTAAGCTGTGTATAATTATTAAGATAATGACTGATTGCTGTAACTGGATGATGCTAAATTGAAACAAGCTGTGTACTCAGTTGTGTATATAAACCTCTGCTGTCCGGCAATAAGGTGGCTCCTGCTATCTCGGGTGCCCGCTACTTTTGAGTTCTCGCAGAGTTCCTGTTGAGTTCCCGTTGGTTCTTGTGGAGTTTCCGTGGAGTTCTGGAGAGTTCCCTTTGGGTTCGGGCAATAAAGTAGTTCCTGTTTGAACCTACAAGTGGCTTGTGACCTCCTGGTTTTGTGCCCAGTCAGACTGCAGCAAATAGGCACGTGCACCACACCAGGATGAAGCTCCGTTTTCTTACTTACTTTGGTTTTTTGTTTTCCTTCCTTCCTCCCTTTGTTCCTTTTTTTCTTTTTTCTTTTATTGGTGTGGGGGGGGACTAGGCATTTAACCCAGGGGTTCTTAACCACTGAGCCACAACCCCAGAGTTTTTTATGTTTTGTTTTGAGACAGGTCTTGCTTGCTAAGTTGCTTAGGGCCTCACTGAATTGCTAAGGCTGGCCTTGAACTTGTGATCCTCCTGCCTCAGCCTTCAGAGTTCCTGGGATTGCAGGCATTTGCCACCATGCTTGAATTCTTTCTAAATACATGTGGATGCCTTTAAAATTTACACCACTGATTATGAGTGAACTTGCCTATAATTTTGTTTATATGATTTATTATATTCATTAGCAGTTGAGGTTTACTAACCTCCTAAAATGAGTTGGCAAGATCTCCCTTCACCAATTTTCAGTTACTATGCATAAAGTCTGGTATTAGCCAGCTTACCATTGCTGTGAGGAATGCCTGAGAGCATCAGCTAATGAAGAGGAAAGGTTTATTTGGTTCACAGCTGTGGGGGTTTCCCATCCAAAATTGGTTGCCCTGTTACTTTGGGGCCTGTGGTGAGGTAGAGCATCAGGTGGGAGTGTATGGCAAAATCCTTGCCCTCAGGATGCAAGAAAGGGGGAGGGAGTTCCCAGAATCCTCTTCAAGGGCATTCCCCCAGTGACCTAAAGCCCTCCTACTGAGCCCCACCTTCTGAGGTTCCTATTGCTTCCCAGTAATGCCAAGCTGGGGACAAGCCTCTAAACACTGGAGTACTTGGGGATGCCCAGGTGTGAGCTGCAGGGCAGGGTCACCAGTCCTTGGCAGTCTGGCTCATCCATATCTTGGGCCTTTTAGGGCTGGGTAGCCCTTTCCATTTCTTGACTTGGAACCAGTGTCTCTTTCTTTTACTAGTTTATAACATTTTGTATTTTTCATAAATTTATCAGTTTATATAACATCAGATTTATTTCTGGGAGTTTTTGTGATGGCCTCTTTTAAAATTTTCGTTTTAATTCTATATTTTTATGATTTGGACTTCTGTTAATTTCAAATTGTAAAAGTTTTGTCTTTTTTCAATAGTTTGAAAAAATGTTTTTCAAGTCTTTCCTCTTTCTGCTTGCTTCTGCATCTTACCTTTGTTGTATTCCAGTACATTCTTTCTTTCTTTCTTTTTTAAAATTTCTTTTAGTTGTGATGGACATGGTACCTTTATGTTATTTATTTATGTGGTGCTGAGGATGGAACCCAGTGCCCCAGGTATGTAAGACGAGCACTCTACCACTGAGCCACAGCCCAGTCCTTTTCCAGTACTTTGTGTGTGTCAGGCAGACAGGGTGCTGACACCATTGTCCTTGCAGTCCAGTGCTAAGGAACCAGGCTTCCGAGCTGGTGCCACTTTGTGATGCTCACTGCTCCTGCAAATCAGTCAAATGGGAAAGATGCCTCAAGGACATGGTGTCCCTGTTCCCTCTATCCATGGCCTTGGCTGAGAAGACTAAGAGGCTGAAAGTGACTTGGTCTTAATGGGAGGCTCCTGGTCAGATTCCTTCTGCTCACTGTTGGGCTGCTGGTGGGCAGCAGCTCAGTTGTAGAACGCAGCCTCTCCTGTGAGCCAGCAGAGTCTGCCCTCCCTTTCTGATCCAGAGATAAGCCAGGACAATCTTGTGTATAGAATTTGGACTGCTTTTTTGTGACTCTCCTTTCCTTCTCTTCTGGAGATTGTGTTGACTCAGGACCTGCCCCCTCTGGGCCTCTAGTCTAGAGGACATTGAGTTTCCTGAGTTTCAGCTTCAGGCCTCATGCTGGGGTACTTGCCTGTCCTCTGGCTTGCATCTTAAAAATTGCCTCAAAACTCACCAGGCTGGTCTCATCTTCCAAGTTGTCTCTTCCCTCCCCAATCTGCTTGACTTTGTCCACCCTCTAAAGCTCCCCCTGCCCCTAGGATGGAACCTAGGGCCTTGACCCTTTCAGCAGTTTCTCCATCACTGAGCTGCATACCCACTTGTAAGGTGTTTGACATTGGGAGGCTTTATGGTTAGGAATGTGGTGTTCCCCAAAAGCTCACGTGTGAGACAAAACAAGAAATTTTGGAGGTGAAATGATGAGATTATGAGATCTTTAATTTGGTCAATGGAATAATACACTGATGTGGATTTTTTGGGTGGTTACTGTACGCAGGCAGGGTATAGCTGGAGGAGATATGTCACTAGGGGTTAATATATTGTCCCTGGAGTGCAGAGCTCTTTTGGCTTCCTGATTGCCATGTTCTGAGCTACTTTCCTCTGCTATGATTACTATTCAAGATGGTGGCAGACCATGGTGTCAACCACATGGTGCTGGTTCTGCAGGAATGTAGGGTGCTAGAGTTAGGGGATCATGGAGGCTTCTCCCATAATTGAGAGATGCCAGGGCTGGGGTTGTGGCTCAGGGGTTGAAGCACTGGGTTTGATACCTAGCACCACATAAAAAATGAAATAAACAAAGCTTAAAAAAATAAAAAGAAATGTCAATACTGTTAGGTGCAGAACAGGCTGAACTATGTTATCTGCAGGGCAGGCTGAACAAATGTTAGCTGCAGGATGGCCCACGCACTCAAACCCCCCTCTGTCTGGTCCTTTATCACCTGTTTGCGTCAAAGCTGAACATTCAACCCCCACTCAAGGCTCAACATTCAACCCCCCTTGTGCCAACTAGGCAGCTTGCAGACCCAGACGCCCCATTAGATTTGGGCTATAAAAACTCCCTCCTGCTGGGCCCCTCTCTCTCTTGCTCTCTTGCTCTGTCTCTCTCTCTTGATCTGTCTCCCTTGCGCGCATGCTCTCCTGTCTCTGTCTCTGTCTCTGTCTCTCTCTCTCTCTCTCTTTTCTCCTCTCTTGCACTGCTGCAAAAAGATCTCTTGGTCGCTCCGAGTGTTGTGGTCACTTTCCTTTCATTGGTGCCGAAGCCTGGGAGAGGGTTAAAACCCACTTTTAGGTCCCTCTTCCGTCTGAAGTGCCACTCACCGGACGACCTGAACCCATTTTCTCGAAATACTATGGGACATCTGCTGAGGAAAGCTGCAGGCATCAATCTGAGACAAACCAAGAGAGAGGCCATGTGGGCTACAACCAGCAAGGTCTAGGGGCAGAGCTGCACAAGCCCTTTAGAGGGAGTATTATGGTACCATGTGTTCCAGATGCTGGACACAGAACTGTAGGACTTATTTACCAGCTGGATTTCAGTCTTACTTTGATCCCATCCCTTCTTTCTATGCCCCTGTTCCTCCCCTGTGGAATGGAAATGTTTATTCTGTGTCTTTCTATGTTGGATATATGTAACTTGCTTTTGATCTTTATGGGGAAAACATCAATGGGTTTGCCTTGAGTCTCCGATGAGCTGGTAGCTCTTTTGGCCACAGCGACAAAACACTGCCTGACAGCAGGGCTGGCTGCCAGCTCACTGCACATGCTTCTCACCGTCATGGTGCATGGAGAAGTATGATGTTTATTGTTTAAGGCACCCTTGATCAGATTAGGGAAGTTCCCTTATATTCCTAATTGCTGAAGATTGTTAAAAATCAGTAAGTAATTTTAAAATCACTAGGCATTTTACCAAACATTCTTTTTTAATATTTATTTTTTAGTTATAGGTGGACACCATATCTTTATTTTATTTTTATGTGGTGCTGAGGGTCGAACCCGGTGCCTCATGCATGCTAGGCATGTGCTGTATTTCTAAGCCACAACCCCAGACCTTATCAAACATTCTTACAAAGTGTTTTGTTCTGCACATATTGATATGTTTGCAGGATTTTCACCTTTGTTCTATGAATATGGTGAATGGATAGATTGCTTTTCAAATTAAATAAATCTTATTTTCCTGAAATAAGCCCAATTTGAACATATTATTATTATTATTCATGTATTGCCAGGTTATCTAGTTTCTTAAAACTGTTTAGAATATGCCCTGCTTTGTTCATGGGTGGGAGTAACCTTAAAGATGCCTATTGAGTTTAAGGGTCAGAGCCACTCTGGGTGTGCTGGGGGGGTTACATTTTGAAGTAGAGAAACCCTGAAGGTACAGAGAGAAGCTGGAGCGTGCAGATGGCCTTCCTCAAGGAAGGCCCCACGTACCAACTTAGCTCGGTATTGAGAACTAAGATCACCTTTGCCAACCAAACTTAATGTGTTTTTTTTTTTTCTCCAGAAACATCTTTCTAGGAAAATATGACTAAACCATTATATAACTTCACTGCTGCAGAAGAATCATGGTAAACAGTTTGCCAGTAAGTCCAGGAACTAGCTCACCTCTCAGAGCCTTCATCTGGATGCATCTGTGACTTTTATCACTGGCTGAGGGCTGGTCCCATCACAGCAAGGTCCTGCACTGGAAGACAGACCATCATCCACCCGAGCCCAGACTGAAGTCCATAAATTCCTCTCAGGCTGCCCACTTGGAGCAGAGGATCCTCTGCCAAGATGCGGTCCTCACTGCTACTGTCAGTTGGTAATCTCATCTGTGCTCATTCCACAAGTTTTTGCTGGGCTATTGGCAGTGAATGATCCTGAAGGTTCCTGAGATCCTTTTGAGCCCCACTCATGCTTCAGAACAAATCTGCCCTCCAGGACCAGCGCCCTCCTCTTGATCCTTACACTTGGCTCCACAGCATGGGCTGCTGTGATGCCGCAGGGAGCTCCTCTGGTGAGCATGTGCTCCCGCATGCCCAGCGGAAACCTCTGTACAAAAGCTCTGATGGTTTGATCAGACCGTGAGTGCTTTCACTCTGGGACCTTGCCTTGCCCGGCAACTACTGCTCTACGCTGGTCCTTGTCTTTTCAGGAAGAGGATGGATGGATGAATAGCATGCAGGAAACCATCACTTGAGTGGCTCCAAGTGCTAATGAGATTAGAGGGTCTCTTAAACCGCCTGTTTTTGTTGTTATTTGTACTGGGGATTGAACCCAGGGGTGCTCTACCACTGAGCCACATCCCCAGCCCTTTTTAGTTTTTATTTCGAGACAGCAACTCACTGAATTGCTGAGGCTGGCCTCCAACTTGGAATCCTCCTTCCTCAGCCTCCTGAGTTGCTGGGATTACAGGTGTGTATTTTTAGTTTGTTTTTCACACAATGAAATTATTTAAACCTTTACCATGAAAAAATATATAGGACAAAAGTTACCAAAATCAGGGCTAGGGATGTAGCTCAGCAAAAGAGAGCTTGCCTAACACTGGGTTCCCTTTCCAGTACTACAAAAACAAACTAAAATGTTACCAAAATCAGGAGAGAGGACACACCATTGCAGAGCCTGCATAGATTAAATGGATGATGACATCATGAGCAGATGCATGCCAGAAGTTCTGACACTGATAATACACAGGAGAATCCTAGCACACACCATGCTTAGGCCCACTTGAGGGGGGAATACCCAGAATAGCTCTGTACCTACTAAATAAATTTCCAGTCAAAACCTTCCCGCAATGGAAATATAAGGTCCAGGTGAAATCTACTGAACACTTAAAAAGAAGTAGCAATTCTACAGACTGTTCCAGCAAACAGAAGAGGGGACACTTACCAACTCATCTTGTAGGGTCAGAATCACCCCTGCATAAGAAGCAGATGATGACATGACTACAGGAGAAAACTACAGACCAATATCCTCATGTATCTAGATGTAAAAAGTTCTAAGTGAATCTTAGCAATATAGAAGGATGATAATGCCTCTTGACCAACAGAGCACATCCTGACACTGCAGTGTTGGTTGAACATAGGAAGCCAATCCACACATTTCCTGTTTTAAAGCAAACAAACGTCTCAGAAGATGCAGAAGAGCCTTGACAGACTTCAGTATCCAGTTGTGATGAAAAACTATCAAATCTGAAAAGCCTCTCACAGCATAAGGACAAGGGGGTGGCAGGTACACCGTTTGACACTGGCATTCAGCACACACTCTTCACGACAGCCCAGGAGTGGAACAGCCAGAGCTGTCGGTTAATGAAGGAATGGGCAAAGTTACACCAGGGGTACTACTCATCCACAAGAAAGAACAGAGTACTGATCCCCACAACAGCACCGTTGACTGGAAGGTCTTGTGCTCCCTGAGCGAAGCTAGCAGGAATGTTGTGTGCTGTGTGGTCTGTTTATGTGACACGATGACACATGTCCTGTGTAGGCAAATCCACAGAAACGGGGTAGATTGGTGGTATTGGGATCTGGAGCAGGGAGTGGTGTGACCAGTGGACAAAGGATTTCTGTTGGGGTGGGAAGGTGTTAAGTAAGGTGATGGTCGCACAACTTTGTAGATATCTAAAACCTACTGAGTCAAGACTTTAAAAGGGTGATTCAGGGTATTGATCACACCTCAGTATAGATATCTTAATGCACAAGGAACAGACTCGCAAATTATTTGAAGTGACCAGAGTGGAGATGCTCAGTCTGCCGGGGCACAGTGCCAGAAATGGGCCCAAGATGGAACAGGTATTTCACCAAAGAATATAACAGGCTGATTAAAAAGACGCTTGAGAATTGGTTACTAGAGAAATGAGCTTTAAAGCTACACTGAGGTGCTAACGTACTACAACAGCTCAAATTAAAAAGTCTGACTGCACATGAGCTTGGTAGGATGTCGAGGAGCTGGGACTCTGAAACACTGCTAGGGATATGTGAAGCTATAACCCCTCTGGAAAATCTGTTTCTTCAAACACGAAACCTGTGCTGACCCTGTGGTCCAGCCCTCCAGTTCCAAGATGGTCACTCAAGGGGAGCCCCAGAAGCACGTGTACACAGAGGCCCCTCATAGGGAAGGCATGGGGAACTTGTGGCCCAGCACTGTAGCATCCTTCTCAACAGAGGAAGGGATGGACTACTGATGCCATGGCCTGGACAGACCTCAAAACAGCCATGCCAACCACAGAGTGACTCAAGAGACCCATTGGCTGCTTCCACTGTCACAGAGGGAGAGCAGGTTGAACAGAGGAACCATAGGTAGATGGGGGTTGTCCAGCGTGAGTCACCAGGAAGGGCCGAGGAAGCCTGCAGGGTGGTTGTGTTCATTGTGGATGGTGGATATGATGTCACATTGGTCAGAAGAAGGCCCATGGCTCAGTGGTAGAGTGCGTACTGGTGTGAAGCCCTGGGCTCCATCCCCAGCACTCCATAGAAAAAAAAGACCAGATGGTACAGTTCCAGTTTGTTGTATGTCAGCCATACCTTAGTAAATGTGTAACAAAGGGAGAAAGGAAATTTAATAATCTAATAATCCCTTTCTACTGATGCTGGACACTGGGAACTTTGACTGCAGAAGGAAAATGAAGTCCAGTCTGGAGCACAGACACCAGGTGAAGTCTTTTCTGTGTCTCCTCTGGGGAAGAAAGGCCCAGCTCCTGCAAAAAAGTGTTGGGTGGCTTTCTGGAACAACAGAAAGCGTGAGTTTTATTGGGTGCTTGCAGGCAGGGTGCAGGTACTCTGGCTCCAGCAGGGCACAGGCCCTGTCTGGGGGTGGATGACTGAAGCACAGTCACAGCTGTCGGGCCCTGAGCTGAGGCCCAGCTGGGTGTTTGTCTTCTGACCCTACTGTCTTGTCATCAGAAAAGGCTGTAGGATCATCTGACTCACCCACTTGATTGTAGTTGGCCAGGTCTTTGGAGTGGCGATTTCAATCATGGTCTCTGATTGTCACACAGCAGGAGCTGTGCCTGTAGTGGGAACTTCCTGTGCAGAGGTGCAGGTCAAGACTGCCCAGTTGCCATGGTGACACCCTGCTTAAAGGAGGTTCTATGCAAGGCACAGGATTACCAGTCTTGACCCTGAGTTCAGACACCAGCTGAGAATTATGAGCTCAAGTTGATAATTATAATTGGTTATGCAGTACTCTGACCTTCAGTTCTGCATGCTTTGAAGAAACTTTCTTACAGACAATCCTTTTGATAATAAAACCTATGTAATGAACATGCTGAGCTAGCTCTGGGTCATTGTTCCTCCATCAGAGGACAGTGTCCCCCATGATCCCAGCTTTCTCTGTATATGTTTGTCCTTTTATCAATTCCCCATCATCCCTCACTGGTTTTCTGAACTAACAGGCGTGCTTTGTTGCATCACACGACTACCTCTGTCAAGGTTACTCCAAGTGAATTTGAGGACTAAATAAAGACCCAGATGCAGAAAGTATCTTTTCTTTGGATTCAGTGACTACTCCTCAGCCACAGTTCCCTCAAAGGGGACAATGCAGGCAAGAAAGAGAGCAAGGAGCATGTGCTGAACCCTTTTATTGGGGAGAAGCCATTCAAATGAGGTAGGGGTCATGTTTCAGGGAGTTGAGTCTAGCTTCATGATGTCTTGCTGTCAACAGGTTGACTGACATCTAGGAAGGCCACGCCCATCTCTTGTGTGGGGATCATAGACAGAGCCAGTAAAAATATGCATATGTTGCCCACCCAAACAGAGGGGCATTGTTGGTTCAATCCACTCTGTGCATTCAATGCTCATAGTTCACACACACACACACACAGTGCTTTTTTTACTGAAGAATTATAGCCATGTAATTTTTTATAAAACTCTTGTTTTCTTTTGTTTGTTTTGGTACCAAGGATTGAACCCAGAGGTACTAGACCACTGAGCCACATTCCCCAGTTCTCACTGAGTTGCTTAGTACCTCGCTTTTGCTAAGGCTGAACTTCGTGATCATCCTGCCTTAGCCTCCCAAGCTGCTAGGATTGCAGGCATGCACCACCGCACCCAGGAAAACTCTTTTTTTTTTTTTTTTAAATTCTATATTTTTGAGCTTGCTGTGACCTTCATGGACATTAATTCCAGGGAGATAACCAGACTGGATGATGAGGGGATGGAGAAAAGACAGACACATAAATAGAGTAAAATCTGGGGCTTGGTGGTTCAGCCAAACTCTGATGGAGAAAGACTGACCATGACCAGTCTCAACATGTTTATTATTAAGTTTTATTGGAGCAAGGGTGCTTGTAGGAAAGTTTCTTCAAAGCAAGTAGAGCGAAGCTCATAAGTAAGAACAGCCCAGTTATGGTTACCAGTTTGCACCCATAACTTTCTGCCTGCAGAGAGCTGGCATCTGCAACTCCAGGTTAAGAACCAAATAGCCCTGTGGCTGGCACAGAATCTCCTATCGAACAGGGAGGGTGTCAACATAGCAACTGGGATATCTCAATCAGAACTTTCATACCAAGAGCTCTCCAGAGGGGCATTGCCTCTGTCACAGGACATTTTCAAAACCCATGATTCAGGGGCTGGGAATATTTCTTAGTTGGTAGAATGCTTGCCTCAAATGCACAAGGCCCTGGGTTCAATTTCCAGTACCGCCCAAAAAAAAAAAAAAAAAGATTCAGTCTCTGCTCCTAACATGAGCTCATGGTTTTATGGAGAATTCACATTTGATCTTGCACACCTATGTGGGAGGCCATCCTCGAATGTGATTTGAATTACCTCCCTGGCTAGGTGAGAGGCATTTAGACACAGCTGTGTTAGAGCTTTCCCCACCCTTTTCCAGGTCCAAGGGCTTGTCCGTGCAGAGGCGTGCCTGGCCACTGCCCTGAAGATCCAATCGTCGCCTCTGACCTTGGGATGTGGCCCCCCCTTAACCTTCATTGGATGGGATTTTCCCTTGAATTTTTTGTTTCCCAATAAAAGCCCACTCCCTGGCGTATTCTTTCTCTCTAGTCTCTTCTGTAAACCTCGCCACCGCATTAGGTGGCTGGAGGCGGGAGCTAGGAGAAGCCATCCCGGAGTGGTATTAAAGGTAATAAGAGTCTTGTCTCTTTAATTTAAAACTCCCTAGCATTTACTCATGAATCAAACCTTCTTTCATGAAGCCAGTGCTGGTCACATGGCAGAAGTGGTGCCCAGAAGTGAGGTGTGAGTAAATTGACTAGGTTGAGTTAGGGAGTGCACTATAGAAATACGGAATTTGTGACATTTTTAGGATCGTGGAAGTACCAGGCAGTTTTTGGAGAGAAGGGATGTTAAAAAATTTAAAAAATGGGAAATTCAACTTCTATTGTTAAAGACATGTATTTGACTATTTTAGAGACAATAATTAATCAGAAGGAAAAGCAAGTTAAAAAGACTCAGTTGCTATAATTCTTAAAGGTTGTAGGTGAATTTTGCCCTTGGTTTTGTGACCAAGATTCACCAAATTTACATACATGGGACAAATTAGGAAGGAAATTACATAAAATTTGCCTTTCTAATAAATTACCTGGAGGGGCTGGGGATGTGGCTCAAGCGGTAGCACGCTTGCCTGGCATGCGTGCGGCCCGGGTTCGATCCTCAGCACCACATACGAACAAAGATGTTTGTCTGCCGAAAACTAAAACAATAAATATTTTAAAAAAATAAATAAAATAAATTACCTGGAAACTTTGAAAGTATACAAAAGGTTTGGCCTGCATTAGAGACCTGTCTTTTTGATTATATGGGTCATAGTCAGTGGCCCCCTGAAGATCTATTGAAAGGTATTCAGAGAGCCATTAAGTCTATTCAAATGGAAAAATTGCCTGAGGCTAAGAAAACTCCTTTCATCTAAGCCAGCTAAAAACTAAGACAAATTATATTCAAACAAAAATCCTCAGGGCAAAACCGAAAGTAAAAAACTTAGCCTTGCCTGAACTAAACCAGAGTAATCCTGAGGAAGACCATAGAGAGGAGGCCTCCGGGAGGATAGAAGGTCCTTCTCCCAGAGAGGAAAATCCGGAAGAGATTCATAGAAAGAAAGTCCTGCTCCTCCACATGGGGTACAAGCCCAGATTCAACATGGCGACAGGGGAGAATCTACAGAGGAATTGCAGTCTGAGGGAGAGGAATCGGATAATGAAATCCAGGATTTACCAGGGAATTTCAACAGGCTGTGCTTATCAGCACCTGCCCCGGCCATTGTCTGTTAAAAGGACGAATTTTAACAGATACTCTGAGCTGGCAATGACTTTTCTTACTCCATTCCAGTGGGGAATTAGGAAGGCACAGGAAGCTGGGGAAGATACTAGAGAATTTCAACTCTTCCCAGTTTTTGAACAGGTTAATGATCAAGACCAGCATGTTCGTGTCCACGTGGTAATTCCTTTTAAAACTATTAAAGAGTTAAAAGCCTGCGAGGTCTACTGTCCAAATTCACCATTTGTGCAGAGCTTGCTTGAGACTATTTGCTCTCAACCGCTCCCTCCTCAACTTTCCACCGCCAGGGCTTGCTTGAGTGGGGGGGATTTTCTACTTTGGAGGTCATACTGGACAGACTTTTGTTCCAAGCAAGCAGAAAGGAATCAGACAAGATCTCCAAACACCCATGGACATGTTTTTATCAACAGGTGAATTTATTGATTTGGAAAGGCAGCTAAATTATAATATATTTCTGTGTACGATCAGATTACAACCTGTGCAAAGTGTGCCTGGAGACAGATTGCCTCCAGGGACCAATCTAACTTAGTTCTGACTAAAGTTAAACAAGGTGCCAATGAGCTTTATTCTGATTTTGTAGCGTGACTCTATAAACTGCAAACTGTTCCATTGGCAATCCAGGTGCTTGTGAGTTTATTGTTAAGCAATTGGCATTTGAAAATGCAAATAAATATTGTCAGGATGTTCTCAGACCCCATAGAAAAAAGGGCCCAGTTTCAGAATTTATTCGCTTGTGTTCTGATATTGATCCAGCCCATTTACAAACAATTACGCTCTCCGTGACTTTAAAACAAACTCTGCAGCCCCAAGAATTAGTACACAGACCCCTCAGGAGATGCTTTCATTGTGGGGAGAGCGGTCATTACTCGTAATGCTCATAATTTTAAGCTCAGTGCTCCCTCTGCTGTTGGTTGCAGATATTACAGGGTTGAAGACCACGTGGCGGACCAAGATGGCGCTGATCAGCCCGCCTTCTTGCCCTCACTTCCGCCTGGTAGGAAGACAAAAAACTTCCAGTCGGCCATCCCCAGGCCGAAAAACCAGGGGAACCAGGAGGAAGGTCACGCAATTTAACATCATCACCGCATGGGAGCCGCCATTTTTACTGGAGCGAATTTCACAGTTTCTTTACGACCCTCAATGACAATTGAATTAAATCCGGAATTAGCTCCTATAAGAGATAACTTTCCTGATGCATATATTATTCAATTTATGGATGATATATTATTGGCTCATGCTAATCCAGAAGTACTTTCGGAAATTTTTACTCAGAGGCTTCACTTACAGCAATGGGTTTGTGCATTGCTCCTCAAAAGATACAAAAGATGCCTCTCTTTCAATATTTAGGTCAGATAATTCAAGGACATACAATCCTTCCTCAAAATCTACAGATAAAAGTTAAGGAATTACATACCCTTAATGATTTTCAAAAATTATTAGGAGATATTAATTGGCTGAGGCCATCCTTAAAACTGACTACTTTTGATTTAAGTCCTTTATTTCAGATATATTCAGATTTCAGAGATCCTTCTCCAACCTCTCCACATGAGCTGACAATAGCGGCTAGAACAGCTTTTTAAAAGGTTGAAAGTGCAATTAAAAATACACAGCTTACTAGAATTAATCCTAAAGAACTAGTGAATTTATTAATAGTTTTAACTGTGCATACCCCAACAGGAGCAATATGGCAAAGATTGGGAATTATTGAGTAGATTCATTTAGCCCACTCTCCCCAAAAGACATTAATTCCTTTTCATGACTCTATTGCTCAATTAGTAATTAAAGGTAGAATGAGAGTTTTACAATTAATTGGATCTGAACCTGATATTATAATTATTCCATTTTCTGTTCATCAAAATAATTGGCTTTTTCAAGCTTCTAGTTTATGGCAAATAGCTTTTGCTGATTTTCCTGGTCAGATAGAAAGTCATTACCCTCGTGATAAAATTATTCAATTTGCATCAATAACACCACTTATTTTTCCAATGATTGTACGTGCCGAGCCCATAGATGGAGCCCTATTGGTGTTCACTGATGGTTCAAGCTCAGATAAAGCAGGTTTTTATAGCCATGTTCACACATAGGTAATACAAACCTCACATACTCTGCCAAAGAGCAGAGCTACAAGCTCTCATTTGTGCCTTAAATTACTTTACAAATGAGCCTATTAATATTTATTCTGACAGCTTATATGCAGTCGGAGTTACCAAAAATATTGAAACTTCAGTTATTGGATATACCTCATCATAAGAGCTATTTAAATTATTTCATAATCTACAAAAGGCGATGCAAATACGAAAATACCCATGTTTCATAGGACACATATGAGCTCACACTAATCTTCCAGGACCTTTAACTTCAGGTAATGACAAAATTGATAAATTAGTAGCTGTTTGTCAACAGATGTCTCCATATAATTGTGCACAAGCTTCACATTCCTTACATCATCAAAATGCTTCTAGCTTATGTAAAAAAATTAATATTACCAGACAACAAGCTCATCAAATTGTAAATCACTGCCCTAAGTGTGTTATACACACTCCATCTCTGCTATCGGGTAAATACCCATGGATTAAAACCAAATCAAATATGGCAAATGGATGTAACTCATATTCCTCAATTTGGTAAACAGTGTTATGTACATGTAATAGTTGATACACATTCCAGATTTATTTTTGCCACAGCATGTACAAAAGAAAATACTCAACATGTAATTTCTCATTGCCAAGCAGCCTTTGCTGTGTTAGGATGCCCTTTACAGATTAAAACAGATAATGCACCAGCTTATGTAAGCTCTTCTTTTCAACAGTTTTGCCAAGAGTTTCAAATTGACCATAAAACAGAAATTCCTTATAATCCCCAAGGTCAAGCCATTGTGGAACGAGCTCATCTATCTATTAAGCTGCAGTTACAAAAATTAAAAGAGGGGAATAGGTTTATGACTCCCCAAAATAGCCTCAACCATGCCTTATTTGTTTTAAATTTTTAAAATTGTGACGTAGAAGGTCACACTGCAGCTGAGAGACAAATGTCTTCCGCAGCAACAGGCCCTTTAGGTAGAGTTTTGTGGAAAGACTTACAGACTGGTCAATGGAAAGGCCCAGATGCAGTGATTATGTGGGGCAGAGGTCATGCTTGTATTTTTCCAGAAGGGGCTTTTCGTCCTATCTGGGTGCCTGAATGCGCAATCAGACATGGAAGAGATAGAACCGAGATTCAAGCAACTGAAAATCGACCCAGAGAAGCCTCCACTCAAAAGGAAGAGATATCAAAGAAGGATGAAGAGGAACCCACATGTCCCAGCTGAAAAGCTGATCTCATGGGAAGACGTGAAGAAGCTGACAACACACGCTTTGCGAATAATTTGACTCCTAGGAAGGAATAAGACCCCATTGATGATGGTAGCTACAGTGATTGTCCTGGAGGGCTGTCAGGTAAAAGGGAGTCAAGCAGACACTTACTGGACATATTTCCCAGATCCACCCCTGGTACATCCAGCTGTGTGGACTGGAGAATCTATTCCAGTGTTTACTAATGACTCATTCATGATGGAAGGATTTACAGATACTCCTATTACTCCCAGTCATGTGACTAGATTTAATTATTCTGGCTACAGTGACCAATTACCTTTGTGTTGGTCTCACAATAAACATGCTGGCTGTCTGAGTATCATTTGAGGAAAAGACAGCGGTTGGGAGACCTAGACTGACTAATTATTCTATTTATGGAGACTTAAAACCTTATACTAGATCAGTGATTAAAATGGGACTTTCCCATAACAAACCAGTCATTTCTGCAAAACCTCCACAAATACCTCACTGTCCAAATAGTTCTACGATTGAGATTGGCACCTTTCCTAGATGGATAGATTGTGTAAATACCCTTCCAGTACAACATAAGGTGTCTAAAGATAGTGGGTATATTTTAGACTGGTCTCCAAAAATTGATAAAGACAATTATTAAAAAATTCTGCTATGACACCTGCAGGATTTGTTAGTAAAATTTTGACTTACAGTGAGGGAGGTATTCAAAAAGATGTTTGGCGCTTAATTCCTGCCTCAGAATTCTTACATTTTACAGACAAACCTTTACCAAAATTTGTTGGCAAGAGCTGTAAGGAGGGATCTTGCTATGGCTTATGAGCCTGTGTCCGATCTCCTTACGTTTTGATTATTGGAAATGTAAAAGTTAAATGGATAGATGACAGGTATGTTGTAACATGTAACAGATGTAACCTAACCAATTGTATTACTAGGTATAATAGAGGAAAAGGAGTGCTGATACTTCATCAGCCCTCTTTTGTTTTATTGCCTGCTAATATTTCAGAGCCATGGTATGCTGATGCTGGTTTCCAAGTCTTACAGCAAATTCATACCCACCTAGTGATACCTAGACGTGCCATTGGAATTATAATTGTGGGAGTTATGGCCTTGGTTTCTTTCATTGCATCCACTGTCACAGCCTCAATAACTTTGTCTCAAGATATTCAACATGCAAAATTTATTTATTTTTAATTTTTTAAAAATATTTATTTTTTAGTTGTAGTTGGACCAATACCTTTATTTTATTTTATTTATTTTTTTAATGTGGTGCTGAGGATTGAACCCAGGGCCTTGCACATGCTAGGCGAGCACTATACAGCTGAGCCACAGCCCAGCCCTGTAAAATTTCTTAATAATTTAGCCCAAAATACTTCCAAGGCTCTGTGCAATCAAGTAAATATTGATGAGAGGATTGAGACTAAGTTAAACACCTTAGAGGCGACTGTTATAAATATAGGTAATGAACTTTCAGCTTTAAAGTTTAAAGAAAGGCTTAAATGCCACACAAGTTATAAATATGTGTGTGTTATAGCTGCCAAGTACAATGCTTCTCTCTGGGGTTGGGAGAAGGTTAAGAACCATTTGTTGGGTATTTGGCAAAATAATAATAATAGCTTGAATCTTTTGGAACTCCATCATCATATCCAAGATATTCAAAATAATAGAGCTGATTTTTTGGATCCTTCTTCTTTGGCTAATCAAATATTGAAGAAATTAAATGGATTTAACCCTGGAAATATTCTTAAACACTCGGCCTGGTACATTATTGGATTGTTCTCTTTGCTGTTAATTTTTTGTGTGTGTTGTAATTATAGGATGGCGAGTCTTCAGAGCGAGAGTGCAGAGGCTCGAGAGAGTAAATCATTGCCTGCTTTTTAACAGAAAAAAGGGGGAATATGTGGGAGGCCATCCTCGCACGTGATTTGAGTTACCTCTTTGGCTGGGTGAGAGGTCCTTAGACACAGCTGTGTTAGAGCTTTCCCCACCCTTTTCCACGTCCAAGGGCTTGTCTGTGTAGAGGCGTGCCTGGCCACTGCCCTGAAGACCCAATTGTCGCCCCTGACCTTGGGATGCTGCCCCCCTTAACCTTCATTGGATGGGATTTTCCCTTGAATTTTTTGTTCCCCAATAAAAGCCCACTCCCTGGCGTGTTCTCCCTCTTTCGATAGCCTCTTCTGTAAACCTCGCCACCGCATTAGGTGGCTGGAGGCGGGAGCTAGGAGAAGCTGTCCTGGAGTGGTATTAAAGGTAATAAGAGTCTTGTCTCTTTAATTTAAAACTCCCTAGCATTTACTCATGAATCAAACCTTCTTTCATGAAGCCAGCACTGGTCGCGTGGCAGACACCTAAATTAATGTATTTTTCTGATCAGTCTTATCTAACTGTAGAGATTTTTACACTCTTTGTTCAGAGACCAGTTTTTCAACAGTTGACTCTCAAATATATTAGAAAATTTCTTCTTACAAAATCCTAAGGAGAGGGGCTGGAGTTGTGGCTCAGTGGTTGAGTGCTCATCTAGCATGAGCAAAGTCCTGGGTTCGATCCTCAGCATCACATAAAAATAAGATAGCGGTATTGTGTCCAACTACAACTAAAATATTTAAAAAAAAATTCCTAAGGAGGACATACACATGATGATGTTGGGATTAAGTCTGGTAGTCATCAAGGATATATAGCTGGATACCTGAACCTTTTTTTTTTTAATATTTATTTTTTAGGTGTAGATGGACACACTACAATGCCTTTATTTTTATGTGGTACTGAGGATCGAACCCAGGTCCCGCCCATGCTAGGCAAGCGCTCTACCGCTGAGCCACAATCCCAGCACCTCTGAACCTTTGATTTCAGTGTCCATACCAAGGGGTATGGACAGCTCTGCAGTATCTATCAGACTTTACACCTGACAGTTCCACTGTACAGACCTACCATATATTTAAGTCATAATGTAAAAGTCTGACAGGCTCTATTTTAATTTTTTTTAAGAGAGAGAAGTTTTTTAATATTTATTTTTTAGTTTTTTGGTGGACACAACATCTTTATTTTATTTTTATGTAGTGCTGAGGTGCCTCAGTCTGGCTGGGCACAAATCACGAGCCACTCAAGCAGGAACAAACTTTATTTCCGAACTCCCCCGAATGCCACCCACGTGGTCCTTCCAGCGACCACACACCAACCGGAACTCCCCAACCAGAACTCCCTCCACCGGAACTCCACCAACCAACGCGAATCTTCAGGAATCCCCACGAGAGCTCAACCGGAACTCAACAGAAACTCTGAGAGAACTCAAAAATCATCATCTTAATGGCTTGCTGGTGTCACCTCTCAACCACTACTTCTGGCAAAATGCCAGGGGCCATTCCAAATCGGCTGTGGCTCTCAACACTGAGGATCAAACCCAGCGCCCCACACATGCCAGGCAAGCGAGTTACCACTTGAGCCACATCCCCAGCCCTCTATTTTAATTTTTTTTTAAAATATTTATTTATTTTTTTAGTTATCGGCAGACACAACATCTTTGTTGGTTATGTGGTGCTGAGGATCGAACCCGGGCCGCACGCATGCCAGACGAGCGCGCTACCACTTGAGCCACATCCCCAGCCCTCTATTTTAATTTTTAATGGGTTAAATCTAACAGAGGCTTTAATAAACATCTGTAACATTGCCTCCTATCTATGGAGCTCCACTTAACAAAGAGTTATAAAACAGACTTATGTATGAGTGCACACCTGTGTATTGTATTGTTTCTACATACCTGCTTGTGTCCATATATTATGTTTGTGGTATCAAAATCGACATATAAATAAATGAGCACTCATAAATTAAATTTCAAGTGTATTGGCTCCAAGTACCTTTTAATTCATGTGGCTTAAAAAAGAAGTTAAATTAAGTAAACAGATTAAAATTATTAACTCACAAATTTTCCTAGGTGGTCAGACAATAAAGTATTGGTTTCTATATAATGTCTAAAATGAGCTGGGGTGGCCAAGGCCCCCTGACTCAGCTCCACATGGCAACATGGATCAGATGGCCAGCTCCATGAAGCAGGTGCCCAACCTGCTGCCCAAGGTGCTGAGCTGGAGCAGGGTCAGCATGTCCTGCTGGGGGTGGCAGAGCACAAGAGCTTCTAGGGGACTCAGACAGTCAGTATCAGTAAGGCCATTAATACCACAGGAAGTGGCTGTAAAGGGAAAACAGGCCAAAATATCATCCTGGGCACCCACAATGAGAAAGGAGCTTAAACCTGGTCTGTGATCAGTCTGCTGCCCCTCTACAGAAACGCCATGCTCTGCTGGAAGTTTGGCCATGTGTTCCACAATGGAACACTTCTCCATGATGGACACCCCAGTGTCTCGAAGGACTCTCTAAGATAAAATGAATTGAGTAACATGAGCAGGATGTGGGTGCCACCAGAGCAAGGGGTATGGACAGCTCTGCAGTATCTACCTCAAACTGCTGAGAATGAGATGGAGTACCATGTCAAGAACCCCTGGTTCCCATAAACCTTCAGATGAACAACCAACATCTGAATAAGCCTGGAGAAAGTGACATCAACAACTTTTTCCAGCTAACAGTGGAGATGTTTTGCTATCTGGAGTGTGAACTGAACCTCTTCCAAACTGTGTTCAACTCCCTGGATGGATCCCCACAGGGCAGTGCTGCCTCACCCTGAGGATCTGCATCTATCCCTCCCTCCCACTCTGCCCTTCTGAGTGCTACTTTCATCTTTGCCTGTTACTCCTGTGTGCCCTGCTTAATTCTTTGCTCAGGACACCAAGGACCTGGAACCCCACTGGATGCCCCGTAGATGACAGAAGGCTCATAGGCACACCCACCTGGTACACTCATGCAAGGCCCTCAGGTGTCAGGCCACAGACAGGAACTAGATGGGTGCCAGGGCCCAGAGGAGGAGGGGGCCTCGTTGCCTAAATGGGGACAGTTGCAGTTTGGGAAAATGAGAAAGTTCTGGAGACAGACATTGAGGATGGCTGCACCACACTGCACATACTTAACACCACCAAACCACACTTAGGAAGAGTTAAGATGGTAAGTTTTATGTTACATATATTTTACCATAATTAAAAAGTTCCTCTGACTGTGGAAACTGGACCCCAGCGGCTGGTCACAAGCAGACAACAAGGAGGACCAGCAGCTAGGGGCCTGGGGAGGAGACCTGGTGGACTCTATGGTGGAGCTGGTAGGACATCTGAAGGACCATAGCAAGTTTTAGTGGAGCATCCCAAGGATGCAGCTGCCCTTTGAGGGGTGAATACTGTGGGCAGGCTACTTTGCATGATCTTGAGGGGCAACAGTGGTGGATGCACACCCACTAAGCTGTTCTCCAGTGCAGGTGTCCAGAGACCAGTGGACATGAACCTGAGGTGGGGACAGAGGCCCTGGCTGCTCACTGCATGACCTTCACAGCCAACCTAATAAGGTCACAGAGGGTGGGATAGGTGGAGAAGAGGCCCAGGGTCCAGCTTTGGGGAAAAGTCATGAAAAGGTGGGGGTAAAGGGATGGCCCAGAGGCAGGCCAGTATGTGAGGGCAGGGAGAGGACAGAGGCGACCAGAGTGGGCTCCAGAGAGAAAGGAGAACATGGACAGTGTAGAGAGGCGCTGCGGGCAAGGGCGCGGGAAGGCTTGTGTGGCCTGGTAGGCAGGAAACCGCAGCCTGCTTGCGGAATTGCACAGCAAGGCGCAGGAGGGCCGCTGGGGCCTTGGAGGTCAGGGGCCAGCAGGGACAAGGAGCGTGTGTGGTGCCCAGGACCCTGCAGCCCCAGGGCGGTAGACGTGCATCTTCGCGCCGGTGTCCAGCGTGTGTGCGGAGCTGGCATGTTGGCTGGATCCTGGGAGGAAACAGGCCCCGAGGTGCAGACCTCAGGGCGGAAAAAGTGGGAAGGGTGCACTATCAAGCCCAGGAAGGATGCCAGCTTTGGGGATCCCCTCCCCACTACCCAGCCTGCTTGGACCAGGCGACAACGCTGCTGGCAAGGCACCGCCGCCTGAGGTCTAGCCCGAGCCTTGCTTCTGGGGGAGGCCAGGACCTGGCTGGGGACACGGTGACAGGGGTAGATCACAAGTCCAAGGCACCGTGCGGCCGACCGGTTGAGAAAGGCCTCTGCCACGAGGCTCTCGGGACACCCCTGGCCTGTCACCTGCGTGGACTCACAAGTGCGCGCTTGCTGGCAGACGCCAAGGCGTCCGGGAAACCGAGTTCCCCCGCCCCGCGCGGGCCCTGCCTGCGTTTCCGGAAAGCCGGGTGCGGCGTCCCCACCAAGCACCGCTAGGTCCAGGGGCACCAGGCCTCCAGCATCCTCGCGCAGGGTGAGGACACCCGCGTCTGGCCGGCCATCTGACCGCAGGGGATGCAGGGGTCGCGACTCCGTGGGGGTCGAGGCCGACAGGGCGGGGGACGCAGTGACCGCTCCGCGTCGGGGCACCCTCCAGGGGAAGGGCTCTGCTGTCCGCCGGGCCCGGCGACCGAGGTCGCACTCATCGGCGCCACGCCGGCCGCTAGCAGCGCCAGGTTGAGTCCCGCAATCCGCGCGTTCAAGGGGGGACGGCACCGAGAGGCCAAGCGACCACCCGGGTGGCACAGCGGGGAG
>NW_026000108.1:1485298-1490582 GCF_001458135.2 Marmota marmota marmota
CGCGGGGCTTGGGGGCGGGGCCGGGCTGGGTGCGGGTCTCGGCCTCGTCCTGTGGCGTGCTGAGGCAGACTGGCCCACCAGGAAGGCCAGCCCTCATCCAGGATCCCCAGGTGGGGGACGGCCTGGGGAAGCTGAGGTCGGGGAAGAGAGTGCTGGAGTGGGCGGGATGGGAGGTCAGGTCGGGCTGGGTGGTTTGGGGATGATGCATGCACTGGACTCTCAGGGATGCCCTCTGGGGCACGAACAGGGATCCCTCAGGTCCTGGGGCTCAACCAAGGGAACTACTAATTGGAAGGAGGAAGAATTCCTGGAAGTAGAGAGAAGGGGAGACCCACCACCCACAAGCCCCGGCGCCTTCTCCTGCACAAGCGCAGAGGGCCCACTGGAGGCCCAGCGTGCCCCACACCCCAGCCCGGAGCTGGATTCTTGGAAGGAACTGTCCCCACCTTTGGGGGCTACAGTGGGAGGTGCAGGACAAAGAAGCCCTGAGTGGGCAGCTTTGAAGAAGATAGGGAGTAGCTCCTAGTAGAAGACTAGGAGGTGGCTCCCAGCAGCCCCCAGTGGAAGGCAACAGAGGACTGGGGTGGAGCTGAGGCAAAGGAGCAGCCAGGATGTCCGGCAGTACCAGGGGGGCGGAGAAACCAGGAGTCGGAGGACCCCTGGACTGTAGTCAGTGAGGGGAGATGATCAGTGGGGACTACTTACATGGCTTCTCCTTGCTTTGCAGACAGAGACCCTCCTGCTGCAGGCCGAGCGCCGAGCCCTGTGTGCTTGCTGGCCAGCTGGGCGCTGAAGACTCTCTGCCAGTGCTCATCCCTTTCAATAAACGCCTGCCCCCACACTCGTGTCCTGTCTCCTGCTCTGGCCACCAAAGCCCTGCGCCACCCCCAGGAGCCCTGGTTGGGCCCTTCTCTGGGCCTTGGTTTTCCCAGATGTTCCAGGCGGGAGGGGCCCTTCTGGTTCATGTCCCGATAGCACCAGTGCTGAGAGGTGGACAGCACATCTGTCCATACTCACGGACCCACACCCACAAGCATCTGGTACCTGTCTGGGTCCTGCCTGCCTGGCCAGCCTGCCCTTTTTAGAGGCCAGAGGATTGGAAACTGGCCTGACCTCCCTAGTTCCCAGAGGAGATGCCAGATCCCCCCAAGGCTTGTCTGCACGGGAGTGGGGTGGCGAGAGTTGGGGGCTCCAGAGCCTGGGGCTACTGGGAGAGGGAGGTGGATTGGGCAGTGGTGGGTACTCCAGAGCATCGTAGGGAACGCCCAGGTAGCCACCACTCATCCCAGGTGGGGTAGCTGGCCCGTCTGGGGCTCCAGTTCCCTGCCTACCGCTGCCTGGGTACAGCACTGGGCGCCTGTGCCGCTGACTCGGGAGCATGGCACATGCGCAGGAGATTGTGGTTCACCAGCCCCACCTCTGGGCCTGCCCGGGTGTTTTTACTGCCTCTGCTGAGGATGTACGCCTGGATCCTCAGTGCTCCTGCCCTGGCCTCCAGACCGCTGACCTGTGCTGGAAGGGCCTGGCGGTACCTGGCCTGCAGCCTCTAGGGCCTCAGGTAACCAGCCCCATGGAGGAGCTCACACGGTGGTGAGGAGACACGGATGTCCATGAAAACCCTACAGCAGGCCAGGGAGAGACGGTACTGAGGCCGTGGCAGGCCTTGGGCCTCTGCTGGCCTTCACCCCTTCCTGGGCCGTGCGGTGCCTGCCAGGCTGTGGAGGCCAGGCTGTGCTGCCATTGGTGGGCCTCCATTAGTGTAAGGGAGGCTGGGAGTGCAGCGTGTCCCGTCTGGGTTGCCAGGTTTATCAACTCAAATACAGGAATGAGGACATCACTTCTGGTGTATGTATTTCCCACGTTCATTCAAAATTCAGACTTAACCGGGTGTCCTGTTTTATGGGCAGCCATTAGCCCCGGTACAAACTGACCTCTCACTAAACGAGACGGGAATGACTAAGAGGGTGTTGCAGGGTGCTCTCTGGGGAGATGCCCTGTGTGACAAACAGCTGGGGCACAGGGCCAGGGGGCTTGTGAGCATGTTCCTGTCGTGCCAGCAGGGGGCTCCGGTGGCAGGGAGCTGGAGCAGGAGGTGGTCAGTGGTTAGGAGGAAGGACGGGGTGCAGGGGCAGGGAGCCACCTTGGAGCCTTGCGGGGCTCTGAGCAAGTAGATGAGGTATGTTTGAGCAGGGTGCTTCTGGCTGCTGTAGAGAGTGACCTCTGCAAGGACAGAATGGCCCTGTGAGGGGCTGGGGCTGGGCAGCTGGCCACAGGCAGGATCAGAAGCTGTTGGGTCTCAGATGTATTTGAAAATGGAGCCAATGGGGTTTGGAGTGGGGAGGGAGGAGGCCAGGGCAACCCTTGAGCTCTGGAGGCCACCAGACTGGTACACGTGCATGAGCGGCCAGAGAGGGAAGGTTGGAGTAGATAGGCTGGCCGAGATCTGGGTGGCCGAGTGTGGACAGAGGAGAGAAGTGGAGAGGCTGGGAGATGAGATGACTCCCGGAGCAGAGGAAGAGGCCTGAGGTGCATCCCAGACGGAGGGCAAGGGCTCTGGGCAGAGGGAGGGCTGGGGTGTTACCTGCTGCTGAGGGGAAGCTCCAAGGCCACACCACAGGATCTGGCAACGCTGGTCACTGGTGACCTTGACCAAAGACAGGCTCAGTCAAAGGTGCCGAAGGCCTGACCTCAGCCTCTTGAAAGGAGCACAGGTGGAGGGAGCCCACTTGACGTGTGGTCAGGGCCAGTGGTGTGGTCTGTCCTGGGGTCTCCGACAGCTCTCCCGCCTGCCTGGGCTCACGCACCTGTGACGTCTGCAGGGAGAGAGGGCCCACAGCAGGGCCACGCCGTGCGGCTTTTTGTGAGTCATTTTTTGTTTTCCTGGACTTTGTTTTTGCCTTACTTGCTCCATAACACGCCCTTCTGGCCTCCTCACACTGTCCAGCGTCAGGTGGTCCCTGTGCATGCAGGGCATCTGCTCGTGCTCCGCTGGGTCCTTCCACTCTTGTCCTGGTGTGGAAGACCCCTGTCCTCCCAGCTGCCTGTTTCCCCGCAGACTTGTAAAAATGTGTGGCAAGGAAACTTCCTGCATCTGCTGGCATGTCCACCTCAGGACCTTGGTACCTGCTGGACTGCTTTCTCTCCACCAAGTCACCGCCTTGGCCTCTGTGACTGTTCACTCCTCAGTCTCTTATCTCTGCTGGCCTTTCTTGGTCAGGTTTGTCCCTAAGAGATAGTAGTGTGTTCGTCTCTGCAGGTTGTAAAGCCCAGGAGGGTGAGGCTGATCTGGCCAGGGCCCAGCACAGGCCGGTGGGTGACTCTCAGGAGCCTGGCCCTCTCCCACCCTTCCCCTGGAGGCGGTCTTTCTGCCCCAGGGTGAGAAGGTGATAGGGTGCATTTTGCAAGCAAGGTGCCAGGCACATGTAATCTGCAGTCAAGGCCCTTTAGCTGGGGAAATGATTGTTTTTTGCTGTTGTTTTCCCTGTTTTTGCCTGGTTTGTGGTACTCTTGTTAGAGCACACTGGGACTCTGGACTGGCCCTCTTTTCCCTCTCTGGTCTTCCTGTCTCCTGATCTTCAGATTCTACTTTCTAAAAAACCCCTGGCCTTCCCCAGCCTCCCAATCGCCTCTGTTTGGGCCGGTGCCAGCCTTATTCATTGCAAGGCCTCCCGTGGTCGCAGGCGCTGGCCACTTTCCATCTTTGGTTCACACCCCCTCCCTGCCTCACTCCTCTACCTCCCCACAGACCCGCAAGCATGCTGGGCGGGCCGCACCTTTGTCCAAGCGACCCAGCCAGGGTGCCCTCCTTGCTTCAGCCTCTGGGATCTGGGTGGGGACTCTTTGCCCCTGCCCATCTGCTTGGCTCTGAGGCCGTAATAGGCTGCTGATGATCTGGGCAGGTGAATTCCCCACAGGTGTGGGCATGGCAGCAGTCTTGGATGAGAGGGTCCTATGGAAGCACAGGGCAGGGGAGTGGGCAGCGGCAGGGCCCTGCCAGAGCCAACGAGTCTGGGTTTCTGCCTCTGTTTTCTCATCTGTGAAATGGGGACAGGCACCAGCTTCCCCCACCGCCTTGGGGGAGGAAACTGGGGCTCAGCCAGGACAGGGACTGCTCCTTCGCAAACCCTCGCCTGCTCTTAGCTGGTTCTGGCGCATTACAGTGCCCTATGGGGGTGGGGCAGGGGGTTGCTGCAACAAGGCTTCCGGGGTCACATGGTTACAGGGGACTTGGGGAAGGGGCTGGGGGTGCAGTCAGGCCAGCTGGAGGGAGGGACCTTTTGCAGATGACAAAACTAGAGACCCACCAAGGGCACCAGGCCTCATCTCTGTCCTTGGACCTCTCATGGACAGCAGAACAGAGGTAGCCTCAGACTAAGGGTGCAGGGGTCAAGAGTGGAGACTGGACCACTTTGTTCTGAGGTCACCTAAGGTCTCAGGGCCCCTTCATACCCAAGTCTGGAGCCTCAGCTGGGCCCTGTCCAGCAGCTCCTGGAGAGGGCCTTGCCTCTCCCTTTTCTTGGCCCTCTCCAGAAGCGCGTTCCCCCAGTGCCCGTCTTGACTTCCTCCAGTCCTCTGATGCTTCCAGGAGCAGCAGTCCCCCACTCTCCACAGTGCTGACCCCTGGCAGGCTGACCCACTCTTCCTGCAGTCTACCTGGCCAACCTCAGGACACTCAGAGGGGCCCGGTGGCTGGCCTGGGGCCTTGGTAGGTGCTCAGGAACCCTAAAGGGGTCGATGAGTGAGACGGTAGAGATTTCCGGTGACTCCTTTGCCCTGTTCTGGAAAGGTCACAGCCGGGCCCAGACAAGTCCTCGGGTTTTGGAAACGTGCAGGGGGTACCTTCCCAGCTTGGTGTTGTCCTCCCCACACCAGGGTCCTTGCACGGGTGGCCAGGGCCAGTGAGCCAATTAACCTGGCTCTCCCACTCCCACGTTCCACCCACGGTCGGGCCCCAAGGGGACCTCGGCTAGAGGCCCCCACTCCACAGCGCAACGCAGGCTGAGGATCCTTGGCCTGAAGTCCCAGGCCTATCCTCAACCCTGGGGGGGGGGGGAGAGTGGGGAACTCTGCTTGGGATTGCCCTTAGGGGTGACATAGGGGAGGGTGCAGAGCAGCTCAGGGCTGGGTTCGGGGAGCGCTGAGCATTGGGCCTGCGACCACCGGTTCCCCCACTAGAACGCCAGGTCTCCGAGCCCAGCCTGCTGCGTCTGCAGGTCCTGCTCCCGGGTCCACGAGAACGCGGCCTAGAGCGGAGAGCCCCCGCGGCACCTGCACCGGTGCCACG
>NW_026000108.1:1492434-1515546 GCF_001458135.2 Marmota marmota marmota
CCCACCTGCGATCCCCGCCGCCCTCCCTGCGGGTCTGCCCCGCGGGTCGCCTCCCGGGCACCCGGTTGCGGTGCGGCGGCGTGACGGGCAGCTAGCGCGGCGCTGCGGCCGGCGCCTGGCGCGGGAACTATATATAATCGGCGGGCGGGGGAGGCTGCCTCGGCGGCTCCCAGTGCGGATGTACCAGGGGAAGACGGCCATCTCCGCGGGGCGCCGGGTGGACTGTGCACCTGGGCCACTCCCGGAGGACGGCCCGCGCATTTTTGAAGCCCCGCCAGGGCAGGGTTTGCCCTCCCATTCTACCGACAAGGAGCTGAGGCCATTCTCCCAAGGTCATACAGCAGAGGAGACTCACTCCTCCACAGCCCGAATTGTGCTGCAAGTGGCATAAATCTCTCCTGCCCCTGTCCTTGTAGGCCTGGAGGTCCCCAAAGGAGGGAACCCTGCCACCTCCACTCTCCAGCTGTAGGATGGCCTACAGGCCCTGTGGGCTGCTCCCCGGTAGGCTCCTTGCAGCCTCTTGGTTTTGCACCAGGCTAGATCCAGTGGGGAAGGGTGGGCAGAGCCCCTTGGCAGCTGGGGAGGTAGGCACTGGCATCCAGGGGACGGAGCCCTAGGCTGCCCCCCAGCCCTTTAGGGCAGCTTGCCCGGGCTTGTCTCAGATTACAGAGGTAGTTTATCTTTGTGGCAGAAATTTTGAAACTAGGGAAGAGTAGTAAGGGGCACAGACTGACCGCTGCTGCGGGGAGATCTCCCTAACTTGTGTGTCCTAAGAAGTGCTGGTTTACCAAGGTGGCAGGGCTGGGTGTTTCGGGCCCTTGTTTGTGTAGCTCACCCCATGACCAGGCCTGCCCTGCACCTGCCAGCTCAACTGTGCCCCTTGCCTGCAGCACTCTGCTTTGCTGTGACCCGCTCGCTGATGCTGACGTGCCTGGTGCCTGCTGGGCTGCTGGCCCTGCGCTATTACTACAGCCGCAAGGTGATCCTGGCCTACCTGGAGTGTGCGCTGCACACAGACATGGCCGACATCGAACAGTACTACATGAAGCCACCTGGTGAGTCGTGTGGTCTGCAGCTGCCCTTGGCCCCTCCTTCTGGCAGAGCTGCCCTTACCCCCAGCATCTGTGGGCCAGGGCAAGGCACAGGCACAGATGGGCCTGGGCTGGGGGTTCCTGTTGACCTGAGATTTCTGAGTGACTGAGGCCTTGCCAGTGATGGGGGTTTCAGTGGACTGTGAGAAGCACAGCTGAGCCCTCCCCCTGGGTGGCCTGAGCTGACTCTGGGCCAGGGTGGCCTGACTCTGCTGCTCTAGCTGGCACCTGCTTGGTGGGGGGCAAGATCCTGGCTGTCCTACCTTGCTGGACCCTGTGCTGGCCTGGAGTGCAGGGGCCCTGGGTGGAGGGAACCCATGTGGCAGGGAGAAAGGACACCTGGACATGCTGTAGCAAAGGATACTCCAGGGAACAGAGGACCAGGGCAGGGGTCCTGGCCTTAGCCTTGGCTTCCATTTATGGCGTGGTTTGGGGGCCACTTAGTGAACAGGAGGGTCTTGTTCAAGCCACTGTGGCCTTCTGTAGTGGGAGGGGCTGGGAGTCCAGTCTAGAGAGACATGGGGCTACTCTTCCCCCAGGCTGGCCCTGAGGCAGGCTGGGTCCTGGGAGCCAGAGGAAAGAGGCCTTTGGCCCTTTGGGGCCTGCACACCTCCCAGGTGCTAGGGTGTCTCTGGGCTGAGGAGAGGGGCACTGACCAGCAGGAGCTGGGTCAGTGCTGGGCAGTGGCAGTCCACTCCGACAGTGCCAACTGCTGCTGTTGCTGGCGTGGGCTGAGTTGCCCCATCCTGGCCCTGCCCACCTGGCCATGGCCCCTGCCAATATCCTGACTCTTTCCCATAGCACCCAGTTCTCTGTGTGGAGCCCTCACCTGGCCCTGCATGGAGGGAAGAGGGCACCAGCAGGAGGGGTTCAGGGAGGGGCACAGGGGTAGCTGTGGTTGCTGCTGATGTGCAGGCTGGGGGCAGAGATGAGCGGGCCAGCCATTCCTGAGGCCTGGCCACAGTCATCTGAGGCCATTAGGTCTGGGAGCAGGGGCCTGCTTGGCTGAGTCTGCCCAGGTCTTGATCCCAGGGGAGGGACTTGGGCCTCCGACGGCCACCCTCGCTAGGGCAGCCTGGTCTTAAGAGCTGAGTGTGTCTGGGCTGCAGAGAGCAGGCCGGCTGGGCCTGACCGAGGGCGTCTGGAGGAGACAGCTGTACCTGCTTGTCCAGGACTGTGCTGCCCCTTGGGTCCAGAAGAGCTGGGAGATGGGCCACAGGGGCTGAGTCTTGCTGGCTTGGCACCCTTGAGTCCTCCCCAGCCTTCCTTGGAGTATCCCTGACCATCTTGTCCTCTGCAGGCTCCTGCTTCTGGGTGGCCGTTCTGGATGGCAACGTGGTGGGCATTGTGGCTGCACGGGCCCACGAGGAGGACAACACAGTGGAGCTGCTGCGGATGTCTGTGGACTCGCGCTTCCGTGGCAAGGGCATCGCCAAGGCGCTGGGCCGGAAGGTGCTCGAGTTCGCAGTGTTGCACAACTACTCCGCGGTGGTGTTGGGCACCACAGCCGTCAAGGTGGCTGCCCACAAGCTCTATGAGTCGCTGGGCTTCAGACACATGGGTGCAAGTGACCACTACGTGCTGCCTGGCATGACCCTCTCGCTGGCCGAGCGCCTCTTCTTCCAGGTCCGCTACCACCGCTACCGCCTGCAGCTGCGCGAGGAGTGACCGCAACCGCCCACCCGCCCGCCACCCCGTTCACCCCGTCTACCTGTGCCCGCTGCCCGCCGCCTGGTGCGGCCCTGCTTTCAGACGCTCACCTTGGCATCTGTGTTGGGTTTTCCTTTCTCAGCGTCTCGTAGTTATCTGGCTGGTTCTGGGGGCCTTGGGGCTGTTGCTCATCCGTGACACTTTGGTGGGGTGGGTTATCTGCAGCCATGGCCCCTTGCCCTCCCCAGCCTGTCAGGGTGACTTGCCACTCCTTGAAGAGTGGCATCGTGGACCACCTAGACTGTCCACCCAGCTGCCTAGCCTGCCTCCGTCAGGGAAGGCCTGGCCTTGCCCACCAAGCACAGAACCTCTGCAGCAAAGCCCTCCAAGGAGCAGCCTCCTGGCCCCTAACCAAGCTATGGCTCAGCTGCCAGTCCCTGGAGTGTGGTCTGCTGGGCCGGCTGGCCGCTGCCCCATAGGAGGCAGAGCTGAATGCGGCCCTGCTTTGCTCTGTGCATGCTGAGGACGTGGCCTGGCCGCAGCATGCCGCATGCCACATGCCACAGCCCCCTGCCCTGCTGCCCTGCCCAGACTGGACCCCAGGACCGAAGCTGGTGAGCGCCCTTGTCCTGGTCTGAGCTTGCCTCCAGGGGGGCCTGTCCTCTGCCCACCCTGCCTGCTCTCTGGTGGGCCTGGACTGCCCCCACCGTCCTGCTCCATCCACCCTGCTTTGCTTTGACATCATCTCAGTCTCGCTCCTGTTGATCCATGTGCCCCTCTCCCTGGCTTGGCTGACTTGGCGGGCACCAGGCGTGGTTCCTGTAGCAACCCACTGCACAGTGTGGCAGGGGTTGGTGGGGGGACACCTCTCCCCCAGCGCCTGCTAGATCAGGTGGCCTCTCCCAGCTGCCTGAGGCCCTCCTGCCTCAGCTGTCCACCAGGGTCTGCCCTGTGAATCTTATAGCCCAGGCTGCTGCCGGCAATACCCAGCCACAGCTTCTCCCAGCCTGAAACCAATCCGTTTTCTAATAAGTTACTTAGACAGAATAGCACTCTGCATGACTTTAATTCTTGGGACAAACGGTAGCTTGTACCTTCAGACACACGTCCGTGTGGTGCTAGCACATGCACTATTTCTGGCCCCGTTGGATGGGGGTGGGTGGCCGGGTCGATGGAGGCTTCCATGGTTTGAAATTTGGAGGGAGACTCTAATTTAATGTGATTTCCCCCTAAAGACCATTCCTGGTGGTGAGGAGGGTCCAGGCTGCCCCTCCAGCCCTGGCATGCAGGATTGAGGGGCAGGGTGAGCCCCTCAGCCTCAGGAGGAGGAGCTGGGCGCTGCTGCATGAGGGGCGGTGGGTCCTGGGGCCAGGTGAGGTTCCATTTGGGGACTGGCCCAGTGGGGACGGCCTGGGATGGGGGAGAAAGGTGGTTACTGGAAGTGCCCCTGTGGCAGCCTGGACCAGGCTCTGGTGGCGAGAGGGGTATAAAGGCCCACTCAGACCTCTATGGGGTTGGAGGGGGAGGAGGAGTGGCAGTGGGGCAGGCCGCAGAGCTAGGTCCCAAGGCCACGTTCTTAGAAATGGATGGATGGACGTCCCGAGGGGCCTTTTGTCCTGTTAGCAATTGAGGCATTTGCAGAACACTGTACAGACCCCGATCTCCCCTGTACATTCCTCCCTGGTGGCGCCCGGTCCCCACTCGGGGATGGGAGTTTTGTAGACTGTACAGAAATCGGCCCCTATTTTCTTGCAGCTCTCAGATTTTGTTAACCTGGATTATACAGACAGACGTAAAGTGTTTTAGCAAAATGGAAAACAAACAGTCGTGCCTTTTCCTCTTTCTGTTTGGTCTGGTTGCTGGGGCTGGTCTTGGGCTGGTCTTACGGGGGCGTTTGGGGCTGCCGGCTGGTCTGAGACCTGGGGCACAGGAGGCAGGGCGTGGTGGAGTCAGTATATGGTTCGTGGGCAGCTCCGCCTGCTTCTCCTGTCCTGTGCCTCGGGAGCCTGCAGTCTTTGGGCTCAGGGCACGGGATGGGGGTGCTGGGGCTCTCCCAGGCCAGGGCAGAGCCTGGGGACGGGGGCAGCCAGTGTCTCCTTGGTGGTGAGCTGAGTGAGCTCACAGCCCTCCCCCACTCCAGAGGGTCCTGGGGGAGGGATGTGTCCTCCTCACCTGGTGACCCCAGGCTTGCTGAGGGAACGTCTTCCTGGCTGCACTGCCCAGTGGGTTGCAGGGACGCTTTCTGGGCTCTTGCCTGTTCTGTGGTGCCCTGGGTTGCTGCCAGGACTTGGGAGAGATGCAGCAGGAGGAGGGCAGGCTCAGGCTGCACTGGGACAGAGCCCCCTCATCAGGCCACTGCAGCTCCGCAGGTCTGGAAGGCTGTGGGCAGGTTTCCTGCCCCTCCAAGCTGGAGGCTGGGCCTCTCCCCACCTGCCTTATCCCTCCAGCCTGAGCAGTGACTGCTCCGCAAATGTGCACTGACATGAATTTTATATGTTTGTAGAGATTCTGATGTATCTTCTACCTCTGTGGAGGCCCTCCTGGGCCTGGCTGCCATGTGTCCAGTGTGGCTCCCCTGAGTTTGCTGGCCTGCTGTCCTCCTCCCCCAGGCCTTGCCCACCTTAGGTGGCTGGCACCCACGTTCCTGGCCTGGAAAGGCCTGGGGGAGGCTAACATGCCTTTGGCCATTCCCACAGGAAGGCCCTGTGCTCAGGGTCTGGATACTTGGGATTTCTGTTGTGTGTTTGGAAGACTGGTTTGTAGTAGGGAGGGTGAAAGGTGGAAGTAGAATGTTCCAGAACATCAGCATTAGACAAACCTATGGTGTGCAGCAGCTCCCTCTGCCCAGGCACACATCTGTGCAGACAGATAGCCCCTAAGGTGGGTGACCAGGCAATCATTTCACCCACATGTGCCTCAGCACATGGGGGCTCTGAGTGTGAGGGCTGGAGCCATCGCAGCCATCATGGCCTACCCTCCTGTCCCCCGGCCCCCCATGCCCAGTTTTGGTTTCTGCTGCACCACCCTGGGCACGGCAGCAGCTGTGATACTACCTCTGACTGGAGAAGCTGAGGGATGGGGCCAGCCTGGTCTGAGAGGGTAGACGGCTAGCTCTGGGAGAGGGTTCTGGCTGGGAGGTCTTGTGGACAGCAAGTCTGAAGCTAGAAGGGATGGGGCTGGGGACACCCCAAGGTGAGCTTTCTGGGCAGTCTGCCAGGTGCCAAGGAAGCTCTCTGGGCTATAGGGGTCGTCTCTAGCCTATAGGGGGCACACTGCCCCTGCCCTGCCTGCCTCTCCCCAGTGGCCCCAAGTCCCCAAATCCATGGGACTGGATTACAAGGCTGTGTCTGGGGCCAGAGTCCTGAGAATGTGGGTTTCTGGGCGTTGCCAGGGCATGGGACTTCTTGGGGACTGAAGGTGGCTGCCCAGCCAGGCTGTGGGCTGTGTGGGCACCATAGGACCACCTTCCTGTGGGTGCCTGGGGAGCCGCTGCCTCTGGCCGCAGTGGGCCCTGTTGCTGGTCCTGTCTGCTCCCTGCTGACCTGCTGTGTCTGTTGGAGGTGGCTCCTGGGGGTCAGTTCTGGTCTCGGGCCATGTTCTTGCAGGTGACTCCTGGGACAAAAATGTCAGGGATGAGCTGAGGCCAGGTGTGGAGCAGACCCTGGAGCGCACTGTTCCTTGATGCTGCCATCTCTGCTCCCAGTGGTGACGTGTCCACAGAGCTACCCTGGCCTGGGTGAGGATGAGCCCTGACATACCATTGTTGGATGTATTTAAAAAAAAACACACAGCAATAATTAGCCGTTTTAAAGGAGTGTACCTGTGTATGTGAACGTGCATTCCTGTCTTTGTGCATGTGCGCTTATGTATGTGTGAGCATGTGCATGAGTGTGTGTGTGTGCAAGCACACACAGGAGTGTATGGGTACATGTGTATTGTATATATGGGAGCACGTGTGTTCACGAGCATCTCTGAGCAGGTGTGCATGTGTGAGCACATGTGTACATGTGCACATGAGCATGTGTGTCCACATGGGCACCTGCAGGTGTGCATGTGTATGTGTGAACATCTTCATGTTGCGTGTGTGACTGTGAACATGTTTGTGTGCATGTGCACACATTCATGTCTATGAGTGTGTGCCTGGGCATGTCCTTGTAAGTGTGTGCACACGTGTGCGTGTGAATGTGTGTGCACATGTGTAGCAGTGGAGAGGGCACCGGTGGGAAGAGCCTCCTTCCTGCTCTGGGAGGTTGCTGTGGTGAGAAGCAGGGTCCTGTGGTCGTCCCTTGCTGTGCCCACTCCTCTAGGCCCAGATCCATGTGAATGTAGCACAGCCCTGTGGGCTGGTGAGCCTCTCATGACCCCGCTTCTCTGGCCACCTCCCTCTCTGCTGAGGGCAGGGCAGAGGAGTTGGAGACCCTGGGACAGGACACTGGCTGGGCCTGGTCCAGGTGCAGGTCTACTGTTGTGGTTGTTCCTGAAGCTGTACTGTGAGCCCACATGGGGCGGAGGTGTCCTGAGACCCGGGAAGTGCCAAACAGCCCCAGGGCCAGGCAACAAGCCAAGTTCCCAAGGAGACAGGCTGGGGGCCTGAGTGGGTGTGTGTCCCCGCCTGCATGGCCCCCAATGCTGCTGTTTTTCAATAAAACCAGAGTTGAAGGAACCTGGCTCTGTGCTTTTGTGAGGTGGCTCCGAGGCTGGCGACGCTGGACTCCATGCTGCTGGACTCCCACCCCCACGGCTGGGCTGCCGCTGCCAGCTGACCCGACCTGGAAGCAGGCCCTGAACACTACCCCTGAGCCTGGGAGGTGCAGAGAGGTGACAGCTGGGCTTTGGGTGGGGTGGGCCTTCCAAGCAGTCGCCTCCAACCCATCAAACACTTGCCTCAGCTGAGAGGCAGCTTTGCGCCCCCTCCCTCCCACCCTGGGGAACTACAAGCCAGGGGGCCCCGCTGCTGTCTTCTGGCTCTGGGCCCTGGGCTGGGATCTGCATACCCTTGGGGTCTTGGCCCTTCTCCTGAGTCGGTAGCCCCCAACAGGTGAGGCCTCCTTGTCCTGGATTCTTCTCAGTCCCAGTGTCCCTGGCAGCCCGTGGGTAGTGCCACCATAGGCCTGGGCCCTGCCTGCTTGCCCTCTTGCTCACCCAGCACCTCTGAGGGACAGTGAGATCTGGATCAGGAGGGTGGGCGCCAAGGCCGTCAGGTGGGGAGGTGGAGCCCCAGTGTCTATAAGGGAGGGAGATGTCACAGGGTGTGAGGAGGGGCCCCAGGGGGCTGCAGGCAGCACTGGGGACCAGGGATAAAGAGCAGGGTATGGAGGGGCACCAGGGATAGTGGGTGGACACAGACCTATGCTCAGTCAGACCCTAGCACAGGATGCCACCCTGTTGGCAGAGGGACCCTGTAACCTGGAGGATCCCCAAAACCGATCTCTGAGGCAACTTTTCATGGGGTTTCCTCCTCTCCTCTTCCCTGGCCCTGCCATGCCCAGCTCCCTGTCCTGTCATGGGAGTCAAGAGGAATCCGACCCTGCACATTCCTTCCCAGGAGGGCAAGACCAGGGTCAGGGGCTGCCCCCAACTCTGCCAGGGCTCAGGTAACACTCTGGGGACATCAGGCTGCACTGCCGGCTGTGGGCCCAGAGGTGTGGGAGGAAGCCGGGCCTTCTGTCTAGAGCCTCAGGTGCTGTCCCCACAGGCTGGCTCCTTGTGCTAGTGCCCACTGGCCTGCAGCCTGCGTCTGGAGCAGGCACGACAGGGCCTGAGTGGACAACCAACAGGGTTGGGCTGTGTCCAGGCCGCCCCAGTTTGGGGCCTCAGCCCTGCCTCTGGCTGTGGACATGGCCTTTCCTACCTATGGGAAGAACTCACTCAGACCAGGAAGATAAGCTTCACACAAAGTGTTTACTCCTGGGGACACCCCAGCCATCCCAGCCCCAAAGGGTTAATGGGCCTGTATTCATCCAGGAGCTCAAAGTACTCGCTGGTGACCTTGGGAAAGGCCACACAATGGGCTGGTGGAGACCAGTTCCCTCCTCCTCCTGTTGCCTGGGGCTACAGACAAAATGAAGGGGAAAATGCACAGGCCCAGGAGGTGCCCAGCCAGCGACCTGGACAGCCAGACTGTTGCTGGGAGACTCGGTGTGACTCAGGCTGAGCTAAGAGTCCAGGGCCTCCTGCAGTGGAACCAGGTGTCCCCAGGAACGGCCGGCGCTCAGGCTCACCTTTAGGGGCACCTGTGGGTGGCAATCAGAAGTGAGCTCTGGGCCTGGGCTAGCTAGACGCCTCCCAGGTCCATAAGCAGAATGGAGGGGTCCACACATCCCGGGACACAACCGGACACAGCCATGGCAGCACCCAGCTGTGCACACACGTACATATCTGTGCACATGCACACTCATCTTCCCAGTAACAGGTCCATACCACACACAGCCCCCTGCCCATGGTGCTGCCTTGGCCTTGACAGAGATGTCCCCTAAGTCCTTGGTGCAGCATGCAGCCGGTAGGGAGGGCCTCCAGGCAAGGTGCCCTAGGGTGGGCGAGGTGTGTCCTGGGGCAATCTGTGCCCATCACCCCCAGAAATCACCCAGTTGGGTAGGAGCCAGGGGGGCAGCAGACTCTTCACGGGTGGCCGATTCTGTGTGGACTCTCTTGCCCAAGGCCCTACCATAGCTACCAGCTGTAGCCCCAGTGGTCCCCCACAGCTTGGTGCTCTAGAAGGGCTCCTTCTGGAAGCCAGGGTGGGGATTTCCCGGCTTCCATTGTCTGGTAGCCCCACTTCTCTGCCTGCCACAGACACAGGCTTCTGTGGATCTACTAGAGGGCGTAAGTTCCCTTCCTGGCTGGGCAAAGTACCTGGGCTGCTTCTGGGTGCCCCTCTCCTCTGAAGAGTGGGGAGAGGGGAGGCCTTGGTGAGTCCCTGAGCTCTGAAGGTGTAGTGGCACATCCTATGGGAGGGGGAGGTTTCCCAGGAGGGCCCCCCAGGGGGCTGCCTGCCAGCAGAGCAGAGGCTGCTCTGGGAGGAGGTCTGGTAAGCCCCTCTGCAGCCCGTTCCACTGGGCTGGATCCTCACTAGTGACAGGAATGTGTCTCTGACCTTACTTGGGAACTCTGTGCAGACTTGGGACCCTGCCCCCCGCGTCCTCATTACTCCTCCTTCAATTGTCCCCATCACTCTTGGGGAGCCTGCACTACAGTCTTTTCCTGGTGAGGACCCAGAATTGCCTCCAAGTGGTGCCTAAGCAGGAGCAGGCTGATACTAGGTTTGGGCATATTCTAGGGACATGCTTGGGGTAGGTGGGGGCCCCAGCACTTACACCCCCAGTAAGTGTGAGCCTCAGGCAAGAGGTTTGGACACAGGGGTGATGGAGAGTCCCAGGCTGGGGGGAGCAGCTGACCCTCATCCTGGCTTCTCACCAGGCAACAGCCAACCACCCAGCAGGGAAGGGGGCTTCTTGGCAGCAGTCCTGGGATGCAGGGCAAGGGGCCGGTCCTCTGTCCTTGCCTTCCTGTGCTATGGTGGCAGTCTGGCACTCCCCCTTCCACTCTGGGCTGATTCTTGACAGTGAGGGACACAGTGGGGGAGGCTGGGCAGGGGTGTGCCCTTCTCACCTGCAGTTGCAGCTCCGGGTCCTGAATCCGTTGCAAGGACTCCATGGTTCCCCTGACAAGAGCTAGAACAGGAACACAGAGCCATTTGAGCCTGCCAGGCAAGCCCTGGCCAAGCTCCTCACCTCAGGGGCTCCGGAGTCACAGACAGGAAGCTCAGGCTGAGTCCTGCCCAGCACCCCCTCCCCAGCTCCCTAATTGTTTCCTGCATCCACAGGGTCACCCCAACTGGCTGGTCTAGGGGCCTTGATCCCCACATGGCTGCTGTGGCTGGTTCATGGCCCAGGATACAGCATGAAGCCCCTCAGTCCTGCCCTCCAGCCCAAAACACTGCTCTGCACTGACCTCCACCCTCCCCAATCAGGCTGGCCAGGTGCCATGCTCCCGACTCCAGCTTTGGCCATGGCTCTGGGGCTGAGAGCAGCCTGGGCACAGACCATGATCTCTGCTGCTTTTGGGTGAAGTCTTAAGTGACCACCACACCTGTGAGGGCAGCTTTGTGGTGCTGGCATTGTGACTAGCCCCAGGGCCTGGGCCACCAGCCGTCCAGACCGTCCCCGCCAGGCAGGTGGAGGCCCAGCCTTGGTGTCTGTGGAATGCTCTGGAAGCTCCACTACAGCACTGGACGCCCACCTGGGCTTTTACAGGGTGCCACACCAAGCTGGGCCCCTTCCTGCTAGGGAAAGGTCCATGGAAGGTCAGTCAGAGGACAGGGCAGGTCTCTCTTTAACTGTGTGAGAGAAAGCACCTCTTGCTCTCCCAGGTTTACCTGCGAACTCGGGGACCTGTGTGTCTTCCACTTCAAACAGCAGCTCATCGTGAATTTGGGCAACCAACCTGGAAGGGGGCAACAGTTACCTGGGTAGCCTAGACACTGCCTTGTGGGGACATGGGCTCATTCTCCAGGATTCAGGGAAGGTTGTCTGGCACTATGTGCCCCAAAGAGGTTGCCCTGTGGCGAAGTGGAGAGGACCCACCCTGGGCACTGTTGCCTGGGGTCACTTTACAGTAACCAGAATAGCTTCCGGGAGCTGGGAGAAGGAGCTGGAAGAGAGGGAGAAGGCTCCATAGAAGTGACTGCTGAGCTGTCCAGCCCCTGGCTGAGGACTGGCCCAGATGGAGAAAGCCCTCTTTGGGCTGGGGGTGGAGGCCCTGTCGTGGATTAAAAGGACAGTATGGGGCCTGCTGTGAGCAGTGAAGACCCTCAGCAATGGGATGGGGCAATCTTTTAAAATTTTGTTTCTGAAGGCAAACAAATAAATATTCAACAAAATACATCAAAATTCAACGTGCAAAATTTAAAAATCTTTCCAAGTCCCCCCATTACAATGACAGAGGGCATCTGGGGTGGCCTGGCCAGGACTGCACATGCACTTGCCTGGTGACAGCGCCTGTGTGGAGACTCCTGGACAGCCTGGGTGCCCCTCAGCTCCCAGCCTGTCTCATGGACCCCTGAGCCCTCCAGCTGTGCAGGACGGGGTGGCCATTCCCAGCAGCCTGAGCAGGGCTGCACTCTCCACCACAGGCCACGCTCCAGGGCAGCTTCAGCCCACACCTCCTCAGCCCTCCCTGCATCAGTATGGACAGGAAGCCAGGACGACCTGGCAGGGGTTGGGGGTGATGAACTGCTGGGCAGTGGTCTCTGGCAGATTTTACAGATTCAAGTGGAGAGAAGGGACAGGAGCATAAGTGCACAGGGCAAGGGGTGGAGTGGTCCTGTCCAAGCAGCTGGCTCCTACAGCTCCATGTTGGTACAAAAATTGCACCAATTTCTGTAACCCCACATGCTCTTTGGAGGGCAGCACGGGTTGGCTTATGCTCCTCTGCAGACAGCATCAGAATCCTCTGGGACTCACAGCCCAGGGCTGTGGCATGCAGACTCAGTGCAACCCCCTCCTGTGGATGGACAGTGGTGTCTGGACCTGCCCACTCAAGGAAGGGACACATGGTGGAGGTGACTCAGGACAATCAGTGAGGGCCTGAAGCCCCCCCGGGAATGATGGGAGGCACATGGGGCCCCAGTGTTCTGCCCTTTACAGCCTCAGCTTCCTCCTGGTGTGAGCCCTGAACGACAGTGATCCCTTCCCATCCTGCCTCCCCTGCTGCTTGCGCTGCACCCCCACGTGGTACTGGAAAGTTGGGGCTGCACAGGGGAGCTGTGTGAAGCCCTGCTGGGCAGCAGTCACGGGCATGTGGTGGCGGACGCTGGCTGGGAGGAGGAGCAACTCTCTAAGATCTGGGCAGGGGGACTCCATCAGCACTCTGCAGCAGAGACTGTGGTGGCTGCCTCTTTCTGTTCTCCTCTCTCTGCTGTTGGGTGGGTGGAGATGGAGCTGTCTTCCCAAGCTCTCCCTTAGATGCAGTGTGCCAAGAACTTCTAGGAAGGCCCTGAAAGGGCTGCCTCAGCTCTTTTGGTCACCACTTTCTCCTTTGGCCTGGAAAGTGTTGTGGTGGTCAGAGCAGCTACCTCCCTTGTGGCACCAAGAGGAAAGAAACCAGTAGCCAGAGGACCTTTGGTCCTGCTGTCCTGAGCTTCTGAAACAGTCAGCAACTACTGTGTCCTGGATTCTCATTATGGGAGAAAAAGTCAAGTTGGGGAGTCTGAGCTGCTGTAGCTGTGCCACGTTCCTGAGGGCCGAGCACATGTCCTCATGGTTGTGCATCTGCAGACTCACACTGGGCTGGGCCATGCGAGTACTGGGTGCACACTCTGCAGGGCACCCTCAGCGGTGCACCTGCATTTTTTCATGCAGCCTCTGGTCAGAGCATGGACTCTGCCTTTCCAGGAGTCATACTGGCAGTACACAGTAGGGACCAAGAGTCTGCCAGGGTCTTTGGCTCCCTGGGGCTTACTTTTCAAACTGGCAGAAACCTCAGAAAAGGTGCTTGTGAATCTTTCCAGATTTGGCAGAAAGTTTCACACTTTTTGAAATCACATGGTGAGATCTGAGCTGCTGGTCTGGCAGGACCTAAGAATAGGTGCGGTTGTCAGTCACTCACACATCACCCTCACGGCATGGGATGGAGACACTGCCGTGTTTCTCACTGGAAACTGGGGCACAGGAGTCAGCAGAATGTGTGGCTCAGGGTGGATGAGGAGCAGAGGAACGCAGGCTCAGACCTCCCGTGCCCGGGGTCAGGGGAGAGCGCTGCCTTTGAGAGAAGGTGAGGCTGCTGCATCTGCATCTGGACAGCCTGTCTGAGGCCAACAGACCCAGGCTCCCTCAGGGAACATTCCAGAGGGCCCCACCTCATGTCCCTGTCCCAGGCTTGAGAGGCAGCTCCCTTCCAAGGGGCATGCCTAGTGGCACTGAGCCCCCTTGCGGGTTCCTCCTGAGAATACATCTGTGTGGTGCCCCTGCTCGAATCCACCTCCAAGGAGGCACGGGGGACCTGGTGCTGGCTTAGCTCTGGTGAACTGGGATGAGTCACGTCCTGCTGTGCCTTCGTTCAGTTAAACCCCTAATGGCCTGTGCTCAGCTTGCAGGAGGTCCTATCACCAAAGATGCCAAGTCTTCACATGACAACTTCTTCTACCAACTCTACATGCAGCAAAAACAAGACCATTTTTCTAGTCTTCCACTATGGTGGAAAACCACTGCAGGCCACTCACACCTCTGAGAAGCTGGAGTCCACCCTGAGAGACTTTGGGAGTGGGCAGGACTTCCACATCCCAGCAGAGCAGGAACTACAGGAAACCCAGAGGGAAACCTTGGCTAGTATGTGCTTGCTGGGGAGGCAGCAGATGGCAGCAAGAGGTGATGGAGATGTGAGGTGGGGCAATATCTGCTTACTCTGCTTCCACCCGTTGACCACCCCAATCACTGTAGGAGTCAGAGCACCGTCCAGTCAGCGTGGGAGTCAGCAGGGTCATGGGGAGGCTCAGCTAGGATCTCAGGCACCCTTGTCTTCCTGACAGCCCTCCTTCATGACTCCTCCCCAGCGAAGAAGTGTCAGTGCAGGGCTGCAAAGGGGAGTAGCCAGCAGGGTCTGGGGGCTGGGGACAGGCTCCTGCCCTCAACTCTGTGGGGCGCCACCCCACAGTATCCTCTCCTACGTGAAGTTGCTGAAATCAGCAAAATAACACTGGCTCAAAAGTCAAAATGAGCAAAGAAAGTATCTGAAGTAATAAAGGAGACAGGTTTTTAAAGAAAGATGAAAGATCTCAGATAAAGAAGAAGTCATTCTTTAGCACATAAAACAACATTAGAAGCCAAGAGAAAACTGAGCTTGGGTGGAAATGGAAGGCCACTGAAAGCAGGTCTCTACATCCCAGAGGTGGGGTGCGTGGGGCTGCAGAGTGCAGACTGCTGAGACCAGTTCACATTTTATGATCTAGAGAAGCAGCTGCCCACCCTGCCACTGGCTCCCCTCCCAGCAGAGGAGGCATGACCCACCTGGGCAGCCACAGTTGCACTCTGGCCTGCAGAGGCCACCCCACATGACCAGAGTGGATAGCCTAGGTCTTTAGGGTGAGCATGTAAAGTGAATCCCTTCTGGGATCTGACACCACCACCCCTCTGAGGGGCTGATGTGGCTTAGTCATCTGAAGGGGTTCAGGGATTCTTGAGGGGAGTCCATTTTCCTCAAAGAGAGGGGATGTCTGGGTGGTCACCTGTAGCCACGTTCAGGCTTCAGTTGCCAGTGGGAGAGAGCTGGGGTGACAGTTCCTTATCCTCTTGCCACTTCAAAACTCAGGACAGAGACAGACCTGAGAGAGTCGTGGCTGGGGTGGCTGTGATAGACCTGCCATTGAGGTGCACCTGAGCATGGGTTCTGGGCAAGCATGGCATCCCCATGGTCCTGCTGTGGGACTGTGACCGGCCGGGATGTGGGAGGGGGCAGCTGCAGATGGGGCCTTCAGGTTGTGCCTCCCTTCAGGCCCTGAGTAGGGACTGAGGATAGCACTTCTGCTTGATGCTGCTGGGCCCCAGCCACTAGAGGCCAGGCTATGAGTCTTGAGGGTTTGGGTCAAGGGGTCCTTTGCTCTGTGGTGGCTGAGCAGCCAGAATGGAGGTCCCACAGGTGGAGCAGGCATGGGGGTCTTGCATAGAACAGCCACTTCCCATCCAAACCCTGGGAAAGGCTGGCTAACATGTGGCCTGACTGTCTTCACTGACCTGGCCGTCAGGGTGGGGGAAGTGGCCACTGCAGAGAAGATGCGGATCATGGCCATCTTACAGAGGTCTGCAGCAGAGCCTGTGGACACAAAGAGTTCTGTTTCAGGACCCTGAGGAACGCGGGCAGCCAGTGTGGAGCCCAGTGGCACAGCACTCCTTCACCTCTGCAGGATGCTGCTCTTCTGAGCTACCTGAATGCTCTGGCTAACGAGGAAGGAGTTTCTGCAACTGGAGGCAAATAACATGTCCTCGCTCCTCAGCTGCCTCTCCCTGTTCAGTGCTGCGGGGTGGCTTTCAGGAGGCCTTGTTCCAGAGCCTGACCCCTGCCAAGCACTCGGGGGTCTGGCAGAGGGGTCCCAGGGACTGGGTGCAGCCTTTCTGCCTTGATGCTCCTTGACTGGGTTTCCCACTTGTAGGTATGGGGGACAGTGGAGCTGGAGGGAAGAATCCTAATTATAAAGATGACCCCGTGACAGTCATGCCACCGACAGTACTGCCAGACCACCAGGTAGGGCTACGGGGTTCCTCAGGAGGGTTTACAGGAGCAGTGCACCATGGTAGTCTGGAGGGTGCTGCCTGGCTCTGCAGCCGCCACATGCCCAAGGGACAAGGGTGCTGAGATAAGGCACAGGAGAGGCGGGCAGCAGCCGGCTGGGCTCCAGTACCTTGCACCATGAAGTTCACTGCCTGTCGTTCTGCTTGTGCCCGGAGCTGCTGGTCCCGTGCATGGATCCTGGGCAGAGGCCTCCTTCTGCCCATGATGGATGCCACATAGCCTGGTTATAGAAAAAAGCAGGTGAGAGACAGTAGCACACAGCCAAGCAGCCCTGGTAGGCAAAAGCCCTGTCTTGTGCTAACTCTGGCTTCCCCAAGGCACTTGGCATGTGGTTTCGTGATGGGTGCGTGAGGACTGCCAAGGGACAGCCCTGTGGCAGGTGGCATGCTTCTCTACTCTTACTGGTCTCCAGGGTACCTTGTCCGACACAAGACAGGGACTGTGGAAATCATTCAGACACATGTGGGCCTGGGCCCTGCAGTCCCTGGACTGTGTGGTCATAGCAGGGTAAAGAGAGGAGGCCAGGGTTTGAGTCGGAGTCCACACCCCACATGAGGTAGATCCACATCCTCTCGGGCCTGACACTTAACATGATTTGGGAGCTCTCAAGAGAATGAGCATCAACAAGCTGTGCTGGGTGAGTAGGTACTTGACCAGTGAGGACTTCTGTTTTAACTGGGTGTGGGTGACAAATCCTCCACTTGTGAGAGTTCATAGGTCTGAGGAATGAAAGAATTCCCCACAAATACAATAATCATAACTTGGTTTTGGTGCTGGGGATCGAACCCAGGGCATGCTCGGTAAGCGCTGTACCACCGAGCCACATCCCCACCCCCCAATACAATCATCATAAAGTGGCAAGGTACTGAGCACCCACACTATGCCAGGGATAAGTGAAGTCTCTTTACAGCAACCGGCAGTCAGGACTGGGGAGTGCACTTTCAACCTGGCACAGCACACCTTCACCTCTGCAGGATGCTGCTCTTCTGAGCTACCTGAATGCTCTGGCTAACGAGGAAGGAGTTTCTGCAACTGGAGGCAAATAACATGTCCTCGCTCCTCAGCTGCCTCTCCCTGTTCAGTGCTGCGGGGTGGCTTTCAGGAGGCCTTGTTCCAGAGCCTGACCCCTGCCAAGCACTCGGGGGTCTGGCAGAGGGGTCCCAGGGACTGGGTGCAGCCTTTCTGCCTTGATGCTCCTTGACAAGGTTTCCCACTTGCAGGTATGGGGGACAGTTTTGCATGCCTTGTGGTTTCTGACCAAAAGCTGGATGTGGGGCTGATGCCCTTGTTCAAGAGTTTCCTGGCAGGCTTGAGTTGCTTGTAGATCCATTGGTTGTCTGAGGTCTGATTTTAAGCTTTGCTGGGTGGATGAGTGGCCTCTCCATTAGGGCTCATTAAGATCTCCTGTAAAGTGTGGCCCTTTTGAGGTCTCTATTGAATGTTCCATGCATCCAGTATCCATTCTGGAAGGTCAGAATTCGAGTCTCTGCTTGGGTCCCCTCCCACACCGTGGTCTTGCCTCTAGATGAGGCACTCACAGGACACACCTCATTTGTCTCTTCTCTAAGCAACCAAAGCAATATGCTGCCCACTATTGGATACCTGGAAACTGTTGGTTCAGGTACTTCACCTAGTTTTTCTAGTTGTTTTGGTGACTCCTTGTGGTCCAAAGTGGACGTCTCCTGATTTCATAGCTGTGGTTTTTGGTACTGGCGATCATAGTTTCTGCTTGCATCTCAAGAGCCCTGGCCCTGCCCCTTCATGTTGGTACTCAGAGTGGAAGCAATGTTCTTGGAAGCCATCCCCGTGTCAAAACAGCTGGCTTCCCTTTACTGCATAGGAAGGGGCAGGGAGCCATGGAAATAGCAGCACTGGGGTCCAAATGAAAGGAAGCTCCTTCTCCAACTGCCTTCTATCTAGGTTCCCAAAATAGCTGCAGTCCCTCCAAGGTCACCTGGCATGAGAAGAAGAAAGACAGAGGAACCTAGGGCTGAAGGGGGCAGAAGTCTTAGTCAAAAAGCAGTTAAGGAGAGTAATCATGCATGCCCGGAGGAGGGCAGTGATACGACCCCAATCTACCAACATGTGGCTTTCCTGGCCCACTTCCATATAGAGACAACAGCCAGGACCTGGAAGACCATCACCAAGGTCCCTGCAGGCTTGGTTACACCAGAGGCATCCCTGATGCCTGCTTCTCTTGATTCCTCTTTCACTCTTCCTATGGCTTCATACCTCCATGTTCTCACCTCTGACTTCATAAACCCCACATCCCCACACCCTGCTCTCTCTCTTTGTCCACCTTTAGAAATTGGAGACCTTATGCAAACCCACTATTTTATCATAGATATTAATTGAACACATTTCTGTTTATTGCTACAAAACTATACTTGTCTAAATAGGAGCTATTTGATTTAAGGCTTCACATTGTTTGCACTGGGTGCTGAAAATATTGATCTCCCACTTAAAGGTGAGGTATTGGTAACCTGCAGAGACACTACAAATGTATAGGGTAAAAGTTCTAACACCTCAGATCCACAATGACACATTGACAACATAAAAAACAAGGGAAGAAAGTGCCTCAAACAAACCAAGATGCTGCAATTATAGAATCCATTGACAGCACATAGATGAAATGTCAGAGAAGGCGTTCACAATGTACATAATTGAAATGATCATCAAAGCACAGAATGGTATAAGGGAGCAAATACAGGCAACAATTGATCACTCTAACAAAGGGATAAGAGAGTAAATACAGGTAGCAAAAAATTACTTCAAGAAAAAGAGATTCTGAAAAAAAAACACATATAAAATCCTTGAAATGAAGGAAACAATAAATCAAATAAAAAATTCAATAAAAAGAATCACCAACAGACGAGATCACTTGGAAGACAAAACCTCAGGCAATGAAGTCAAAATATATAATCTTTTTAAAAATTATTTTTATGTATATTTTTGGTTGTTAATGGACCTTTGTTTTATTCATTTATTTACATGTGGTGCTGAGAATTGAACCTAGTGCGTTACACATGCTAGGCAAGTGCTCTATCAAGGAGCCACAAATCCATCAGCAAAACATACAATCTTAAAATAAAGTTGACCATACAATGAAGATGGTAAGAAACAGAACTTCCGAGAATTATGGGATAACATGAAAAGACAAAATCTAAGAATTATTGAGATAGAGGAAGGCACTGAGATATAAACCAAAGGAAAGCACAATATCTTCAATAAAATAATATTAGAAAATTTTCCAAACATGAAGAATTAATTGGAAAATCAAATACAAAAGACTTACAGGACCCCAAATGTACAAAATTACAACAGATCCACACCAAGGCACGTTATAATGAAATGCCTAGTATACAGAATAAGGATAGAATTTTAAAAGCCACAAGAGAAAAGTTTCAGATTACATATGGAGGAAACCAATTCATATCTCAGCAGATTTTTCAACCCAGACCCTCAAAGCTAGGAGACCCTGCAACAACATATCCCCAGCTCTGAAAGAAAATGGATGCCAACCAAGAATCTTCTATCCAGCAAAATTAAGCTACAAATTTGATGATGAAATAAAAACCTTCCATGATAAACAAAAGTTAAAAGAATTTACAATGAGAAAGCCTGCACTACAGAACATCCTCAGCAAAATATTCCATGAGAAGGAAATTAAAATGAAAACCAGCAAAGGGAGGAACTACACTAAAGGAAAAGCCAACCAAAGAAGTGACCAAGTCAAATTAAAAATAAAAAATAAAACAAAATGACCAGGAATACAAACCATAATTCAATAATAGCCCTGAATGTTAATGGCCTAAGCTCATCAATCAAAAGACATAGACTGGAAGATTGGATTTTTAAAAAAAGACCTAACCATATGGTGCTTCAAGAGATGCATGTATAGGAAAAGACATCCACAGACTGAAGGTGAAAGGGTAGGGAAAAACCTATCACTCACACCACGTAAACAAGCAGGGGTTTCCATCCTCATATCAGATGAAGTAGACTTCAAACCAAAATCAGTCAGAAGGGATAAAGAGGGGCATTTCATACTGCTTCAGGGAATGACACATCAACAAGACATGACAATCATGAATATCTATGTCCCCCCAAATGGAGCTTCCATGTATATCAAACAAACCCTTCTCAATTTCAAGAATCGGATGGACCACAACACAATAGTACTGGGTGCCTTTAACACACTTCTCTCATCACAGGATAGATCTTCCAAATAAAAACTAAATAAACCATACAACCAATAATTTAGACTTAACAGATATATACAGAATATTTCAACCATCAACAATTTTCTCAAGCAGCACATGGATCCTTAATAGACCATTTGTTATGCCACAAAACAAGTCTTAGCAAATACACACAAAAAAATAGAGGTCTTACCCTGCATTCTATCAGACCATAAGGAAATGAGAGTAGGAAATCAATGATAAAATTAAAAATAGAAGCTACTCCAACACCTGAAGACTAAACAATAAGCTATTGAATTATGCATGGGAAACAGAGGACATCAGGGAAGAGATAAAAAGACTCTTAGAGGTAAATGAGAACTCTGATACAACACACCGAAATCTCTGGGGCACTATGTAGGCTATGCCAATAGAAAATTTCATTGCATTGAGCTCATTCATTAAAAGAATAAAAAGTAAACAAATAAACCAACTGACATTGCATCTCAAAGCCCTAGAAAAAGAAGAACAAATCAACACCAAAAGTAGAGAAAGACAGGAAATGATGAAAATCAGGGCTCAAATCAGTCAATGAAATTGAAACAAAAGAAAAAATTGAAAAAAAAATGACAAAAGATGTTTTTTTGAAAAAAAATAAAAAAAATTGATAAACCCTTAGCCACTCTAACCAAAAGGAGAGAGAAAACTCAAATTACTAGAATTCATAATGAAAAAGGAAGCATCACAACAGACACTACTGAAATGAAGAAGAGGGCTGGGGCTGGGGCTCAGGGGTGGAGCTGGTCTAGCATAGTGAGGCCCTGGGATCGATCCTCACACCACATAAAGATAAATAAATAACATAAAGGTCTTGTGTCCAACTACAAATAAATGTAAATTAAAAAAAAAAACAGGTGGAAGACCTCTATAATGAAAACTATAGAACACTAAAGAAAGAAATTGAAGAAGACCTCAGAAGATGGGAAGATCTCCCATGCTCTTGGATAGGCAGAATTAATACAGTGAAAAGGCCATACTACCCAAACTGTTATACAGATTTAATGCAATTCCTATGAAAACCCCAAAGACATTCTTCATAGAACTAGAAAAGGCAACCACGAAATTCATTTGGAAAAATAAGAGACCCAGAATAGCCAAAGCAATCCCCAGCAAGAAGAGTGAAGCAGGAGGCATCACAATACCAGACCTTGAACTACAAAGCAATAGTGACAAAGACAGCATGGTATTCATACCAAGTAGACATGTAGACCAATGGTACAAAATAGAAGACACAGAGACAAACCCACATAAATGGTCATCTCATACTAGACAAAGGTGCCAAAACATACACTGGAGAAAAGATAGCCTATTTAACAAGTGGTGCTGGGAAAACTGGAACTCCATATGTGCCAAAATGAAATTCAACCTCTGTCTCTCACCCTGCACAAAAATAAATTCAAAGTGGATCAAAGACTTAGACACTAGAACAGAGACCCTGAGCCTAATAGAAGAAAAAAGCAGGCCTAAATCCTAAATCCTCATCATGTTGGCTTAGGACCTGACTTTCCAAACAAGGACTCCTAGAGCATAAGAAGTAAAGTCAAAAAAATGGGATGGATTCCAACTAAAAAGCATCTTCTTTTAGGAAACAATCAATAATGTGATGAGAGAGACTACAGAATGGTAAAAACCGTTTACCACACAGATATCAGACAGAGCACTAATCTCCAAGGATATATAAAGAACTCAAAAAACTTAACTCAAAAAAAAAAAAAACCCCACAAATAACCTGATCAATAAATGGACTAAGGAACTGAACAGATACTTCACAGAAGAAATAGAAGCAATCAATAAACATATGAAAAAATGTTCAACATCTCTAGCAATTAGAGAAATGCAAATAAAAACCACTCTAAGATTTCATCTCACTCCAGTCAGAATGGCAATCATCCAGAATATGGGCTACAATAAATGTTAGTGAGGATGTGGGGAAAAGGCACACTCAAACACTGCTGATGGGACTGCCAATTGGTGCAACTACCATGGAAAGCAGTATGGAGATTCCTCAGAAAACTTGGAATGGATCCACCATTTGACCCAGTTATCCCACTCCTCAGTTTATACCCAAAGGACTTAAAATAGCATATCACAGTGATGCAGTTACATCAATGTTTGTAGCAGATCAATTCACAAAAGCTAAACTATGGAACCAACCCAGATGCCCTTTAACAGTTGAATGGATAAAGAAAAATGTGGTACATATACTCAATGGAATATTACTCAGCCTTAAAGAAGAATGAAATCATGGCATTTGCAAGTAAATGGATGGAGTTGGAGAATATCATGCTAGGTGAAATAAGCCAATCCCCCCAAAGCAAAAGCTGAATGTTTTCTCTGATAAGCAGATGTTGCTCCAAAGTGGGACAGGGGGACAAGGAAGAATGCAGGAACTTTGGTTTGTAGAGCAGAGTGAGGGGAGGGGTGGGGATGGGAAGGATGGTAGAATGAGACAGACATTATTACCTATATTCATGTATGATCACACTAGGGGAGTGACTCTGCACCATGTACTGCCAAAGGAATGAGACATTGTGCTCCACTTGTGTACAATATGTCAAATCCATCCTACTATCATAGACAACTAATTAGAACAACAACAAAAACCTGAGTGCAATGGCATGTGCCTATAATCCCAGTGACTCAGGAGGCTGAGGCTATAGAATCTTTAGCTCAAGGCCAGCCTCAGCAACTTACCGAGGTACTAAGCAACCTAGTCAGACCCTGTCTCAAAAAAACAAAACAAAAAACGTGGTGATTTGGCTCAGTCGTTCAATCCTTTACAGACAAAAAAAAAAAAATGAAAGAAAGAATATATTATTTTTAATAATTTTTATTAATATATTTTATTT
>NW_026000108.1:1515571-1517675 GCF_001458135.2 Marmota marmota marmota
AAAAAAAAAAAAAAAAAAAAGAAAGAAAGAAAGAAAGAAAGAAAAGAAAAGAAGCAGTACAAATGCCTTGCTGTTGCCAATTTTGAAAACAAAAACCTGACCACGTGAGCACATTGCTGGCTGCTCTTGGGCCTCAGAAGAAATCAGTGTCCAGTCAGTCTGCTCCAACCTGGGGCAGGCCGTGTGCCAATGTGCAGTTTTACACTGACACCTGGGAACGTGACCCCATTTGCACTGGTGGCCAGAAAGGTGTCTCAGCCCCAGCCTCCCCTGCATTCCTTCCTAAGCAGCTCCTACGTGGCATCCCACCGCTGCTTCCAGACTCTTCTCCGGTCTCTGCCTTCGGACTCTCCTTCCAATCTCTTTCCCACTTGTTACTGGGTGAGTTTTTAAAAGATGCAACCCAGGACCCTTCCACGTGGAGTGCCATGCGTGGTCTGGCCTTGCCTGGCACTGTCTCTTCTTTCTCTGCTCTATGCACCTGCCCAGGGTTCTCTGCCTTCGCATGCTGGGCCCCTCCCCTGGCCATTCCTGACCTTTTTAGTCTGTTCTCGGGTTACCTCTTCAGGGAGGCTATGGCTGTCAGAGGCCCTGGGGCTCCTCTGTGCTGCTCTCCATTCCTTCCACAGTCAGGGTGCAGTGTCCCTGAATGTCTTTCTTACTGTCTCTCCCAGTGGACAACAAAGCATCCGCCTGACACATGCCAGGCACCCAGCAAACATTTGGGATGAAGTAAATGATTGTTCTAATGCATATTTGCACCATCTGCTTGGACATGTAACTGCTGGGTCAAAGGGCATGCATGCTTGTTGTCTGGAAGCATGACATGCCACAACCCTTCCAGAAGGTTCAGTACAAGGAGGGGAGTGGAGCTCATAGCACGATCAACACTGGGAACAAAACTAAACTACCACCATTTCAACATCTCAAAATCAACAGCATTTTTAGTTTTGTTGAGGATGGGGCTCCTGGGCAGGAAACCACCAGGGCTTGTGCCACGGGCACCCTGCCCATGCCCAACTGCCCGGGGCCTGCTTGACCCTGGGGGTATGGAAATGCTCGGCTGGCATGTGTGTGTTCCACGGACATCAGGAGAGCGGGCAGGACTGAGGCTGCAGGAGTGAGTTCTGAGTGTGCTGGGAGCTTCCCTTACTAGTGGGGTGGCAAGACCAGCCTGACGGCAGGCAAAAAATAGACCCTGCAGCAGGCAGTCCTGAACTCACAGACTGGGCTTGGGCGCTGAGTGGCAAGTCCTCAGTGTTCCCTGGAGGATTCAAAGAGGGCTCAGGGTATCAAGGTGTCAAACACATGTTGCTGTGCCCTCAGGGCATGCATGCGAGAGCCAGTGAGGAATGTGGGTTCTGCCAGGCCAGTCCTCCACCTGACTCATACTCACTCCCAAGAGGGTGTTCATTATGAGGGCTCACACTCTCTGTACCAGTTATCAATCTTCTTTGTTTCTTTAATTTTTGCTCTTTATCTTCTTCTTTCTTTAATTCCTCTTTCCCAAATTTTATGTTGAATACAACTCATTTATAATTGCAGATTTCTTTTAAAATACTCTTTAAAATATTCACTTGCGGGCTGGGGATGTGGCTCAAGCGGTAGCGCACTCGCCTGGCATGTGTGTGGCCCGGGTTCGATCCTCAGCACCACATACAAACAAAGATGTTGTGTCCACTGAAAACTAAAAAATAAATATTAAAATTCTCTCTCTAAAAAAAAAAATTCACTTGCTTCCAAATAAAGTGTTACTAGTGTGGCCAAGTTCCACAGTGTTTGCTGAGATATTTTACTGTCTTTTTTTATTTTTATTTTTTTTAGGTGGACACAATATCTTTTTTTTTATTGGTTGTTCAAAACATTACAAAGCTCATGATATATCATCTTTCATTCATTTGACTCAATTGGGTTATGAACTCCCATTTTTACCCCAAATACAAATTGCAGAATCACATCGGTTACACACTCACATTTTTACATAATGGCATATTAGTGACTGTTGTATTCTGCTACCTTTCCTATCCCCTACTATCCCCCCTCCCCTCCCCTCCCATCTTCCCTCTCTACCTCATCTGCTGTTGTTCAATTCTCTCCCTTGTTT
>NW_026000108.1:1523045-1542703 GCF_001458135.2 Marmota marmota marmota
ACCCAGTCGCGAGGGCCTGGCCTCTAGTCCCCTGGTTTCTCCTGCTAGTCCTGGTTTCTCCTGCTAGACCAGATTTCCCCTGAGTGATGCCTCTCGGCAGTTCAAACTGTACTCTGGGCCTGCCGTTTGTTGGGTGTGGAGGGTGGCTATTGGGAACCCCGGCACTCTATTGTTTTGATTTTTTCCGCTTGCCCCTCCCCCAGCGCTGGCAAGACAGGTTTCGTTCTCGCTGCTGATGGGAGGGGGAGTTGAAGGTCAGGTGTCTCTAGTTTTCCCCGCGTCTTTATGCAGGCTCGCTCTGATAATCCCTCCCCCGAAAGCCTAGGAGAGATTTTATGCGAATTCTCCGCTGTATGGGAGATGAGCTGAGTAACACACACCTGTTTTATTGTTGCAACCTGTCGGAGAGTGGCCGTGGTTACTTCAGCTCTCCAAGATGGTGGCCGCTGGTTTCCTTGGTGGAGTTTCCGTTGTGGGGTATTCCTTCCCCGTCTGAAATCCCGAACTCAGCCCGGGGCTCAGTGAGGGCTCAGCCGGCAGGATTCCATAGAATCCACAGCAACGTTTCTCCCTGCTTGCTGGTCGCTTCTCGGCGGCGCCCCGCCGTCTGTAGCCGCGGGGCGGGCCGCGCGGATCAGTCAGCCTGGATCTCCGGTTGCACAGTTGGCTCGTGTTTGAGACTCAATTACCGGACCTCGGTGCTGGAAATCCTTCCTCTAGGTTTCGGTGCATCCCCATTTTGCTGTAAGTTCCTAACAAGATAGTTTTTTGTTGTTCTAACTCGTTATTCACCTGCGCAGTGGTGCGGTACACGGGGTGTGATGCACTCTATTCGCGGCCATCTTGGAGTCCATAATATCTTTATTTTGTTTTAATATGGTGTTGAGGATCAAACCCAGTGCCTCGCGCATGCCAGGCAGGCGCACTACCACTTGAGCCACATCCCCAGCCCCTATTTTACTGTCTTTTACTCCTAAAATCTTGTATTTTCTTGGGATGTCTTTTTTTATCTTAAGTTACTTGGGACTGTGACACAGTTCCAAGTAGGTATGTGAATGGCACATGCAGAGCCATGTATCAAGGGACTTCTTAGTACACTGTGGTCACAGACATGAAATCTTTTGGGGTTTCCTTTGTGACCAGACTGGAGGTGTTTTGTAAATGTGCCACATGTCTTCCATTTCTGGGCCCAGGTCCTGTCTGTCTCTCTACCTATCTGGGTGGCTACACTAGGTTGTTGCTTCAGGTGGAGCCTGGCTCTGGTGATGGCCCTCTCTGTTCATTGGCAGGAACTGTAGCTCATCCAGGCACTGCAGCCTCAGCAGCCCAGCCCTGCCCATCCACACACTGTCCACCTGTCTGTCCACCTGCCAGCTGTAAAGCTAGGAGTGACAGACAGCACTGGAAGCTGCAGAGGGGAGGAAGCAGGGGGTGCCAGGGCGTGGCTGCGGCTGCCCTACCTGTGTGATAACACTGGTCAATAGCTGCTTGCGCGAAGTCTTTGATTTTCTTGTACTTCTGCAAAAAGCTCTCCAAAAACTGGGTGGCTTCCTGAACAGTAATTCCAAGGCAAGCAGCAAGCCGCTCCTTCCCTGTGTGAACCAGAAAGACACGTGATCAGAGTCTAGGCCTGACCCCCACCAGGTAAGTTAGGGGTACCAAGAGTATGTTCCCCCCAGGGAGTGACCAGGTACAGGGAATAAACCAACCAAAGGCCTCTGAGACAGTGTGGTGAGTCAAGGTCTCGTTAGCAGTCCTGGTCTGCAGGTGCTCAGTACCACGGATCTAAATAGGGCCTGTTGGACTGAGGTTGTGACTCAGTGGTAGAGAGCTTGCCTCGCACATGTGAGCCCCTGGATTTGATCCTCAGCACCACAGATAAATAAACAAATAAAATAAAGGTATTGTGTCCATCTACAAATATATATATATATATATATAAAAATAATAGGGCCTGTTAACTCTTATTATTATTATTTTTAACAATGTTAACTGTCTTCCAGGTGCAGCAGATGAAGCTTTAAATGAGGTAGACATGGTTCCTGCTCTTGGCTTGGCCAATGGGAGGACCAACTGCAGAACTCGGGGAGGCTGGACAGGGCACAGAGGAAAAGGAGACTAAGTTCCATGCCAAATGATGGAAGTGCACTCAGGAGTTTCTGTGCTTGGAATTTTTAGTTTGAAACACATGCTCTTGGTCCAGACAGATATTTTCCAGGTGTTCTTGTGAAGCTGCTTATAGAAAGGTCTCTGGTGGGTCAGCACCTGAGTTCCAGCACAGCAATGAGCTTCCTGCTGGTCAGGTGCCAGTGCTGGGAGCACAGAGGCCTGGGTGTGAATCTGCCCTGTCACTCACAGAACCTAGGGAAGTTATCTAACCTGCAATGAACTCATACCCTTACTTGTAAGTGAGGAACACGAGTCCTTTCCCATGGGGCGGCTAAGGGAGCTTCATGAGCCAAGGCATGTATAGCTTCAAGCACTGCCTGGCTCCTACTTGGTGTTGAATATGAGTGACCCTCTTCCATTTTCCTCCAGAAAAAAACAAGAACCCAAGATCGGGGTGGGAGCCCTGACAATAGGATTTCGGAGAAGGCCCTGGGCTTCAGGAGGCTGCCCTGATGGAGGGAAGCCCCGAGGGGCATTCTTGGGGGATCACCACCCGGGCTAGGGCAGGGCTTGCTGTTCCCTGTGATAAGCCAGCTGGGGACCTCCCTGAGGCTTTCAGACAGGCTGGGCCAGAGACCACGCCCCAAGGGCAGAGATGTGGGGTCTGTTTAGACAAGAAAAAAGCCTTTCAGGAGTGGGGTTGCCTGGCCTCTCAGGTCTGGTCTTCTCCTTGACTAGGCCATGCTGGCCTCACCCACTGAAGCCTTCCATTGCTCTGGATATGGATAGTGCTCCAGTCTTGGGACAGTGAGGGGCAGACGTTTGCTTCCACTGCTTTGCCAAGAAGAGTGGAAAAGTGGTGTGCTTTGTTCTCCCAGAATTTATGACAGCAGTGAGGGATGAACTCTTGGAATCCCAGTGCTCCCTCTCTGTCCATGTCTAGCTGACTACTCAGAGGTACTTGGCTGGAAATGAAAACACTCCACCACCCTTTTTAAGGTTGAATCAAGATAGTGTGATATCTTCACAAACAAGGTATTATGTTTTGCTACATGTTACCAAAATAATCCATCTCTAACTCTTTCTTTCTGTGGAATTCCAAGAACCACCCATGAGCTATGGTGCTGTGATAGAAAAGTCCATTGTCTTTGAGAAAGAAATCAGATGGCGGCTTGATGCCTCAGCCAGGTCAGACAGAGGGGACTTAGAGTCTTATTCTTAGTGATGTCTTTTCCCATTTCCCATCTGCTGTTAAGCCCATCTGGGGGATTTTTTTATTTCAGACCTTATAGTCTTCAGTTTTAGAATCTTCACTTGGTCCTGTTTATTTGCTGAGGGTTTTCCCTCCCTCATTTGTATATCATTGAGCACAGTTATAATAGCAGTTTTGAAATCCTTGTCTGCTGCTTCCAATACCAGGTCATCTCAGGATCTTTTTCCACGATGGCTTTTTCTTTTGAGTATGACCAAGATGTTTCCTCACGTTTAATAATCTTGGATTGTATCCTGGATATTGTGAATATGTTGTAGAAACTTTGGATTCTGGAGTTCACGCCGGAGCCCAGGGGAGGAAGCTTCTCTGTCTGATCCGGCCGCTCTGCGGGACTCTGAGGAAAAGCTCCCATCAGGTAGACGGCGGCTGCCACCATGGATAAAGGAGACCCCAACAAGCCGAGGGGCAAAATGTCCTTGTACACCTTCTTCGTGCAGACCTGCCGGGAAGAGCACAAGAAGAAACACCCGGACTCTTCCGTCAACTTTGCCGAATTCTCCAAGAAGTGCTCGGAGAGATGGAAGACCATGTCTGCAAAGGAGAAGTCGAAGTTTGAAGATATGGCAAAAAGTGACAAAGCTCGCTATGACAGGGAGATGAAAAATTACGTTCCTCCCAAAGGTGATAAGAAAGGAAAGAAAAAAGATCCCAACGCTCCTAAGAGACCACCATCTGCCTTCTTCCTGTTTTGCTCTGAACATCGCCCAAAGATCAAAAGTGAACACCCAGGCCTGTCCATTGGGGATACTGCAAAAAAAACTGGGTGAAATGTGGTCTGAGCAGTCAGCCAAAGATAAACAGCCATATGAACAGAAAGCAGCTAAGCTAAAGGAGAAATATGAGGAAACTTTGGATTCTGTTATGTTCTTCTCAGGAGCACTGATTTTTAAATTTAATTTGTTTTATTTTTATTTTTTGTGATACTGGGGATTGAACCCAGGAGTACTTAACCACTCAAGCCCTTTTTATCTATTTATTTTTAAATTTTGAGTCAGGGTCTCACAAGGTTGCTTAGAGCCTTGCTAAGTTGCTGAGGCTGGCCTCAAACTTGCAATCCTTCTGCCTCAGCCTCCCAAGTTCTGGGGATTACTGGTGTGTGCCACCAGACCCAGCTTAATTTTTTTTAAAGACAGCAGTTAATTTGGCTAAATTCAAATGTCAAACTCTCTCTCCTTGCAGTGAACAGCAGCTAAAATCTCAGATCAGTCCTCATAGCCTTAGCTGGGCTGTCTGGCGTTTGTACCACTCATGCATAACTAGGGGTCTGTCACAGATTTGGACAGAGTACATATCCAGAATTTGGGCTTCCCCTTGGCTCTATTCTTTCTAAAATCACTCCCTTCACTTTCTAGATTCTATTGTTGCCCCCGACTCTGCCCTCTGGTTTTTCAGGCTGTACGACTGGGGTCCTGAGTTCCCACACCCACAGCAGTGATGGAGCAGGGCTGTGTGATGGGAAGCTCACTGTGCACTATTCCTTTCTTCCAAGTGTCAGCCAACTTGCAGCTTCAGTTGGCTTTTGGTCACTTCCCAGTGCTTTCAATACCTATTTCATAGAGGATAGCCTGTGTGTGTGGGAGGGCTGGGCTGATGGGGGAGACTTGGCTATTACCAGGAGCCACACCTTTTCAGAACATTTATGGCTCAGAATGAATTACTTTCTTCTCACCTGTAGAGCTGTCAAGCTGCTTGAAGGGGAGTGGGTGGCTAAGCGCTTTGTCCATTGGGAACAGATGACATAGTAACCCCAAAGGAAGCAGAGACGAGAGGCTGGTGGAGACAGAGGGTCCCATGGCTCTCCAGGCTCTGGAGTGGGGTTATCACCCTCAAGCCCACTGTTCCTACCCAAGCAGGACATCTCTTGGCTCGAGGGCTCCTCTGTTCTCGCCCACATATTGGCTCCTTCTCTCATAGAGCTGATCAGTTGATTAGGTTTCTATTTTTTGGGTTATAATCACAAGCAGGTATGCCTGAGAGCACCCAGGACCCACTCAGTAGGAACACTAAGCATTTCCCACCCCTAAAATCCTATCTGAGCAATATGGCCTTTGCCAGGTGGCTAATCACGTCCTGTGTGTATACATCATAGATTTATCTGCAGGAAGACACCTCCATTCCGTTTCCTCTAAGTACTGCCCCATAAGTATTGCTCAGTCTCTCACTCATTTCTGTCACTGGGGTTGAGAAGTGTCTGACCAACAGTGAGCCCCAGGAACACTACTCCACCTGGATGGACCTTCCACTCTAGCCCAGGTGTTGCTTCTCTGGGCAGCCTCCCAGGCTCTCAGGCCCCATCCTTATAGGCACTCTTTGGGGCTCCCTGGGTACCAAGGACTCTCAGTGTTAGGCTCAGTTCTAGAGGAGACATGCCCCTTAGAAGCAGGCCTGAGTCCTAGTCCACAGCCCTCCTGTGGGCCCAGCCTACAGCATGCATCCTATAAGCATCTGCTGACTGCTTGGTGACTGGCTGTGGAGCACTCTGAGGAAGCACTGAGAAGACTGGCCAACTCTGAGAAAGTTATAATTATAAAAGCCTTGGGCTTTATCTGGGGGTCTGTGGGCAGTTTCTTGCAGAAGTATGGCTCCTGTTGGAACTCAGAGGTGGCTGTAGGCAGGCACAGTGAGTAGGGAGGTGCCCCAGTACGTTGCTGAGTTTAGGCGACTAAAGGCCATGCCGGCCCTTAAGCTGCTTCTCTGCTTGTTTCAAAGTCTTGCAGCTGCTTCTGCTATCTCTGTCACCATCCTCAGGAACACACAGAATAATGCCTCGGCCAGGGCCCAGTGTTCCTATAGCAGTTTCTGGACTCTCAGAGTTGCGATTCTGTGAAAGGCAGGGCTGCCTGCCTGGGCCAAAGTCCCTCCACTGAATTTTCCAAAGGTTCCCAGCAGCTCAGGAACCTGGTGAATTCACTTGGGTTCTTGGTCCCAGATAATCCGACAAGGTTCTGGTTTCAAAAGGGGAACAGAGACACAACCTGAAGTGAGCAACACGTACGTGGTGATTCCAGCTGTCAGGCAGGCGGGAGCAATGGAGGCTGTGAGGTGGAAGCTTGGGGTGGGAGCCCTGCCAGCATCAGGGCTAAAAGCAGCCAAATTACCCTCTTCACCAGCATCACAGCCAATGACTCACTGCTTATTTGCACAGTGTAGCTCTTTTCCTCTTCAGGAAAAAATAAATACTCCAGAAGAAGCCCAGTGGGTGGCCATGAAGTCCACCTTCATCTGGGGGTGGGGACTACTGTGGGGGACTCTGCTGTCCTCTTGGAGCCCAGTTTACCCACAGTGGGCCTCCCTTTCTCCTGACTGAACAGGAGGGTCCAGCCTCACTTGGGGCATTTGTTGAAATAGCCCAGCATTGAAGCAGGACCCAGATAGGTGGCAGATGACAAGAGATGGGGGCCAGCTGAGCCAGGTGCTGCCTCAGCAATCATACAAGAGCATTTTCTGAGAAGGAGACCAATACTGGCACCTCGGACAGGGCCACATGCTCAGGTGGTGACAGAATCAAGACTTGGGCTGGGCAGGGTGGGAAGGCAGCGTTGGACCTGCTGAGCTGGAGCTCGTGGCACGTCTGGAGCAAGGATGCAAGGCACTGAGGTCTAGTTTACTTGGCAGAATGCTGCTTTCCCCCAGAATGGAGACCCCAGGAAGCTTCAGAGGACATTTAAGAGGAAACAGGCCCAACAACTGAGGAGAGTCCCAGCATCCCATTGTCTCCACTGAGCTCACTTCTGGTGTGTCTTCCAGACACAGTGTGCACAACCAGAACATTCTCAAAGGTCATCAGTGTGCTCAGTGAGTATTACGTGCCTTCTTTATGCCAGGCTATGAGCAAAACCCTCTAGGCTCCTGTCCTCTGGAGCTCATGGTGAGTTACACCTGAGACCTTGAGCAGATAAGAAAGTGCAGAATTGGCATCTCAGTGCCACAGTAAAGGCTCTGCCTATGCTGGAGGCCATGGGCCAGCAGGAAGCAAGTTGAACCCACTGGAACCTCCCCAGTGGAACTTTAGATGAGACCACACTCCAGCCAGCACCCTGATTGCAGCCTGCAAGGGATCTAGTCCCTAGACCCATAAAAACTGTGAGGGGATGAGTGGGCGTTGTTTTAAGTCAATGTGTTTATGGTAACTTGTTACTCAGAAATGGGCAACGAATAACAGTGGTGGGGGAAGGCTGAGGAGGGAGTCAGGGGAGAGCTGCATCTGTCTCCTAAAGGAGATGTCTGCAGAGCAGAGGGCAAGCAAGAGAGCACTGAGGATGGAGGAGGGCTCCGACACACCCACGTCAGGGAGTGGAAGGAAGGATGTCAGGGAATGGAAGGAAGAGGAGGAGAGTGGGAGAGAGCAAAGTGCGATTCTGCTGGGCCCTGGGGCGGCTTGCAGAGGCGGCAGGGGGATGCCCAGGTGTCTGGCCTCTAGCCCCTCTCCTTCCTGCCTGCTTCCCCTGAGGCTGGCCCCAACTCCTGGCCTGAGGCTTGGCTCTGTCCTCTGTTGGGGGCTGTCTTTGGCTGCTGGCCCAGCTGGATGAGTTCTGTTCTGGGACAGATCAATGAGTGCTGAGAAGCGAAAACAAGACAAACCAGGCCCCATTTGAGGTAGCTGCACTCTCTAAAGCCTTGGTGTTTGTGTGTGGAGGAGGATCCCAAGCATGACAATGATGCCTGGTGTGGCAGTGTGCTGGTACCTGCTGTCTCCCCTGACAGTGTTGGCAGTGACACTGTGATCTGGCAGTGTGAAATGGTCTGACTAGTGCTGGGTGACACCAATGTCACCAGTGTTTGTGTAAACAACATACAGGGACTCTCAGAGTGGTTTCTCTTAGACATGGCTGTACTTAAATATAGGTACACAGTCATCCAGCTCATAGGTGACCCCAAGACCTAAACCCCTGCCGTCAGCCCACCTGCTCCATAGACCACGGAGTACACCACCTTCTTGGTCTGCTCTCTGTCTGCGTACGTCACGTGCTCCATGGGAATGTCCTTCCTGTATGGAAAGACAGCCTGGGTCAGGCATAGTTAGCACTGGGTACAGAGAAGGCAGCTGGGATCTTGGCTGGGCTATGACTGTGGCTGCTGTAGTCCCTTGCAGGATTGGACGGTCAGCCTCTGCATTGGTCTCCCAGAGACAGCAGGGTGAGCCCTGCCTTGGGGTTAAAACATTCAGATAGAATTAGGATCAACTCTACCTCTGACTGGCATACGAACCACAGCAATCTCCAAAGATTAAAGCTGAGACAGCTGAGAAGCTCAGTGTTCTGCACATGCCACCAAGGGTCACTCCTCCCTGCCTGGGCATCCCCCAAGGACAGGCAGCCAGCTCTGTTTGCTGCTCTTGCAGACATCCTCAGCATCTACACCAGGCTTCCCTAATGAACTGAGCACAGATTTAGGAGCCAAAAGGGGAAGAGAGACAGAGCCAGAGCCAGAAAGACAGAGAGGAAACCTCTCCCAGTGTTTGTGAGTGGGTCTGTGCTGGGCCCGCTTCCCTGCATAGCCAGGGGGTTCCCAATGATGCCTCAGCCTTCACTTCCTCCTTGCACTGAGCTTCAAGACCAATCTAAGGTAAAAGGTCTTTTCCAAGCATGGGAGTTGTCTTGGACATGCAGGAGGCCTTTTAGATTTCCCAGCATTCACAAGCGCTTTAGTATGGCCTACTTTCCCAAAGAATGTCTCTCCCTGGCTTTTCCTCCAGAGCGTTCAGTGTCCTATTGTTTGCTTCAACTATGATTATTTTGCCCACCACTTTCCTGTGCCAAATGGGTGTGAGTTAGGTGAGACAATGACAAGCACCTGGACCAGTCCTCCAGGCAGCCCTGGACTCATGAGAAGAGACACACATGCCTCTTTGAGATCAAGGCAAGCTCCGCTCCCTCTGGAACCAAGGATCAGGTCCTGAGTGGAGGTGGGACAAGTGGATACTTCAAAGCTCTCCTCACACTCTCTAGCTGCCTTTTCTTGAGTCAGGTCTTGCTGGGGAAGACCTTTGCCTGTTCTTCAGAGAACTGACAAACTTTGTTCTGGCAGTCTCTGCTTGATGTCTGTGTTTCTGAAGGGGACAGGCCATGGAGCTACCTCCTGTACATTTTCGCTGATGTCTAGGGCGTAACAGATACTCACCACCTGGTTTCTAAGTGCCCATGTATACGTAGTGTCCCCCCTTTTCCAGTTGTGGCAAGCTCTATTGCCCACTTGTTTCTCTCACCCTTAAATTTGCTATTGATAAATACTGAATGTAGATAGGAAGCAAAAAAGCCAAAATGTATACAGGCTCAGAACATGTGTCAGCTCCTACATGACACTCCTTAGCCATATTTCCAGCCTTTATTTTAAAAATACCATGCATGCTCTAAATATGCTCCCAGGAAACACTCTGCTGATAAATGTATTTAGAAATCCCCAGCACCAAAACAAACAAAAAAACAACAACAGCTTCCCTCCAGGGCTGCCGGCCACAAGAGCAGACAAGGCCTCAAAGGGACCAGCTGAGAGCACAGAAGGAAGTAAGGAATCTGAGCAGGGCACACCCTGCCAGACGGTAGCTCTGATCCTTCCTCAGAATGACAGACGGGGCAGGACCATCTCTAAGGAAGCTCCCCAGAGTCAGACTGGCAGACTAGCCAACAGCACACTCTGACAACAGAGGATGAACTCTCTTCTTGGGTACATATGGTCATATATTAAATGCAGAAAAAAAATTGCAAAATGTAGAAATGTTAACATTCTCTGATCACAGTGCAATAAAACTAGGAACAAAAACTAAATGAGCCCTTCCATCTAGAAATAAACCAAACCAAAACCAAAAACAAAAACAAAAAAACTTCTATCAACCAACTTTTGTGTGAACAGAAATATAAACAGAAATTATATTGTTTCCAATAAAAACACTTTATATTAGAACCAATCATTCCTATGTTACTAAAAATGAAAGAAAAAAGTAAATAAACTTAGTTTTCAGTTCAAAAAGGAAGGAAGAGAACACGTAAACAAACCAAAAGAATATGAAAGGAAGGAAATTATAAAGCTAGAATAAAGACAGGAGCAGAGGGTTGTGGCTATGGCTCAGAGGTAGAGCGCTCACCTAGGATGCATGAGGCACTGGGTTCCAATCTCAGCACCACATAAAAAATAAATAAAATAAAATAAAGCTATCTTCATTTTCTAGGCTCAGAAATAATTTATACAGCATACAGACTATTTGATTCCTAAGCCTATAACTAAAAATAAATAAATAAATATTAAAAAAAGACAGGAGCAGAAATTAGTGATGTCGAGAACAGAAAGACATAGATCAAATTAATAAATAAATGAAATCCTGGTTCTCATAGAAATAAAATATACAATCCATTATCTAATTTTATCAAAAAAGGAAGAAAGTTTGAATGATAAAATAAGAAATAACAAAGAAAGGTAATTACTGACATAGAGGAAATAAAGACCTTAAAAGTTATTTTGTAAAACTTTATATGAGTAAATTTGAAACCCAGGTTAGATGAATAATACCTGAGGAAAATATAGCTATAAAAATTGATCTCAGCCAGCAGCTCTGGAGGCTGAGGCAAGAGGATTGTGAGTTCAAAGCTACTCTCAGCAAAAGTGAGATGTTAAGCAACTCCAAAAAAGTGTAAAATTGGGGTGGGGATGTGGCTCAGTGGCTGAGTACGCCTAAGTTCAATCCTGAGTACCCTCCCCACAAGCTGACCTCAGTATAGATGAAAGTTAAATAGTCCAATGTCTATAGAAAATAGAGAAAATATTTAAGGAACTACGCTACAAAAACAAACAAACAAACAAAAACCCATCCCAAATAGTTTCATATGGGATTCGATCAAACCATAGGAATCAAATTGTCTCTATGCTGCATAAATTATTTCTGAGCCTAGAAAATGAAGAAAAAATTTCCATTTTTCTTTTATTAATCAAGTATAACAGTTATATCTAAACATGGTAAAGAGAGTATCAGTATAAAGGAAAGTACCAACTGATACCTCATGTGAATACTGATTGATGTAAAACTTCTGAACAGGATACCAGCAACAGATGCCAAGAACACAATGAGAAGCCTCGCTCCCGGCCTGAGGCACCAAGGAGGAGGAGCAGAGCAATTCCTGCTGATGGGGGGGGGGGGAGGCGGCCAGCTGCACTGTGCTCCCACCTACAAACCCAGCTCTCCACCTGCTGCCACCTAGAGACAACAGCCAGGACTGGGAAGATCGTCACCAAGGTCCCTGCCAAGGAGAGACATCAGCCAGGACCGGGAAGACCATCACCAAGGTCCCTGCCACCTAGAGACAACAGCCAGGACTGGGAAGACCATCACCAAGGTCCCTGCCACCTAGAGACAACAGCCAGGACTGGGAAGACCATCACCAAGGTCCCTGTCACCTAGAGACAACAGCCAGGACTGGGAAGACCCTCACCAAGGTCCCTGTCACCTAGAGACAACAGCCAGGACTGGGAAGACCATCACCAAGGTCCCTGTCACCTAGAGACAACAGCCAGGACTGGGAAGACCATCACCAAGGTCCCTGTCACCTAGAGACAACAGCCAGGACTGGGAAGACCATCACCAAGGTCCCTGTCACCTAGAGACAACAGCCAGGACTGGGAAGACCATCACCAAGGTCCCTGTCACCTAGAGACAACAGCCAGGACTGGGAAGACCATCACCAAGGTCCCTGTCACCTAGAGACAACAGCCAGGACTGGGAAGACCATCACCAAGGTCCCTGTCACCTAGAGACAACAGCCAGGACTGGGAAGACCATCACCAAGGTCCCTGTCACCTAGAGACAACAGCCAGGACTGGGAAGACCATCACCAAGGTCCCTGTCACCTAGAGACAACAGCCAGGACTGGGAAGACCATCACCAAGGTCCCTGTCACCTAGAGACAACAGCCAGGACTGGGAAGACCATCACCAAGGTCCCTGTCACCTAGAGACAACAGCCAGGACTGGGAAGACCATCACCAAGGTCCCTGTCACCTAGAGACAACAGCCAGGACTGGGAAGACCATCACCAAGGTCCCTGTCACCTAGAGACAACAGCCAGGACTGGGAAGACCATCACCAAGGTCCCTGTCACCTAGAGACAACAGCCAGGACTGGGAAGACCATCACCAAGGTCCCTGTCACCTAGAGACAACAGCCAGGACTGGGAAGACCATCACCAAGGTCCCTGTCACCTAGAGACAACAGCCAGGACTGGGAAGACCATCACCAAGGTCCCTGTCACCTAGAGACAACAGCCAGGACTGGGAAGACCATCACCAAGGTCCCTGTCACCTAGAGACAACAGCCAGGACTGGGAAGACCATCACCAAGGTCCCTGTCACCTAGAGACAACAGCCAGGACTGGGAAGACCATCACCAAGGTCCCTGTCACCTAGAGACAACAGCCAGGACTGGGAAGACCATCACCAAGGTCCCTGTCACCTAGAGACAACAGCCAGGACTGGGAAGACCATCACCAAGGTCCCTGTCACCTAGAGACAACAGCCAGGACTGGGAAGACCATCACCAAGGTCCCTGTCACCTAGAGACAACAGCCAGGACTGGGAAGACCATCACCAAGGTCCCTGTCACCTAGAGACAACAGCCAGGACTGGGAAGACCATCACCAAGGTCCCTGTCACCTAGAGACAACAGCCAGGACTGGGAAGACCATCACCAAGGTCCCTGTCACCTAGAGACAACAGCCAGGACTGGGAAGACCATCACCAAGGTCCCTGTCACCTAGAGACAACAGCCAGGACTGGGAAGACCCACACCAAGGTCCCTGTCACCTAGAGACAACAGCCAGGACTGGGAAGACCATCACTAAGGTCCCTGCCACCTAGAGACAACAGCCAGGACTGGGAAGACCATCACCAAGGTCCCTGCCACCTTGAGCCAACACTAGGACTGAGAAGACCATCACCAGGTCCCTGCCATCTAGCAGAACAGATAAGACTGGGAAGACCAACAGCAAGGTCTCTGCGGGCCTGGTTACACAGAGGCAAGGGATTGCTAACCTGCAGGAATGCTACAAGATTTTCTGGTGAAAACTTTATATCTCAGATCCACACTGCTGAAGAGGAAGACACAGGAACAACATGAAAGAAAGGAAGAAAATACCCCAAACAAACCAAGATGATACAATAATAGAATCCATTGACAGCACAGTAGCAGAGATGTCAGATAGGAGTTTAGATTGTATATAATTATAATGATCTGCAAAGCACAGAATAATAAAGCAATTACAGGCAGCAAATTGATTACTCCAACAAAGAGATACAAGAGGAAATACAGGTAGCAAAAATTTCATCAAGAAAGAGAAGGAGACACTGAGGAAAAGAACCATACCAGAAATCTTTGAAATGAGGGAAACAATAAACTAAATAAAAAATTCAATATAAAGCATCACCAATAGACCAGACCACTTGGAAGACAGAACCTCAGGCAATGAAGACAAAATATATAATCTTGAAAATAAAGTTGACCACATAATGAAGATGGTAAGAAACCATGAACAGAACCTCCAAGAATTATGGGATAACATGAAAAGACAAAATCTAAGAATTATTGAGATAGAGGAAGGCAACAAGATATAAACCAAAGGAATGCACAATATCTTCAATGAAATAATATTGATTTCCGTATACTGAACCATCCTTGCATCCCAGGGATGAATCCTACTTGATCATGGTGCACATTTTTTTTGATGTGTTTTTGTATCCGATTCGCCAGAATTTTATTGAGGATTTTTGCATCTAGGTTCATTAGAGATATTGGTCTATAGTTTTCTTTCTTTAGGTGTCTTTGTCTGGTTTCGGAAGAGTGTATTTTTTTAATATTTTTTTTTTTTAGTTTTCAGTGGACACAACATCTTTATTTTATTTTTATGTGGTGCTGAGGATCGAACCCAGTGCCTCACAGGTGCTAGGCGAGCGTTCTATCACTTGAGCCACAAACCAAGCCCATAGAGTATATTTTTTGGCATATTATACATACATGGAGTATAACTTGCGTTCCTGTGGTTGTCCATGATGTGGTGTCACACTGGTCACATCTTCATATGTGAACAAAGGAAAGCTATGTCCAGTTCCTTCTACTGTCTTTCCTCTTCCCATCCCTCCCCTCCCTTCATCCCCCTTGTCTAATCCAATGAACTTTTAGTCTTCCCTCCCCTCCTCATTGTGTTAGCATTTGTATATCAGAGAGGACAACAAGAATAAATTTGATTACACTCCTCCCACACAACAAAATACCAAATCTTTGCATGGCATAAAATAACATAAGAAAAGTCAAAAGACAAACCCTAAACGAGGAAAATAGTTGTAACACATTTCACAAAGGAGAGGCTAACACCTCTCACATACAGTGAAATTTTAAAATTTGAGAAAACAAAGACCAAAACAAAATTCTTATGGAAGAATGGGCCATATACACAAATAAAAATGCTAATAAAAAAGGATATTAGAAAATTATCTATATTAGGTCAATCCAAAATGAGGCAATTCTACAAAAGAACTGACTTGAACTCTTCAAAAAAGCCAACATTCTGAAAGCCAAAGAAAGGCTGAGGAGCTGTTCTAGATGAAATATAAGACAAGACATGATTCGAAGCTGGAAACATCTGCTATATGGATATTTTGGGACAATAAGTCAGGTTTTAACATGGCCTGCATATTAGATATTAGCATTGTATCAATGTCCACTCCCCTGCACTCAACAACTGTTACAGGAGATATGTCACTATTCTCAGAAAATAAAAGACCCGAGCACTTACAGGTGAGGAGTTATGATGTCTGTAACTTAACCTCAAAAGGCACAGCCAAATACTATTAAATACATGAATATAAATTTATATAAAATAATATGTATGTATCATGTATATTTTAGTGTTTAATATATATTTAGATATGTAAAACACTAACACTCTTACTTGAAAACTACTACTAAAGAGCTAACATCTTGACATGTGACAGACTTGTATAATCAATTCAGCTTTTGTAAATGTTTGGCTTTTGTTTGTAAATCAGAAAGTTAAAACAAAGTTGGTAGGTGGTTTTCTTCAAATCCTGGGGAAGGGAAAGATTCTAAAACAAGTACCCCAAAATCCTAAACATATAAACAAACTCACCTACCTTAGAGTCAGGAACTCAGTTCTTTAAAAACACAAAGAGAAAGATATATCCATACTTGAGGCTAACATCCAGATTTAGAAGGACTCCTACAAATCAATAAGGCTGACAGACAGACAGACCCTAATATAAAAATAAATGAATTGTGAGATTATATTTTATAAGAGAAAAAATACTGCTAACTACACCCACCAGATTGGCAAATGAAAAAAAATGGTCTGATAATCTCAGTTGTTAGAGAGAATATGGAGAGATGGCAATTATTTTGAGAAACAGTTGTACAGTTATAATTACTATTTTTTAATGTTCTTATCTGGTAATTATAGCATCTCTGTCATGTCTAGGTCTATTTCTATTGATTGATTTTTTTCCTCCTAGTTATACATAATATCTTTCCTCCTTTAGATGCTTGGCAATGTTTTTTTTTTTCATACTGAGGATTGAACCCAGGGGTGCTTAACCACTGAGTCACATCCCCAGCCATTTTTTATATTTTATTTAGAGACAGGGTCTCACTGAGTTGGTAAGTGCACCACCACACCGGGCTTGCAATTTTTATTAATGCCAGACATTGTGACTTTTACATTGTTGGATACTAGATTTTGCTGTATTCCTTAAAATAGTTTTGGACTTTGTTATGGAATGTAGTTAAATTACTTGGGAACATGGTAATCATTTAAAGTATTAAGTTTTGTTGGGAGGGGCCCAGAGTAGCCTTTGGCTTAGGGTAAATTCTCTACTAATGGAGACTACTCCTGCCTGGAATGAGGTCTTTTACCCCAGTTGATGGGAAATGAACTATTTCTGGCACTACGTGAGCTTGGTAATTATTTGGTTGCTACTTCCCAGTGGTTCTTTCTTCTCACATATTTTAAGATCAGGACTCAGCCGAAGTCTGGAGGGACCCATCTGCAGAATCTTCTCCATGCATTTCTTGTTGTCTGGACCACAGAAAAATGAGCCTCACAATTCTAGTTCTCTAGTCTCCTTGGACTCTGATATAAATCTACAGTGTAGAGAGATCAATGGGATGTCTGGATTTCCCTTCCTTGTGCTTCAGCCCAGAAACTTCACCAGGTAGGAAGACTGGGGTCACCTGGTTTCCCTTCTCTAAGGGGTTGTGGTCCTAGATGCCTGCTGTACGATATCTGAAAACCGTCGTTTCATCTGTCTCTAGACGCTAAGAGACGGTAAGCCTGCCTTTTTTCACTCCATCATGGCCAAAGTCCTTTGCTTGTTGTCTTTCCAAGTGAGGCAGGAGAACTAACATGAAAGAGCAGGTAAAACTCCTGTGTACCTGGAGGCCCCTCTTGGTGACCACAGGGTACCTCACCCCAGAGTGGCTATTCCATCTCACTGTAAGAGGAAGCAGATGATTTATATGCCATAAAAGTCTTCTTTGCATCCTGTCCATCGCCTCAGGGATGGATGTAAACATCACTGTTCTCTTGCTTCCAGGTCTGACTCACGACAAAACAAATGATCTTGCCTGCAAGGATGGAAGTCTCCAGAGATCCCAGGCTGGTCCTGAAAGGAAAGGGATGGGGCTCTCCCTAGGCTGAGTGCCACTCAGCACCAGACACGCTCAGCCCAGGCATGGCCTGCCAGCTGCTCTCAGGTGAGCTGCTGTGGGGTGGTGGCCTCTCACACCTTGGGTGCTTTCTTTTCTTAAACTGCCTGTGTACAGACTTCACCTGACCCATCTTCTGATAGCTCGTGATGAAGAATGGTGGAACTGAGTGATGTCAGGGAATGGCTGGCATGTTCTGGGAAGAGGAGTTCACGCACAGGCATTGGGAGCACATGATGGTCTAAGCCCAGCACCATGAGGAAGCAGATATGTAACCCATGACCCCAGGTTACCCCTGCTTGCTTACAAATATCAGCAACATTCTCATAAGACAAGTTCATAAGGGGCCCTGGGTGAGGATATCCACTGTGGTGGTATTTGTGGTGGCAGGTGTCAGAAGCAGCCTGCATGTCCGTTACCAGAATGGACAGGTAAAAGGGAGCAGAGGCATATGATGGGGGTGCAGGGGCTTGGAACAGGCGGAGAAATGGACAGGGTGGACATTGGCAATGTGACAGTCTAAAAAGCAAAGGATCCGTTGGGAAAAAAAATGAAATGAGAGGAATGACATCTATAAGACAAGACCATTTCTTTTTTTAAAATATATTTTAAGTTGTAGATGGACACAAAATTTTTATTTTGTTTATTTATTTTTATGTGGTGCTGAGGATCAAATGAGGCAAGCACTCTACTGCTGAGTCACAACCCCAGCCCGAAGGCAACACCATTTCTATCAGTTAAAATTATATGCACACACTGGGCTGGGGCTGGGGCTCAGTGGCGGAGCGCTTGCCTAGCACATGTGAAGCACTGGGTTCGATCCTCAGCACCACATAAAAATAAATAAAATAAAGGTACTGTGTCCAACTACAACTAAAAATTTATTAAAAATTATATGCACATAAAATAATATAAACACCTGTCCATGGACTGAGACCGCTGAAACCGTGAGCCCCGCAAAAAAAACTTTTCCTCCTTAAAATTGTTCATCAGCTCTTTTGGTTACAGTAGCAAAAAAGCTGATTAACACCTGAAGAAAAGATTAGTGAATGGAAGATAGACAAAAGAACTGAAGATCAGACAAAATACCAGACTGAGATGTAGATAAAATAGAAAAAAAGAAAAGAGCATAAATAAGAGACGCATGGAACATGGTGAAAATCTCTAAAATAGGTCTAGCCTCAGTTCCAAAAGCAGAGGAAGAAGAAGGGAGTGGAAATTTTAAAGAGATAAGGACTAAGAAGTTTCTAAAGCTGATGAGAGACACATAACTTAGACTTAATTGATATATACAGAATATACCACCCAACATCAAGCAGATACACTTTCTTCTCAGCAGCACATGGATCCTTCTCAAAAATAGACCATATATTATGTCACAGGGCAAATCTTAGCAATTACAAAGGAGTAGAGATACTACCATGCATTTTATCTGGTCATAATGGAATGAAATTGGAAATCAATAATAAAATGAGAAAGAAAAAATCCTATATCACATGGAGATTAAACAATATGCTACTGAATGAACAAAGGGTTACAGAAGACATCAAAGAGGAAATTAAAAAATTCTTAGAAGTAAATGAAAACTCAGACACAACATATCGAAATCTCTGGGACACTATGAAAGCAGTACTAAGAGGAAAATTCATTTCATGGAGTTCATTCCTTAAAAGAAGGAAAAGCCAACAAATAAATGACCTCACACTACACCTCAAAGCCTTAGAAAAAGAAGAACAAATCAGCAGCAAATACAGTAGAAGGCAAGAAATAATTAAAATCAGAGCTGAAATCAATGAAATCGAAACAAAAGAAACAATCGAAAAAATTGACAAAACTAAAAGTTGGTTCTTTGAAAAAATAAATAAGATTGATAGACCACTAGCCACACTAACAAAGAGAAGAAGAGAGAAAACCCAAATTACTATCTTATGGGATAAAAAAGGCAACATCACAACAGACAATTCAGAAATACAGAAGATAATTAGAAATTATTTTGAAATCCTATGCTCTAATAAAATAGAAGATAGTGAAGGCATCGATAAATTCCTTAAGACATATGAGCTACCCAGATTGAGTCAGGATGATATAAACAACCTAAACAGACCAATATCAAGTGAGGGAATAGAAGAAGCCATCAAAAGACTACCAACCAAGAAAAGCCCAGGACCGGATGGATATATAGCAGAGTTTTACAAGAACTTTAAAGAAGAACTAATACCAATACTCTACAATCTATTTCAGGAGATAGAAAAAGAGGGAGAACTTCCAAATTCATTCTATGAGGCCAATATCACCCTGATTACCAAACCAGATAAAGACACCTCAAAGAAAGAAAACTACAGACCAATATCCCTAGTGAATTTAGATGCAAAAATCCTCAATAAAATTCTAGCAAATCGGATACAAAAACATATCAAAAAGATGGTGCACCATGATCAAGTAGGATTCATCCCTGGGATGCAAGGCTGGTTCAATATACGGAAATCAGTAAACATTATTCACCACATCAATAGACTTAAAGATAAGAACCATATGATCATCTCGATAGATGCAGAAAAAGCATTCGACAAAGTACAGCATC
>NW_026000108.1:1544600-1574386 GCF_001458135.2 Marmota marmota marmota
GAATTTGCAGGGAAATGGATGGCATTAGAGCAGATTATGCTAAGTGAAGCTAGCCAATCCCTAAAAAACAAATGCCAAATGTCTTCTTTAATATAAGGAAAGCAACTAAGAACAGAGCAGGGAGGAAGAGCATGAGAAAAAGATTAACATTATACAGGGACGAGAGGTGGGAGGGAAAGGGAGAGAGAAGGGAAACTGCATGGAAATGGAAGGAGACCCTCATTGTTATACAAAATTACATATAAGAGGTTGTGAGGGGAAAGGGAAAAATAATACAAGGGGGAGAAATGAATGACAGTAGAGGGGGTAGAGAGAGAAGATGGGAGGGGAGGGGAGGGGGGATAGTAGAGGATAGGAAAGACAGCAGAATACAACAGTCACTAGTATGGCAATATATAAAAACGTGGATGTGTAACCGATGTGATTCTACAATCTGTATACGGGGTAAAAATGGGAGTTCATAACCCACTTGAATCAAATGTATTAAATATGATATGTCAAGAGCTTTGTAATGTTTTGAACAACCAATAAAAGAAGAAAAAAAATTTAAAAAAGAAAATTATAAACTTAAATCCTTATTAGGAGATGAATAAAGTCAGAAAATCAATGATCTAAACATCCATCACAAATAGTTAGAAAATGAAAGAACAATGTATAAGTCTAAAGTAAGTAGGAAAGAAAAAATAAAGAAATTAGTAAAATAGAAAAATAATAAAGAGATTTAACAAACACATAATTGGCTCTTCGAAAAAATTGATAAAATCTATAAATCTGTAGTAAGGTTGAATAAGAATGAAAGAGAAGGCACATGGGCCTGGGGTTGTGGTGGTAGAGCGCTCTCCTAGCATACCAAGGCCCTGGGTTCGATCCTCGGCACCACATAAAAATAAAAAAATAAATTAAAGATATTGTATCCAACTTCAACTAAAAAATAAATATTAAAAAAAGAGAGAATGCACAAATTATCAGCACCAGGAATGAAAAGGGAATATTACTACAGACCCTACAGTCATTAAGATGATAAAAAAAGAGAATAATATGAGCAACTTGATACCAGTAAGTCTGGAAATTTAAGTGTAATCTGTAAAATTACTATAAAACATAATAAACCAAAACTGATACAACAAGCAATAGACCATCTGAACAGCCTCATTGTCTGTTGAATAAGTTGAATCCTGCAAAGAAAATTCCAAGCCCAGGTGATTCACAGATAATTTCCTCCAAATAAATAAACTCACTTATAAAGAACTCTTTCAGAAAATGTAAAAAAGGAAGGAACACCTCCTAACTCAAAAGTTTAAGAAAATTAAAAGAAAGAAAAGTAGTGGCCACATTGCTTCTATAGATTTAGAAGCAACATCAAATCAGCAGAAGAAAACATGATCTAGTCAATGGGGAAAAAAATCAAACCCAGTACATTGAAAATATTACATAAAAGTACAAAAAGAGCTTGTACCAATAATCATAATAAATATATACAAGTTAATTAACCAACTAAGATAAAGGAATCTATATATTGGATTTCATATTTTTAATATCATATAAAAATAAAACACACTGAAAGGTGAAAATAAAAGGGTAGGAAAGGATATACAAGGCAAATATGCTCCAAAAGACATCTTAATATGTGTAATATGAAGTTGCCATTTAAAACTTCATAGTTTTCCAAATAATTTCAACCCAATATAGATTTAAAATGTCAAATTATTAAGCATGTTTCTATATGTACCTCAACCTGTTTTGGGTATCATATTAGCTTTTCATTCTATAACTAAATACTCGAGTCAGCTAACTTTATAAGAAAAAGAGTTTTATATAGTTATGGATGCTGAAGGTCCCAATGGCATAGCATAGTCTCTGGTGAGGTTTATAAAAATATTTTGAGGCATAAATTAGGTGTTTATATGTTTATGATAGATGTATCTTGGTTTTGCTGTTTCTTTTAACAGAACATAATTTCCTTATTTATCCTTCATGATTTCTTCTTGGTTTGAGAACAATGACTCAGTGGGGCCAAGTACAACCTAAGGGAGAGGAAGGGGCTGCAAGTGGGAGGGTCATGAAGTCAACATGTTTACACAGTAGCCAAGGCTTCTCTCCAGCACACCACCCCAGCCACCAGCAACATGAATCTAGCCAGGCCTCCATCTGCCCACACAGATGGCGATGACAAAGATGAAAGAGCCAGAGGGTTCTCTCTACAGAAATTGAGGGTCCCAACCAGCTTCCCACAGGATCCATGCTGTTAAACCCAAGAGTCGCTCTTCAGTCCTTCAGGTACCTCAAATATCCGTGAAGAAGACCTGTCACACACTGTTCATCTGTGCTTACTCAGCAAACGCACTAGAGTGAACTCAAGCCCCTCTCCCTTTCTTTTATCAGGAGTAATTAATCTTCGTGGTTCTTCTTTTGCTTTCAATGCTAACAAATGAAATTCCTGAGTCTGTCCTTAAAAGTGCAGTCTTCATAATAAAAAACACTGCCCAAAGAAGAGATGAAGACCGTTGTGAGCCAATCATCAGCTGGCAGTCTGAAAGTTTGTCCACAGACCCACCCTGAACAGATGGCTCAGTGGGGGCTTCTATGTGAAAAGCCACCCTGGTTCCCTGGAAGCTACAAAATGGCATGCAGGCCTGACCTGCTGTGACCTTCTCCTTTGTGCTGCTACTCCCTGGGAAGTCTTGCAAGACTCCCAGACCTTACATGTGTTGCTGCCCGGTGAGAATCATTTCAAAGGCTCCTAGAACTTTGAGGGGTTCTTACTTTATAATTGTTTTCTTGTCCAGGGAATAATGCTAGGGCTAGCATGTCTGTATTCCCAAGCCCTATCATTATTCACAAGACTTGCTAGTCGGTAAGAAGGGGCCCAACTGGCAGCCTCCTCTCCTACTACATCCAGGACCAGTTCCATAAAAAACCTGTTGTGGGGGGGGCGGGGTTGTGGCTCAGTGGTAGAGCGCTCGCCTAGCATGCACAAGGCACTGGGTTCAATCCTCAGCACCACATAAATGTAAAATAAAGATATTGTGTCTACCTAAAGCTAAATAAATAAATAAACATTTTTTTAAAAACCCAAAAACTTGTTGTCTCTGTCAGATGGTGTTATGGTTCAGATGAGGTGTCCCCCAAAAGCTCACATGTGAGACAATGCAAGAAGATTCAGAGGACAAATGACTGCATTGTGAGAATCTTGAACCAATCAGTTAATTATGCCCTGACAGAGATTAACTGGTAACTGAAGTGTGGGTTGTGGCTGGAGGAGGTGGAAATTGGGTGTGGCTTTGGGGTATATATTTGTATCTGGTTAGTGGAGTCTCTCTCTAGCTCCTGATCACTGTGATGTGAGCTGCTTCCCTCAGACACTCTCTCCACCATGCACCATGATGTTCTATGGACTAAGACCTCTGAAACTGTGAGCCCTCAAATAAACTCATCCTCCTCTTTAGTTGTTCTGCTCAGATCCTTTAGTCACAATGGTGAAAAAGCTGACTAAAACAGATGGCTATTTCACAGATCATTCAAAAGAGTTTTTCATTTAAATTAACATCTCTTTTACCATGTAATATATTTTTATATGTATGCAGGTCTATTTATTCAATTTACTTTTTCTAATGGTCTATTTTGTATTTCAGCAGTTGTGGCCTTATATTTTAATATCTGGTGGACCTTAGTGTTCCTCTTAAAATTTTTTAATTTTTTAAACATTAATTTATTTTATGTGGTGCTGAGGGTTGAACCCAGGGCCTCACATGTACAAGGCAAGCACTCTACCACTGAGCTATACCCCCAGCCATCCTCTTAAAATTTTTATGATTATTATGCATTATTTTTATACCATAAGCTGGAGATTAGTTTGATCACTATAAAAACCTGACAGGTATTTTGGGGCATATTTATTAGGACATTTCTATCTTTAAATATCAATGTAGAGGATAAACATTTCTATAAAATTAAGCTTTCCTATCTTCTATTTTTCACTTTTCTCACATAGATTTTGTACATTTTTCTGTGTCACCACAGATATTTTATGTTTTTCATAGTGTCTTTTCTTTCATTGTACTCTCTACCTGGTTGTTTATATGTGGGAAAAGAACTTCTGTACACTAATTTGCACCTGTCCTTTTTCCAGAATGCAGCATCATCATCTTAATAGTTTTCTTTTAGTTGATATTCTTATTTTCTTAGGCTGACAATCACCAAATGATGGTTTTGCCTGTTGCTTTCCAGTGTCTACTCGTGTTTCTTTATGATGTCTCCTGAGCACTCCTAACTAGCAGCTGTGATCATTCTGAACATCATAGGGCACTTTGGTGCTTCATGCTGGAGCTGGTTTGTAGTAGAGGCTCACATGATCTGACTAATGGCCGAGATAACAGGCAGCATCAAGGCAGGATGCCAAGAGGGTCAGGAAGTCATCAAGGTGGGAGATGCAGAAGACAACAGAGTCTGGAGCTGAGGAGAGCAGGAAGAAGCTGGGGGGAAGAGGGCCACACAGTCTAGCTGGGAGAGGGAGGAGCAGAGGTGGTAGTATACTGTCTGGGAGACTCCTCCAGACTCAGTGAGTTTGAGATGTCTGTGGGATGACTAGGCAAGCTGCCCTGAGAACTGGATCCCAGGACAGGGAGGAGCTATGATGACAACAGCCATGTGTTGTCCATGATGGACCCACCCATCATTTCCTGAGGCCCCGCCAGGAGGTGGGGTGCTGGTGCTGGATACACACTTCTCCCTGTCTCACCTAACTCCTGGACACCCTCAGGATGCTGAAAGGCTTTGTTCTTTGCTCCCTTGGCCTGGTGAGCAAACTTTCCTTTCCCCTGCTGGGTTTCTTTTCCCTCCCAAGAGCTAGGCCTGACCACATTTGCAAGGAAGCTTCCTGACCTCAGGTGAGGCCACAGCATGGGATGATCTCTGAGTACCTGTCTTTCTTTAGACCTTTTAAAAACTGCTCCTAAACTTTTGATGGCATTGTGTAATGCTGCCTCCCAACACTGCAGGCTCTGTTATCTCTGCCCTAGGCACTGCCTGCCTTCTTGGCTCTACCAACACACAACACATGTGCAATACTGAAGTGGATGGTTGGATGATAGTCCGGAGAGAGATGTCCTTACTCCCATATGGTTGTCCAAGTAGTAGATGGTGCAGCTGACCTGGAAACCAGAAGGAACCAGAGGAGTGGAGAAGGTGTTCTGGAAGCCCTGGATGTGGAAAGAAGGCCCAGGATAGTCTTGGGAGTTTCTCACTAAGAGGCAGAAAAAAGTCACTAGATGTAGCTCTTGTCCTAGTGGGGTAACTTGGCTTACTAGTTGATCAGAAAGGCCCTGCCTGCTCCACTCCAGCTTGGCCCTCTTAGGGGATACCCGCCCACAAGGCTGCCCACGTGGGGTATAACTGCCCACAGTGGGGATGTCCTCTGTTCTGGGTATTCCTGCCCACATAGGCCTGCCCACATGGGGAATGCCTGCCCTCAGTGGGATGCCTTCCATCCAGGCATGTCTGCCCCAAAAGAGGTTGCCTTCTGGTCTGTTTTCCCTATGAGGAAGTCCTGTCCTTGCAGGGCAAACTCTGTGGTGTGGGATTAGGTCTGATTTAGGAGCTGGTAGAAGTCCATCAGAGCACATGTGAACCACTCTCCCATGGGCTTTATGGGAATGGAGCTGCTGAATTCCTGTTTGGATTCTGCTTCTCTGACTCCTGCCATCTTCCTCATGGGCTCCTGTGCTGGTGTCTCCTTGTGCACCTCTTAGATCACTGTAGTGTCCTGTTTCTGGGGTCTGACTTCTGCAGCTTGGCCCCCAAGGTATCACCAGAGCACAGATGATGTGTTCTGCCCCTCCCATGAGGACTGTGGCTGTGACCTTGCTGACTCTAGCTCCAGTTTCTACTTGGTCTTTCTTGGTACTTTCTCTGTGGCTCCCATTGGGGCTGTCCCCACACTTCATTGTCCTGGAAGTTTCTACAAATGGTCACTTCTTTAAATTCTTCTTAAAGTTGCAGCTGAGGGTCTCTTCTCCTTCCTGACAGGGCTCTATCACAATTCCGAGCAGGAGGCCTCCAAAGTGGTGTGAAGGGTTGATTCCCTAAGAACAGCAGGCTCAGTACAGGCTCATACAAACCGTATGGACAAGGAACCTTGGGTGCTTCCTTGGCACCTGTGCCATCTTGGGCAAGTTACTTATCAGCCTCAGGCCTCAGTTTTTCTTATCCATAATATGGGGAAGAGTAGCACCCTAGGTTTTCATTGGTATTAAATGAAATGGGCATAAAAGAATGCAAGGCAAAGAGTGAACACTCAATAAGCATTCATTACTTTTATTGATAAAGGGATAGAAAGAGGGAGAGAACCCTCCTGGGAATAGAAGTGAGGGCACACACAAGGTGCAGTCCATTGCCATCTATAAACTTTAACAATACTTCTAAGGCAACTGTTAGGACTACTCCCCCAAGCTTCTTCACTGTAGACACGTGATGTAATGCTGGATGTGGCCTAGGCTCTGGGCCTTGGCTGTAGCCCGTCAGGGATGTGCACATGTAGCCCAAAGCTTGGGTCTGAATCCCCCCTCCCCCCCTCTGATGCACTGATCATCTCATCTCCATGGGCACTGTGACAGGGCCATGGCAATCAGATGCATAAAGATGCTTTTCTCTTGGACAATGGCAAACACTTAGCCATGTTTCCCAGTGAGTGTGGGGACCATTTTCATTACAGAGTTGGCCTTCTACTTTGTGCATGTCCCCACAGTACTACTTTGGAATATGTGACCCAGAAGGCTCGGGGGCTGAAGAAGCCACTTTAAAATCAGCAATGCTTGTAGCAATGTCCAAAGGGATTAAAGGTGCCAGGGATCCAATCAACTTTTTAAAAAATATCTTATTTATTTTTATGTGGTGCTGAGGATTGAACACAGTGCCTCACATGTGTGAGGCAGGCGCTCTACCACTGAGCTATAGCCCCAGCCCTTCCAATAGACTTTTTGATAAAAGAATTTGTTATGTGGGCTGGGGATGTGGCTCAAGCGGCAGCACGCTTGCCTGGCATGCATGGGGCACTGGGTTTGATTCTCAGCACCACATTAAAAAAAAATAAAATAAAGATGTTGTATCCACCAAAAACTAAAAAATAAATATTAAAAATTCTCTCTCTCTCTTTAAAAATAAAAGAATTTGTTATACTTCCTAACGAGTAAAACTTTTTAATGATTAGCAAATATCCTTTTTAAATATATTTTTTAAATATTTACTTTTTAGTTATAGGTGGATGCAATATCTTCTTTTTTTAATATTTATGTCATGCTGAGGATCGAACCCAGTGCCTCATGCATACTAGGCGAGTGCTCTACCTTTGAGCCACAACCCCAACCCCTCCTTTTTTATCTTGAGCAACACTTTTTTGTTTTGAAGTTTAGTTTGATACTAATCTAACACATTAGCCTTCTTATATTTAGCATTTATTTTCAACCTATGTATTTATATTAATGTTTGTAAATAGTGTTATAATTGGGTCTTGTCTTTTCATCTGATAATTTCTGCTTTTTTCACACTTAAATTGTTTTATTATTAAAAATAAGAATTTTATTATTTTAGCTCTTTTCTTGTTAAATTTACATAATTGTACATTTATATGATCTGTACTTTTTAACTGGAATTTCCAGCTTATTTATTTATTTTCTGGTACTGGGGATGGAACCCAAGGCCTCACATGATAGGCCTCTCGACACTGAGCGATCTCCAGTCCAGCAGTTCATTTATGTTTAATGTTTATTGATAGTACTGAATTTAAGCTTTTCATTTTAGGATTTGATTTTTATTTATCCTATGTGCATTTTATTCTCTGTTCCTTTTTTCTTGAATCATTCTAGGTAAGTCACATTTTTTTATTTTTTTAATATCCCACTTTACCTCTTCCATTGATATTTTAGCTATACTTCTTCTGGTACTGTTTCAGAGTTTGCCTTAGAGATTAAGGTCTGTATCTCTAAGTCTTCATGGCCTGTCTCGAATGCTGTTATACTACTTCATGGATAGTGTAAGAACCTTGTGATAATATTCTTCCACTTAGTAGCAGTCTTGGCCTTTGTACTTTTGATATCTTATGTTTTACTCTACCTATGCTACAAACTTAAAAATTAGTAGATTTTGAGGAATTTAAAGTTATATGAAAATCACATATACAAGATAAAATACATAAGCTATGAAAAATAAAGACAATTATGCTTCTGTATGTGCCTTGGAAGTACCTATTCTGGCACTCTTTACTCCTTCAAGACTAAGGTTTTGTGCAGTGTCATTCTCTTCAGTCTGAACAACTTTTTTTTTTTAAAGTAATTCTACTAGGTGTAGAAGTATTAAGAAAAATTCTTTTAGATTTTGTATATCTGAAAATGTCTTTGTTTTGCCTTAATTTTTGTAATTTGCTGAATACAGACTTCTGGATTGTTTGTTTCCTTCAGCACTTCACAGCTGCCCTTCCATCATCTCCCGGCCTCCACTGTTCCTGGAAGAAGTGAGCTATAAATAGTGTAGTGGAGTCTTTGTGTACAATGTGTGTTTCCCCCCTGGTGGTTTTCATAGGTCAACCTTAATGTACCTCATATAACCCAACTGGGGCTTGTTGAGACTTTTGAATATGTATATTGATTTCCTTCAATCATTTTGGAAAGTGCCTTCCATATTTATTTTGCTCTCTCCTCTCCTTGTGAGATGTCAGATATATTTAGACTAGTCCATTTTATTTTGTAACATAGATCTTAGATTCTGCTGGGTGATGTCTACTTTTTTCTGTCGTTGAATCTCATTTTTGACATTTTATGTTTGATTGTCTTCAAGTTCATGTGTCCTTTCCTATGTTGCATCTAGTCTATTGGATTCTTCAGTTTTGAGATGGATTTTTCATCTCTTACAATCTGACCCTGTCTATAGATTTTACACTTCTATTGAAATTCACCATATCTTAACACATATCTACCTTTTCATCTACATACTTTAGCATTTTTATCATTAAAAAATTCCCTTCTGATAGTTCCAATATCTGGATCATCTCTTTGGCTGACTTTAATGACTTCTATTGATTGTATACTGTCTTGGTCATAGGACACATTTTCTTCATAGATAGATAGATAGATAGATGAAATTATATAACTATATGAAACTATTATCTATATGTTGGATATTTTGTATAAAAGAACAGTAGAGAATGAAGTTAATATTCACTTCTTAAAAAGGACTTTATACTCCTGTGAGGTCAGTAGAGTTGGGCATAAAATCAATCAGATCTGTGGTTGGGCTAGGTCTGGACTTCATTGTGATTTTAGTTTGATCCAGTTCACTACTGGTTTGAAATGTTTTGAAAGTGGAATTACAAATTCTTCTTCTATGGGGTCTGGAGAATTGCACAAATGTAGAATTTCTTGGAGTCTCCCAGCTCAGCTATCAACTTTACAGACCAGAGGAGAGCTCTGTTATAGACAAGTTGCCAGGTTTGGGGCTTGCTGGAAAGTCCACTTGCCCTCCAGTCCCATCCAACCTTTGTACTTGGTTTTGCCTCTACTAGAACACCTACATGGTTAGGTCCTCCAGTCCTTCTACCCCTGGAGCTCAGTTCTGGAGTGCCTTAGGCTGACTTCTCGCAGCTCTCCATGTCTACTCCCAGCTTTGCTGTCTGCCCCTAGTCACTTGGTAAAGACTTGTGGAGGAAGAGTTGGTGAATGGTGTGCTCTGTAGCTGGGGCTTTTTAGAATTCCAATCTTTCTCACTAGCCCATGTTAATTAAAAGTTTAGCTGGTTTATTCTCCTCCCACCAATGGGATATTCTTCCTATTCCTGCCCTCCACCAGGGATGAGAAAAGCCATGGTTTCTTCTTTTCTATGAATGGTTTGTAACTTTTTGGTACACTTAGCTGTATCCTCAGCTCTCAAGTTCAGAGAAACTGATTTACTCATCTTGACTGATTAGGTTAGAGCAACAATCTCTTGTGGGTTTTGTATATCTTCACTAAAAATTCGTCCAATAATTTCCCCATGAAATTAAAAGTTTATAAAACTAAAACAGCCATGTTTCAGAACATTTTGTTCAGTATAGGATGAGGTGTGCTTAAAGAGTGAGGTACAAGGGAAGTCATGTTGCCTTGCAAGGGGATAAGACCTATGTCCTCCATCATGTGGCTGTGTGACCCAGGGCTATGGTCAATCTAACAGAGCCTCTTTCCAAAGTTGCTCTTGCCTTCTAGGCAGAAGGCATCTCAGGTAACCAGTCACTGAAAGTCATTCTAAAGTACCTGGAGCACTTGTAAGATTCTCTGTAATGCTCATCTGCTTACTTGGATGGCATGAAGTTTAGTAAAAGTAACTAAGAAGCAGACAGGAAGTGGTATGTGATATTATGTTGATGGAGACATATCCAAATATTGACATGAATTTTTGGTAAGAACTTAGTATTTCTGCCAGGCATGGTGGTGTACGCCTGTAATCCCAATCAGGAGGATTGCAGGTTCAAGACCAGCCTCAGCAACTTAGTGAGGGTCTGTCTCAGATACAAAATAAAAAAAAAAAAAACTAGGAATATGGCTCAGTGGTTAAGGAAATAAAAAAGAAAAAGAAATTCTTATTTATTTATACAACATGTCTATCACATTGTAACAAGGGTCTACTCCATGTCATCTGCTCTCTGTAATTCAAGGGTACAGCCCCAGTATACAATTGGAACAAGGCTGTGGCAGAGAAAGGAGAGGAAAATGGAGATGTGTTGTTTCTTAATTTTCTACCCAACAGTGACACAAATTGTTTCCACTCACATGTCTCTGGCTAAAGCAAGTCACATGGCCATGTGAGTCAATGGGGAAGGAAGTATTCTTCCTTTAGAGAGAACTAACAAATATTTTTGAAAAATATTTCAGTCTACCTCAATCCACTCTTCTGATCACAAACACTTGCACCCCTCCCCCTTACACACAAAGAAATATTCATCACTTTACCACAGTGACAACCTAAAGTCCCGTCCAATGAGAGCCTGTGAACCAGGATTCAGGATCCTGTGATCATTTTTTTGTCAGGGCCTGATGCGCAAGCCCATCTACTGCTCCACATGTGGACAAGGACAGGGACAGGAAAGCCATGATAAACATCCCATTTAAAAAGGGAAGAACAGAGACCCAGCATCACTGGTCCCTAGCACCTTTGGATTCTCACTAAGTGGAAGTGGAGGGCCTTGGTTAGTCCCTGAAGCTGTCCCCTTGGGAATCTATTCCTAGCCCATCACTCTCCGTGGGTTTTTGCTCCATTTTTTGGACTTCTTTTCCATTGCCCTTCTTGGTTTTGTGTAAAAGGACAATGTAGAAGCTGCTTTCCTTGGGGAATGAGCCCGATTCCCAGACTGATTCTTGCCTTCCGAAGACTCGGGGTCCAAGTGTTGCTTTAAGCATCAAATAATCATAGAATATTTCAGCTTGGATTGGTGATTCTGTGGGAAGTACAGCTCTCAGAAACAGAATCAGTTCCTTCCACTTGACTTTGGTCAGCTCCATGCTCCCTGAGACACATCCACAACTCATTTAGAGATGTGTCCTCTCTCCAGATTTCATTGCAGGAACCTTGAGTTATTGGGAGTTTGTGGGAAAGGCACAAACTTTTAATGCTTTCTATTCTTTTCTTTCCATAGATGTACAAATATAAGGATTTTGGGTGCTACCTTAATTGTTTCAGATGTGTTAGCAACAGGCTTCAGGGTCACTCACACCTTTGATTATTTGAGTGTGATATATATATATATATCTGTGGTAGATGGACATGATACTTTTATTTAATTTATTTATTTTTATGTGGTGATGAGGATTGGACTCAGTGCTTCACATACGAGGCAAGCTCTCTACCACTGAGCCACAACCCCAGCCTGATTTGTGTGTTTTAATTTACAGACCTTTTAAAACTTATCTTTCACTGGGTGAAGATGAAAATCATTGACATATTCCAACTTTCTGGAATCTCATTATTCCCTTTCATTCCTACTCATATACTGGCACTTCTTTTCCAAGTTTGTCCTTCTTCATTGTCACATGCAGACAATAGCAATCCAAGCATGTGCTAGCATTTTGTTGGCCCAGCTCTGCCTAAAGCCACAAGCTCATTAGGGTTATTATCTGCCCTACAAATAATCACAGTGATTAGTTATCACATTTTATTGGATGCCATCTTTTAGCCTCCAATAGACATATTGCAGCCAGTACCATGTTTTAGGATTTGATACAGCAGGCCATAAGTCACCAACTCCTAAGATCTCATGATTATCTAGCGGTGGGAGTGGGAGGGCAGCTCTGAATTCTCCCGATTCTTGTGTCCCTGCTTTTTCTCTGGCACCCGTCTGTCAATTTGCGGCTTCACAGATGATTTCCACTACTCCTCCCAAATTCCATCTTTTTTGGGGGGGCACAAGGGATTTAACTCAGGGGTACTTGACCACTGAGCCACATACCAGCCCTATTTTTAGCTTTCGCTGAGGCTGGCTTTGAACTCACGATCCTTGTGCCTCTGCCTCCCAAGCAGCCAAATTCCATATTTATATAACTTTGTAATCTTAAAGGCTTTTCAAAGAAGTTGTTACTTTTTGATAATGTTACTAAATATTTCAGAATACTTGCCTTTCTGCCTTTTGTGTTTCAAACAATAAGGCTTTTAGAAGGAACAAACATTTTTATGTGTAGTTGATCTGTCTTTTTTACCATGTACTATTCTAGTCCTCTGTTTAGAACATAAAAATCATTTCCACAGCAACTAATTATACTGTAAGTCACAAATGCAGAATTACTACTGCTGGTAGGAAATTAGAGGCAACCATAATACAAATATTAAAAGCTCTTATTTCTGAAGGTCTCCCAAACACTAATAAGAGCTAATAAAATGCAGGGAAGACATACAAAATATCCAGTGTAGACATGTGCTCTTCAAGCTGTCTTTGTGCATGATCAGCCTGACATGAATCTGAATACAATTCTTTTCTGCCACGTGTATTATGCCTTTGTCAAAAAACAGTTGAGCATATTTGGTGAGTCTATTGTTGACTCCTCTTTTCTGTTCCATTGATCTATGTGTCTATCTCTCTGCCGCACATTAAGTCTATCAGGAAGTAATTCCTCCCAGCTCATTTTTCGTCAAGATTGTTTTAGCTTTTCTAAGGTCTGTGCCTTTTCATACACACTTTAGAATAAGCTTTTCTGTGTCTATGTACACCTTGCCTGAGTTTTAAATAAACTAATAAACCACATTACAAACCTATGGGTCAATTTAGGGAGAACTGACACATTCATATGTCAAATCTTCTGTACCATGAACACAATCTCTCTCTTCTTTTCATTTTTTAAAATTTTTTCAGTTATTGATGGACCTTTATTTTATTTATTTATTTATATGTGGTGCTGAGAAGTGAACCCAGTGCCTCACACGTGTGAGGCAAGCCCTCTACCACTGAGTCACAACCCCAGCTCTACAATATATCTATTAATTTAGTCTGTAGTTTTGTTCTACTTTTCAACTTTCTTTGTCTGGTTTGGCATCAGGATTAACACTAGCTTCACAAATGAATTGGGATCCTTCCTGTTCTGTTTTTTGGATTAGGTTGTATCACTTAACTTATCTTTAGATACTGGATAAGATCCTCCCATGAAGTCATTTGGACTTGGGGTTTTCTTTTTAGGAACTTTCAGTTATAAATTCAATTTCTTTAATAATTACAGGAATATTCAGGTTATCAGTTTCATTCAAGTTAGGCTTTGGTAGTTTGTGGTTGTCAAGAAACTGGTTTTTTGAAAACAATTTTGCTTCCAATATTCCCTTATCACCTTCTGAGACAAGAGCTGTGGGACAGTGGGAGGAGCTGCACAGGGAAACACCAGGCAGAGAGGAGGCACAGTTAGGAACTTGAACCTCACTTAGGTAAGAGGGTCCTCTTTTAAGATTGAGAAAAGGGTAGAGATCTGTGAGACAACAGAAATGTTTGGAGTGGCTGACGAGACCAGGTCCCTCTCAGGTTGATGACCTTAATGTCACATGAACTCAATCATTCCCACTTTACGACTTTCCCCAGTGCCTGGGCTGCAAGACTGGGAGGTGGCATGGGCATCACCCAGGACTAGAAACCAGCAACCATGGAGGAGAAGACAAAAGAACACTGAGTCCAAAGGGGGCAGCCATTGGGGCTGAGTGCCAAGGAGAGGGGGTCCATGCAGTTCTTCACCTGCTGTCTATCCCCAGGCCTGACTAGGTGTCCAGCACCATCAGGCATACACAGTCGGGGCCCTTAGAGCTCAGCATGGTGCAGAGGAGAGACAAATAACAACGACTGCAGCCCCACTGTGTGACAGGTACAGGGCGGGAGGTGTGGGGGGTAGGGCTGGACGGCTGAGCACAGGAGTAGGGCAGTGGGGACCAAGCATACGTCTGGGGTGCCCAGAGGTAGGGAGCTTAGGCCAGAGAGGACACAGCCAGGGCAGAAACCACTGGGTATGGAAGGAGAGAGTTGCAGAGGGTCCAGAGCAAGGCCAAGGAGGAAGGTGAAGGTTGGGACAGGAGAGGAAGTCCCTGAAGATGGCAGATGGCTGGACTTTGGTTGGAGCTTATGAGCTGCACTTGGCTCCTGATGGTTCTGTACTCCACAGAGTCATATCCATCATGTCCATCCAGGACCCCTCTTTTGGGCTTGGCAAATATTCCATTATTCCTTGGTTTTGCTGCTTTGCCTGATGTTCCAAACAAACACATTTCTACAACTATCCACACTTAAGTCCATCTTAGTGCACAGTAATTTTCTCACTCCCTACCACCTTCTCATAAAATATTTCCTGAATTTTATTATTCAAATGAAAGTCCTGTAGCACTGGTATTTTTGGAAAATGCACAGAAAAGTATGAACTCTGCACTATCCACTCATTTATTTGAGAAAACTTCCGTGAGCCCCCTGGCTTGGTAGAGCACATCAGTGGATGACATGTGTGGACAGAGAGCAGCAGAGCTGGGGAAGGTCAGGATGGTGCCAGGGAAGCCCCCAGTACATGCCTAAGGGTAGGCTTAGATAAGGCTAGGGAGAGCTTCCAGAGCCCAGGGGAAGGAAAGGCCCCAGTGAGACAGGTGGCTGGTATACTGGGGCCCAGCCAGGGAGGACCAGAAAGTAGGTGGCCATGGGGCCAGAAAGCAGCCAGTATACCTGTCCTGGACAATGGGAGATGGCCTTGCCTCTGTGGAGCTCATATGCCTCCAGGAGGGCTGTGACAAAAAAGAGTGTGAGGAGGAAGCACAGGGCCCTATGTGGGGAGAGCCTTCCTGGAACTGACCTCTCTAATAATCCTGAGATAAGCAAATAACAGGAGATAAGGTAGGAGAGGTGGGAGGAGGGCCACAGTGGGGCAGCCTGAAGGAGAGGACCAAGGTGAGAAAAGGGGGTACCTGAAGCTGCTCAGAGAAGGAACAGTGATGGCAGGCACAGCAAGCTTCCAACAGCTAGCCCACTCTGCCCTCCTCTTCCTCATAGCAAAATCCTAACTTTGTGCAGATAGTGATGTATCTGGGCCAATAAAACCTGAGGCCAACTGTCTCCAGTACTTTATGAGACAGACCAATTCAGGCATGGACAGCCAATGGAGCCTATCACTCCTGCCCACCTCACCCAGCCTTGACACTTGCTCTCCTTGGCCCCCGCCCCCAGCCCTGGGCTCCCCTTTCTTCCTGTGTGTATGTATTTCCAACATTCCTATCACATTCTTCTCAGTGGTGAAGATCCATCAGTTCTTTCAGAATTAGGAAGCTCTTGGCACCCTGGCTATCTACATCTTTTCAAAATGATTAACTACTAGAGAAAAACTGAATTTCTTTCTTATGAAAATAGCATTGGAATAACTTCACACTTTTAAACTCATGTTAGCATTCCTAGATCTGATGATATTGTGGCTCAATATCTTACCACTGTGAAGCCAGGGTAGAAAACACATCATCTCTTTCAGATTCCTGGAATAACTTCAAAAGTTCTGGATCTCCAGATAAATGCGCAAGAATGCGCAATTCAATCTGTGAAAAGTCTGTGAGACAGAGCTTTGTGTCAAATGGGAATTCACCAAGGATGCCCTGCTGTTGCTCACCCAGCCACCCTCAGATTGCTTTCCCTATCCAGGGTTGAACTTAACATCCCCACCTCCAAGGGCTAGACTCCTCTGGTCATATGATCACCCAAGTGTCACCTCTGTGTCAGCTGTCTGAAGACACCCTTTGCCTTCTGGGAGGCCAGCAAGGCCTCCCTCCAGGACAGGAGTGTTTATTTGTTACTTCATTCAGTGCACACATCATAGTTAGTAAGAGCCTTCTATGCAGGCTGTGCTCTTGGGTTGCATTAATGAGCAAAATAGCCAAGTTCCCTACCCCATGGAGCTCACATTCTCAAGGGGGACAGTTTGAGTTACTTGGTATGTCAGAAGGGGAGAAATGAAACGGAAAACACAGACCAAGGTAAAACGATTCGGTCTGGGCATGAGTGGTGTGTGTGTGCAGGCAAGTGCTAATGTGAACAGTCAGTTCCCCAATTTGTAGACACTTGTAGACCTAGACCTCACCAAGAAAGGGACGCTGAGCGATATGTGAGGAGGCAAAGCGGGAGCCCAGAGGCATCTGGGAAGTAGAGGAATAACATATGACCAGCAGCCAATGTGGCTGCCTGGAGTGAGCAAGGGGTGGGAGCTGAGATGAGGACTGAGGAAGGCAGCAGGTTGAGTAGGCCATGCAGGGTGTGTGTCATCTAGATATGGCAAAGTGCAGGGACCCTAGAAGCCAAAGACCTATTATTATTTACTGGGCACAAATTTACCTTAGGATTTAATTGAAGAAATTAATTCTGTAAGTACCTTTGAATTATTCAATTTGTAAATATTTGAACTGCATGAAAACACAATGAGTGAGCTACAGTGGTACAGATTATCCTCCATTGTTGCTAGCACATACCTGCTGCTAGGAAGATGTGGCCCCTGGAGGAAACAAGCAGGGTTCTTGGGGAGATGGTGAAAGTCTCATCTTCTTTACCTAAATTGTCATTGCAAGAGCACATAGTGAGTTTGGTTGTGAGTGCACTTGAAGATATTCCTCAGTGTAGAGTTATTTTAATACCACCCAAAGTTAAGAGTTTAGATTCTTAATTCTTACAACTATTTTTATTAATGTAATTTAAAAGAACATTATTACATAAAGCTAGTGAGATTTTCTTGTTGAAATTTCCTGTTTTTTTTTTCTAGAGGTTTTGACAAAGGGAAAAGCCAAATATTGATGCCTGAACATTCTAGTAAAAGTGCTCGAGACTCTGAGTTTCACTGTTAGATCTATGCAGGGCCATGCAGTTGTGATTTTCCCACTGGAGAAATCTGAAAATGGCATAAGAGGCAGAGTGGCTGGTGGTCACCTTCCATGGACTCTGTTTGAGTGTAAACATTTATGTTTAGAAAGGGCCATTTGTGGTGCTTCATTGTGTGCCCACAGCCCAGGGGGAAGCACTGGCCCTGAAACAAAAGGTTGGGAATGGGCAACACAGCACCAATTTGTCCAATTGGAGCTTCCCTTTCTCAGAAATGTGAACATCAGCATTACAGTAGAATAACTCAAGAGAAAAAAAATTTGTGTGTGCTTTTATAAATATTTCCAGTAATTTTCAGACTTTAATAAAAGCCAGTGCTACTGTATGTAAGTTCTTTTTTTCTTTATCAGGAAGTTGGTGAGAGAGAGATAGTAGGAGGGGAGTTATAATTACTATCTATTTTAACTTGTAAGCTGCTAAAAGGGAGGTCCCATATCACATCAGCTACTCTTTATTTTTTCAATGTATATTTAAATCCTGGTCATGCAAACAAAGGAGAACTTCAGCAAAGTGGAGCAGTTAGTTATAGAAAAACAATTATAAAACACTTCTAAGTTTTAAATATGTTACCCAAGATTTTAGTAAGGCAGAAAGAAATATTACCTTTAAAATTCAGAGGCTTAGCAATTTGAATTGAGTGCTTGGAAATACCCTGGATATTCTGTTAATAATAACAGGAAAATAGCTTTAGCTAAAATATATATTCTTAAATTAATATGTACCATTTAAGGGTATTTAAAATGCAATAATATTTTATTAAACATGAACAAAATAAGCAATGCCAATGTTTCCTGCCTATTAACATTTACTACATTAATATGAAACACAGTTTTGGGGGAGATGCTACTAAGTACAGTCAGTAAATCTGAGAATAGCTCTTACTGGCTGTGTGAACCTTATTGTAATTACATGCAATATCTTTCACAACAACCCAAATCATGAAATCTATATATTGTTCTTTTATTTAAAAGCATACATTAAGATGAAAATTCTGGCCTCTGCCCCTAGTCTCCCCTCCCCTGCTGCCCTACGCACTCGTTGGCTACCTCCATCTCAGCCCCTCTGTGGCTGGCAGTGGGTGAAGCTGCATCCCCTGCGAACCCCAGAGGGCCATTTGTCAAGCACCACTGCTCTGTACCTTTACACCTGGGGTAAAGAGCAGTAGCTTCTAGCCTGTTCCCACTATTCTAATCATGAGAATTTCTGTTACAATCCTTCTTGATCCTTGGCAGGACAGTAAATGACACCCACTTTGTCTAGACATGAAATCCTTTTGGTGCAACTTGGTCTTGACCCCCTGATTATATCTGATGAATTCTTCCACAGTGGGAACTGCTGAGCATCAAAGCCCTGCTGTCTTATAGGGACGCATTTTAATGTCCAAATGCTTCTTAGTAAGGGTGCAGTTAAAAGTGGTCTCAAGGAAATTTAGAAAATATGTTGGCTCTTAAGCAATTTGGGAAATGCAAATCAAAATTACACTGAGATTTCATCTCACTTCAGTTAAAATAGTAATCATTAAGAATACAAATAATAATAGATGCTGGTGAGGATTTGGGAGAAAAAGAAAAACTTTTATATTATTGGTGAGATTGTAAATTAAACCATCATGAAAACAAGTATAGAGGTGCTTCAAAAGACTAGGAATGGAACCACCATACAACCCAGTTAGCCCACTCTTTGTGGTATTTATCCGGAGAACCAAAATTAGCATAGTGATACATGCATACCATGTTTATAGCAACACGATTCACAATAGTCAAGTTATGGAACCAGCCAATGTATTTATCCACAGATAAATGAATTAAGAAAATCTAAAAATGCAGTTTTTATATTTAAAAACATAAAAATGCAGGTTTTTTTTACAGTTTTTACTTGGCCATGAAGAAGAATGAAATTATGCCATTTGAAGGAAAATGGATTGAATTTAAGAGCATTATACTATATTAAGTGAAAGTGGAGCCAGAATCAGAGAGTCAAGGGAAATACGTTTTCTCTCATGTGGGAAAACTAAAGAGAAAAAGCAAAAAACGGGGGCAGGGAGCTCATGAAATTAGAAGGGAGACCAGTAGAACAGAGGAAGGGAATCCTGGGAAAGGAGCAGGGGAAGAAAAGGGAAGGTACTGAGGGACAAAATTGATATTGATTTTTAGTTTTTTAAAATGTTATATGTCACAGTGAATCCCATTATTATGTATAATGATAATGTCCCAATTAAAAATATGTTGAACAGAATGAAAAAGAAAATACAAAATGTCAAAATTCATGGAATGTAATTGAAGCAGTACTTAGAGGGAAATTTCTAACAATATATGTGTTGAAAAAGAATAAAGATCTCAAATAAAGATTCTACCTCTAGAAACTATGAAAAAAGAGTAAATTAATTCCAATATAAGTAAAATAAAAATAATTAAAGCTTAGATTAAATTAAAAATAGACATCAATAGAGAAAAATCAGTGAAACCCAGAACTGGTAACAGAACAATAAAGCTTAAAAACTCTAGTCAAACTGTTCAAGGAAAATATAAGATTAAAAAAATGACCAGTTTCATGAATGAAAGGGAGTTATCACTACAGATTCTACAGAGATTAAGGACACTAAAAAAATATCATGAGCCATGACATGCTCATACATTGGGAAACTCAGAGGAAGATGGATGATTCCTTATGTGAATGACCAAAATTAATTCAAAATTCAAAATCTGAATAAACTACATATATTACAGATATTGAATTAATAGTTAAAAAGCCTTCCTAAAAAGAAAATTCCAGGCCCAGATGAAAGATAAGTCTTAATTCTTATAGTTTTTATGTTGCTTCAATACCCATTTTGAATTTGTTTACCTTTCTCATATCAGAAGCAGAACTTGGTCAACCTCGACAGTTTCCAGTTCTCTGCCTCCTTTCAGTTGTTCAAGATGCTTGACCCAAGCATCTACCTTATACAACCATTTCATGGGAGCTGCTTCCCTAGGAGGCAGCTAGATGTTTAACTCACCCCAGTGACCCTTACCCTCTTACAGACTGTGAAGATAGGCCACAGTGACCACCTCTGCTCCTAGCATGACTCCATAGAGCTTGTGCCTTCTTGCTCCAGACTCACCAATAAGAGATCTTTCCTTGGGGCATCTGCTTGGGTAATGCCCTGAACCCTAACAAAGGTTTCGACCGGCAAGTCTCTTTCCGTCTGTCTCCACCACTGCCAGTTGAACATTCCAAAATATATGAACAACTAAAAATGCCCTGAGCAATGAGAGGTACTTCTATTATGGTGGAGTGAGGAACATGTTTATTCTAAAATGTCAGTATTTACTCATTGATTACCAATGCTGGACATCAGAAAAAAAGAAAAACACCAACCAACATCACTCATAAACAATGACAGAACAAACCTCAATCAAATAGTAGCAAACTGAGTTCAGCAACACAGAGAAAGAATTACATACCATGGCCAAGTAGGAGTTATCTTGGGAATGCAAGATTGGCTTAAAATCCAGAAATAGCTAATGTGATAAGTCATATTCACAAAATAAAAGATAAAAGATAAATTATCTCAATAGAACAGAAGGAACAACAACAAAATCCAACATTCAGTCACATGAAAATATCTCTAAGAAAAGAAAGGAATTTTTTTGACCTAACAGCACCTGTGAGATTTACTCCCTATGAGTAACTTTGGCAGCTGACGCTGCTGTACAAGGCAGGCCTGTCTCCCGTCTGTTAGCATGCCACACCAGCATCAAGCCAGACTGTGGCTGACAGGGAGGCTCTGGGAAGCACTGTGCTGCAAGGATCACTAGTGGACAGGAGCCCAACTCCTGATGCCTTTCCCGGAGCACACGACACGTTTGCCTTCACGAGAGCTGCTCCACAGTGAAAGAGGAATACATGTTTCCTATTTGCCCAGAGAAAGTAGTAAAGTTTAAATTTATTGTTCTCAAATGAGTTATGAAGGAAGACATTTAATAATTAAATGTCAACTTCTATGTTTTTATAATATAACAAATAAATGAAACCTCACAAAATGTCTAATTTATGTAGTGCACTTTGCTATATATGATGTGTACTTTGAACATCTTAAGAGAAAATATGTTTTATTCTTTGGCCACATGGCAAAAATGTCATCCTGAGAAAGTTTTATATTTACCTTCCACAATGGCTGACAGAAATCAACCCAATCTGTAGGCACCACAAGCCTCAAAAAGCATTTCTCTGTTATCCTCAATGTCCATTCTGTTCCTGGCGGCTTGCCGAGGTGCAAATGGCAGATTTGGTATCCACTACAACAGAGCACTTCAGCCAGTGACCAGTGTCTTACTGTTGGCTGACAGGGTGTGGACATGCCATGCAAACCAGGCAAATGCCATGCACCCCAACTCAAGACTAGAGCCACACAAAATCACTGAAGCAGAGAAAGTGTCTTCAGTCCGTGTCCCTCTACGAAGTGCCTCCAACATGTCTAGAGACCAGAGCTATTAAAATTAAATAATCCGCTCTTAAAAATAGAACCAGATTTTGTTGTGTGTGTTAAGAATACTACCAAAATTGTCTATCATGTTCAGAATTTTTTCAACAAAAATGCATTTTTAACAGTTTTAGAGAATTGTTGTGAAGTCAGTTCAGAGTTCTGACTACCCCAAAGAGTTCCCTCATCCTTGCCACGTTACAGTGAACTAAACTTGGCACTTTTTCCAGATCCCATCATTTTTACAGGATGCCCTTTTCTGCTTAACCACATGACATTTGGTCATCACACCCCTCAGGTTCCTCCCAGCTGCGACAGCTTCTCAGACTTGCCTTGCTTTTTGAGGATTGGTCAGGCAAAGTGTCCCTCGGTTTGGAGCTGTTGTGATTTTTTTCTCATAGTGATGGTGGGATCATGGGTTATTTGGAGGAAGACCACAGAAGGAAGGTGCCATCTCATCATGTCACATTAAGTGAACACACTATTGACAAGACCTGTGGCCATTGACATTGATCACCAGGATGAGGCAGTTCTCTAGGCCTCTCCAGCATAAAGTGGCTTTTTTATTTTCCCCTTTCCTACACTGTTCACTTGGCAAGCAGGTCACTAAGCAGGGCCCACGCTTAAGGTGTCACACAAAGCATTTTTTTTGTGTCTGATGAAAGACAAAGAGAAAGAAGGGTGTGTTTGCCACAATTAATGACAAACCAGTACTGATACATTATAATGAACAAAAGTGAGATTTCACTTAAATCTCCTTTGTTTTTAACTAATGTCCTTTTTTCTTTCTTTCTTTTTTTTTTTGTTCCAGGATCCCAGCGAGGTCGCCAAGCTGCATTGAATCATAACCTCTTCCAGGACTCCTTTTAGCTGTGGTACTTTATCAGACATCTTTTTTTTTTTTTTTTCCACAAAGACCTTGACAGTTTTGAGGAGCACTGGGCAGGTATTTTGTAGAGTGTCCTCACTTGGTATTTGTCTGAGTTTCTCTCCTGATTACACTGGGGCTCCGGGACTGGGGAGAAAAAACACAACTGTAAGGTGCCTGCCATGCTCATCTCGTCACATCAAGGGCACACTGTCATCACTTTGGATGTCGAACTCGATAGCTGGGCCAAGCTGGTTTCTGACAGGTTTCCCCTGTGTGAAGCTATTATTTCTCACTCTTTCCATACTGTTCATTTTGGAAGGAAGACAGTAAGCATGGCCCATACTACTAGAGTGAGGGGTTACATCCACCGCCTTGAGGACAGAGTACCTACAGAACTTATTTGACATCCTTCTGCAAGAGAGATTTATTTATTCTTTCTTATTTGTTTATTCACTTGTTTATATCGATATGGACTCATGGATATTTATTTTATGCTTTGGATCATATCCCAATGCTACTTTGTTATTTAGATTGTTCATACTTTAGCCATTGAGATCTCTTTCAGTCAGCTCCTGTGTCCCTCTGGCCCAATCTATTTTTACCTTTAAACATTTTGTTACTTTCTGGTAGTACAAGACATCCCAGCCCCATCTAATATGCTTTCTGCCCAGTCCTAGAATCAGCCCTCTTCCCCTGGAGCCCTAGTCTCTTGATCAGAAAGTGATGTTAGATGACAGGACCTAGTTGCTGGGTGCTGGGTGTGCTTAACTGCTTCTAGATCCTCTCAACCAACAGAGAAAGGAAATACAGGTGTGGGCTGATCTATGTGTACACATATATCTCTAAGTACTTCCATATGTAGCCATCCGTATCTACATGAAGTTCATCAACATGATTTCACACCAGTGTCTCCAATTCTAACCCACTGCCACACAGATCATTCTAACAGTGAGAAGCCTGGTTACCACCATCTACCATCCATCTATTTAGCTATTAATCCAGAGCACATGCAGAGTGTATCAGAATTGTTAATGTATACCCCAGGAAAACAATTTTATCAACTAGTGTAAGTGACTATGTTCAGTTCTCCTACCTTTCGTTTTCAAGACTGCCTTCATTTAAGGTCACTACCTCCCCTTCCCTGCCCCCCAATTTCCCTCAGTGAGGTTATTTCATTCATTTTAAAATTTTTAAAATTTGTTTTAATTAGTTATACATGACAGTAGAATGCATTTATGCACTTTGATATATCATACATAGATGGGGTATAATTTATCATTTTTCTGATGGTACCTGTTGTAGAATCACATTGGTCATGCAGTCACATATGTACCTAAGGCAATAATGTCTGTTTCTTTCATTCTACTGTCCTTCCTATCCCATATTCTCTCCCCTCCCCTCCCTTAACTCACCTCTACCTAATCTAAGGTAACTCTATTCTTCCCTAGCTCCCCCTCCTTATTGTGAATTAGCATCTGCATAAAACAAATGCTAATTCAAAGGCCAAGAAAACATTCGGCCTTCGGTTTTTTGGGACTGGCTTATTTCACTTAGCATGATATTCTCCAACTCCATCCATTTATCAGCAAATTCCATAATTTCATTTTTATTTAAAGCTGAGTAATATTGAATATATACACCATATTTTCTTTATCCATTCATTTATTGAAGGACACTTAGGTTGGTTCCATTGTTTAGCTATTGTGAACTGAGCTGCTATAAACACTGATGAGGCTGCATCACAGTAGTATGCTGATTTTAAGTCCTTTGGATATAAACCAATGAGTGGGATAGCTGGGTCAAATGGTGGATCCATTCCAAGTTTTCTGAGGAATCTCCATACTGCTTTCCATAGTGGTTGCACCAATTTGCAGTTCTACCAGCAGCGTGTGAGTGTACCTTTTCCCCCACATCCTCGCCAACATTTATTGTTGCCTGTATTCTGGATGATTGCCATTCTGCCTGGAGTGAGATGAAATCTTACAGTAGTTTTTATTTTCATCTCTCTAATTGCTAGAGATATTGAGCATTTTTTCACATATTTGATGATCAACTGTATTTCTTCTTCTGTGACCTGTCTGTTCAGTTCCTTAGCCCATTTATTGATTGGGTTATTTGGCTTTTTGGTGTTGAGTTTTTTTGTTTCATACTTTTTTAGTATATATTTATTTTTAGTTGTTAATTAACATTTATTTTATTTATATGTGGTGTTCACCATCACCTCCCCACCTAGCCCCAAACATCTGGCAACCACTCATATCTTCATGGTCTCTACAGTTTTGCCTTTTCCAAAATGTCATATAATTTGGAATCATGGTATACAGTTTTTCCAGATCAGCTTCTCTCACTCACAAATTAGAGATTCATCCATGTCTTTTTGAGGTTTCATAACTTATTCCTTTGTATCACTGAAGAATATTCTTCTATATGGATGTATCATAGGTTGTTTATCCCCTCACCCACTGAAGGACATCTTGGTTTCTTCCGGGTTGGGGTAATAATTAGTATAGCTGTCATAAGCACGTGTGTCCAGGTTTTTGTGGAGACGTAAGTTTTCACATCAGTTTGATAAATACCTAGGAGGGTGATGGCTGGATCATACAGTATTTAGTTTTGTTTAAATGTGCCAAACTCTTCCAAAGCAGCTATACCATTTTTTATTCCCAGAAGCAATGAATAAATTGTCTATTGCACTACATCCTCACCAGCAATGATGACGATTTACAGCAATTTCAGCGATTCTAATAGGTGGATAGTGGTATCTGTCTTAACTTCTCCTTCTCTTTCGTGCTACACACTCCTCATAATCTTTCAAGTCTCAGCACAAGCCCTCTTTCCTTGAGGAAGAAGACTCTAGCTTCCTACTTGAGCAGGGTTTGGTGTCTGTCGCAGTGCCCTTGACAGCATTCTCCAAATATCAGACCAAACACTGACCACAGACTCATACAATTCAGGTCCTGGTTCCCCCTTTCCAGCTGCCTAGCATGTATAAAGTGCTTAATAAAATGTGTGGTCAATGCATGAATAAAGCCAAAGGGCATTAAAGCTCATCAGTAACTGAACACTGAGTGCACATGATATATAAGTGGCCATTTACATATCTTAACTCCTTAGTTCTACTTATGTCTTTTGCAAGCATCCAATATTCATTAAGTACCACTAGACATGGGGGCAGCAATTCAAATGAATTCAGACACAAGTTCCCATCTATCATAATGTGTGCATCATACACATAAATTATGGGATTCAAGGTTCACATGGACAAAACTGGAAAAGAATTGCAGGAAATCTCCATGGGTGCTCTGAGAGAAAGGAAGAATACTTTAGGTCCCTGAGGGGTGGTACTAGGAAATACATATGGTAAGCAGCCGTAGAACCATGTGTTCCTTTTGTAACCATCCTCCTCCAGCAAGGCCTTCCTGGAGGCAGTGGCAGTCCACAAGAGTTCTCCAATGCTGATGCCTTTCCCATCGCTTTGCAGCAAGACCTGCGTGCCAACCAGGCCTGTGAACATCTGCTCACATACAGGGTGTTACCTTCATACATGCATACATGAAATGCTGTGCAGCTCCTGGATGGGCCTCTGGGATGAGTGGGGCACCCTTGGTCACAGATGGAAGCACACTGTCACAGGCTGCAGCAGCAAACAAGTCAGACACCACCCAGCAGACCAGATCTCAACACACAGGTGGGACTGTGCCCTTCTGAGGAAAAGGAAGAGAGAAATGATAACTACTTGCAGACACCACATGGCCAGGAGGGGCTGGGCTTCCATGGACCTCTTCAGGTGTGAAGTTGGCTATCCAGGCTGATTCCAAATAGTAATATCTGTACATTTCCACATGAGCCTTCAAGTCAGTTTGTTGGAGTCCATTGTGTATTATTTATGCCATGTCAGTTCATCCCCTTGAATTGACCACACATGAAAATGAACGCCCAGGTCCAACCCATAAGCTTGAACCATGAGACCATGCTTGTGAGGCGCTTGAACACTGGAGCTGAGCACAGGTGAACAGAGTGAATACAATGCAATCGCACATGCAGGAGCTCTTAAAAAGTTCCCAAACTATGGACCTTTAAAAGCAAACTGGGATCATTTTCTTAGTTCTATTCTCTTCTAGGGTATAAACTTTTCTGCTGTTAGTGTGGATATAAAAGTGTACAAAAATCATTTCAAGCTCCCTGTGTAAATAAGCACAGCCAGATTCTCCAGGATATGGAGGTGCACCAGTGGGAAAGCCATGTGATTGACTTCTACTGCTTAATCTGGGCAGACAAGTCTCTGGTGGCAGCTGGAGAGAAAGTGCCAGCGGTGGAAAGTAGGTACTCCAGGATTTGCTTTCATGGCGAACTTTGGTGTGTACAAAGAAATAAGAGAACTTAGAAAAATTCAATGTTAAGAACCTTTATTTCACATTCAGCAAAAGGTGAGAGGTGACATTTAATTCCACATGAGGCATTAGTTAAAATGTCAGTAGTTGTAAGTGAAATGCTAGGCAGGGGGAGTGTCAGCTGTGGGTGAAGGATACTATACCCCTGAGCATACTACCCACTGCCTTTCTGCTTGGGTGTCATGAGGGCCAGAGCTCCAAACTGCAGGTGCCAAGCCTGGGAGATGGGGGAATCCCAGAAACAGTAATGGCAACCCTGCTCTCACTTCATCCTCCCAGGGCCAGTGACAGGCACTGAAGAGTGAATAGAATAAAAGGTCATTTTCATACTAACACAGCAAAGGAGGTGTTACCTTGTTCCATTTAATGGATGAGAAAACTGAGGTTTCTATAAGTTAAGTGACTTGCTAGAGCCGCACATCTAGAAAATAAGCTGGTATTTGAACTCAAGTCTGCGTAAATCCAAGGCTCTGTTGCCTCTGTAGTCCTGTCAGACAATGTGGATGTTTCCTGAATGATTTTTCTTAAAACAAGGGAAAGTGAAACAAGCAAAAACCATAGCAACAAAAAATCATGAAAGGACAATTGAGACAGAGCATGGAGAATGGGTCTTGCCAGGAAACCCAGCCCATGCACTGGACCCACCCAGCTCCTGGAGCCTAATCTACAGCCCAAGGGCAGTGTGGGCCCTGACTCTGCATGGGGAACACGACCCTGTAAGCGGCACAGTTGGCCCTGGGTGTACATCAGTGGCCCTCTCTGCCTGGACTACTCCTGCTGGTATGTCTCCCCTTTCCTTTGCCTCCTGAAAGCCATGGTTTAGTGTCCCCTCCTCAGGGAGCCCACCCTGACACCCCTATTCAAGATTGCACTCCCCTGTACTGTTCATCCTTTCCCTTGTTACGTATTTTCCATATTATGGTACTGTCTTTTGCATTATTGCTCATCTGATTTAATTATTGACTGTCTCATGCCCTGCACTCCTAGATTCCACAGGGCAAAGGTTCTGACAGATATAGCAGAATCACCTTAAAACAGCCTGGCCTACAGTAACTGGGTCATGAATGAATGAATCAATGGATGGATGGGGAGTAGCCGAAAACAGGATTGGAGAAGCAAGTGCCCTGGATGCTAAAAAAGGAGGTAGTCTGCACTGAGGGCTCTGGAGCAGTAGAGCTACAGGACTGATTTGCATTTCTGAGAGATCTTCCTGACTGAACAGATAGAGTTGGTGGACTACAGAGCTGGTACCAGGAAAGGAGTCAACAAAGACTGTCCCAGGATGAGTGGTCAGGAAGGGCAGGGTGAGCCATGCCAGGAGGTAGTCCTAGAGGAGTGGTGACTAACTAGGTTCTGCAGGACTCTGGCCCAGGTGACTGAGTGACCTGAGGAATACCATCACCCACTTAGTGATCCCAGAGAGGCACATATGGCTTTAAAATGGGGAGATCAGTGCGCCTTTTTGAGATACCTGAAGGAAAGCTGAATGGAGAGTAACTGGAAGCTCAAGGGGAATTTGGGTGGGCATGCTGGTTAAGGAGGCACTGTGCAGTGGCCTGAGAAGAAAGGAGCACGGGGAGAGGTCTACTGCTCTGGGAAGGGGACAACTCCCAAGGCATCTGACTTTCCAATATTTAGCCAAGCAGGCCGAGCTGGATGATTGGCACAGGCAGAGCAGCCACAAGGTGGGTGGGGAGGTGGGTGAGGAGAAATGGGACAGGCCTCCGGATGCCCTTCAATAGATGAATGGATAAAAAAATGTGGCTAATAAATATTTTGAAAGATATTTAAATTACATTGTATGGGAAGTGTATTTGTCAACAAAGCCAAAAAATAGCATGCCAATGATGTAAAGATTTTAATTAGAATTGTTCAGATGAGCTATGCAACATTACATGATCATGAAGAAAAGAATGCATGAATATCAGTGCAGGAGAGCTAGGTTCTTCATGGGTGGTGCAGTCTGTGCCTTGAGGACAAACTCTAAGAATCTTCACCAGATAACAACTGACCAATGGCTGGTCCTTGAAAGACAGAACAGCATATTTCCTATTAGAACCAGGAAGATGAATGATAAATAGCTCTTTTTGGGTACATTTCAAGGGGGTACTGGTTAAGTTAAACCTATCTTACAGAGTAGATTTAAAATTTGTCCAACTGGAGTAAGGGCAGAGCAGATCAGCCGCCTGCGCCTGCAAGGTAGGCAGACCTGCGACCGACCGGCAGAACAGGCCCAGGGGTCCGCAGACGTGGTAGACACGTCACACCAATTGGAGGAGGGGCAGAGCAGAGCTGCCACCTGCGCCTGCAAGGTAGGCAGACCTGCGACCGACCGGCAGGACAGGCCCAGCAGCCCGTCAGCGAGGTAGACAGATCACCCCAATTGGAGGAGGAGCACAGCCGCCGCCCGACCCTGCAAGGGAGACTTTTCAACTATACAAGAGCAATATAAATATATAGGGGGAAAATTTCAAAAACACAACAGTTTCACCAAGCAGAAAGAAACACGAGCAGTATGAAAAGACAAGGAAAGAAAGGACCACAAGCAATGCAGGTCAACTCAACTTTAGAAGAGGTAATAGCTGCAGCAGATGGAATGTCAGATAAAGAATTCAGGATATACATGCTTCAGATGATCTGGAGTCTCAAGGAAGACATTAGACAGCAAAATCAGACAATGAAAGATCA
>NW_026000108.1:1576270-1630646 GCF_001458135.2 Marmota marmota marmota
CAAGCTGTATACGGGGTAAAAATGGGAGTTCATAACCCACTTGAATCAAAGTGTGAAATATGATATATCAAGAACTATGTAATGTTTTGAACAACCAACAATAAAAATTTAAAAAAAAAATTGTAAACCTTATTTCTGCTAATCACAGGGAAAAGATAATCTTGCCACCTGTGGAGGATTCTGGATGTTTGGGGTCATACAGCAGCCTCTCTTCCTTTTTCTTTAGAAAATGGCATTCAGATTGTCAGTGTGCCCCACATCTTTAAGCCAGCCAGCAGACCCATCCATCTCCAGGCCACAGAGATGAAGAAGATGCTTGCTGAGGGTATCTGCAAATCTGTTTCCTCATCCTTTCATGAAAGCTGCCCAGAGAGACATTTTTTCATCCCATCTGGAGATAAACTGGGCAAACACATCAAATATCTACTAGGACTTTATACCTTGGGGCAGAGAGGACTGAGAAAAGGGGAGAAAGAAGCTGGACTAGTCCCTATAACTTAGATAATAAGAATGAACCTTGCCCGAGACTAGCCTTCCTGAGACTTCTAACTCAGGAAAGGTAAGAAATACCCTTAAACTGTTGAAGTCGGCTTGAGTTTGGTTTTCTATTCATTCAGCTCAAAGTCCTTGATGGCACACATGGATGTAACAGCATTGTAATGCTGGTTCAGGCATTTGAGGAAAGTAGAGCTCAGCCGTCCACCCCACAGGCTATCATTCTTCCATTCATGCTCCTCCTTCCCAAAGGAGCGCCTGGGGAGCTATATGGCAGGGAAACCACACAACCCCCTCCACCAGGAGGGGGAGGTCCTATATCACCAGCGTGAGTTACCCTGACCCTTGCTGGCTCTGCTGCTTTCCATCCTTGCTCCCTGCCTCCTTCGCTTCTATGGGTGAAGAGTCCACAACAAGACTACAGTCTGACTGCACCATGGCCAGCATCTGATGTGCTTCTGCCAGCTTGGTCCTGGCCCTGATACCACCACCATATTCTGCAGCTCTGCTTACTCTGCCTGTGGACTTGACCTTGGCTGTACCTGTCACAGCTCCACTCTAGGGTCAAGAGAATCAGACACGTGGGGGCTTTCATTTCCGCATCAGAGGTGCTCCGGACCCAGGAGCTTCCAGCTCTATCCATGCCCTGGGGGACCAAGGAGACTTGGTGGGACAGAGCTACTTCAGTCCCACTGTCCCCTGCCTTCCACATTGGATTGTGCTCCTGGAAGACTGCTTCCCCCAGGCTTCCAGGCTGGGAACAGAGTCTCAGTCTCCATGTATGGTGGTCTGTGGAGGGGTGGATGCCCCTCTACTGACTGTCCCTACCCACCCCTAGGGTTTCTACCCTGAGGAGCTGGGGTCAGAGCCCTTTCAGAGGCCCCACTAAGTTCAGTTCTGTGCTCTGCTTTGTGCCTTCCCTCTAGGCACTAATCCCAAGCTAGGGGGCTGTCATCCATTTCTAAAAAGTGGGCCTTCCCATGAAGCAGATCTAGATCCTGTCTACTAAGTGGGTCCTTTATAATGTTAAAATGGGAAAATGCAAGGCTCTGAGTCAGAGATGCTCCAGACCCAGGAACTTCCAGCCCCATCCATGCCCTGGGGGTCCAAGGAGACTTGGTGGGACAGAGCTACTTCAGTCCCACTGTCCCCTGCCCTCCCCATTGGATTGTGCTCCTGGAAGGCTGCTTCCCCCAGGCTTCCAGGCTGGGAACAGAGTCTCAGTCTCCATGTATGGAGACTAAAAATATAAAGCAGAACACTTTTAGATTGGTAGTGCTGATTATTTTCTTTTCTCGGGACTGAACCCATCCATGGGTGCTCTACCACCAAGTTACATCCCCAGCCCTTCTAGTTTTTATTTTAAGACAGGTTCTCACTAAGTTGCCCAGGTTGCCCTGGAACTTGCGATCCTCCTGTCTCAGCCTCCTAGTTGCTGGGATTTGAGGCATGTGCACCTGACCTCATTCCTTTCTTATTCCTACCATGCTCTTTCACAAGCTCTAGTTGAAAGCCAGAGCTGAGCATGACTTCTTCATTCTCAGCAGTACTCCCTCATGAGAAGTAACAGGCTCAGCCCCAATGGCTCGCAGTCTCTCAGCAACAAAAGGTACTGGGAATAAAATATACAGCAGCAAATATTTCAAAATCATCCTTATGCTACAAGCTTTTTGTTCTGTTAAAGCTTCCACCAAAGAAACTTCTGCTTCCAGGAAGGTGGCAGAAACATACTTTCTCCTACTAGGTACAACTAAAACCCTGGGCTTCTGCATATACAGCAACCATTAGAAGACTCTGAAAAGTGGACAGAAGGCAGATTGACCAGTGACTGAAGGACACAAAGAATTACATAGAGCTGAATTCCACAATTTCCTTGTGCCTATTATGTCCTAGTCTGGGTACTAGAGAAGCCAATGGCCACAGAAGACAACAACAACAAACAAACAAACAATAAAAAGCCTGCTCTAGTTGGTCCAAGGACCAGGAAAAGGGGAGCTTGCAAGATGGAAAACTTTCAAACACTTGACTACTCTAGTCAAGTGCCACAGAAAAGACTGGCTGAGTTAAGCAACAATCCTCCCACCTGGTAGTTAGCCAACTTCCTCTTAGCAGTCTTCCAGGAACTGACCCCTCACCCTGCCTGTGGGCTCTAAGTCCCCAGGGCCCCCTGCTGTATCTGGAGTTGAGTGCAATCTCTCTCTCTTATTACAATAGTCTTGAATAAACTCTGCCTTGCCTATTTAACTTTTGCCTGGTGTGATTTTTCTTTGAGAAAATATAACATATCAAAATGGGAAACATCCAGTGCAGTGCTGAGAGGAAACTTTCTAAAAACGTTTTTTAGTTGTCAATGGACCTTTATTTATTAATATGTAGTGCTGAGAATCGAACCCAGTGCCTCACACATGCTAGGCAAGCGCTCTGCCCCTGAGCCACAACCACAGACCCCTGAGAGGGAATTTTATAGCATTAAAAATGCACACATGATAGAAAAGAAAATGTCTCAAAGCAATAGTCTAAGCTCCCACCTCAAGAGCCTAGAAAAAGAAAAGCAAAACAAACCCAAATCAAGCAGAAGAAAGGAAATAATAAAGAACAGAAATCAATAAATTGAAAACAAAAAGAATAGAAAAATCAGTGAAATGGGATAGGGTTGAGCCTCACTGGTAATGCTTGCCTAGCATGTGTGAGACACTGGGTTCAATTCTCAGCACCGTGTACAAATAAATAAAATAAAGATCCATTGACAACTAAATATTTTTTTAAAAAGAAAAATCAGTGAAACAAATAGCTAGTTATTTGAAAAGACTTATAAAACTGACAAGCTCTCAGTAAAACGAAGTCACAAGTAATCGATATCAGGATTTATATAGAAACTATCACTATAGACTCTGCAGATACTAAAAGGATAAGGGAATGCTCTATACAATTATACAACGAGTTACACATTTAGACAAAATGGACCAATTCTTCAAAAAAAAACAAAAACAAGCTAACAAAATTCACCCATTATTAAATAGATAACATAAACAACCCTCTAACAATTAAGGAAATTGAATTCATAATTTAAAAACTCTCCAAAAGGAAATCTCTAGGGGCTGGGTTGTAGCTCAGTGGTAGGGCACTTACTTGCCTAATATGTGTGAGGCACTGGGTTTGATCCTCAACACCACATAAAATAAATAAATACAATAAAGGTATTATGACCATCTACAATTAAAAATGCTTAAAAAACAAAAGAAATTTCTATGCCCATATGATTTCATTAGAGGATTTATACAATATCTTCCAGAAAGATTGTATAAATATCTTTATATTGTATAAAGATATTGGAAAGACCATTTTCCAATCTTCATGACCCTGATACCCAAACCAAATACAGAACAATATCAGTCATGAATAAATACAAAAATCCTTTACAAATATCAGAATATAGAATTCACCAATGTATTTAAAAATATATGATCTAACAGTTGCACTCATGGGCATTTATCCCAGAGAAAGGACTTAAGTTCACACAAAAACTTAAAGCTCAATCTCCATAGCAGTTTTATTTGTAATATCCTGAAACTGGAAACAACCCCAGATGTCCCTTAAAACTAAACTGTCAGTCATACCTAGGAGCTTTAGGTGATAATAAATTGTTCATGGGGAACTTAAATTTTTTAAAAAATATCAGTTATTTTAAACATATTCTTTTGAAAAAATAATAAATTTTCTCAAAATTATAAAAAGTGTTTTATTAAATGAGTATTTACTATTTAAAATATTGTTAAGAAGACTCTCAGCTAGAATTAATTTAGGGTATTATCAAAATCCTTCCACGTGTGAGCCATTATGGAAAATGCTAGTTCTTCACATACACAAATAATTAATACTGATTGAATATATACACTGCTAGAGAAAATCCCTTTAGCTAATGAATACGAATCGTAAGAACTAATGCTTTTCCCTTACAAGGTTTCTCCCACAAGGGCACATTAGCTGTATTTAGCACTCTGTAACTATGACTTGAGTCTCTGATTTTACTTTTCCCTTCCATGATATGAGCACCCGTCATGAGCAGACACCAGGCCTGCTTTGGGGGATAAAAATGCTGAGTGAGAAGGCCACCACTAATGAGAGGGGAATGCCATGGCAGGGCTGTGTAGAGGATGCGTGGGGATTCACATCTCCAGTGACACTGCAGTGTGCCAAGATTGTGTGAACAGAGACAAATACATGCAGGGCACAGAACTGGGAGTCTAGAATCAGACCCACACATTTACCAAAATTTTTGAATGACAGAGCTGTTACAAATCACCACAAATTCTTAAGATAGCAATAGTTACAATAAGCAGTAACCAAATGGAAAAAATAATCAGACTTCTACTTTATACCAATGTAAAAACAAGTTCCACTGAGACTAAAGACCCAACTTTTAAAAAAAAAAAAACTTTGGAAAGATAATTTGAAAATATTTATAGTCTCTGTATGAGGAAATTTTCCTCAAATAAAACACAGAAAACAGGTATAGTGGCACATGCCTGTGGTCCTAGCTACTCATGAAGCTGATTTGGGAGGATTGCTTGAACCCAGGAATTCCAGACCAGCTTGGGCAACACTGTGAGACCCTGTCTCCAAAACAAAACAAACAAAATAAAGAACCAAGCCACTAGAAGGTACAAACCATAAAGACTACAAATTTTGTGAAGATGTAGACTATAACATAAAAAAAATAGATTGAAAGAAGATACTTATATAAGTCAACAGAAGACTAATATTATAATAAAGAGCTTTTATTACATATTAATAAGTAAAAAACAAACCATAAATGGAAATTAGGGACAGGAAATAAATAGATAAGTCATTGAAAAAATCCTTAATGACCAGTACTCATGAATGTAGGCTTGCCCTCATTCGTAATTAAAGTAATGAAATGAAACCGCAATGAGATAGTTGTTTACCTTTGTCAGACTGGCAAAAACTCCAGAGTCTGGCAAAACAAGTGTGGTGGAGTCTGTAGAGCAATGAGATCTATGCCACAGGTCAGAGTATCCTGAGGACACGTCTTCCAAGTGGAAACCAGAAGAATTAACAGGCAGCCACCAGCCAAAGAAGGCTGGGATCTGGGAGAAGAAAGTTACATGATTGTCAAGAACAGTGGCCTGAGGGCCAAGGAACACATGAGGGCACAGGAGTCAAATCATATCAAAGTGCTACCACATACAACAAAATGCAAGTTGGACTCCAACCCAGCTAAGAACTAAAAAGCAAGTATAAACATGCTAGTGAAACACTAGATGTATAGTTAGAAAAATAAGGAAAACTGCAGGGGATAAAGAACTCACTGACGAAGGAATTAAAGCAAAAACCCAGCTCAAAAATGCCTGGATTTTAACATTTCCAAATAATAATACAGTGGTAACTTTAAAAAAAATTAATTACTAACCTAAGAAGAAAAATGAGAACTCAAGACACTGTAGAATTTGTAAAAAACACCAAGTGAAAGGTCAGATATTTTGAATTTCATAATGCTGATAGATTCTGAGCCAGTGTCACGAGTGGTACTGTAGTGAAATGAGCACATTGGCAAAAACTGACCCCACTGATGTAGAAACACTAGCAGGACATTTAAAGCCATGTGTGATAAGGAGGTATTGGGTGGAAGAATGTGGCTCCTGGCAAGTACAGTGAGAGCAAAGGTCCTCAGCACCTCCTATGAGAAGGCCTTTGTGAAACACACAGTAGTTCTACAAGGGAGGTACAAAACAAGGACAGACAGGCCTGAACCCCAAAGTACCTGAGTCAGAGGAAGAGAATTCAGACAAAGTGATGACCTCATAACCACCTCTATGGGTCAGGCCTCAAGTGCAAACATGGCAGGCCAGCATGAGGAAGAGGCATGGCCATGTTGTCAACTCCTAATCTGGATGGCCAATGTGTCCAAGAAAATGGGGAAAATCTAACTGAGCTATGGCAGGACAGGATGGAGGGCACCAAATAACACTTCCTGAAGATATATCCTCTGAGCGGAAACCAGGAGATGATCCCAAACCAGAAGACTTTGAGACACTAAAGACAATTCAAGAACAGATCACACAGGCAGTTTTCCATTCAATCAATTTCCAGTTCCAGGTAGAGAGAAATCAGGCAGAAAAGGAATTTCTAGGATTTAAAACCTGGAGAGGTAAACACAAGTTAACAGGCTGTTACAACCCAGTATCATAAGTGTCATGATTGGAAAGTACAGGGACACCAGACTGAAGTTCTGACAAAACTGCCAGTGATTGATGAACCATTCCAATATAGGAAGACATAAGAAGGTAACATTTCAGAAGAATTAAAAATACTAGGTGGGAATTTTTACTACCATTTGGGATGTACCCAGTTGAAAGGAAAGTTACAGTGAGGAAAAGCCAGACAATCCATAAAATCAATTTTCTTGAGGCCATTAGAGAGCTAAATATTCAGTTGAGAACTGATGTTTGCATGTGTGTGAGAAAACTACCAAGGTCTGTAGAAAACCGTCTGAAGGAGTAGGTAACAAGGCCCTGTGTTCACACAGGGCCAGGAAAAGATCTGTTCCCATCAGTCATCTTGAAAAGCTCAGGATTCACTTGGTAGAATACTCAAGAAGGTCTTTCCTCAAGGGTGGAGAATAATTAATCTTAGAGCACTTCTCTGGTCCTGCCTGAAGTAGTTTATTCCTACTAAAAGCAAGATCAGAAGGAATAAACTACTTCCAAATAACTCATCCCAGAACAAAGCTCAGTAATACATATTTTTTAAAGTTATCAATGGATCTTTATTTTATTTATTTATATGTGGTGCTGAGAATCGAATTGAGTGCCTCATACATGCTAGGCAAGTGCTCCACCACTGAGCCACAATCTCAGCCCCAAGCTCAGTAATATTTATGGGAATTCAAAAAGATCCAGAACTCAATCACGAGAATCCATAATGTTTACTATTCACACAAAGACCACCCAGTCATTCAAAGAAACAGTAAAGTGGATGCATAATGGAAAAAACTAACTGTTAAAACTAACTAACAATGGACACAGATGTTGAAGTTAGCAGCCATGGACAGTTATAATTATTATAACTGCATTTGTTATACTGAAAAAATAAGTAGAGACATGGAAGGTACAAAAAGATTCAAAGTGAGTTTCTAGTAATGAAAATTGTGATGTCTAATATGAAGAACATATGTAATAGGATTAAGAACAGATCCAAAAGGATAAAAGATTAGTCAACCAGAAGACATACTAGCATCATTTGGCTGTGTGGTTTGAATCTTAAATGTCTCCCAAAAGTCATGTGCTGGTGCTGGGGCGGGGGCTGGGACTCAGTGGTGGAGCACTTGCTTTGCACGTGCAGGGTTCTGGGTTTGATTCTCAGCACCACATAAAAATAAATAAAGTATAAATTTTTTTTAAAGTCATATGCTAAAGACTTTAGGCACAATATGGAGGAAGTAGGCCTAGTTGAAGGAAGTTAGGTCACTGGGGACTTGCCTTTGAAGAGGGATATTGGGACTCCAGCTCCTGTCTCTCCTTCCCTCTCTCTCTCTCTCTTCCCAGATGCCTTAAGGTGAGCAGGTTCCTCTAACACGTGCTCCCTGCCATGATGTTCTGCTTCACCACAGACCCAGGGGGTCAAGTGACCAAGGTTAAAACCTCTGAGCCAAAATAAGTTTTTCCTCCTTTTATGTTGTTATCTCAGGTATTTTGACATAACATGGAAAGCTGACTGACACTCTCTCTAAATTGAAACTGGTGAAAAATCCAAGAAAAAGAAGAAAGGTGAGTTTCAGTGAATTGTGAGACGAAGTCAAGTGGCCTAATATATGTAATAATAAGTGAAGTCCCCAGAGGAAAGGAGAGAGAAAGAGGGCCATTTAAAAGTATGTGAATAAATAATTTCCAGTAATTTTTTTTGTACCAGGGATTGCACTCAGAGGCACTCAACCACTGAGCCACATACTCAGCCCTATTTTGTATTTTATTTAGAGACAGGGTCTCACTGAGTTGCTTAGGGCCTCGCTTATGCTGAGACTTTGAACTTGTGATCCTCCTGCCTCAGCCTCCTGAGCTACTAGGATTATAGGCATGTGCCATCATGCCTGGCAATTTTCAGCAATTTTACAAGTCTGCTAAAAACTATAAACTCTTAGATCCTAAGAAACTCAATGAACCCCAAACCTAGGCGATATGAAAAAAACTACATCAAGGTACACCATAATCAAATTTCTCAAAATTAGAGATAAACAGGAAAAGCTAAAAGCTGTCAGAAAAAAAAGATGCACTAGGTATAGAGAAACAAAAACAATAATGACAAGATTTGTTGTCAGAAACAAGGTAAGAAGAAAGTAACATCTTCAAAGTGCTGAGAGAAGAAACCTTTCAACTGAGAATTTTATACCTTGCAAAAGTCACTTTCAGAAAATAAAAGAGACATAAAGACATTCCAGCACTATAAAAGGCAAAAGCAGACTGACACTACAAGAAATATTTAAGGGGTGAGGGATACAGCTCAATTGGTAGAGTGCTTGCTTAGCATGCACAAGGCTCTGGGTTCAATCCCCAGTACCAACAAAGGGGGGAAAAAAAGAAGAAGAAAGAAAGAAAGAAAAAAAGAAATGTTTAAGGATGTTATTTAGGCAGAAGGAAAATGATGCCAAATAGAAGTCTGGGTGTACTCAGGATTGAAGAGCACTAGAAATGATAACAACATGGGCAAATATTCAGGATGTTTCTTATTTAAATCTGTTAAGAGATCACGAGGGCTGGGGCTGGGGCTTGGTAGTAGAGCATTTGCTTAGCATTTGTGAGGCCTTGGGTTGGATCCACAGCAGCACACCCCCCCCCAAAAAAATCATGAGCTGCTTAAACAAAAATAATTTTAAAATATTGTAGTATTGTGGTATTTATGTACAAAAGACCCAGATCCAAGAGCCAAAGATATAAAACTACCAACAAGCAGCCATCATTGAAATAGATTCAAAAATTCTATATACAATGTTAGCAAATCTAATCCAATGATATATAAAAATAATACATTCCTGGGCTTTATTCTAGAAATACATAATTGGTTTGACATTTGAAAACCTATCAGTGTAATTTATCATATTAACAAACTAAAAAAGAAAATCCACATGATGATCTCCATGTATCAAAATAGAATCAAACAAAGTCTAACATCCATATAAAAACTCTTAGCAAGCAATTAATAGAAGGGAACATCCTCAAGCCAGTTAAGAGTACTTACGTTAAATCTATACCAACAAAAGACTGGATGCTTTCCATGAGTTCTGGAACAAGACAAGACATCTGCTCTCACCACTCCTATTCAATGGTGTGCAAGATGCTTTATTTATTGCCATTAGGCAAGAAGATGAAATTTTAAAAAGTGATATAAGAAAGGAAGAAGTAAAACTTTCTTAATTCACATATAAAGTGATCATCTATATAGAAAATCTGATGGGATCTGCAAAAATAGTTACTAAAACAAATAAGTATGCTTATCAAGGGAGCAGAATGCAAAATCAAGTAAAAACCATATTTCTATATACTAGCAATGAACAAATGGAAATTGAAACAAAAATCCCATCCATAATAGTATAAAAATATGAAATACTTAGATATTTGGCCAGGTACAGTGGTACACATTTATAATCCCAGCAACTTGGGAGGCTGAGGCAGGATGATTACGAGTTCAAGGACAGTCTTGACAATATAGCCAGACCCTATCTCAAAACAAAAAATAAAAAGGGAGAGTATTCAAGATGGTGGGCTAGAGGAAGGCTGCATTCCTAGTTGTTGTGACTTGGGATTCAAGCAGCAAAGTACTGCTTCTCTGCAAGGTGGGTCAAAGAGGGATTTCACTAAAACCCAATTTTGGACAGAGTGTCTTAAAGTCTCAGAGATTTGGGTACATTAAATAAAGAAAAAAGACTACATGGGAGCCACGCTGGTTGAAGCAGCAACAGTGGTAGCTGCATTGGTTCAGCACAGAGGGAAGGAAAACAAAGAGAAACACAATGGACAGATTTAGTGCAGAAAAACCTGAGGTCAGAAAAGCAGCCTGCCCTTAGCTGATCCCGAGGCTGCACTGTGCACTGGTGCTTGAAAAGTGCCCATGAATCAAAACTGGCCATGGTGAGCTGAGGTAGAGCCATCTTGAGGATGCTATGCTACAACTTCTGCTGATGTGGGAACTGACAGATTTGAGCAAACATAGCTATACTGTCCTGGCAAGTGCCTTCTGTGTAGCCAGGAACGTGCCTAGCCTAGCAAAACAGGCACAGAGAATATTTTACCCAGAGAAATTCAAGTGGGAAAAGTGAAGGGGGCCCAACTCCCTTCCCTCTTAAGTCTGGTGGCTCACATAACCAGCTGCAGTGAGTTAGCAATCTGAACAGGTGGGTGTGAATATACTCAGGGTGTGTTTGTGGGCAGCAGATGGGGTGAAATATTAGCTTCCCTGCCCTGTTCCCAAGTAGAATCCTTGGGAGGCTCCTGAGATTCAGACTCCCAGCAGAGATTGGCAATTACCAGGTGCTAGTGGTGTGATCTAATCTCTCCAGAGAGACACCACCTAGCAAAGCCCCTGCGGCCTGATTAGACTTGAGCCCAAACTGCTGGAACTCCACAGTGTCCCACCCTGGGAGTGCATAAATCTGGTCTGTGTAGACAAAATTCCAATTGACAGTACTTCCCCTCCCATCCTACTGGGGAGAAGAGAAACTGAGATGTTTGAACCAGCTTCAGTCTTAGACTACACCAACTGGCAGCCTGGTGAGCAACACAGAAAGACAAAAAAGGGTTAACAACCCCTAGCCCTTGCTCTCACTCTCACTACATTGTCAAAGAAAAAACTGAAAGAAAGACACTCAGGCACAGACAGTGTCCATCTATTCTTTTTGACTAATTTGACCACCTCAGTGGAAATGATTCCTTAATTTTTCATTAAGAATCATTCTTTCCTTTGTTCTCTGTGTGTTTTCACTGTGCTTATTTGTTCTGTTTTGTTTTTCATTTGTCTGTTTTTCTTTTCTCTTCTGCTAATAATCAAATTCTATTGTTTGCTGTTTTGCTCTTCCTTTCACTTTTTTACATCTTTTTTGACTCCTCCTTCCTTATAACCATCACATCCAACATCTCTTCTACATTTTGTTAACTTTTTAAAATTGTGAACTCTTTTCTACCTTCCTATCACATTTTATTTTCTCTTAACTATATTCTTACCATCTTTTAGCATAATTGGTTTATATAACTCCTGTCCCCACCATTAATGCTGTGGTAATTATTACTGCTATGAATGACAGTTGACACCTGTAGTTTGCTTTAATGTCAGATATAGTTCACGGTTACTTTTTGGTTTTTGCTGTTGGCAATTGCTGACCCTATTATTTCTGGGTTTTTTTTTTTTGTGTGTGTGTGTGGTAATTAACATTGTTGATGTCATAGTAGGAACCAAGTACTTAGTTTAATACTGTATACTGTTTGCATTGGTGGCTATCATTGTTTGTTTCCCCCTATTCTGAGAGGTACTGGGAACCTATAGGTTCATCGGGTAGAAATTGGTGCTGCTGAACTAAACTTGACCAAAAGACAGCCACCTTGCTTCACACACAAATTAATGACACTGAATCTTCATCTATTCTTTAATTAAGAGAGAGAGAGAGAGAGAGAGAGAGAGAAACTCAAGCTAATGACTGGGCCCCAAGTAGAAAGAGCTACTGGTAGAGCCGGGTGTGGTAACGCACACCTGTAATCCCTGGGGCTCGGGAGGCTGAGGCAGGAGGATCTTGAGTTCAAAGCCAGCCTCAGCAAAAGGGAGGCACTAAGCAACTCAGTGAGGCCCTGTATCTGAATAAAATACAAAATAAGGCTGGGGTTGAGCACCCCTAAGTTCAATCCCCAGTTCCCCCCAAAAAAAGAAATGGTTAGGGGTGGGCACCCCAGTCCTACAGACATCCATTACTATAGCAAAACAGAATAAAATAACACAAAGACACCACACCTACAAGGGGTTCTCAATCCAGATCACTCTAGGACACTTGGGCAACTGAAGATTGTGCCCCCAAAAGGCCCTCACATAAGAGTGGAGAAAAATCCTTCTAACAGATGCATAAAACCCAATACAAAAATATAAGTAGGAAAAAGCTAGATAACATGACATCTCCTAAAGTTCATAATTCACCAGCAAATGACCCCCAAAATATTGAAGTGGATGAAATATCAGATAAGAAATTCAAAAGAATCATTATAAAAATTATAAATACATTCCAAGAGATGACAGAAAACCAAATGAATTAAGGAAGTCAGTACAAAATATGAATGACAAATTCAATAAGGAGATAGAAATACTGAAAAATAACCAAACAGAAATCTTGAAAGATACAGTAAATCAAATAAAATGTTCAATTTGTCTAATAGAACAGGCCATGCTGAAGACAGAGTCTCCAAGCTGGAAGACAAAGTGACTCACATTAAACATTCAGACAGTATTAAAGAAAAAAAATAACCATGATCAAAATATACAAGAACTTTGGGATAACAAGAAGAGACCAAATTTTAGAATCACTGGAATTGAGAAGGGTTGTGAGGTGTGGGCTAATGGAAAGGGTAACTATAAAAATTAATAACAGAAAAATTTCTAAACTTTCAGAATGAGATGGAAATCCAGATACAGAAGGCATTCAGAACCCCATAGACAAGAATAAAAAAGAACCTCTCCACAACACATTATAATTAAAATGCAAAACACAGAGAACAAGCATAGAATTTTTAAAGCTTCAAGAGAATAATGTCAGGTCACATTTAGAGGCAAGCCAATCAGAATCACTTCTGATGGCTCAGCATAAACTCCTCAAGCCAGGAGGGCTTGGAATGATGTTTCCAAGTCCTAAAAGAAAATAATTTTCAACCAAGACTGCTCTACCCAGCAAAGATAATTCAAAATTGAACATGAAATTAAAACTTTCTTTAATAAGCAGGAACCAAAAGAGTTCATGACTACTACACTAGCACCATGGAACTTACTTAGAGAAACAGTGCACACAGAATAAACAAAAAACATACCTCAGAGCTCACAAAAGAACAAATATGATTTTAAGTGTAGCTAAGCAAATGATAAATAGGACCAAATTAAACATTAGAAATAAATAACAGTGGCCAGAATTAGCTCTGTATAATAATATTATTGAATATAAATGGTCCCAGCTCTCCGATTAAAAGACATAGGCTAGAAGAACGGATTATAAACCATACCTAACTATATGGTGTTTGCTATAGACGCACCTGACATGTAAAGACAGCCAGAGGCTGAAAGTAAAAGAATGGAAATTGATATACCATGCAAATGGAGACTGAAAACAAGCAGGAATAGCAATTCTCATATCTGACAAAGCAAATTTCACACAAAAATTAATCAAAAGAGACAGAGAAGGTCATTATTGTTGCATCTTCTTGTTGAATTATTATTATGAGGGAGTGGTGAGCCTTTCTCTTTCCTTAAAATGGCAGCTGTCACTTAAGATGGCCATCCAGGTGCTAAGCAAGGATCTTATAAAGGTGGAGACAGATCTCCTAAAAATCAAAGGGAGATCAGTAGACAAAAGGGACCAAGAGGTGGGAGGTGGGGAAGGAGAGGAGAAGTGCTGGGGAGTAATTCTGGCCAAATTACATTGTTATATTGTGTGCATGTACAAATATGAAACAACAAATTCCATCAATATGTATTGTATGACTACAATGTACCAATGAAAAAATGTGGAAAAAAATAAAATAATTAAATAAAAAGGTCTGGAGATGGAGCTCAGAAGTAAAGTGCTCTGAGTTTGCTCTCCAATATTGAAAAAGAGAGAAATCTGACAAAAGATACAAAAAAACCTATACTCTAGAGACTACAAATCCTTACTGAGAGACATTAAAGAAGACCTAAATAAATGAGGAGATTCACCTTTTTCATAGGATGAAAGACTAAATATTAAGATGTCAATTCTTTCAAATTGAGTTCTATATTCAATGTAATCCCAATGAAAGTCTTAGCAAGAATTTTTTTCAGAAATTAACAAGTTGTGATTAAGGAACATATTGACATGGAAAAGATCCAAAATAACCAACATCTATAAAAAAATAATGCTTGGGAGGACTTGTCCAATTAAAAACTTGCTAGAAAGGTACAATAATAAAAACAGTGTAGTATTGGTATAGTATAGGTAACTACAGCATATTTTTATCCATTGGCAAAACTATGGGCAAAATTCAGAGTACAGAAATAAACCCTTATATTTATGGTGAACTCACTTCTGACAAAGGTGCCATGACAATTAAATGGGGGAAAGAATGGTCTTTTCAGTAAATAGTGCTAGGACAACCAGGTATTCACAAATAAAAAAGATGAATTGAGACACTTAACCTCTTACCATGTATAAAGCATTGATTCAAACTGAATTATAGACCGAAATATAAAACTCTAAAATATAAAACACATATAGAAGAAAACAGAATAAGATCTTTGTAATCTTGCTTTAGGCAAATATCTCTTAAATAAAACACCAACAGCACTAACAGAAGGTATAATTTAACAATTGGAAGAGCTGAATATGAACAGGCAGACTGGAGAAGCAGACCAGAATCTAATATACTATCATAGAGGCAGTAATTCACATTTGTCCTACTCAGTCCTTTCTAACAGCTTAGTATTGGACACAAGGCCAGGGTCAAAAGTGTGAGACAGAGTCAGACTAACAAAGCCTCAAATTTCAGGCTAGAAGATCCAAAAAAAAAAGGAATTGCCAAGGAACCAGAAATAACAGGAGAAATCATGGAGAGAAAGAAGCTCAGGAAAACAATACCACAGAGTTGTTAAAAAAAAACCTCTGGGCTCAGCCTCTAGCTGCTGTGTTGTTCTCATCCTGAATAGCACCTGGGGGCTGACTTTTAGATGAACCAACAGAACTCAATTCCTAGACTGACCACTGGGCGGCTGCCAAGTGGAAATACCTAAATAGCACTGAAGAGGCTTTGTCAAGTGAACATTCAATGCCACCACAGCATGCAGTTGACAGGACTCTCAGCTGAGCTGACCAGGCAGGCTGCCCACTAAGAAAAAAGTATCAACATTCTAATGGAATTTTAAAATGATACCCAGATTCATAATATTCTGTATGTCTAACAAATAACTCAATATTACTGCACATATAAAGAAATAGGGAAATCTCAACTTGCATGGGAAAAGACGATCAAAAGATGCCACTCAGGTCATAAAATTTTGCTATTTTCTGACAAAGACTTTAAAACAGTTGTTGTAAAAATGTTCCAATGTGTTTATTTATTTACCTTTATTTTATTTTTTTATATGGTGCCAGAGATGGAACCCAGTGCCTCATGCATGCTAGGCAAGCACTCTACCACTGAGCCACAAGCCTGGCCCATCCAATGTGTTTATTATGTATAAGTTATGGAGACTGGAGCTGAATCCATTGACTCAATTATTTTTCACAGTTCTTAAATAAACCATAACCTGTTACTGCTTCATTACAAAGTCAAAATACAGGAAAAGATGTAGGTAAGCCATAAGACAAAAATATTCCACATTTTTCCTAATATCAGAAACAACCACAAGCACAATAACATGAGTGTAGGTGGCAATGAGCTGCAGCAGAGTCAGCTGTTAGCAGTGACTTTCCCTTGAGAGTTTGTGTGTGCATCATAAAATTGGGGAAATAGTTTTATAGAAAACTATAAAAATATGGAAAACAATGTGTTATGGTTTGGATGGGTGTCCCCCAGGAGTGTTCACAGGTGAGATGATTAGATCACAAGAGCTGTAACTAATCAGTCCATCCTAGTTTGAATGGGCTAACGGGGTGGTAACTGTAGGCAGGTGGGTCATGGCTGGAGAAGGTGGATCACTGGGTATGTGCCCTGAAAGGCTGCATCTTCCCTGCAGCCCCTTCTCATGCCCCTCTCTCTGCTTCCTAGCCACCATGAGATGAGCACTTTTCCTTTGCCATCACCCTCCCACCATGATCTGCCTCATCTCATGCCCATAGCAATGGAGTCAGCCCACCATGGAATGAACCTCTGAAACTGAACCAAATAAATTTTTCCTTCTCTAGGTTGTTTTCCTTTTTTAAAATATGTTTTGGTTGTATGTGGACACAGAACCTTTATTTTATTTATTTATTTTTACATGGTGCTGAGGATCAAACCAAGTGTCTCACATGTGCCTTGCAGGCAAGCTCTCTACTGCTGAGCCACAATCCCAACCCTCTAGGTTGTTCTTTTTTTTTTTTTTAAGTTGTAGTTGAACACAATACCTTTATTATTTATTTATTTATTTATTTTTATGTGGTGCTGAGGATCGAAGCCAGTGCCTCACAGGTGCTAGGTGAGTGCTCTACCGCTGAGTCACAACCCCAGTCCCGCTTGGTTGTTCTTATCACATATTTTGGTCACAGTGAGGAAAAGCAGAATAAACACAATTATAATTTATTTTAAAAAATATTAATCAGGGCTGGAGATAATATAACTCATTGGTAGAGTGCCTAGCAGGCATGACGCCTACATTTGATCCCCAGCACCACATACACACAGACAAAATTATCAATTACATTTTGTGCACTTTAAGGAAAAAAATGCAATTCAAATTCCAGCCATCTTATGGCAATAATATCTGGTTAAATAATAGCTGGATTCAAGTTTTATGTATTAAAAAATACAAAAGCACTGAAGTTATAGGAAAATAGAGGTAAACATTCAAATAACCTTGGACCAAGACAAGACTGCTTGAGATGATACAAAGGCAGAACCAACAAGTGACTGCAGTACAGGGAGAGCCCTTGGCAACAGTAGGGAAAGCACTGCCACCCACGACTCATGGCAGGGACAAGGGCTATATGCAGTTGGAAGGAAATCTAATAAATCTATGAAAAGTAAAAAGGGAATAATATCCTTTGACCCAGGGACCCCATACCTGAAAATCTGCCCCATGAAAACACAAAGCCAATACAACAGGACACAACACATGACGCTTACTCAGAGGGTGGCCATACACCATGCCCTGTGGAGGGCACACACTGACAAGAACAAAGTGGGCCTGTCAGATGGCCTGTAGTGTTCCCACAAGCAGGTGCTGACAGAGATAAGCAAGAGCAAAGAAAATTCTAACTCAGAATTACCCTGGGTTCAATCCATAGCACCATGGAGCAGGGAGGGGGACACATCATTTTAAATATCGCAAGACAGAATATATATTTAAAAATTAAAAAGAAAAAAATGGAGAAAAGTAATTCAACATTTTATGATGGGGTTAACCTTTACTATAGAAAGAGCTTTATTATACCAATAGAAAAAAATAAACGTCTACAGAGAAATGGCCAATGTTACCAGCAGGCAATTCATGGAAGAAAAATTGTTGTATGTAGTCAATCTCACCAACATTTTTGAAAGAATAGACATTTTTAAAAAGAGTTTGAAAGTATTAACCAAAATGAAAGCTGTGTTGGTGGAATCAGGGAATGGTGCCTTGCACATCACACCGTGTGATGGAAACACAACTCTTCTGGAGAACAAGTTAGCAATGAAAAGCCTTAAACAGACACAGCTATCTTGACTCAGAAATTCTCTCTCTAGGAATTCGTGCTATGGAAATCATCAGAAAAACACACATAGGTATGTTTATGGCATCTCTCCATAAAATAATTAAAATTGAAAACAATCTAAAAGCCCATTTGCAGAGAGAGTCGATGCACAGATGGCAATGCACCTGTTGAAACAAGGATGCAGACTTCCAGTTAAATCAGTGGCTGAATGTTTGTGTGGTATTTATACCTCCTCTTTTGAAATGTTCATCAAAAATAACAGAAAAATAAGCATTTTATTGCATTGAAAACCTGAGAGGAGGTTTTCCAGCACTGTTGGGAAATTTCTAGAAGAGAGTAAAGTCCAGCAAGAGGTTAATCTAGACATGTAATGGAAAACAGGAACTTAAAACCCCCAACAGGAAAAAACAAGGTCCTCCATAAAAGTGAGTTTTGCCAACAGAATTCCTGAGTAACTCGCGCATGAGAAGCATCATCAACTCAGAGAACTCACAGTGCATGTGGTTATTGAGAAATAAACCAAAGGGCAGTGAGATGGTAGTACCTTCTCTCAGAGGTGCGGGTTGGTGTTAGTATGAAAATTAATGTCACTTAGTTTTACTATTGCTGTCAGCAAGGTCTAGACCAGAGGAGCTCCATAAAGTGGGATGCCCAAGTGATGCCTTCCTGGAAGGGTACTAGTCCCAAGTGACAGCTGAGACCCAAGAACTTATGGCCCCGGAACTGGTGGCCTGGCCCAAGAGGATCCACCTCAATGCCAGCCCCATTCTCCTCCTTACACAGCCACTACCAACAGGTCAACAGAGTGCCCCTCCTGCCCATATGCATGGGCTACACTCTATGTAGAGGTGCCCAGATGAAGCCTGGCTGTTAAACAGAGGTTGATAAGATAGACAAATACTTACATTTTCCTATTCTATAAACATCCACATTACTTGAATTTCTTTACCATGAGCATATATTCATAATTATATAAGTATGTATAATATGGTATATATTTAAATAACTCACATATTTAATTCATATATTTAAATCTAAAGATAGACTCAGATCAATATTGATATATCATCTCAAGAGGCATTAGAGCAAAAAAGCATAATATAAAATAATGGTTTTATTTTTGTAGAAAAGTAGTATTTTATAAATACATGTGCTAACAAAAAGTATGGAAAGACACAGGATGCTAACCACAGTTAGCTCTGCATAAAGGCAACTGTTATTAGTTTACATTTGTTTTCTGTATTTTAAGGAACTTTGTATGTAATAAGAAATTACTGGGCTGGGATTGTGGCTCAGCAGTAGGGCGCTCGCCTAGCACGAGCGGGACCCGGGTTCGATTCTCAGCACCACATAAAAATAAAGGCATTGTGTTGTGTCCATCTACAAAAAAGATATTCTTTCTCTCTCTCTCTCTCTCCTTTAAAAAAAAGATATTAAAAAAAGAAATTACTATCAAGACTTGTTTCCATCACAAATGTAGAACTACTTAAAAGTTAATTATTTGAAGTGTTATTAAAGCTATATAATACAGGTATGAAGATGTGAGGGGGAAAAGAGAAGAAGTAGGTCACATTAGATTGGGTAGAGAGAAATGATGGGAAGAGAGGAGAGGGGAGGGGAGGGGAGGGAAGGGGAAGGGGGGAATGGAAGGACAGCAGAATAGACTTTATTATTGCTGTGGGTATATACGTGACTACATGACCAATGTAATTCTGCAACCAGTACACTCAGAAAAATGAGAAATTATATCCCATCTGATTCAAATGTATGATATGTCAAGATCATTGTACTGTCATGTGTAACTAATTAAAACAAATTTTAAAAAGCTGTATAATAAACTCAAGGAAACTTACAGCTTTTCTAACCAAAAATATTCCTCAAAAAACAAAAAAGAAGGTTGTCCTTAGAGACACTCTGGGAAATCAGAAGTCACCAGACAAGCCTGGAAGGAAGACTGGGGGAGGTGGGTCCCTTTTGTTCTCAGCACTAGAGGTCCCAGACAGCTGATGGGAAGAACCCCTCACTAACTCAGCACTTGTTGAGTCTTGTTCTAAGCATACAGAGGTGCTGTGCAAACACCAATGGAATGGATACACAGGGAAAACACAGGTATCTACATGAAGCCCTCTCCTTGCATAAGCACATATCTAGGCAAAACTTCAAGCCAGGCATGGAACCGGCATTTCATGAAGAGCGCTAACTTACAGGATGTGTGGCTGAAAGTCTTCCCGTCACAGTTCCCGTTTGATTCCACTTGGAGGAAATGGATCCCTGTATTATTCAAAAGAATCAGCTTAGTCTCTGGAAATCCTATGAGAAGCAAAAAACATGCTGGGCCCTTCACCCACAACACCGCACTTGCTGCTCTGTTCCTCCGGAGGTCAGTAAGTGCTGGCCCTGAGCTCCCAATCCCAAAATGTCCTTGGGGTTACAGAGTCCTACACAGGATCAAGGGTGGGTGAAAAGGAAGCTTCCCTCTAACCCAGGGAGAAGCAGAAATAGAACACAGGGTTTTGTGTCCCTTATAAACCTATGTGAGGGGGGAAAAAGAAAGATAATGGCTGTGGGGGACTCAGCTGGACTCAAGGTGGGGCTGTGTACTATAGACAGGTTCTGTCACTTTCTGTGTGGCCTCAAACAAGGCAGAGAACATCTCTGACTGCTATCTCCTCATGTTCAAACCAAAATGACAACATCTACCTCAAATGGTTCTATTAGAGATCCAGTGATAGATGTGAGTACAGGAGGCCAGTACAGAGTTGCCTAGGGCTTGATGTTAGCCTGGGCTAAGCAGACCTGAATAATAACAGACCACAGCATAGAGTTCCAAGAACAGCAGACAGTTCATCATATTAGAATTCCAAGTAAAGAGCTTTGTAATGTTTTGAACAACCAATAAAAAAAAAAGAATTCCAAGTAATGCATGTATCTGAACTCACACAAGCCATGTTCCTTATTCACAATTTCTTTATTTTTTTAAGTCTCAGTTACCTTTTTCATGCAAGCTAATAATCCATCTATAAAGGTTGACTTGATCTTGTGAATCTAAATAACAAAGATGAGAGTAATCATTTTCTTTACGTAAGTATTTATATAGGAACAAGTGCCACAACAGCATTTCACACAGTGTAGGCAGGTGCTGCTTCAGTCCTCAGATGACCTCGGGTGGTACCAGGATTGAATAACACTGACCAACTGAGAAATAAGCCACCCTTCCATTTGAAAATAAATCTATTATTCTGTGAAATTCTAGATTGAGTTTATTACAAATCTTCTTTTTGGAAAATTGCAAAGATATTGCAAATAAATAAATAATCAGCTTAGGGTCCCCTGTGATGAGCCCTTTCTAGTTCTCTCTCATCCTTGACCTCACTTCAGAAGAAAGGGCCTGTTTGGTACCAGTGCATTCTACAGACAGCAGGTCACAGGCTCAGTAAATAACAGGACTGGTTGTCTAGATAATGATAGTTATCAAAGCGGCTCACAGAGAACTTGTGACATAACGGGCAACTGTGTGAACAGAAAGAGAGTACCTAGAGGAGGAAAGGGGGTTTGTCCTTAACCTTGGCAAACACTACTATGTAAAGATAAAAGGCTGCCTGAAGGTGGGGGACTTTTGTGAGTACTGGTGGAAGTTGCATCCACACAGAGGTCACAAGTAAGGACTTGTTCTCAATGTTCTTCCACATATGAGCCCATGAGCTCTCAGGACTGGATGGGGCTCACTTGAGACTGGAGTAAGAAGGTGCAGGAAGGGGTGCTAACACAAGGCCAGTGTGAGAGAACCACAGCCTCTTGTAACACTGCCAACACACTTCAGCAAACGTGAATTTGTTCATGGAGAGAGGGCCTGGTTCTTCCCCCATCACACAAAACTTTTAAAGAGTCAACTTACGTGCCTGTATTCCAAAATTGTCTTGGGTAAGGGATGAAGGTCTTGCAGAGAACTTAACTACCAAAAAAAGAAAGAAAGAAAGAAAGAAACATAAATCACCAATGTAATTCCTTCCTTCATTTCAATATTTCAAGCACTTATTTTTAGCCAGAGAAAGTCCTAGCAATAAATGGTGAAATTGAGCATATTTTCCAAAAAGAAGATTTGTAATAAACTCAGTCTATCAAGTATCTTAATCCTAACCTCTTATGAAATCATTCCAATGTTCACACATCGGAGCTAAAAGCACTTCACATATGCTTGGAAACAGGTTCTCTGAAGATTTGTATTAGTGAAATCTAAATCCCATAGAGGTGAGTAAACTGAGAAAATACCTACAAAGATGTGTATCAGTGGTTTTCACCGAACCCAATATTTGACTTATATGCTAGTCATCTGGGTATAATTCCAGTGAGGTAGCACTGGAATATGATTATAAACTTTTTAGTCAATTTTAAAATTTAGTCAAATATAGCATACATATAGGAAAGTACAAGATCATAAGAACAGTTTGTTGAAGTATCACAAAGTAAACACAATTGCATAAACACTGCCCATATCAAGACACAGGACAGGGGCTGGGGCCATGGCTCAGTGGAAGAGCGCTTGCCTAGCATGTGTGAGGCACTGGGTTTGATTCTCAGCACCACATATAAACAAATAACTAATAAAATTTTTTTTTTAAAGACACGAGACATTCCACAACATGAATTTTGGCTAACAAATGCCACAGTTCTGCTGGGCCTACACATACAGAGGAGCTGTGATGAAAAATTCTGGCCCACTTCAGCAAACATGCTGCTGACTCTCCAGGATAGATGCCACCTTATCCCCTCAGCAATGTGCGCAAGTTCCAGCGCCTCCCCACCCTTACCAAGGCATGCAGTCATTGGTCTTGATTGTAACTGTTTTGGTAGCTGAGAATTGTTATCTCTGTAGTTTTAACTTGTATTTCCCCCAGTGAATCATAAAGTTGGCCACAATTTATGTATTTATTGACCAATTGTATCTCTTTTTTTCATTAAGCTCCTTCTAGTCTTTTACTCTATTAAAAAATTGGTTTGTGTGTCTTTCTTTTCTTGATAGTAGAAATTTGTTATTTACTTAGTATGATAGTCTCTAGATTCATCCATTTACTAGCAAATGTCAACAAAGTCATTCTTTTTTACGGTAAGTAATAATCCACTGTGTGTGTGTGTGTGTATATGTATGTATGTGTGTGTGTACATATATATATATATATATATTTCCACAAAAATGGGATCCTAACTAGAATAAGATAAATTCCATGCTAATAAAATTAATCAAAATGTCATGTACAACTAAAAAGAACCAACAAATAAATAAAATAAAAGCAAAAAGTATTAACTCCTCAAAAAAAAAGTGTTTGATCACATGAAACTGTGCAAAAGTACTGCAAATGTTAAGGACCAGAAACAGAGGCTGTAGACTGCCTGCAGCCCTGCTGCCTTATCAAAAGCTGTGCTGGCTCCTGACACTGCATTCCTTTCTGATCTCCCTTTCACTCTGCCACTCTAGTCTCTCTGGCACCTCTTTTCTCTGACCTCTAAGTATCAGTTTTTCAGGGTTGAACTCCATGGTTGTAAATGTTGACTGCACATCAAAATTAGTGGAGAGCTGGCCCATGCTTAGACCACCCAGCTGATCCTAACTTAGTGGATCAGCTGTGTACCTGGCATCAATGTTTTCCAAATTTCCAGTCAGGGTGGAGGACCACTGCCCAGGGTGAATGCAAGAAGTTGGCTGGTAGCTTTTGTATATGTTTTGTATATGTTTTTGTATATGTCCTCAGTTCCATCCCATAGATACACATGTTCTTTTGTTCTAATGGACCCAAGACTGAATGTTTGACATCCCCAAATAAACCATTCCTCTCTATTTTCTCTGAGTAGTAGCCCATCTATTTGACCATGTGCACAACTCAGAAAACCTGTAACTACACATTGCAACTGTTGCTCATACTCACAGTATATATTTTAACTCATCTGTTGAAGGGCACCTAGGCTGGTCCTATAGTTTAGCTATTGAGTTGAGCTGCTATAAAAATTGATGCAGCTGCATCATTATAATATGCTGATTTTAAGTCCTTTGGGTATAAGCCAAGGAGTGGGATAACTAGGTCAAATGGTGGTTCCATTCCAAGTTTTCTGAGGAATCTTCATACTGCTTTCTATAATGGTTATATCAATTTGCATTCTCACCAGCAATGTATGAGTGTACCTTTTCCCTCATATCCTCACCAACATATTCTTGTATATGTTGTATTCTTGATGACTGCCATCCTTTAAAAAAAAATTTAAGATGTTGATGGATCTTTATTTTATCCATTTATTTATATAAGGTGCTCAGAATGGAACCCAGTGCCTCATACATGCTAGGTAAGCACTCTACCACTGAGCCACAACCCCAGCCCCGATAATTGCCATTTTAACTGGAGTGAGATGAAATCTTAGAGTAGTTTTGATTTGCTCTAGTTGCTGAAGGTATACTCATCTTTCCTGCCAAGTATCAACATGATTAGGTGAAAAAGTATTTCCTGATATTCCAGTAAACTCAAGAGTTCTGTGGAAGCTCTGCAAATGCTTTCAAATGAAAGTGTATTTTCCTTGCCTCTGCTTAGCGCTACTTCAACCGGGAACAAAACATAGAGAGCACACTGAGAACTAATTAATGAGTCAAGTTTCAAGCAGCTAAAAATTCAAAGTGTTCTTGCCAACGAAGATTTTTACATATATTTGTTGATTGATTGTATTTCTTCTTCTGTGAAGTGTCTGTTCAATGCCTTAGCCCTCCAAATTTATAATTACATTTTAATTTGTAACATTGTTTATTTGTGCCTCATTTTTTACCATTCTTAGCATAAATTTGTCCGTTTAAAAATACATATTTAAGATCTATTCCAAAGTTACTCAATTTACTAAAAGTCTGAATTCCTCATCTTGGCCTACAGCATAAAGGGGTCCTCATATACCTCTCAGTTGGTCACCAGGCTGCAGCGACAGAAGTCTGAGTAGCCAGAGTCTCCCTGTTGCCTGGCCCTGCTCCTTATTCTTGCAACGGGAAGTTTTTTATCCTCAAGCTTTCCCTTAAAAATCATTTCTGCAGAGTTCTTTCTGGACAACTTGACCTAAAGTGTGCCACTCTTCCTGGCATTTTTTCCTCAGGATCCTGCTTTCATGTGAATGGGTCTCATGCCACTGGACACACATGCTCCTGTGATGGTTAATCCTGGGTAACTAGATTAAAGAAGACCTGGAGAGCTGGTGAAGCATTCTTTCTAGGTGTGTCTGTGAGGGTGTTTCCAGGGCAGATTCACCTGAGTCTTAGACTGAGTGGGGAAGATCCATCCTCACTGGTTGGGCAGCACCATCCAATCATCCAGGGCTCAAACACAACAAAAGAGCAAAAGAAAAGTGAATTTTTTCTCTCTCCTGGAGCTGGGGCATCTTTCTCCTACCCTTAAATATCAGAATTCGAGTTTCTCCAGCCTTCGGACTCCAGACTTACATAAGTAGCCCCCTGGGCTCTCAGGCCTCTGGTCTTGGACTAAGAATCTCACCATCAGCTTCCCTGGGCCAAGACCTTCACACTTGGACTGAGCCTTCTGACCAACATCCATGGGTCTCCAGCTTGCAAATAGCCAGTTGTGAGACCTCTCGATCTCCACAATCACATGAGCCAATTCCCTGAAGAAATTCCCTCTCATGTATCTATGTCTCTATATATCCAATTGGTTCTGTGTTTCTGGAAAACCCTGATTGGTAGAGTTAGTTTCTCACTGGTAGATATTTTACGACAACACACACCCTTGCCCCACAAACTATAAACAATGTCTAATGCAGAGCCAGGGCTACAATAAATGTTTATTGATAAAAGAGAGAATACATCTGTTCTATTCATGGCTTTATCCCAAAGCCTAGCAGAACATATGCTGCATACTAGACACCCAGCAGAGCGTATACATGCCTGACCAGGAGACCCCTGTCATTTCAGTTAGTTGGGGGTCTAAGAGGCTACTCTCAGAAATGATGAATGGCTGGCCCAAGCTCCCTGCAATACAGAAGTTTGACCATCAGACCAGACACTTTTCCAGCATCTGAATCCCCTATAATGCTTTGAGAACATGTGACTTTATTGGAGAAAGAGCACCAAAGCTTCCTTCAGCTTGTGGTTAAGAAGAAACCCTTGTCCTTCCACTCCTGTGTGTCTACTGAGGGGTGGGAATTCTCACTGTTCCACAGAATTGTGGAGCTCTCCGCTGGACACCATAGGTCTCCAGAACAGCCTCTGCTTTCCACCCTATGTTGGGGAGCTCTGCTGGTGAGTGTCGGAGAACTGGTATTGTGAGATTACAGGCTCTGGCCACAGCACCTTTACCTTAGAAATCAACATAATATCTGGAAAGCCCCCTCACATTTGGAAATTTTAAGACACATTTTCAAAGAATCAGTGATCAAAGAAGAAGAATAATTAAAATTATTTTTAAAATGTGTGAAATTAAATAATATGTAAAGAAAGTAATACATGTGAAAATTTGAGAGAGTCACTCAAGATTTACTGAGTATTGGGCCCCAGGCATTGTTCCAATCACTGGGGAGTTGCAGGAACAAAGCTAGGTCCATGTCCTCCTATAACTAAATCCCAAGTCAGGGGAGCTGAGCAGTAACAGTTCATGTGTGAAGCCTGGACACCATCATCAGCCCAGGAATGCTATGAACAAAAAGGACAGGAAACAGAGGCAGGAGCTTGGGGTGGGATAAAGCCCCAGGATTCACCATGGCACCAGAAAGAGAGCAGGGAGAATAAAGGGAAGTGGCAGGAAGGGGTCTTATTTGTGAATTTAGAGCCATGGGCAAGTATTATCTAGTAAAAGTCACCTTCCAGATATACAGAATGAACAAACAGTATGACTTGTAAAGAAGAGAGTAAGGTCAATGTGATTCATGTCGATCATGTCTTTGTGGGGAAAAAAAATTAGTCTCCTTGTTAAAGTCACTGTCTCAACTCTGTCCATAGGAAGACACATCAAAACTAGGAGGTAGTCATGCTTTATTCTTATACCACTGCCTATATGGAGAGTGGAAGGTGCTATAAGGGAAGGGCAACAGTATCAGCTGGTGCCAGGGCATAAAATGAACCATCTGGGATCCCCATATACAGATGCAGGCCAGAGGATAATGCATGGCTTTCCCAGGTGACACTGCTGCCAAATCTTTAGGGCTCACTGCCCACCTCTGCTCTCCAGGTGAGATCTAAGTCAATATTTCCAGAAAGATGGGGTTCAGCTCCCAGAAACCCAGTGCTCTGAGAACCAACAGGCATTTAGTTCAGCCCCAGCAGGCACTAGTTTTTGGATGATTTGGTTCTGGGAACAAAGTGAGGGCTTAGATGTGTACATGCTACATTCTAATAAGCAAATAAATGCCTAAGATAACTTTAGGTAATGGTAAGTTGTATACAGAAAGTAAATAAAATAAAAATAAAGAAATAGGGAGGACTGAGGACTTTACTGCAGTTTGGGTGACCAGAGCAGATTTTCTAAAAGTAATATTAAAGCAGACTATCATAAGCCAGCAGGCTAAATCTGTGGCACGGTCTGGAGACTATGGAAAGAGCTTATGCAGAGAGCCCCAGGCAGCCAGCATGCTCAGAAAAGCACATCAGAGACAGGGGAAGGGCCAGTCCCCTGGGCCAGGGACATATTCAAGAACTTGGGTTTAATTCTGAGGGTGATGGAAAGGCACTGGAATTTCTAGCCAGGTCAGTAGCATGATCTTTTTTTTTTAAATATATCTTTATTTTTATTTATTTATTTTTATGTGGTACTGATGATCGAACCCAGGGCCTCACATATGTGAGGCAAATGCTCTACCACTGAGCTACAACCCCAGTTCCAGTAGCATGATCTTTTTAATGTTTTTAACAGAAGTAGGAGTTAAAGAGGGAGACTGCTAGGAGGATTGAAGTCATCCAAGTGAGAGAGGATAAAGATGGTGAAGTGAGAACAGGATCAGGGAGGCACCCTCAGGACATCTTTTGTAGGAAAGGACTGGGACTTGCTGTGGGTAAAGATGAAAGGAAGTCCCAAGTGCTTGGGAGGTATGGCTAATGATGATGATACACCAGAGAGGAAGATGGGCCCTTCAGGAGGTGAAGAATCTCCTGTGTGAAGGACAGTCCAAGTACCTCTGCAGGAGACTGCTATTCACCTGCAATTCACCTCACTTGAGAGGCAGGGTCCCACCTAGTGTACAAACCCATGATCATGGTAGAAAGAAGGACAAGGGAAACTTACCACAGCCTCTGAAGTGGACAGGTGTTGCTGTGGCCCTGTTTTGGGAAGGCTCTTCCTTGGACTCAGCAGGTGTAGCTTCAACTTTCCAAAGAGGATCTTCAACAACGCAATGCAGGTGTGTGGGAGAGTTTCAGATTGGAAGAAACAAACATCACTATTACATTTAAAACCACTAACCAAAGGAGTCACATCTAAATGATGCTTAATTTCTCATTTAGTGCTCTTCTTGGATATAAAGGTTTTGAAGTTAGGAATCTCAATATTCATCACTCATGAAAGAATATAAACAACTTATTTTTCAGATAATCAATATGAAATAACATTTATAAATTCAGAAGAAACCTCTCTTAACTCCTGAATAAGAAACATTTTTGACACATCTGTAATCCCAGCAGCTCAGAGGCTGAGGCAGGAGAATCTTGAGTTCAAAGCCAGCCTCAGCAAAAGTGAGGTGCTAAGGAACTCAGTGAGAACCTGTCTCTAAGTAAAATACAAAATAGGGCTGGGGATGTGGCTCAGTGGTTGAGTGCCTGAGTTCAATCCCTGGTACTTCCCCCTGCCCACCTCAAAAAAAGAAACTATTTTTGAAAGAATCAAAATTTAGCATTACTTCTCGAAGTTGATTATTACTCATTATAAGAAACCGTTCTCCTGCAATAAAATGGGCTTGCTGCTCCAGTTCCTTGAGACGAGCCTGAAAATGTGATAAGCACAATTAATAATATTCACAGTTTTCACAATTTAAAATTATTTAGTTTGTTAATCAAATAATTCCCAACAAAAGCTCTTAATAGAATAAAAAGCACTCTGTAATTTACTAAACTGCAGATTAAAAATGCATCTTCCGACTCTTGGTGGAATTCTAGGCTTATGCAATCACCCTCCCCTAAACTGAGGGGAACAAATGAAAGATTCAAAAATAATAATATAACAAAATAAGAGAGGGAAAGAAAGTATTTTATAGTAATATTAGGGCTAGAAAGGGATCCAGCATCCTATGAAACAAGACAGAATATATAAGTAACAGGCTCGTATCCAGAATATTTCAAGATGCCCTATGAATCAATAAGAAAAGAAATACAAATGAGTGAAAGACTTGAGCAGATCCTTTATAAAAAAAGAAAATTATAATAGCCAATGATGATAGAAAAGTGCTAAACCTTATTAGCAATTAGGAAAACAAAACCAAACTTATGTGTTATCATTTGTGGGGGAATATGAACAACTGACACACTTTTCAAACAATCAATATAAAATAATGCTCATAAATTCAGAATAAACCTCCCTTTTAACTCCTAAATAAGAAATGTATGGATCTCAGAGTTTGGCAGACACCAGTCTCAGGAGTCCACAGCACTGGGCAACACAGAGTGACGAGGTGAGGTCAAGAAACAGAAGGCTGAATATAAACTACTAATTTACTTACAGTCCAAACTAGTCACACTATATTTCTTAGGCATTAAAGTGGGAAAACAATAAAGAAAAACAATGTGAAATGACTACAAAGGCTAGCAGCAAGGATTTCTGGCAGGGAAGTGCACAGAGTTCTGGGCATCCCAGACTTGACCCAGGTGATGGTTATACCAGAGTTTCCTTTAAGGAAATTTAGGTGAAACATCTTTATGTATTTTTTCATGCAACTTAAGTATCTTTCTATATTTTTATTAAAAAACAAACAAACAAAAATTCCTTCACCAAACGCTAGGGGGCAACAATCTTACAAGAAAAACTTAACTTTGGAGGATCCTGAGGATCAGTTAAAGCAATTCCCAAAATATGCATTAAATACAGTGCTGCCCCACCCAACCTACACACACACACACACACACACAAAGATGCGATGGGGTTTAATCCTTCAATGTTTGATCCTTCCCTCTAGGAGTTTGAGAAGAGAAAGAACAGCATTACCATCAATCTAGCACTAGCAAGGAAAGAAAAAAGAGTGGAAATTACTAAAACCTGCCACTGGGAATCACTTACCAAACTGGAGAAAAATGACAAGGGCAGAGTCTGAAATAATAACTTACCCCAAGAAGTGTGGATGTCCTCTCCATTTCTTCCTTGTTCACCTGAATCTTGTGGTTTTCCATCACTGTAATTCAAACTCCAAGTCAGATCATGTCCACATTGCAGTAACAAATCCCTTTCAGTAAAGGTGACAGTCTTACTCCTCATGAAGACCACAATGACAGCACCTGCTTCTGGCCAACCTCTGCAGAGGGTCCATCAGGAACATCCACAGTGCTGGCTTCAAGGTGGGCATGAGCATGGGCCCTGCACTGGCCAGCCCCAGCCTGGCCCTTCACACACTCTGGTTGGAGAGTTGACTTGGCCAAGGAGACTCTGCTCTCCTGTGGGCCAAGAAGGACCTGGCAGTCTAAGACAGAAGAAGGCCCTGCACAGGCCAAGCCAGGAAGGGCACAGGACACTAAGCAAACATGAGAGACAAGGATAGCAGTTAAGATATCTCATGAGACCTCCTCCTTCTGACCAGAAAGAACTGAATGTCAAAATCATCGAGTCCTTCTAGTCTAAGAGGTGGTGCAGCACAACCCCTCTTCAGGGCCCATGAGATATAGTATTTATTCCTAAATAAGCTAAAGAGAGAACACTCATTTCCAAACAATGTAGAATTCTCTACAAAAATGACTATACTTTGTCTTCATGGCAACTTACCTGCCAAAATTGGAATCAGAGGAATTTCCAGAGTACAAAATAGTTGCCATAAACCATGAACCTATGAAGTAATAATAAGGCTACTTTAAGTTACATTCACATCAGCATTTTGTTGAAAAGCTACTTGACTTTTTTGAACTAGAATGAAGACAACTCCTATCTAGGTGGGTTTCTTCCCCAACATCTATTCCTTTCCCCTATTTTTCCTAATAAACTCCTACTTCCATTATATATTCTACTTTATCATCAAGACCTGGTAGAGACAGTCACAAATGGCAAATAGGCTATGCCCCATTCCAGTTTTCTTTATTTTCTCATTTTAAAGATTGATTTAAGTATCTGTAAACAGTTAGCCTTTAATTTTAATTTTAGTTTCAGGACAGGCTTCCTGAATTTCCATCAGTTCACCTAGACTTCACTGCCCCTAGTCGGGGAGTGTGTCAAATGGCACTGGAGCCCTCATTCCATGTACTCAGAGTATGACATCCTCCCCACTGACATCACCTCCTGGGCTCTTCCTTGGAGTTTGTTTCTATTCTTTCTTGCTACCATCAAGAAGTCCTGGGTCTTATTTTCTAGCTCTCCTCCTCCCCTGCCCATTTCTCTGCCTATCCCTCCAGACCCATTCTCTGCCTTGCCCTGGGTCACAAGGTAGGCCCAGTCTTGCCAGGTCACATCACCAGGCTCCCTCTCTGTGCTCAGGTGAGTTTCCCCTGTTAGAGCCCAGCAGAAGGGCAGGACAGAAGGGAAAAGAAACAGTTCAACCTGGATCCCAGTAGAAGAAAAGTCCTGGCCACTGCCTGTCCCTAGAGGTTTCTCCATCTTGCTGCCCCCTTCACCATGCCCTTGCCTCAGGACACTGTCTCTTCCTTCAGCTCTTCTCAATTGTCCCTTCCATGGCCATAGCTTCCCAATAAGACTGATTGAGGAAAGCTGTGCCCATTTCACCACCAACCAAAGCATTTAGCTTTCATGTTAACCACAGCATCAGAAACTGCCCAGTTAAAGGGGAGGCTTTGAAACACGCTAAATTATTTTAAAACTTCAGATTTTATTATTCTGATCTTTTCTTTTCTGAGTGAGGCACAGATTAATTTGGTCTTAGAACAAATGTTTCACTTCCTTCATGTTCAAGACACAGTGATAGCACCTTGCAAGTATGGGTGCAAGTGGACAGACAGCTCTTGTACAACCAGAACACATAATAAAATGTCTTGCCTTCAACTTGGAGCACAGGTCCATCGTAAGTCTGTAGAGTGTATTCAAGTTCATATATATGTTCTTATTCTTTAAAAGAACAAAAGTTAAACTTTAGACAAACTTGGCTGCAATGCTTATCACAACCTGGGAACTGATATGACTCACAAAAATGTTCCTAGGACATCTCAGGAGGCTCTCAACTGCAGATGTTACATCATGTATATGGTGGCCTCACCAGTGACCTCAGGTAGACAAGATTCAGTCTACATAAAGCACTGTGCTAGCACGATCCATGAGTAGCCAGACACTTTCCCAGCCCAGGGTTTCCCTCATTTTATAGATACAAAAATAGAATCATTAAGAAACTAAATACCCAGAGCAGTGATTAAAGAAGGAAAGCACAGACCTGGCCTCTGGGACCCCACTGTCTCCACTCTCTCAGCTCTACTACCCCGCACCCACACAGTGGCTGCCATATTTCACATTTGCTTGACCATTCTCACCCTAGGATGGACATCTGCAGAGGCCCTGGGAGACAGAAAGGGGAGATGGGATGCACTGCAGCCTCTATGACACTCAGTTGAAGTCTCCCTCCCATATAGCCCAAGGACCCCCTGCTCAACACCCCACTCTTCCCAGTGGCTCCCAGACTCTAGGCTGCTCAGGCTGTTTGCTGCTAATGGCCTCAGATTAGAGTAAGCACTCAGTGGGTCAGTGGCTGCACATGCCCTGGAGGGCTCTCCAGTCATTTTCTCCCATAAACTACTCATCAGAGGATATGCCTAGGATCACCTCTATGCAAAGCCTGTGGCTGCCACCTGACAGAATTCCACATGGCTGCCTGCAGGAGCTTTCTCAATTCCAAAGCGACCAAGTGACTCCTTTTAATAGTCCAGGATGGGCTAGCTCTGTGGCACAGTACAGCTGTGTGAGAGCCCCGCATGTGACTGGCTTCAAGAGCTCTCCCCTTTTCTCCTCAATCTGCCCTTCTTCTCCAGAAGATGGCTTTGCCATCACGACGCCGCTCCCTCTACCTAAGCTACCTTCCATTCCCAGCAATTCAAACCTCTTCAGAGAAGCACAGTAGCAGATTCACAGATTAAAACCCAGCTTCCGTCTCCTGCCCTTACATGCTGCATGGCTCTCCTAGAGACACATCTAGCCAATAGGACATAAATGGACTGCATCCAAAACTGCCTCTTGACTCCCTGGAGTGAGGGAATGAGGTCTCAGCAGGAGCAGGCAGAGAAGATCCTGGCCTGGCTTGACAGTACTGCTTCACAGTTGCACCAGCTTACACAGGGGCACCCATTCTTCTTGGCAAGGAGGATACACGCTCTCTAGAACTGACTTTCATTCCTTGACTTTCATCACTGACTCAGATGTGGGCATGTATAAAGAAACTAGACTTAAAATTGGAAACCCAAACTCAACAATGGCCTCATCTTAACCTTGGGCAAGGTGAGTATACATTAGCTTTTATGTGCCTCAGTTTCTACATCTATAAACTAGGACTGATAATACTGGGGTAAATAACTCCTTCCTTCAACAATAGTATCTCAGCTTCTATTTGGGAGAGTTTCCCTGCCTCACAGTAGGAGTCTGGATAGTCACAGGACCCTGCCTCCCTTGCTGGGCGTGGACATCTGGACCAGTGAGGGAAAGGAGATATTCTCCAAAAGCTAAAACTATGGATCTTGGCTTTGGCACCATGTCCACTAGCCTCTGTCCCAGGGTCCCTATTCTTGCAATGCCTGATTCTGTGGGCTACCCCATGACCATCTGATAAGCCTCTTTTTAAATTAAGGGAGGGCACGTACCTGTTATTTACAGCCCTGCCTCATGGGACACAGACTCTCCCCTTACATATGATGGCCATGAGCATGAAGGGCAGTGTCCCACTGCAGAGGCTCCTTTAACCCTCTGTGTGCTCATCTGTAGCACTTCTACTGTGCAACCTGAACAGAATGGTCCCAACTGTGGCCATGCTGCTCCCCATCATCTCCTCCAAGGTTCTGCTTCTCCAGACAGTGGCTCCTAAAGGCCAGAGCATCTCTAGCAGGAGAGGGCCCAGGCAGACTGAGGTGGCCATCCCAGGAGCTCAGTCACAGAGGCTACATCACTGGCACTAAGTATTTATAAATGAGCAGCTCTCTGCTCACAGAACAGGCAACAATTTGACACCAGAGAATCCATTCAGAATTATCACACTGCACATAGGATTTCCCAGGAACACATATGACAAAAAGATGGAACTCTCGCGTCCTTATTCATTATCCTCCACCAGAAATACCAAGATCAAAAGTATAAGTGCAGGGTCAGGCATGGTGGCACATTCCTGTGATCCCAATGACTTGGGAAGATGAGGCAGGAGGATCACAAGTTCGAGGCCAGCCTCAGAAACTTAGTGAGACCCTGTCTCAAAACAAAACAAAACAAAAAAACCCACGCGACTAAGGATGTAGCTCAGTGGTGGAGGGCCCCTGGGTTCAAACTCTAGCACCGTTAAAAAAAAAAAAAAAAAAAAAAGCAGTGAAGAATAAGTAAAATGAATGTTGGTTTACTATTTATTGACTGTAAAATAGGAAATTATTTCTAGAAAAATATCAGGATTGTATTAAGATGGGTAAAACTTCATCTTAAAATGACTTACCTCAGGGCTGGGGATACAGCTCAGTTGGTAGAGAGCTTGCCTTGCATGCATAAGACTCTGGGTTCAATTCCCCACACCACACACACACACACAATGACTCACCTTAATATTACTTGAGGAATTGCCACATGTGCTGCTCACTTTGACTGAAAAGGACTTTTCAAGGTGTTTTGCTACTAAGTCCTCAAAAGAAGGTGTGCCATCACTGGGATCTATGAGCCATGCGGCAATTCTGGGATCAAGGCCTACAAAATCAGCAACTGAAGAGGAAAATGGCAGTTAATCCTCCTAGAAAAATAAATATTGATTGCTTTTCCTACCTTGGCAAGATGCTTAGGGTAATACTATTACCATTCTCTCAAATCACAGAGCCAAGTACGCATGATGTGACTCTGATGTTCCTCAACCATCTCAACCCTATGAGAAGGTGGTCTCCATGGTTGTTAAACTAAAGAAGTGAATCCCAAACAGCTAAGAAGGGGTGGGGACTCCAAGCTCACTTGGAATTTGGATTTCTTAATAACGTTATAAGAGACTGAAGTCAGAACTCGGGCCCACCCTTACCTCCTTCTCCCAACTCTCCTCTCCCTTCCCTCATCCTGAGGCAACTCAGGTTTTTTGATCACTTTTGAGCAGGCAACCGTCTGCTCTTCCACACCCTCCCCTCCCTCCGCCTCTCACATCTCCACAGGTCATTTATGACCCTGCATCATGATGCCAGGAACCTAGGCTCCCAAGTTAAGGAAGCAGAGTAGGAACTGCCTGAGCACACATGGGATCCTCATCACTGTGCCAGGCAGAGACTGGCATTCTCTGGTGTGAAAAAATCCCATAAGACAATGGGGGTACTGCATGTATCATGATGCTGTGGAAAGAACACTGGCCCTGGGACAAAAATGAATAGGAAAAATTATAACTGATTAAAGTACTCTAAAATCAAAATAAAAAACAACAAAAAACCAACATAGATTAATATGGTTTGACTCAATTCTAAAGAGGAAAAAAATAAAATAGGATAAGACTTTTACAGTGATTGATAAAGATTAATCCTTAATATGGCTACCATTTTAAAAACAGTACTGCACCAAATATCTTTTAATTGAATAACAACAGTAGGAAAACACAATGAGTTTTTTCAAGAAAATTTAGTTTGAAGAAGAATTTAGTTTAGAAGATTACTGTAAATATCTGTGGGACATATATCAAGATGTTTTCCAAGCCAGGCATAGTGACACATGCCCATAATCCCAGCAACTTGGGAGACAGGAGGATCGCAAGTTCTAGGCCAGCCTCAGCAACTTAGTGAGACCCTAAACAATCTGGCAAGATCCTGTCTCAAAATGAAAAATTAAAGAAAAAAAAAAAAGAATTGGGGGCTGGGGTTGTGGCTCAGCAGTAGAGTGCTTGCCTAGCACGTGCAAGGCCCTGGGTTTGATCCTCAGCACCACATACAAATAAATAAATAAAATAAAGATGATATTGTGTACAACTAAAAAATAAATATTAAAAAGAATTGGGGATGTGGTTCAGTGGCTAAGCACCCCTAAATTCAATTCCTACTACTCTCACCCCAATATATATGGTGTGTGGGAGTGTGTGTAAATATGTGTGTGCATGTGTGTGTTTGTGTGTATTGCTAAATAGATAAGTTTTGGTACCAGAGTGTTTTAGGCATGAAGGGGAATTTATAACCTAAAATTATTACTCTTTAAGATACTTAAATATTTTGAATATTACTTACTAAAATAAGGAGTTTGGGGAATATGTATTCTATTCCATAGAACAGAATAAAGCCCATTAAACAAAAAGAACACAGTTTACCTTTAGATGAAACTACAGTCTAGATCAGATCACATTACATATTATATATTTTCCAGTAACTTTAAATTACACTAGTCTAAGAGGTTTATATATACCAAAGCAGACAGTGTCATGATGTTCTCATGATTGGCAGAGTTGGAATGCTGGATCAAAGTCAGCAATCATTCTGGCTCTTTGCCCCCAAGTCAGCAATGCAGGCTTCAGACAACACTGTCTGATAACACTGGCTGGCCCCATGGCACTATTCCATTCTACTTGCCTTTTTAAAACTCTAATATTCCATAATTAACAGTTCTTACACAGAGACACTTTTGAAAAACCTTTAGGGTCTGACAGCACCTGCACACTCTGGAAGCTGGTCCCTGTAAGCTCCTGCAACTGGCAAACCAAGCCCTATAAGGGCAAATTCCTATTGTGGGAAGAAATGCCAATAGTTGAAAAAGAGACACCAATAAGAAGATTTGAAATAAGCTATGAAAAATTAAGAAAATGATAGAAGCTATAAAAAAATCAGAACTAGAAACACTGAAATTGGATGACTTAAGAAAAATTATGCAAATGAATGACAGAACCCAGGAAAGAAAAATAAAATGAAAAACACTTCAAGAATAAAAACTAAACTGGCAAGGCACAAAGGCAATTAAGATAATAGATAAATTCCTTTAAAAAAATAAAATGAAAAAGAGGAAATTTTAAAGAATAAAAGAAATGAAGAGACTGGGGTTGTGGCTCAGTGGCAGAGTGCTTACCTCCCATGTGTGGGGCACTGGGTTCGATCCTCAGCACCACATATAAATAAACAAATAAAATAAAAGTATTATGTCCATCTATGACTAAAAAATTTTTTAAAATTAAAAAAAAGAAATGAATTCTAGATAAGTAGTGATAAATAAATATGACAAAGTGACAAATATGAGAGCTAGACAAGAAGATTCAACATATGGAATAGGGATTCAAAAAACAAATTAATACTGCATAAACTTTGTAATTCAAGTAACTTTAAGCAACACACTAAAGAATATATATTCAGGACAGTGTGGTAAGGGCACAGGATAGACTTAGAGACCAGTGCAGCAGAATTGAGAATCCAGAAATAAATCTAAAGAGGTATTAAGAATGAAGATGGGGAGCTGAGGTTGTGGCTCAGTGGTAGAGGGCTTGCCTTGCATGTGTGAGGCACTGGGTTCGATTCTCAGCACCACATAAAAATAAATAAATAAATAAATGTCCATCAACAACTAATAAAAATATTTAAAAAGAAAAGAATGAAGATGGGCTCTGTAAAGGATTAAATTGTGGCCCCCAAAATATATGTCTACCTGGGACCTTAGAATGTGATCTTATTTGCAATAGAGTTCTTTGCATGTAATTATGGTAAGAATCTTGAGAGGAGACTACCTTGGATTGGGTAAAAGCTGAATCCAATGATGGGCATCCTTACAAGAAAGGGACAAGGAGAAGCCACAAAGACACACACAGAGGGACAAGCCTAGAAGATGAATGCAGAGAGTGAAGTGATGTACTACAGATCAGGCACACCCACGCTTGCCAATCACCACCAGAAGCTGAGAGAGTCATGGAATAGATTCTCCTTCAGAGATTCTAGAAAGAACCAGCCCTTGCCAGGCAAGGTGACCACACCTGTAATCCCAGTGGCTGCAAAGGATGAGGCAGGAAGATCACAAGTTCCAGGTCATCCTCAGCAACTTAGTGAGACCCTGTCTTTAAAAAAAAAAAAAAAAAAGTGACCATCCCTGACAACATCTTGATTTCAGGCACCTGGCCTTGGGTCTGTGAGAGAGCACTTGTTTTAAAGACCCCGTTAGTAGTAATGTGTAACTGCATCCCTAGGAAACTAACACAGACCCTCCACTTCTTCTGTAGCAAAAATTAACTCAAAGTGGATCATAGACTTAAGTGTAAGAGCTGGAACTACAAAGCTCTCAGGAAAATAAAAACATTAAGAATTAATATTTGAGACTGTAGACTAAACAACTGTTACTTAGATCTGATATAAAAAACACAAGTGACACAAGAAAACGGATACATTGGACATCTTTACAATAAGAACCGTGCTTCAAAGAACACCATCAAGAAAGTGAAAAAACAGCTCACAGGTTGGGAGAAAATATTTGCAAATCATGTAACTTCAAGGGGCTTGTATTAGAACGTATAAGTAATTCCTTATAACTAAGCAATACAAAGGCAACCCAAATTAAAAATGGGCAAAATATTTGAATAGACATCTCTATAAAGAATACATACAAATGACTAATAAGCACATGAAGAGATGTCCAACAGCACTGGCCATCACAGAAATATAAACCAAAACTACAGGAAATAGCACGTCACACCCATGGGGATGAAAAAATGTAAAAGATAATAACAAGAACTGAGAAACTAATGTGACTCCATTTTTAAAAATAAATAAATAACAGCAGCTTCTACCTCAAGGCCTGTCCTAAGGAAGGGGGTGTGACCCTTGTCCTTGGAAAAACCCACAGAGCACTCCTAAGCATATACCCACCCTGCTGAGTTGTTTGTCAGTAAATAACAGGAGAGGTCTGTGGCACCAGGTGTCCCTGACTCAGTTAGACTAGGTGAGGACCCATAGCAACCCCCTAGCAACCTCCAATCAGCATGAGACAGGGAAAATACCTGAGATGTCAGATGACCCCCCTGTAGATTATGGTGGTTGATAACATGTTGGGAAACCATGTAGTTTAGCACGTACACCCCTCATGGCCTAAACCAATCAGTTCAAAGGAATCCCCCTATTGTACTATCCAATCACCCCTACCCAACTTGTTCCTGCCAGTAAATGTGCTAATCAATGCTAAGAGTTGTTGTTTGATTTTCCCATGGTATGGAATGATTTGCTGTGTGATGTTGTGACGCATAGAGTATCCCCCCAAAACCTATAAAATCTCACTGAACAAAGGACGGGGACTCACTCCCTGGGACCGCTGCGTCAGGAACGGTTGTGAGTCCAGGCTCGAGCTTGCAATAAAGACTCTTGTGTGACTGCATCGGATTCAGCTCCTGGAGGTCTATTGGGGTCCCACGAATCTGGCATAACAGTACTGGCAAGGATGTGGAGAATTTAGAACTCTGTAACCTGCTGGTAGGATTATAAAGTGGTGTGGCCACCTGGGGCACCAGACTGGGAGTTCTCAAAAAGTTACGTATACACACACCATATGACCCAGCAAGTCTACTTCTACATGAATATCAAAGAAAATTGGAAATACATGTCCACACAAAAACCTGCATTCTAATATTCATCCAGCATTAATCATAATAGCCCCAATATGGAAACAATCCAACCGTTCATCAACCAATGAATGGATAAATAAAATATGTGAATGTTATTCAGCCATAAAAATAAGTGAAGCATTTACACATGGATTAACCTTAAAAACATTTTTGCTAAAAAAAAAAAATGTGGCATATATACACAATGGAATATTACTCAGCACAAAAAAATAAGATCATGGTATTTGCAGGGAAATGGATGGCATTAAAGCAGATTATGCTAAGTAAAGTTAGCCAATCCCCCCAAAAAAAAACAAATGCAGAATGTCTTCTCTGATATAAGGGGGGTGACTCAAAACAGGGAAGAGAGGAAGAGCATAGGAAGAAGATTACCTCTACATAGGGAAGAGGGGTGGGAGGGAAAGGGAGGGAGAAAGGGAATTGCATGGATGGTGGAAGGAGACCCTCACTGTTATACAAAATACATGTATAAAGATGTGAGGGGGAAAAAAAAGAATAGTGTTACCCTAGATTAGGTAGAGAAAAGCGATGGGGGGTGGGTGTTGGGGAGATAGGAAGGATAGTAGAATGAAACAGACATTATTATTACTATGTGTATATATGTGACTGCATGACCAATGTGATTCTGCAACCTATATACTCAGAAAAATGAGATATTATATCCCACCTGATTCAAATGTATGATATGTCAAGGTCATTGTACTGTCATGTGTAACTAATTAAAACAATTTTTTTTTAAAAATTTGCTAGCCAGGGATGGTGGCATGTACCTAAAATACCAGCTACTTGGGAGGCTGAGTCAGAAGAATCAACTGAGCCTAGGAGTTGGAGTCCAGCCTTGGTAATACAGCAGAGATTTCATGTCAAAACAATGACAATAATTTTACTAAGTGAAAGAAGCCAGTTACAAAAGGCCACAAACTGAACAACTGCAGTCATATAAAACACTTACAATATGTAGATCCACAAAGAACAAAAATCAGATCAGTGATTGCCAGAGTTAAAAGAAGGGAGTGATTGCTAATGAATGGGTATAGGGTTTCTTTATGAAGAGATGAAAACATTCTGAAATTATATAGTGGTAATAGATACACAACTGTGATTGCCCTCAAACCACTGAATCGTACGCTTTAGAATAGTGGGTTTTGTGGTGAATTATATCTCAAGAAAGCTGCTTTAAAAAAAAAGTTAAACCAAAAAGCTATTTTAAAAGGGTTTTTTTAAAGGTACGTATATACTTTAGAAAACTGACCAATAACAACCAATATCAAAACATTCCAGTAAAAGAACAAGATTTTAAAGAAAACAAAAATCTAAACAGAACAAGTCACTAATTAGGAAAAAAATCAGTTTTTCATCACATTTCCAGAAAAATATGCAAAATATAAAAAATCATCATATTTAGAAAGAAATAAGGTGACAAGGAAAGAAGATGCAAACCATTTGCACCCAGCCAAACTTGAACCTCCAAGTATGAAGGAGTCTTTAGGATACTCAAAGGGAGACATAAATTTAAGGTCAATGAGTTTAAGTAAAAACCTTGTCATCTTGAATTTGATTTATTCATATTAGTATGAATTCATGATATATTTTATACTTAGAATCCCAACCTATAAAAAGAGAACAACCTAATAGTAATGAACATAGCCATGACAAAATTCTGGACTTCAAAGCTGTCTCCACTGAAGTTACAATGCTCCTTGAAGAGACTGTAAACCCAAATCTAGGGCAGGAAATGCACAGAAAAAACCCGGAACATCCTTGCCATCCAATAAACCATGAGGTTTGTGTCACAAAGAGTCACTTTCTAACTCATCAAGGATTGTATGCAACAGAACAAAACACATCACACATGTTCAAATAAATGCTGGTTAAGCATGCGGAAAAAAGGGAATTCTCACACACTGTTGGTGGGAATGTAAACTGGTACAGCCATTATGGAGAACAGGGTGGAGGTTCCTCAGAAAACTAAAAACAGACCTACCATCTGATTTAGATATACTGCTTTTGGGTGCATATCTAGAGAAAATTATATCTAGAGGAAATTATACCAGCATACCAAAGACACTTGAGACACTTGCACATCCGTGTTCGCTGCAACACTATTCACAATGACTAACACATCAATGTAGGTGCCCATCAACAGATGAAGAGATAAAGAAAAGGTAGTATATGTACACAACAGAATATTATTCAGCTATGAAAAATAATGGTATCCTATCCTTTGCCACACAATGGATTGAAATGAAGGACACTATGTTAAGTGAAGTAAATCAGATACAAAAAAAGCAAGCATTGTATGTCCTCTCTCATATGTGGATGCTAAAAAAAATGTTGATCTTAATGTAGAACAGGAATAGATAACTACTAAAGGCTGAAAGGATGGGAAGGAGGATGGACAGAGGAAGGGTGGAAAACAGATACCAAAATGCAGGAAGAAATAATAATCTCCAGGTTTCTACAGCATAGTAGGGTAACTACAATTCACAATATCATACTTTATGAAGAGCTAGTAGAGGGGAGCTTGAAGACTCCAAAGGCAATGTAATAATGAGATGGAAACCTTAATTACCCTAATTCAATTAGTATATATTGTATATGGGTATTGAAATACCACTCTAGTTCAAAATATGTACAATTGTAACATGTTACTAAAAATTTAAGAAAATGTTAAAGTAGATAGAAATGCTAACTAGTCTGATTTGATCAGTCACATTTTATACCTATATCACATTATAATATGGCACTCCATAAATAGGTACAATTAAAATGATAATTAATATAAAAATCAAATAAAAGTATATGTAACAAGCAATTAAAAAATCTATATGATAACCATGATACAATTAAAAAGCCTTAAGTATCACTTTTTACTGATTCTATGGACCAATTCACCATTTTGAAGGTAAACAAAGGGAAAGAGTAAGTTTTTATCCTGGCTTTTCCATATGAAATACACTTAGGGTAACCAAATAGATGATAAGGAAGATTTCTCCTTACAGAAGTTATCCACTTGGATCTCACCAAGTTGCAATTAAGGAACCTAGACAATGATAACCAATAGTTCCTGATATCACCATAAAAGAAAAACAAGCGAGTATGAGTAGTTACAGGGTGTTTCAGTCAGCTTTACCTCACTGTGACCAAAATACCCAAGGAGAACCACGTAGAGGAGGGAAGGTTTATTGGGGCTGGCTCATGGTTTCAGAGGTCTCAGTCACAGACGGCCAACTCCATTGCTCTGGGCCCAGGTGAGGCATCACTTCATGGGGGAAGGAAAGCTGCTCAGCTCACAGTGGGTTAGGAAGCAGAGAGGAAGGAGGAGGCCACAAGGAAGATGCATCTCCCAGGACCAACCCCAGTGCCCACCCCTCCATCCACACCCCACCTGCCTATAGTTAGCACCCAGTCAGCCCATTCTCACTGCATGGCTGATTAGTTACAGCTCTCACAGTCTAGTTGCATCAGCTCTGAACATTCCTGCCTTAACAGGAGCCTTGGGGGACACCTCACGTCCAAACCATAACACAGGGCAAGTGTGCAAGTTCAAACACTGTTGGAGAGCCTGTATATGAACAGATCACTGACAACCAGAGTGGGTCATGGCATCACTTTAAACTTGGAATCTCCACATTTAAGTCTTACAACTGAAAAAAATATTAAGAGATGAATTACACATGTTTGTGGTTTGGTATAAAATATCAGGAAGAGTATACGGTGTCAAGAAGGAAAAAGACTGAGTTGATGACTGTTGAAACAGTGTGATAGGTACTCATGTGCATGTTAGAAGTTTTCTACAATAAAAAGTTTTTTCCGATATTTTATTATGAATATTTCCAAACACGTGGACAATTTGAAAAAAAAAGTGCAGTGTACACTCATGTATCCACCAGCTAGATTCTACAATGACTATTTTTGCATCTGTTTTATCACTTACTTATGTACCTAGTTTAGGAAGGTTATAAAACAATCTACTATTCTAAATGTGTCCTACACTGTTTTGATGTTACTTACTCTGAATCGTAGTTTAATTCTAAGCCATTTATAAGTTATAAGCCATTTGTGGTAACAATGCCCATTCATATGATGCTGCATGTTAACTCTGCCTATTTTAAATTACCAAAGAAATGTGCACTGGTAAAAATTCAAGTAGAACCTACATACATGACAGGAAAGTGCCTGCACTTAGGCAGGTGAGGTGGCACATCTCCGTCTGTGTGAATGTGCCTTGTGCTGTATGGCATGGTGGGCTCCACCACCCTCCCACCCTGGGGAAAGCCATTGTTGGAGGTCGATTTTTAGAGACTACCAGAACCATAACTTACCATGCTTCCAACTGCCATCATCACCAAAAAACTGCAGCACTATTCTAACAAAGTCCTTAGCGTTGAAACAAATAACAGGGCATTTACATTTCAGGGTTTGGAACAGCACGTTTCTAGAAGATATAAAGAATTCACTGATTTAGGCATTAATTCTAAACTTTTGATGTTGGGAAAATATTGTTATTACTTTACCAATAGCTATCATTTATAGTGCAGATACACATTGATTAGCTAAAGAATCTTGTGAGGTAAACATCTGCATTTGCTGGGCGTGGTGGTGTGTGCCTATAATCCCAGCACCCAGGAGTCTGAGGCAGGACTGTAAGTTCAAAGGCAGCCTCAGCAATCAGTGAGGCCCGAAGCAACTTAGCAAAACCCTGTCTCAAAATAAAAAAAATAAAAAGGTCTTGGATGCAGCTCAGTGCACTTAGGTTCAATCCCTGGTACAGAAGGAAAGAAAAATAAAAAAACATTTGCATTTTACACAGAGAATAAGCAAGTGCCCAAGACCTTATACCAAGGAAGAGCCCCCAGTATCCAGGCCTACAGAGTAACTCCTGAATTATTACATAGACCATACCCTTCTTACCAGCCCCAAGGTGACTCCCTGGCCTGCTCTGCCCTCCCAGAGCCCTCTCCTCACATCCCACCATTCTGTCATCACCAAGAGTGCCCATTCCTCTGGGTCACCATACTTGCTGGTTCCTAACTGCAGTTCTCTTCCCACAGCTTTTGCAACCTGTTCCAGAGCTGTGTTCAGGAGGAAGCAGGTCCTCTCTCTGTTCCTCCTGTGCTCCTGTCCACATGCCGTCCCCTTATCTCATGAGCTCCTTGAATATAGGATTCATAATAGTTACATTTATTGATTGCCTACCATATGCCAGATACCACATTATAATACACAAGCTTGACGTGATGAAACTTCAAAATGATCCTATCAGGGAGACACTCTATCCACTTTACAGGTGAGGAAACTTAAGCTCAGAGAAGTTATAATTGAGAAGTGGCAACACTTGGATCTAAGACCAGACTCCAAACTCCAAGACACCAAACCATAAATCCCCTGTCATAGTAAAGGCTTATGAATACACTAACGAGGTGCTTTGTATAGGACCAAGAAAGAAACAAACTAGGACACAATGAGCTCCACAACTAAGTGAGTGTGCAGTTAGGCTTTGCTGGTCTTGATCTGCAGACAGTTTCAGGCTTTCCATATTGTGTGATTTCACCTTGGTTTCCTTGAACAGGGAGGCCAGTAGCAAGGACTCTGGTCTTGGCTTGGATGGACCAGGGAGGGTAAACTGTGGGGGACAGAGGGGAAGGAAGGAGTGGAAAAATACAAGGAGAAGAAAGGGTACTTGGAGCCCCTGCCTCTGTAAATGTCTTCATTCTGAAATGCAGAGGGCCTCGAATTGGTGATTTAACTGCCACACTGACTTCCCAATAGGGAGACACTCAGGCTGAATGATGTCTGTTTTGAAGAGACAATAATAAAAGTGTGTCCCATAAGATACAATGGCTAAAGCAGAAAGTATTCTATGAGTCAGTTGCTTAAGTCAATTATGTCACATTTGCAAAATAAAAAGCTATAATAAATGAAGAGGTAGAGGCTGGGGAGGTAGCTCAGTGTGCCATAAAAATAAAAATAGGAAATCTAGATTTGGGTCTAAAAAGGAGAAAATTCCAAGATTGAAAATTTCCTCTTCTATAAAGCAGAATTAATAAGACCTAACAAATAGTGATAGTGTAAAGGTGAAAGATCGTGAGTAAAAAGACCTTGTATCGGTATTTAATGTTATTAAATATGCTTTTGGCAAAAAGTAATTTATATGGATTAATTAAAAATGATTTATTTAAATTAATTTTGAATCCCAAGGATGTTATATAGAATTGGAATTATTACTTCCAATTTTATGGTAATTGAGGTAATATTCCTAATTATTCTGGAACTTATAAAAATGAAGCCTCAACACTCACTTATTTAATAAATAAATATTAGGCACCTGTTCTGTGGCACTGTTCTTAGCTGTGGGTATATAAAAGTACACCAAACCAAAAATTCCTGCTCTCAGAGAATTTAGGAGTGGATATATAGTAAACTAAATAAATGTGATATGCATAATGATGTGGGGTATTCCAGGGAAACATAAAAGGGATGTGCATGGTGCTCGGTGAGGTACTGTTTATCAAGGTAGTCAGTGAAGACATGAGGATAGGGTGAACCAAAAGCCTAACTGATGAAGGAAAGCTTTTTACAGAAAATTTTAGTTAATGAGTGTGGAAAAAGTGATAGAGTTAGAAATAATTTGGACCTGAATAATGAAGCCTTAAAAACCAAACTTCAGTTTACAGTAAATACAGGGAAAGAAGAACAAGTTAAAGAATCCCACAATGAATGGCTTGTGGTTGTGGCTCAGTGGTAGAGCGCTCGCTTAGCACACATGAGGCACTGGGTTTGATCCTCAGCACTACATAAAAACAAAATATAAAGATATATTGTCCACCTACAACTAAAAAATAAATATTAAAAAAAAGAATCCCATAATGAAATAAACAGATAAATTCAGGACATGAGACCTTCTACAAGAGTCTAGCCACATCTTCAAGGTAGAGTCAACAGGATTTGATAAGAACTTGGATAGGATTCACGGAAACAACAGAAGTCAAAGATAACAACAAGATGGATTCTACAAGATGGATTAAATTAGGAGATGAGAAAAGATATGATCACCAAATGTTTGTTATATGTTGGTGTTGCTGGGTTCCTAATTCAAATAAATCAACCACAAAAGGACATTTTTTGAGACAATCAGGTGACTGAAATTTGGATTGGACATTAAATATAAGTTTGAAAATTGTATTGTGACTATGCAGAAAAAAAGGCCATTTTTTAGAGCTGTCCCCTGAGACACATGAGAGTGAAAGATGTGTCATATTTTCTTTAATTCCAGCCCTTCAGCCACCTCTAGAAGAGAGATGAAAGAAGTGTGCAAAAATCTGAAGGTGTTGATCTATGTGGATGTGTATGCTACTCTCTACTTTTGCATTTTCAAAATTTATTTTGTTTGTTTGTAAAAACCTAAAGAAATGAGGCAGCAACCCATGCAGATATCTGGAAGAATGCTGTAATAAGGAGGAAACTGAAGCCGTGGGTAGAGGCTGGACTTCACTGAAGAGCAAGGAGGGAGAAGAGGTGAGGGCTGCAGAAGGGTACAATATGAAGACTGGCAGTGGGATAGGGTCCTAGGAACTTTCACCTTGCTTCAGAGACAGCAGGAGTAGTTACAGGGTTTTGAGGGGCAATGGCATGATGTAATTTCTGTTTTCCTATGTCCCTCTGGGAGATGATCTGAAAACAAGCAGAAGGGCAGGTGGAGTAGGAGTACATGTGGAAGCTCTTTCTGCAGCTCAGTGGCCTGAGGTATGGCAGCAGCAATGGTAAAGGTAAGGGAGAGTCTAGCCATATCTTCAAGGTAAAGTCAACAGGATTTGCTAAGAACTTGGATAGGGTTCATGGAAAAAAAACAGAAGTCAAAGATAACAACAAGCCTGAGCTCAAAGAAGGCTACTACTAACACTGACCAAGACAACCAGACTGCAGTGGACAGTTTCAAAGGAAGATGAGTGCTCAGGACACCTTAGTCTGAAATGACTAACAGATGTCCACATTGACATAGGATACATAAATCTGGAATTCAGAAAAGGCTGTCCACATATTAGGGCTCTATTCTCCATAGACTACACTTACCTACTTGCTCTTTTAAAAGAAAAATATATAAAAAGAGAGCTAAGGATTTCTTGGGAGACATTTTTTTAAAAAAACCACTAAGAGCTCCATTAGCCTGGGTAAGATGAGGAAGACTGTGCCTACCCTGTCTTCCTTCAGAGCCATCAATTACTCTTCAGGATTGTGATCTTTTTCTTTTAATTTTTTTTCATAGCTTTATTGAGGTAAAATTGAAGTACAATAAAATACACATATTTGCCATTTGATCAGTTTTGACATGTAAGTAACCAATAGAATCAATATAAAAAACATTTCTATTACTTTTTTTTTAAATTTAAAATCATGCAGGCTGTGTTTCCTGAATAATTTATTACATTAGAAATCAATCTTAAGATATATAGAACCCCACCCCTACATGTCAACTATTTCAAAATTAAATGGCACACTTATAAATATCTTAGATGTCAAGGAAGACACAAGAAAAGTATATAAAAAATGCTTTGAACTAAGTAATAATAAAAGCTTAAAATATCAGAATCTCTGGAATGAAACAGTACTCAAATAAACATTTATAACTTAAAGTCCTTGTATCAGAAAGAAGCTAGAAATACAAATTATTTTCAAATTATGTAGTAGGAAGGAAAAAATAAGACTAGGAACAGACATATATGAAATAAAGAAAAAATAATACAGTTAAAAGTTGATAAAAATCAAACAAGTCTAATCAAGAAAAAAAGCAAGAACACAGAAATTAATATCAATGAAAGGGGAGTTTATCAAAATAACCCTATAAATGCTAAAACATATTAAGGTAATATTATAATTATATGCCAACATACATGATAGCTTACATAACATGGTCATATTAGAGAAGGATCCGTGTGCTGCTGAGAAGAAAGTGTATTCAATCATTGATGGATGAAATATTCTATATATGTCTGTTAAGTCTAAATTATCAATTGTATTTTTTTATTTCTATAGCCTCTTTATTTAGTTTTTGTTTAGTGGATCTATCCAGCAGTGACAAGGGATGTTAAAGTACCCAGTATTATTATGTTGTGGTCTATTTGATTCTTGAAATCAAGAAGGGCTTTTTTGATGTACATAAATGCTCCATTGTTTGGAACATAAATATTTACTATTATTATTTTCTTGTTGATATTTAATTCCCTTAAGCACTATGAAATGGACTTCTTTGTCCCTTCTAATTAACTTTGGCTTAAAGTCCACTTTATCTGAGGATAAAAACCCCTGCTTGTTTATGCAGTCTGTGTGAGTGATATGTTTTTTTCCCATCCTTTCACCTTCAGTCTGTGGATGTCTTTGCCTATGAGATGAGTCTCTTGGAGAGAGCATATTGTGGGTCTTGTTTTTTAATCCAATCTGCTAGCCTGTATCTTTTGATTGATAAGTTTAGGTCATTAATGTTCAAAGTTATTGAGATATTATTTGTATTTCTGGTCATTTGGGTTTATTTCTAGTTTTTAATTTGAATTAGTTTCTCCTTTGATTGAATATCCCTTTAGTGTACTTCCTTCCTTTGCTCATTTTCACTTTTTTTTTTTCGTTTAATCTTCATGGAATATTTTGTTGAGAATATTCTGAAGTGCAGGCTTTCTAGTTGCAAATTCTTTTAACTTTTGTTTATCATGGAAGGTTTTTATTTCATCTTCAATTCTGAAGCCTAATTTTGCCAGATGTAGGATTCTTGATCAGCATATATCTTCTTTCAGAGCTTGGTATATGTTATTCCAAGACCTCCTAGTTTTAAAGGTCTGGGTTGAGAAATCAGCTGAGTTCCAAATTGGTTTCCCTCTATACATAATCTGATATTATTCTCATGGCCTTTAAAATTCTATCCTTATTCTGTATGTTAGGCATTTTCATTATAATGTGCCTTGGTGTGGATCTGTTGTAATTTTGTACATTTGGGGTCCTGTAAGCCTCTTGTATTTGATTTTCCATTTCATTCTTTAGGTATGGGAAATTTTCTGATATTATTTCATTGAAAAGATTGTACATTCCTTTAGTTTTTGTCTCTGCACCTTCATCTATCTCAATAAATCTTCAATTTTGTCTTTTCATGTTATCCCATAGTTCTTGGAAGTTCTAGTCATGGTTTCTTAACATTTTTTTCTCCATGGTCAACTCTATTTTCAAGATTATATATTTTGTCTTCATTGTCAGAGATTCTGCCTTCCAAGTGGTCTACTCTGTTGGTGATGCTTTCTATTGAATTTTTAATTTGGTTTACTGTTTCCTTCATTTTGAGGAATTCTGCTTTTTTTTCAGAATCTCTTTATTGAAGTGATCTTTCATTTCCTATATTTTCTCTCTTATTCATTTCCTGTATTTTCTCTCTTATTTCATTTCTTATACCATCCTTTATTTCACAGATCAGTTTAACTATGTACATTCTAAACGCGTTCTCTGATATTTCTTCCCCTGTGTTGTTGATGGATTTTGTTATTCAGATATCTTGGCTTGTTTGGGGAAATTTGTTTTCTCATTTTTTAATGTTGTTTGTGTGTCTATCCATCTAACAGTATGGATCTGAGGCAGTAGAGTTTTTACCCTGTGGACTTATAATGTCCCTGATGGTTTCCAGCACTTCACTGTTTAAGGAGAGACAAATAATAACAACAGCCAATGCAAATAATATACAGCATTAAACCAAATAGCTCCTACTATGACATCTACAATGTTAATTATCACAATAAACAGAAATGATATGATCGGTCATCGCCTACGGCAAGTTTGCAAAAGGGTTTACAATTTCAAGTGGTGAACAGGGAGAGAACAGAAGTGATATAGGATGTGATGATTATGAAGGAGGAGGGAAGAAATAAAAAATAAAGGAAGAGTGAAAGAACAATAGAAATTGGCTGATCGCAGAAGAAAAGAGAGAATCAAGGGAAACAGGCAGGAGAAAAATATACACATATAAATTAAATATTTTTAAAAATAAAAGAATACAAAACAAAACTGAAAGTATACAAATCAAACATCCTAGTTCACAAAAAACCAATCCATGAAAAATAACTGGCTTCAAAAATGCTAGAAATGAGGGCTGGAGCTATGGTGCAGTGGTAGAGCACTTGCCTAGCATGTGTGAGGCACTGGGTTCAATTCTCAGCACTGCATATAAGTAAATAAAGATCCATTGACATCGAGACAATATTTTTTTTTTAATGCTAGAAATGAGGCTGGGGCTCAGTGGTAGAGCTCCTGCCTCACATGAGTAAGGCACTGGGTTCAATCCTCAGCACCACATAAAAAATAAATAAATAAAGATATTTTTTAAAAAACTAGAAATGAGAAAAAACAAATATGAATATGTATAAGTGTCCATGTACCATTAAGGAAACAATTAAACAGAGAAAAAGAATTTTTAAAAAAAGATCTTGATGAAAAGTTATGATATTTTCAGTCCAAACCATATTTTCAGTCATGGAGCTTTGAAAATAGTACTATCCTTGGTAGAATTGAGGACAACTTACTGTTTGCAGTCAGTAATAACTCATTTTCTAATGCTGTGAGTGAGAACAAGAATGTTGCGGAAAATTATCTGGGGCCCTTGCAGAGGCAGTGGGTTTTCACATTCGGACTTTTCTCCCCAATTCCTCAAGCAAGCTTCCATAGAAAGATGGACCCTCCTTTCCACAAGACATGGGGGAGGAGGACAGTGTTTTAAGAGGCTTCTGTCATTTAGGCCCATTTTATTTTCATGTATTCACACAAAACTTCTAAAAATTTAATTAAAATCAGAGCTTAAGATACTACATTAGGAAAAAGCAGGCATGTAAGTGGGATTTAAACATTATGAACATATCACAATGAATTCCACTTTTAAAACAAATCAATTTTTAAAATTCAATAAAAAATGGTAAAAAGGGGGTTTTTTATTAAAAAAAAAAAAAAAGAAAAGAAAAGATAATGAGTGCAGACTTTTTACCTGGCAAACAGATGATATGCTTCTTGTTCTTGGCTCCAGAGAGAGGAAAGCTCTATGTGTATGTAGACACACTGACCCTGGGACATAAAGCCCACCTCAAGAGCACCACAGGCTAAAGTCTCTAGGTTGTCCACTTGACTCTTTAGTAACATCACAATTCCTTTAACAGAGGAAGTTTGAGCCTGTAGATACACAATAAAATAAAATTTCAAAATTAAACATAGACAACACAACTACAAGCAAGATATATTATTTTATAATTAAGCAGAGAGAAAAAGACCTAAAATGGGACTTATAAATAAGCAGTTTTTTGGCCAAAAGCCCAAACATAATCTTGTTCTCCAAATATGGCCTCCATCCTATTCCACATTATCATGAAAGTCTTAGCCAGTGCAATATGGTAGGGAAAAGAACAGAAGACATACAGATCAGAAGGTATTACACAGTTCCTATTTATAGATGACATGCAAATCTGTGTACAAAATCCAGAGGAATCTATTTTTGTGTGTATGTGTGTATGGTGCTGGGGATTGAACCCAGGGCCTTGTGCGCATGAGGCAAGCATTCTACCAACTGAGCTATATCCCCAGCCCCCAAAGGAATCTTTTTAAATCCTGAAACTAATATGTGAACTTGGCAAAGTTGCAGGACATAAAATCAAAAAATAATAAAACCTCAAATGTATTTCTATACACTCGTAATTAAATATATGAAATGAAAAATCTTCTGAAACTACCATTTATAATAATTATGAAAAACAGGTAAAAATAACAAAACATATACAGGATCTACATGCTGAAAACTACAAAATTTCTTTATGGTGAAAAATATCTGAGATGATGAAAGAAATCAGAGACCTAAATGACCATACTCAAGGATTAGAAAACTCAAGTATGTTAATTCTCCCCATGTGAATCTATATAACCAGGAAGATCAATAAACATCAAGTAAAAAAACATGAAAAAAACTACTCCAAGAAAGTGTATCATAATCAAATTCTTTAAAATCAATGATAAAGAAAGTATTGTCAGGAGCTGCCCTGGATGTAGACCTTCAAGTCCTGATGCCCTGGGGCACTGACCAATTATTGCCTTCAGTCAGGATAGTGCCAGGTCTCAAGTAACTTTGGTGTTACCCCAGCTTGGATAGCAAGGCGTGTGGCTCCAGGTGTAGGTGTCGCTGGCGGGGGTTGAATTCCACTCACCTGTTCCTTTATAATCCTACCCCTTGCCTCATTTGAATGGCTTTTCCCCAATAAAAGGGTTTAGCAAATGCTCCTTGTTCTCTTTCTTGCCTGTCTTGCCCCCTTGTGGGAGCTGCAGCTGAGGAGCCATCGCTGAACCCAAAGATAAGTTACTTTCTGGTTCTGTGTCTTTATTTATTCCCTAAATTCACCTGGAGTGACCCTGACTGGTTTAGTAACAAAGTAATTTATGGTGAAAGAAGCTGATGAGGCAGGTGAGGGAAGGACACCTTAAACAGAAACAAGGATAAGGATGACAGTGAATTTCTTGTGTGAAATAAAGCAAGTTAGAAGACAGTGGAGTAAATTGTTAAACTACTGAAAGAAAAAAATGTGATTGACATTCTTTATCCAGCAAAATGTCTTTCAAAGGCTAGGGTGGGGGCTGGGGCTTAGTGGCAGAGCACTTGCCTAGCATGTGTGAAGCACTGGGTTCAGTCCTCAGCACTACATAAAAATAAAGGCATCCTGTCCATCTATAACTACAAAAAAAGTAAAAACTAAAATCAAAAATGAAAGGCTAGCTGGACATGGTAGCACTCTGGGCAACTTAGCCAGACCCGGTATCAAAATAAAAAATAAAGTGGTAGAGCAACCCTCGGTTCCATCCCCAGCACTACAAAAGAAAATACAGAGAGAGAAAGGGGGGAGAGAGAAAGGAAAAAAAAAAAGTCCAGGCACACTGGTGCATGTTTATAGTCACAGCTACTTAGGTGGCAGACACAGGAGGGTCACTTGAGCCCAGGAGTTCAAGTCAAACTTGGGCAACACAAACTCATCTCAAAAAAGAAAAAAGGAGCTGGGTATGGTGGTGCACACATGCAATACCATAAACTTGGGAGGCTGAGGCAGGAGGATTGCAAATTTGAGGTCAATCTGTGCAACTGATTGAGACCTTGCCTCAAAGTTTAAAAAAATAATAATAAACTTTTTTTTCAAAAGGACTGGTATCACCAAAAGAAAAAACAAAGCAAAACTTGCATACTTACACTAAAGACTACAAAATATCACTAAAAGAAATTAAAGTTTGGGGCTGGGGATGTGGCTCAAGCGGTAGCGCGCTCGCCTGGCATGCGTGCGGCCCGGGGTTCGATCCTCAGCACCACATACAGACAAAGATGTTGTGTCCGCCAAATACTAAAAAATAAATAAATTA
>NW_026000108.1:1630665-1657719 GCF_001458135.2 Marmota marmota marmota
AAAAAATAAAAAAAAAAAAAAAAAAAAAAGAAATTAAAGTTTTAGGGACTGAAGCTGTGGCTCAGAGGTAGAGTCCTCGCCTAGCACGTGCGAGGGCCTGGGTTTGATCCTTAGCACCACATAAAAGAATAAATTAAAAAAAAAAATATATATATATTATATATATAAAGAAATTAAAGTTTTAAATAAATGTAGAGATAGCCCATGTTCCTGGATCAGAAAACTCAATATTATTAAGAAAACGAGACTCTCAAAATTAATCTGTGAGAAATAGAAAGTCCAATGGTCTATTTTCAGAATAAAGTATTTAACCTTAATTGGGATATAAGATCCAATTGTAGTAATTTTAACTATAGCCCTTCCCTTTGCCTTCCCCAATTTTAAAATTAACTGGTCACATAGACTGTAACCCAGATATCCTTCTATCAAAGCAAGGGGCAATGCTACATTAGAGATAAAAGCAGGCGGACTGCTTGCCCAGGGGTACTTGCTAGCCAGATTTGGTAGCACATGCTTCTGGCAGAAGTAAAGTTTGCCAAGCTTGCTGACCCATTTCCTAGCACATGTTTGATTCTTTGTGGCACTCTGGTATTTCTAACCGTTTTCACACCCAGTGTGGGGCTCCATACATTGCCTAAGGGGTTATGGATACACCTCATTAGAGGAGATATATCCCACTGCCTTTTCGAGGTAGCCTAGAGGGGAGAATGACTGTAATTCCTGAAGCCAACAATGGACCCAAAATCAAAAGTGGATTGGCAACACAGTAGGACCCAAGCAAGCACTGCAGCAACTGAGAAGTACTTCTTTCGTGGTCAACAGATGCCAGAGATTGTGTAAGTATGACTGAGACTCTATTCAGAAACACAAGACCATGTCCAAGAAGGAGGGATGGGAGGCTCGGAGTATGCAAGAAACCTTTAATAAGCAGGGATTGAGTACACAGAGGAAAACTTAATTACATGGGCCTGCAAAACATGGGGAATAAAAATTCTAGGCCTAGGGACAGGAAGAACAATGGAAAGATCCCATATGTACGAATCTTCTTTTCCTTTGAAGAATCCTAAACAGGGAAAATAAACAGTGGTGATGATGGGAGTAAACCTGCACCCATGGAGGACAAGTGACCAGTTGAACCTTTGATTTCCGTATCCACCATGGCTGACAGACTTTATTCCTAATGTTCCTAGCTGCACAGGCTCTTTTCATGTCTGGGTCACATGTAGGGATTTAGTACCTGATAAAAAGCTTCAAGACCTTTGTTTCCTGTGTGTTTTGTATATATGTGTGCATACCTGTGTACTGTACTGTACACAGGTATGCACACATATATTGTGTCTACATATATACTTGTGTCCATATATCATGTACATGGTATCAAAATTGGCTTATAGATAAATGAGTATTCATAAATTTAATGAATGGATCCAAATACCTTTCAGTTAACATGAATTAAACAAAACTTTAACAAAAGGGTCAATCTAAATTGGTAAGAATAAAAATTCCTTTGAAACTACTAACCCACATGTTTATCTAGGTGGCCAGCCAAACAGTATTAGTTTCTATAAAATGTTTAAAGTGCAATGTCCACTGCTTCTGAAGGTTTTTCTTTGGCAGAAATAACTGACTTAGTACTAACTAAACCCGTTTAATATCTTGGTTTTCATGGGTAACCTAAATTAGAAATAGGTAAATTAGTTTTAACATAAGTGGGATTAACATGCATAAATGTATTTGTTAGAAGAGACATCTGATTAACTTACAATTAAAATACTAAAACATCAACTAAGTATAAATTCAAGTATTCTTGGGTTCTTTAATTCCATAAGGTAACATATATTTGGGTCTATTAAATGTGTTTTTTATAAATTGGTGAATTTAAAAAAAGGCTTAAGATTGTTTATTTCTAGGTCTTAACCTAAAAACAAGGTTACTAAGAGTTAAAATTCTAACAGGTATTAAAAAAGTTTTAGCTGTATGTTAAAAGAATAAGGTATTTCATCTTATTAAAAAGGAGTAAGATTTGGTTGAATGAAAGAAAATGGAGCTCCAGTGATGCAAGGAGGAGTCTAAAAGAGGGTTATGGCTTGTAGATAAAGGCATTGATCAGAGTCTGCACTGAGCAGATACTAAAAAAAAAAAAAGTTGGGGCTAATGATTGGACTCTGTATCTACAGGCATTGGGAGGGTACCAAGACAATTGGCTTGGCCCATAACTTTCTAATTGACTATGCCCGTTTAGTCTTTAAGTCTGGAATTTTTCTATAACTTCATTTGGTTTCACCCCCTTCCCATTTACCACTGCTCTGGGACAAAGGAATTGACTGGAATGTTTAACTCCATTGGATAGCCTTTACCTTTAAAAAAAGCCTTAATTGGAGGCCATTACCCTGAGTGTCTGATGATTAACTATCCTATCTTATTCAGGATGAAAGCTACCAGTCACTAAGGACAAATCAATGGATTCCAGCACTATTAGGTCATAACCTGGGGATAAAAAATGGTCTTCCCTTCTAAGATCTAGCAGGATGCCCCATTTGGCCAGGGGATACTTCTGGGTGGAAGCCTCCCTGCTGTCCACAGAGCTAAAATACAAGGGCCTCCTGGAGTCCCCATGTATGCAGGCATCTGTGTCTTGGCCATGCTGATTTCTATATAGAGAGGTCCCTAATAGTCTCTGAGGGTCATTATGACCTTCATTGGACAAAGGGGACAAACTGACATAACCCCCTCACAACTAGTTAATAGTGCATTTATGATATATAATGCTTAGGAGGAACAGAAACAAAAGTCAACTTATGTTTTGTTGGCAACCTATGCAAAAGGATCTTCAAGAAAGCCTAAAGGATGAAAATGGCCTCCTCCACTGAATATCAGTATGCCTCGTGTAATAAAAAGGCCCCAAAGGAGCATCTGAGTATAATCGACAGTGGGGAACTCACTTAAAGTTGATGGCATTATGATAGTGATAAAGGAGACAGGTCAGGCTCAACAATATCCTGTGCTCCAACCCCTTGAATGCAACCTGGGGAGAAAAAGATTTAGACTGTTTGTTTTTTTATATATATCCAGATTGTCCATCCCTCTCCTGGAATAAAACTTGTTATGTGAATTAAATGCACAGATAACATTCTCACCCAAAGAGCAACAACTTCAGTTGCAAGTGCTGCCCAGGAAAAGGAAACAAAGCCTGCTTTGCTGGAGGTCTACTAACAGTAAAGCCATCTGGGCCAAAGGGACCCTGAGAAAGGTGATCAGTGTTATCTCAACCAAGATTTTGTTTAAGGAGGAAGTAATAACTTGCCCCAGGAAGAAGAAAAAATATATAATATAATATAATGTGTATATACATTTTTTCAGAGAGAGGCATTAATGGGGATCCATTGTCTTTCTGACAAATTTTTAAAACATGAATTGAGTCAGTTTTGCCAGACACACTAAATATATGTGACTAGAGAAATGCACAAAACTAAAAGCTTAGGGGAACACTTTACCAAGCTGGTATTCTCTAAACTAAAGTGGCATGTAGAGGTAATCTTCAGATTTATATAGAAATAACAAATTTAACTGGGGATTTATTTATGTCATTTAATGTTCTGTAACTGGATAAAGGTAACCTCTTCTTAATAAGATATGTGTGTGTATGTGTGTGTGTGTGTGTGTGAGAGAGAGAGAGAGAGAGAGAGAGAAATATTTTGTGTTACTTTTTACATTGGGCTGGGAATTTAAGTGTATTTTTAAAGACAATAAGGACAGGGTTGGGATTGTGGCTCAGAGATAGAGTGCTCACCTACCATGCATTCACTGGGTTCAATCCCCATCACCACATACAAATAAAATAAAGATATTGTGTCCACCTATAACTAAAAAAAAATATTTAAAAAAAGACAATAAGGACAGCCTAATTTGTTTAAAGGTTGACATTGTAAAACATGGAAGTATTTTTCCACTTTTTCCACAAAAAAATTTGGTTTAATTCATGTTTCAGATATAATGTTGTATTGTGTTATTTGCCCTATCTTACTGAGATAAGTCTCAGCCTCTCACCCTATTCCATGTTAAGATGGCTTCAAAGTAGGCTAGTGAGCTCATTTAAAGTTATGTTCAAATAATATATTTTTGTTGTTAAAGATTACTATGATATCAAATTAAACAGGGGATATAATAAATAAGTAAAGGTTTAGGATTATAAAAATCATGTTTCTTGGTTCATAGCTATTATAAAAATGGAATATTTTTGCTCTTGTTAATTTCATTTTGTATTTTTCTTATAAAAATGTGTAACTGTTGCCTGTTAATGTTTTGCAGAAGCACTTCTTCTAACAGAAAAACCTGAGTTAATTAGAGACAATAAACCATTACCTATGGGACAGATTGGATATAAAGCTAACTTCTAGTACTGATACTAACCTTAATCAAACAAAAGGGGTTACTATAAAATTATACACCTTAAAGTATAATCCGTTATTATTACTTTAAAGACTGGTGAAACTGACCTGCTGAATGTTTTAAACCAAAATCTGGAGCCCAAAGTAAAATGGCTAAGGGAAAAAAGTAGCCAATATTCTGGCCCTTGTCCTCTTAGGTCAGTCAAAACTCAGGGAACAATGGGATTTCTCTAAGGGACTTGCAACTGCAGTAAGTCATCTGACATCCCAATCAGGGGGATCAAGAGGACCTAGAGAACAGGGAGCCAACCAGTGCACATTCTGCAAAGAGGAAGGTCACTAGAGACCTTTATATTTCGAAGGGAAGCCACATGTGGTCAGCGAGACCCTGATCTATCCTAGCAGATAGCACAACTGATAGAAGAAAAGCTAAAGGATCCAAGAGGCTTCTCATAAGTTCCCAAGAGTGATCCCTTAAATTTTTCAGCTAACTCTAACAGTAGAAAGAAAAAAAAAGTCAATTTTTACCAACTTGGTCTTAAACACCTGGCAGGAGAACATAACCAAAGCACAACCATACATGGACATTTAAAAGATAAGACAATGGTTCTTTTACATGTACATTTGTGTTAGTCCTCCTGAAAGTAAGTAAAACTGGGAGGTTATAAAGGAAGATTTTATACAGAGGTGCCTAATAAATATCACAAAAAGCTCTGCCAGAGTTATAAATTTGTTCTGAGTCAATTTGAGACCTATCTGAGCTTTTTCTGTTTACTTTTTCTTTGCTGGTATAATTATCATGAGCTGCTGCTCAGACTCCCATTTTGGAGTTTGCAATTCACTTCCAGCCTGGCAACTTGATTTTAATCAAGACCTGGAAAGAAGACAAGCTACAACCAAGTTGGAAAGGACCTTACCAAGTGTTCTTCATCACCAAGATGGTTACCTGATCTGCTAAAAAGGGGAGAACTCATTATCATGGGCAATTTCCACTTCACAAAGTTAATATATCTAGGATGGATGTAAATACCAAAGGGTATGAAAATAAAAATGAAAAAGAAAAGGGGGGGGGGACTTTTGAGAAATATAAAGTCCAGTGGTGCATTTGCAGAATATAGTATTTAACCTTAATTGGGACATAAGATCCAATTGAGCCATTTTAACTACAGGCCTTCCCTTTGCCCTGCCCAATTTTAAAATTAGCCAATCTATATATAGATTATGACATCAAGCTCCTCCTATCAGAGCAAGGGGCAGTACTACGTTAGGGATAAAAAGTAGGTGGACAGTTCTACCCAGGTGCACTTGCTAGCCAGGTTCAGTAGCACATACTGCTGGTAGAAGTAAAGTTTGCCTTACCAATCCACTTCAGAGTGCATGTTTCATTTCTTGTGGCACCCTGGTATTTCTGACACAGTTCAGTGGTACAGTGCCTCTGGGTCAATCCCTAGTACCAAAAACAAACTAATGGAAATTCTACATCATCACTCACTTACCATTCATGGGGAGGGAAGGCTTAAAATCTTATTTATAGCTTTTCTATCAAAATCAGACATAAAGGGGCTTCTTTTATGAAGCCAAAACAACAAAACCTACCATTGTTTACTAACCTGGTTAGCTATTAGCTGGGTGGAACCATCCTTATACATTAGAGTCACTACCAGTGCAGCTGCCTGCTTGAGCATTTCCATCAGTTGGTTTTTTGACTGATCATCCAAATACCTGATATCACAAAGGTATTTTTTAAAGGTTCTTGAGTCCCCAGAATTTAGCTGTGCTTTAACCTCACCAGCATTTTCTTCCAATGCCAAGTATTTATTTGTTTTCTCTGATGAGTTACTATACATAATATGTTTTCTTTTAAGATTCATGCTTTCCTTATTTTCATTATTAATATTTTCATTTAGGAAATGCTTTTTCTTATGCTCCATTTTCTGTAGGTCTGAAGCCTCTTGATCACAATGTGGAACAGAACACCTGGAAGAAGCCAATGAGATGTTTTTCTGCTTTTGATCAGCAGACAGCTGACCTGTGAGCCCAGTACTGGAGGAATGAGGAGAAGGCTTGGTGGAACCTCTTGACGTCTGGCCTGTTAAAGACTTAGGATTCTGTAATCAATAGAAAATATTTCATCAGAACATTGATACCTAAGGCAGCTCAATAAACCAAACTAATTCCTGGTAAAACCTGTCTAAGATAATGTGAGAACATGAACTTCACATTATCTATGACCACATTTTGTGTGTGTGTGTGTGTGTGTGTGTGTGTGTGTGTGTTGGGGATTAAACTCAGAGCCTTGTGCATACTAAGCACATGCTCTACTACTGGGCTATATCCTTAGCCCTCTGACCATACTTTTTAATGAAACTATATATGGTCTTCCGCAGTAGTTATTTTTCTCTACCAAGAGAGGCATGCACATCTGTACCCTGGGGCTGGAATGAGCAGGAGCTCAACACAAACAGTAGCCCCAGTTAAGGTAGTTATGCATATCACGAAAGAGAGATGGAGAGATGGATGGGAGGAAACTGCATACCTGCATAAGAGTGAGGGTTAACTATTTACAGCTTCCAATAGGCCCCATTATAGAGAAAATAAGATCACCAAAACTTTTGAGAATGTTACTCTACCTACTAAATTTTCTTAAAAAAAAAAACAGTTCAGCAGTGATCCTTTTTTCTCATTCCAGAAATATGCAATACACTTTGATAGATGCATAAACTAACAGAGGGGAAAAGTCACCCCTATCCATTTCATCATAGGATTAACTAATAATAACCCTTTGTTTTAAAGTTTACTTTCAATCTTATAATATGTATTCATGTTGCTTGGGACAACTGCATACTTTAAAATAATTTTGAAAAAAAATTTACACTTGCTCATAGGTCATGCAAAATTTAAAATTCATACTTATTTTTATTGCAGAGAAATATATGGTTTTAAAAAACATACTTAATGTTAATTAAAAATTCTGTGGAATATACAATAAAAGGAATTCAATGAGAAAAGGAAAAATATAAACTTTCAGACCACTGATGATCTTGCATGTATATTTTTTTAAAGGGATGATTATGGATATCAAGTTTCTAGAGTGTAGTTTTAATCATAGTGGACATATTTTAAATGTTTGTATGACAGTTTTTAAAATGTTAATATTAACAACATACCAGAAATTATGACCTTTGCAACTTTTTAAACTTGTAACAAATATTTTAAATTATATATATATGTGTATATATGTGTGTGTGTGTGTGTGTGTGTGTGTATTTATTTATTTATTTATTTTTAGTTGTGGATGGACACGTTACTTTTATTTTATTTCTTTTTTTATGTGGTGTTGAGGATCAAACCCAGTGCCTCACACATGCTAGGCAAGAGCTTTACCAGTGAGCCACAAACAACTCCAGCCAATGAATATTTTAAATTTAATTTTAAAACATGTTGGGAAGTTCATGGCTTTTCAAAATTTGAGATCCAAATACTATTCATTCTATCAAGACAGAGATTCCATCCTCATTTTGTTATAGGGGTTAATGATTGAATTAAGTTAGGATGGGGCCAGGTGCAGTGGCACACGCCTGTAATCCAGCAGCTCAGGAGGCTGACACAGGAGCGAGCTTCAGCAATGGTAAGGTGCTAAGCCACCCAGTGAGACCATGTTTCTAAATAAAACATCCCTTTAGGGATAGGGATGTGGCTCACTGGTAGAGTACCCCTGAATTGAATTCCCAGTACCAAAAAAATAAATAAATAAATAAGGTAGGATAGGAACTGAACAGACAGTTTGCTCCAGAGTCCATTCTCTTACTACTAGGCTCTCTACCACTGTTTCATACACAATGTCTTTAATGATATAACCTCTTCTCTCCTCTATAACTGAACCACTTAACTCATCCACTGTAAACTTTGTACCTGAGCCTTTCTGAGCTTCTATTTATTTCCACTAGTCCAAAATTTCAAGCTCTCTTACCTTACCCTGAAAAATTATCTCCGCATCCTTCCCTCACTCTCTAAAGGTGGGGTCTTCAGGCTGACCAGCCCCTCATCCACTCTACTAGAACTCAATTCAGATATAACTTTCATACTTCAGAAAGACATCCCAAATTCCTGTCCCCACCACCCAGAAAAGTAAATTGAAACAGCACAAAAGCAGGGTTAGATGTCTCTCCTATTATTCTGAGAGCAATGTGAACTTACTCCTATCACAGAACTTAATGCACATCATGGTAGAGATCAATTGTATTTCTCTGTCTTCCCCTTTCCTCATCCAAATTAAATTACATGCTCTCTAAGAGCAAGAACTTGATTCTTGCTTGTTGTGACTAGGGAAAGGCGAACAGTTTACTCCACCATGTTCTTCTTCTTGGTTCTCCGGGCCTGGGCGGCAGGCCTCACCACCCCTTGGGAAAGACATATAAGGAATTTTGCATAAGACAGCCTTGTTTGTACACAGGGATACTCCTGAGAATAACCCATAGATACCTCAAAATTTGATTTCACACCAGAAAACTATAAGCGGAGAAAGGGCACACAGCAGCAGCTATGCTTCCAGTCCTATATTTGGCCCAAAGGCAGAATGGGTAGTTGCCCATCTCTGCCATGAACTGAACAAGGATGCAGAAATTTTACAAGTACCTCCAATGAGTATATATGAAGTAACAATTTTTTATACAATGTATAATTGAAAGCTAGTTGGAAAGTATCACATTCAGTTCTGCACTTGCTTGCTTTGAAACTGACAGCATACTGGAGGCCATTCAGAAGAAGGTTGGAATAAAGGCTGGGGAAATGATATTTGACAAACTTTTCACCTTTATAGAGGTGTAATGTTTAGGGGCCTGTGTAAATACACCAACGGTTCAAATAAATGACAACTACTATGAGGATCTGACAACAAAGGATATTGATGAGCTCAAAGTGGGTAAAATTCCAAAACCTGGACGTTTCTGTTGTGAGCCAGCTGGAGGTCTTACCTCATTGACTGAACCATCCAAAGGACTTGGCTTTGGTGTGCAAGTAGGCCTTTAATTTATATTCAACTATAAATATGTTATTACAGAAATAAAATATTACCTACAAAAAAAAAGCAAGAATTCTTTTTTTTTCCAACCACTGAATCCACAGTACATATACAGGACACTTAATAAAAAAACTGTTGAACAAATGAAGGTTATCTGTTTAGAATTATCTCTATTTGCAATGATTTACCTTTTTCTCTAGTGATTGATTCTTTCCATCTTTAAGTATTACTGAATCCTTAACACTGGATGTGCTTATTGGTTTTACAACTTTAAGAATAAAAAGGAATAAAAGACATTAAATAAACATTAAAATATAAATAATACAATTAACTAAGAATTGAAAATAGCCTCTATAATCATACTATGTACTCATTAACTTTCTTAAAGCAATATAACAAAATTTACAACCCAAATACACACTGCCATTGCAATAAATAGTTATGTGAAGTTAAAGTATTTTCAAGTTAACTGGTAGCAAATATATGTAATTATGAAATGTTTATTAAAATAATTACGTGGCATTTGCTTTGGAATATTTGATTCTAAAAAAACTCAAAGTCAAAATTTTATAAAAATATTATAAGTATTAAAGTTTTAGGGGGTTTTTGTTTGTTTTGTTTTGGGTACAAGGGATTGAACCCATAGGTGCTTTACCACTGAGCTACATCCTTATCCTTTTTATTTTTTATTCTGAGACAGGTTCTAAGTTTCTTAGAGCGCTGCTAAGTTGCTGAAGTTGTCCTTGAAGGTGTGATCTTCCTGCCTTGGACTCCTGATTTGCTGGGATTATAGGCATGTGCCAATGCACCTGGCAGTATTAAGAGCTTGAGTAGATTTTCCCCTGTGTGATGCCAGGGATTGAATCCAGGGCCTTAAGCATGCTAGGCAAATGCTCTACCACTGCTGGATTCCCCAGTCCCACCAAGAAAGTTCTTACACTGAATAATGCTGAAATGGGACAATAAGAGTTTCAGTAAAACATCATGAATACAAACCTCTAATTCAGATTCTAATTTTAATAAACCTAGCTGAACAGTAAGTATGACTTGGGAGTCTGCTCTTCACCTATAACTGGCCTTTCAGGAACAATAACAACCAGGAAATGAAATTGGGGGAAAATATTTCATTTATAATAGAAAAAAAATTACTAGGGATAAATTTAACAAAAAGGGTATAAATCCCTCAATAATGAAAACTTAAATCTTATGCAATGGTATAAAACAAGACCTATAAAAATAGAAAGACATATGGGGCTGGAGTTGTGGCTCAGCAGAAGAGCACTCACCTAGGGCATGTGAGGCCCTGGGTTCGATCCTCAGCACCACATTAAAATAATAAATAAACCAAAGGTATTGTGTCTAACTACAACTAAAAAATAAATATTTTTTAAAAATAAAAAGACATAGGATTAGGATATATATAAAAACATTTAATTCTTTCAAATGTGAATTTAATGCAACTCCAATTAGAGAACCTACAGGGATCTTTCAATTTATTAAAGTAATTTCAAAGGACATGTGAAAAGCTAATTATCTGAAAATAGACAAGAAATGTAATTTTTAAAAAAGAAGACATGGGCTGGAGTTGAGGCTCAGTGGTAGAGCACTTGTCTAGCATGTTCTATTCTCAGCACTGCATACAAATATATAAAATAAAGTCCACTGACACCTAAAAACAAAACAAAACAAAGACTTGCCTTGCTAGATTATCATAACATCCTATTAAAGCCACTCTAATCCAATCAACATGATATTTGAACAGGAACAGACAAAAAGACCTCCGGAACAGAATAGACAATCCAGAAATTGATCCCAGCATTTATGAGAATATACAACAAAAATAGCATTTCAATCCAATAAAAAGAGGCAGATTAATAAATAAGGCTGGTACAATCACATCTGAAAGAAAATAATGTACTGGGAAAACTATTTGGAACAAAAAAGAGAAAGGATTTATGCCTACAACAAATTCCTACACATTGATAAGAAAAGACAAACTCAACAGAAAAACAAGCAAAGGATAGGAATGGGCAATACGTAAAACAGCAAACAAATAGTAGACAGGGAAATGAAAATTAGAAACATGTCCAAATAGGGACATTTTAGACAACAATGGACTACACATTCAACAGCAGTGTCGTATCACCTATTGACACAAAGTGGTTCAGTCTGTGTAAGCACATTTTATGATGGTCACACAATGGCAAAATCATCTTAGATGGCACATCTCAGAAAGCTCTCCCTATTAATCGATATGTGACTATAAACATTCTTGGAGATAGAGGGGAAGAGAGTCTTGTGCATCACTGGTAAAAATATAAATAGTTGAACCTTTTAAAAAGGCAAATGATCAACACTTATTAAAATTAAAAAGGCATACATCAGGGGCTGGAGTGTGGCTCAGTGGTAGAGTGCTTGCCTGACATGTGTGAAGCACCATGTTTGATCTTCAGCATCACATAAAAATAAATAAATAAAATAAAGGTATTGTATCTATCTACAACTAAAAAATATTTTTTAAAAATGCATATATCATTCTTGGGAATTGGGAGGAGTGATCCAAAGGGGGCATTAGTAATGCTATTCCCTAAGCTGGGTGCAGGTCTGTGAAATTTTGAAAGTACAGACCTAAGGTATGTGAATATATAAATATACATATTATATAAACATAAATAATACCTCATTAAAAAACAAAGACATAATCATTTAATCAAAAAAATCTCTCGGCTATCCATTTCATAGAAATATATTCAACAGTAAGAAAACCAAAGGTTTACAACAATATTTCTCATTACAGCAAAGCACAAAAAACAAATATATATCAAGAAGGAAATGGATGAACAAATTATATAACATTCACACAATGAAATACAGAGCCATTAAAAAGAATGACATACAGGGGCTGGAGTTGTGGCTCAGCAGTACATCGCTCATCTCGTACTCGCAGGACCCTGGGTTCGATCCTCAGCACCACATAAAAAATAAATGAGTAAAATAAAGGTATTGTGTCCAACTACAACTAAAAAATAAATATTAAAAAAAAGAATGACATACAGCTGCATACAGCTGTACTGGTAATCTGAAGATGACTCCAGTTTTGAAAACAATGACCAAATCTCCCCATTTACGTACATGAAGATGCTACCCATGTACCCATGTGTGGGTTGGGTTTCCTGGCAAGCCAACTTTGTGATAAAGGTTTGCACTCAGAAATGCAACTAGGGAGTGGAGGTGGCAGAACTGCACCAAGGAAGAAGCTGCCTAAAATCAGTCATTCAAGGTCTGCTCTGGGCCTGGGCTGGCTCTGCAAGATGTCCCCTCATGTGTCCAAGGAGCTGGGTCTGTATACCCTAGCACCCACCATTGTTGGATCCTTCACTCCTGGGTAAGTGCTGTGTCCTTGGATACAGAAGTTCTGCAGCAGGAACAGTCACTTGGTGGGGCTACCATTGGGGCTGCTAGCAGCGGACCTGGGCACCCAGGTGCTGGCAGTGATCACTTCAGTCCACACTGCTGCTTAGAGCCCTTGCTTCAGATTCCCTCTGGGAGCAGAGCCTGCAGGACCTGTTGGGCCTTCATCAGCAAAGGAAGGTTCATGGGATGAACAACATCTTATCACTGCAGCTGGTCTCAGGTTCCAAATGACATCCATCTCCCTACTCTACTCTCAGTCTAAGGTACCCTCACTCTGGCTTAGTACCTCTGCTGGTCTAGGTGCCTTCCTGATGGAATGACCCAAACCCCCATCCCTGACAGCTAAGCCCCTGGTCACTGTGCCCTTCTCTGGCTATGGCCCCTAAATTTGCTATCAAATTTGGGCAGGAAGGTGACCAGTCAAATCACCTGGGTGTTCTCTTGCCTAAGCTTGGTAATTGTACCTCCTCCCACAACCAAGGCCAATTACCCTAGCAGGATGGAGACTACACTCCTCACTTGCCAGTCTCTCAGCACATGGAGACTGGAGATGACTGAGCAGCAGCCAAAGCTTGAAATCAAATGGCACTTTTTCTGTGCCTGTGGAAGATTTTGCTCTGTGAGTTAAGACCTGTAAGCATGTAGAAACCAGAGGTGTATGGAAAACAAATTTCCTAAGTGATCACTGGAAGTGATGACTTCCATCTTTTGGTTTCCAAGCCCATATATTACATCCTGGGGGCACTGTACTAACAATGGTAACTGGTGTGCAATGTTTTTGCTGCACACCTGCAGGTTTTTGCTCCCTCACTGCCTCTGAGCTGACTCCACAAATCATTGTACTGCTCTACTGGGCTGCAGTACGAGTATGCAGCTGTGAGGGAGCTGGAGGATGTCATGTGGCCCTGCTTCAGTCCCTCAGCTTTATGTAGACCCTTGTGTCAGTGAACATGTGCTCCAGGACCCTTGAAGGATGGAGCAAACTGAGGCCCTGTGAATGGAAAAAGTGAATCGATGCCTGGAACATGCTGATTTAGTCAAGATGAACCACTGTGGACAAGGATGCCGTGTCAAGCACCTATAGTCAAGCTGATTAGGAGGCCAAGATGAGAGAATCCGTTTGAGCCCAGGAGTTGGAGATCAGCCTGTGCAACACAGTGAGACACCATTTCAAACAAACAAACAAACAACAATAAAGTCAATCACTGTAACTTTCATGGTACAGGGGGCTCAACATTGTCAATTTGCCACCAAATGACTGTTCTCAAAGCATGGTGCCACTAGGAACTCAGCACTTGGTCTCTGTTGTTGGAGGGTTGGATGCTCAGCAGATAATAGATAAAGCAACTCTAATGAGTAGGAGCTGCTGGGCCCATGCAGAGCCTCCATCCCAGCCCCATGCTCAAAGAGTAAGCATGTGTCAGCACTGGAACATAAGAGGACATAAGCTGGTGTCAACTGACCTAAGTCATTCTGTTAACATGATTGTCTGGGCCATCCTCCATGGTAGGTGTTCATGAATGGGAGTTACTTGGTGTCCATCCCATAGATCTACTCATGCGCCTTGCCTCAAGAACTCGTTGGGACAAATCTTTCAATTTTTCTTATTCCAGGTCTCTGGCAACCAGGCAAATCACTATAATTTCCCATAAGACAATATGTTTTCTCTCTCCACACAGTGTATGACCAAGTTTTACCCATTGATTTCCCCTCAATGTTGTCTTCCAGGGCTGCCAGAATTGGGTTATAGTGCACCTGAAACCAATTTTTGGTTTGCCCCACATACTGAACATTGTGAACCAAATTCAATCTTTTTATTCCTCTATTAGCTGGTGTTAAGATTGTCCTCCTCCTCCTAAGACAATCGACAGAAGACATACCAATGCCAACATTAATGATGCCTTGGGGCTTGGGCCACATGCTCAGGCAGCCTGATTGTGCCTGCTGGTCTACTCATCATATCTAATATCAAATCAACCACTTCTAACTTACAATGAAAGGATTGCCCTTGATGGGGTTGATAGAACTGGTCCATACTGGGAACTTCTGGCTTCATGAACATTTCATGTCCTCATGGTCTCACGGTCCTTCCCTATAAGAAACTAGTAGCATCATAGGAATCTTCTGTTGTTTCACTTTTTCAGAAAATTCTAATTATTTTCTGTAGACGATACTATCTTGCGCCAGTAGTCTGCATTATGATTCTCCTGTGAGGGCCTTGCTGTAAATGTCACATGGCATAATTTCTCTTAACATCATAAGGTCTGTTGGGTTGCAAGTCCACGTGGCTGGGCCTCTTGCTTCACTGCCTGGCCCTTACAGAGTGCTTCTCTTCTTGGTTTTTCTCCATAAAAATTTAGTGTCACTCACCATACAGGTTGGAGCATTTCCCCAAATGTGGGATATGCTGCCTTCATTTCCTAAACCCAAAGATATCCATCAGGTGTTGTGCTTCCTTCTTAGTGGTAGAAGGTTAAAAAAGAATGCAGTAATTTGTCCTTTGCTTTCAAGTTGATATCCTGTCATGTCCCACACCGCTGAATCTCCCAGAACTTTAGTAATAGCCGGCCCTAGAATATTTGTAGCATTTACCTCCCACCTATTGGACATTATTATGGTTTGGATATGAGATGTACCCTGAAATACTCCTGTGGCAATATAGAAATGTTCAGAGGTGAAATGATTAGTTTATGAGACCTGTAATCTAGTCAGTGAATTGGTCCAATTGATGGATTAATAATTTGAATGGATTACTGAGTGGTAAGTATAGGCAGGTGGGGCATAGCTAGAGGAAGTAGGTCACTGCAGTTGTGCCCTGGAGATTATATCTTGTCCCTGGCTCCTTGAACATGTTTGCTGTTTCCTGATTGCTATGAGTTGAGCAACTTTCCTCAACCATACCTTTCCACCATAATGTTCTCTCTCATGACAGGCCCAGAGCAATGTAGTCAGTCATCCATGGACTGTGAGACCTCTGAAACCATGAGCCAAAATAAACTTTTCTTCTAAGTTGTTCTTGTCAGGTATTTTGATCACAGTGATGATAAGCTAACACAGCAAAACTGATAATAAACTCACCATTTCCTGTTCATGCTGATTAGCATGATGTCATCAAAATAGTGGTCTCTGTCATATTTCCATTGAATTCACAATGGAAAGTCAGGTGAAGTCAGATCCTGAAGCAGGGACATTGGATACCACAAACTTAACCAAGTTGTAGAAGAGTGGCAGCTGCTGGGTTGGGTGTATGGCACATATAACTAACAAGGTGTCTGGTACATTGTAAAATTATTGATCTGAGAAATGCATTCTCTTGATCCAGAATAGTTCTGGAGTTTACATTGTCCATCCTGAGTGAATATGAACTATTTCTGATTTTCCTTTCTGATGTAAATGGAAAAGAACAGCAGTTTCAGATTATGCACTTGGGCTTCCTCACCATGGTAGCTCTCACTCTGCAGGTCAAGGAACTGATATCCGGGGATTCTTCCAACAAAGTACATCCGTTCTAAGTAACATTTTGGGACTTGGAATATGGCTCCTGGATGGGCCCTCCTGTGAACCCATTATGAGCAGGATCCAGGCCAAGGCTCATTTCTTGCCCAAGTCCCCATGTCCTAATTCCAATAAAGGGACCACAATGACACTTCAGGTCTGGTATCAATTTTCATATCAGACCTTGTGTCCAAATGTTTCTCCAGTGTTTAAGTGTATGACATCAGAGTAAATGGCCATAGGTCCTTCTCGGGGAAAGACTAGTGTAATAACTGCCATTTACATATGCCATAGTATCACATGATCCTTTCCCTCAGGGATCTTGCTTTCCTCCATTCTTTATGAGAATTATATTCCCTGCTTCTGACAGGCACCACCACCTGAACTCTATTTCAGAATCTTATTATCCTTGCTGTGTTATTCTTGGAGCATCTTCTACCATCAGCCCTGGTCTACAGAGGATAGGCACACTGGGATCCTCCATGAAGCTGGTAACAACCCCAACCACACCCCCACAGCATTTATAGCTTTGGCAAACTGGAGTATCCAAGATAAATGTCCAAGAACATTTATCTGCTGAGTTTCTTGGCCTTACATAACTCAGCCACTTTTGTCTCTTTAATCATCTACTATGGCATATCTAACATTTCTACTTCACTCAGTCTGAACCATCTCTTGAAATGTACCAAGCACTATCCTAACAGTATGTTAGCAGCATATCTTGGCATCCTTCTCAGTGTATTAAATCCAGTGTCCCTTAACTTTGGAACCATAGTTCCACCTGCCTGAAGCCAGCACTGAAGAATCTAGGCCCTGCACGTACACGCTGATGAGATTTTTGCAGTCACTCTGGACTGGTCACTTCTGTTGTTGTGCCAGTTATCAGTTTATTGCCTCAGCTACAAATCCAGCCCTCAATGTACTGCTTGCAATACTGCAGCAAGACCCTGAAAAATTTGGGCACGAAGTAATGCTAAACTTTGTCAGCAGAGGGTGCTGGAGGGATGCTGTCAGGAAGGAGGCCTCCCTATGTCCTATTTCTTGCTCCTGCAGCTCTTAGCTAGTGCACTAGACATGCAGCAGCATTCTTGCTGGCTGCTTCCCAGGACGCTCTCCCGCATGTCACAGACCTAAGGGGGCAGCTTCCCAAGTTTCACAGGCATGCTGCCATTTGCTCAGTGAGGCAGTCACCACAGCAGTGTCTATCTAGCACCTCAGCACACTTCTGGGCCATTCATCCCTCTCTGCCAAGTGAATCTGTCTTGGGGGAAATGACTCTTCTAAATCTGTCCCTTCTTTCAGCACTATACTGTCTGCTAGGATAGACCCGTCAGAGTTCTCTTTATTCTTTGGTAGCTAACCCTATCACTAGTTAATAAAGCTTTGAACATTGCCTGTTTGAATTATATATGGTTTCCGTCCCCTGATGAGACTCTTACACTCCGTTTATAGGTCCAGTACTACTTGGCCACCTTATGTTGACTTAATAACTAAGAGAGACCAGGTAACAGCAAGAAAGAGAAAATCTGAACTTGCACACTTTCACATGTTATATATACTGTGTGTACCTAAGTATGCAAAAACATTTTGTCAGGGCAATGTGTGATGAGACTATGGCTTTTGTTGAAAAAAAATTTTTCCTAAAATTTACAAAATAAAGAGAAAGTATGTGTTAATTTTCCAAGACAGAAGCCACTACACTACTTTCAGGCAAGTGGCAGGGGTCAGGATGGAGGGTGGCATGGGGGTGACTAGGAAGAGGACTGTCCCTTAACAGAATGGCTAATTCTGGAGAAATATCTGGTACTGAAGATTTAAATACACCAATCTAAAGGTTCACATCCTATATATTTCAGGGTCTGTTTACTCTTCTTTCTGGTCAAGTCAATGACCCAGAAGCAGCACACTTGCCAGGGCTGAGAATTCAAACTTCTCTGAAGTTCAGGACTGTCTTTGGCCTGTGGCTTGGGGTGGTTTTTTTTCTTTTTCTTTCTTTTTTTTTTAACATTTATCTTTTTGTTGTAGGTGAACACAATATCTTTATTTTATTTTTAAATGGTGCCAAGGATCGAACCCAGTGCCTGGCAAGTGCTCTACCTCTGAGCCACAACCCCAGCCCCCTGGGGCTTTATAGGCTTTAAAGAAGCCCCTCTGGCCATCACCCTGTCTCTTCTTCTGAGGAGTCTATTATCCCCAGCCACAGCCACTCCATTCCATTTTTTTTTTTTTTTTTTTTTTTTTTTTTATATCATTTGTTGANTTTTTTTTTTTTTTTTTTTTTTGGTATCGGGGATTGAACCCAGGGGCACTCAACACTGAACCACATCCCCATTCCTATTTTGTATTTTATTTAGAGACACGGTCTCACTGAGTTGCTTAGTGCCTCACCATTGCTGAGGCTGGCTTTGAATTTGTGATCCTCCTGTCTCAGCTTCCCCAGCCACTGGGATTACAGACATGCACCACTGTGCCTAGTTCCTTTGTCTTTTATTGCCTGTACTTTTCAAATGCATGGCACTGTCCCAGCCTATGCAGACTAGCTCACCTCTGAAGGAAATCTTGATAGCACAGCTACCATTTGTATTCCACCTAAAATCTGTGATGAAGTAATCAATGCTGGCCTACCTGAGGATGATCCAACTTCAAAATCCCACATCCACTTTCAAGTGGAACAGGTTCCTGGGAATCAGACTGAGATTTGCCAGCAGGAAGTTTACTAAAGAGTGTGCTTGGAGGGGGCCCAGCTGCCAGCCTGTGAAGTAGACAGACCACCCAACTGGAGGAAGGGCCCAGCCGCCCTCCTGCACGGTAGGCAGACCACGCGACCCGGAGAGGGGGCCCAGCTGCCTGCCTGCGAGGTAGACAGACCACCCCAACTGGAGGAGGGGCCCAGCCGCCCGCCTGTGCGGTAGGCAGACCACGAGACCCGAAGAGGGGGCCCAGCCACCCGCCTGCATAGTAGATAGACCACCCCAACGGGAGTAGGGGCCCAGCCGCCCGCCTGCACGGTAGGCAGACCACGTGACCCGGAGAAGGGGCCCAACCGCCCGCCGGTGTGGTAGACAAACCACCCCAACTGGAGGAGGGGCCCAGCCGCCCGCCTGCGCAGTCACCAGACCGAGCTCTGGACAAACATAAGGTCTCCCCAACACCCCCCCTCATCAAACACCTTACGAGAAAAACGGATGGAACTCATCTTGGAAAATCCCAACAACCCTTAAAACTCATCAACCGGTGGGAGTGGCTACCAGCTTGGTTCTGCATAGGTTCAAGTGCCTGGTTTACATCACAGAGAATAACAGTAGAGAGGCCACAGGTGGAAGCTCAAGTCCTCTCACACTGGCTACCACCACCACCCTGAATGCAGAGACTCAAGCTAGGAATAGACAACGCCACCTACTGGAAGAAAAGAAAACAGAGTTCTGAGATACATTTTTTTTCTTTCTTTTTTTTCTTCTTTCTTTCTCTTCTCCCTCTCTTTTCATCCATTCATCCAGTATCCTCTACCCTTCCCCCTCTGATCCTCACAACCTCAACATATGTGAAACCAAGAATGGTACATGAAAATGGTCTTTAACAACTGAATCACCAGAATAATATAATATAGAGGAATTGCATATGCCCCATCTCCCTCCCCCCTTTTATTTCTTTTCTTTTTTCTCTTATTTTCTTTTTCCCACTCTCGTTTTTTCTCTTTCTTTCCTTGTTATTTGCTTTTCTCCTTCTTACTCCCTCTATCCCACTTGCAACCCCCTATATTTTACTATTTATAAGTAGGGTAATCTTATAAATACAGATAGGAGTTTGAATCTATACATTCTTCCATAAATTACCCATCTATTGGTTAGAGCTCTCAAAAGTTACTAAGTTAGATTAGCCCCATACCCTCACGCCTTTCCCCCTAAACATAACATCCTACACCTGAAATTCAGTTTTCTTCATGCTACCAGAAACGGTATGCCTTTCATGAAACTAACGACTATATTTTTAAATGATAATTGAAACCAATATTTGTAGACATAGAGTCTAGCTATAAAGGTAGTAATAAGGAAAACGTGTGCTTAGATGATATACTATTGACATTGGGAACTGTTAACATTGTCTTTCTCCACAAAAGAAAGACTTTGGAACTACATAAGAGCAATATAAATATATAGGGGGAAAATCAATAACACAACAGTTTCACAAAGCTGGAAAGAAACGTGAGCAGTATGAAAAGACAAGGAAAGAAAGGACCACAAGCAATGCAGGTCAACTCAACTTTAGAAGAGGTAATAGCTGCAGCAGATGGAATGTCAGATAAAGAGTTCAGGATATAAATGCTTCAGATGATCTGGAGTCTCAAGGAAGACATTAGACAGCAAATTCAGACAATGAAAGATCACTTTAACAATCAATTACATAAACAAATCCAAGAAACAAAAGATCAACTATACAGGGAAATAGAGGTTGTTTAAAAAAAAAAAAAACAGAAATCCTGGAAATGCAGGAAGCAATAAACCAAATTAAAAACTCAAATGAGAGTACTACCAGCACAGTAGAAAACTTAGAAGATAGAACATCAGACAATGAAGAAAAGTATTTCAACTAGAAAAGAACATAGACAGCTCAGCAAAACTGTTAAGAAACCATGAGCAGAACATCCAAGAAATATGGGATAACATAAAGAGACCAAACTTAAGAGTTATTAGGATACTGGAAGGTATAGAGGTCCCAAAGGAATAAGCAATCTGTTCAATGAAATAATATGAGAAAACTTCCCAGACTTGAAGAATGAATCAGAATTCCAAATCCTAGAAGACTACAGGACGCCGAATGTGCAAAATCACAAGAGATCCACACCAAGACACATTATAATGAAGACGACCAACATACAGAATAAGGAGAGAATTTTAAAAGCTACAAGAGAAAGGAAGAAGATTACATTTAGGGGTAAACCAATCAGGTTAACGGCTGATCTTTCGACACAGACTCTGAAAGCTAGAAGATCCTGGAACAACATATTTCAAACGCTGAAAGAAAATGGGTTCCAACCAAGAACCGTGTATCCAGCGAAATTAAGCTTCAGGATGGAAGATGAAATTAAAACCTTCCACGATAAACAAAAGTTAAAAGAATTTGCAGCTAGAAAACCAGCACTTCAAAATATCCTTGGCAAAACATTACATGAAGAGGAAATGAAAAATAACAATGAAAACCAACAGTGGGAGGTAGTACAGTAAAGGAAAAACTATTCAAAGAGGAAAAACAAATCATGTTAAGTAACAAAAATAAACAAATATGGCTGGAAGTACAAACCATATCTCAATAGTAACCCTAAATGTTAATGGCTTAAACTCACCAATCAAGAGATACAGGCTAGTAGAATGGATCAAAAAAAAGATCCAACAATATGCTGCCTGCAGGAGACACATCTGATAGGAAAAGACATACATAGACTGAAGGTGAAAGGTTGGGAAAAATCATATCACTCATTTGGACCTCGGAAGCAAGCAGGAGTGTCCATACTCATATCAAATAAAATAGACTTCAAGACAAAGTTAATAAAAAGGGATAAAGAAGGACACTACATACTGCTCAAGGGAACCATACACCAACAAGACATAACAATCATTAATATATATGTCCCAAACAATGGTGCAGCTATGTTCATCAAACAAACTCTTCTCAAGTTCAAGAGTCAAATAGACCACAATACAATAATTATGGGAGATTTTAACACACCTCTCTCAACACTGGACAGATCTTCCAAACAAAAGTTGAATAAAGAAACTATAGAACTCAATAATACAATTAATAACCTAGACTTAATTGACATATATAGAATATACCAACCAACATCAAGCAGTTACACTTTTTCTCAGCAGCACATGAATCCTTCTCAAAAATAGATCATATATTATGTCACAGGGCAACTCTTAGACAATATAAAGGAGTAGAGATAATACCATGCATCCTATCTGATCATAATGGAATGAAACTGGAAATCAACGATAAAAGAAGGAAGAAAAAATCCTATATCACTTGGAGAATGAACAATATGTTACTGAATGATCAATGGGTTACAGAAGAAATCAAGGAGGAAATTAAAAAATTCAGAGATAAATGAAAACACAGACACAACATATCAGAATCTATGGGACACAATGAAAGCAGTTCTAAGAGGAAAATTCATTGCTTGGAGTTCATTCCTTAAAAAAAGAAAAAAACCAACAAATAAATGATCTCACACTTCATCTCAAAACCCTAGAAAAAGAAGAGCAAAACAATAGCAAAATTAGTAGAAGGCAAGAAGTAATTAAAATCAGAGCAGAAATCAATGAAATTGAAACAAAAGAAACAATTGAAAAAATTGACAAAACTAAAAGTTGGTTCTTTGAAAAAATAAATAAGATCGACAGACCCTTAGCCATGCTAACGAAGAGAAGGAGAGAACTCAAATTACTAGCATACAGGATGAAAAAGGCAATATCACAACAGATACTACAGAAATACAGAAGATAATTAGAAATTATTTTGAAACCTTATACTCCAATAAAATAGAAGATAGTGAAGGTATCGGTAAATTTCTTAAGTCATATGATCTGCCCAGATTGAGTCAGGAGGATATACACAACCTAAACAGACCAATATCAATTGAGGAAATAGAAGAAGCCATCAAAAGACTACCAACCAAGAAAAGCCCAGGACTGGATGGGTATACAGCAGAGTTTTACAAAACCTTTAAAGAAGAACTAATACCAATACTTTTCAAGCTATTTCAGGAAATAGAAAAAGAGGGAGAACTTCCAAATTCATTCTACGAGGCCAACATCACCCTGATTCCTAAACCAGACAAAGACACTTCAAAGAAAGAAAACTACAGACCAATATCTCTAATGAACATAGATGCAAAAATCCTCAATAAAATTCTGGCGAATCGGATACAAAAACATATCAAAAATATCATGCACCATGATCAAGTGGGATTCATCCCTGGGATGCAAGGCTGGTTCAATATATGGAAATCAATAAATGTTATTCACCACATCAATAGACTTAAAGATAAGAACCATATGATCATCTCGATAGATGCAGAAAAAGCATTCGACAAAGTACAGTATCCCTTTATGTTTAAACCCTAGAAAAACTAGGGATAACAGGAACTTATCTCAACATTGTAAACGCTATCTATAAGCCTCAGGCTAGCATCATTCTAAATGGAGAAAAACTGAAGGCATTCCCTCTAAAATCTGGAACAAGACAGGGATGCCCTCTCTCACCACTTCTGTTCAACATAGTTCTAGAAACACTGGCCAGAGCAATTAGACAGACGAAAGAAATTAAAGGCATAAAAATAGGAAAAGAATAACTTAAATTATCACTATTTGCGGGTGACATGATCCTATACCTAGAAGACCCAAAAGGTTCTACCAAGAAACTTCTAGAGCTAGTAAATGAATTCAGCAAAGTGGCAGGATATAAAATCAACACGCATAAATCAAAGGCATTCCTGTATATCAGTGACAAATCCTCTGAAATGAGAACAACCACCCCATTCACAATATCCTCAAAAAAAAATAAAATACTTGGGAATCAACCTAACAAAAGAGGTGAAAGAACTATACAACGAAAACTACAGAACCCTAAAGAAAGAAATAGAAGAAGACCTTAGAAGGTGGAAAGATATACCTTGTTCATGGATAGGCAGAACTAATATCATTAAAATGGCAATATTACCAAAAGTACTCTATAGGTTTAATGCAGTGCCAATCAAAATCCCAACGGCATTCCTCGCAGAAATAGAAAAAGCAATCATGAAATTCATCTGGAAAAATAAAAGACTCACAATAGCAAAAGCAATTCTAAACAGGAAGGGTGAAACTGGCGGTATAGCGATACCAGATTTCAAACTGTACTACAGAACAATAGTAATAAAAACAGCATGGTACTGGTACCAAAACAGGCAGGTAGACCAATGGTACAGAATAGAAGACACAGAGACCAATCCACAAAATTACAACTACCTTATATTAGACAAAGGTGCCAAAAGCATGCAATGGAGAAAGGATAGCATCTTCAACAAATGGTGCTGAAAGAACTGGAAATCCATATGCAACAAAATGAAGTTGAATCCCTCTCTCTCACCTTGCACAAAAGTTAACTCAAAATGGATCAAGGAGCTAGGAATCAAACCAGAAACTCTGTGTCTAATAGAAGAAAAAGTTGGCCCTAATCTCCATCTCATGGGGTCAGGCTCCAAATTCCTTAATAGGATACCTATAGCACAAGAGTTAAAATCAAGAATCAACAATTGGGACGTATTCAAACTAAAAAGTTTTTTCTCAGTAAGAGAAACAATAAGAGAGGTAAATAGGGTGCCTACATCCTGGGAACAAATATTTACCCCTCACACTTCAGATAGAGCCCTAATCTCCAGAGTATACAAAGAACTCAAAAAATTAAACAACAAGAAAACAAATAACCCAATCAACGAATGGGCCAAGGATCTGAACAGACACTTCTCAGAGGAGGATATACAATCAATCAACAAATACACGAAAAAATGCTGACCATCTCTAGCAATCAGAGAAATGCAAATTAAAACCACTCAAAGATACCATCTCACTCCAGTAAGAATGGCAGCCATTATGAAGTCAAACAATAAAAAGTGCTGACAAGGATGTGGGGAAAATTGTACACTTGTATATTGCTGGTGGGACTGCAAATTGGTTCAGCCAATTTGGAAAGCTGTATGGAGATTCCTTGGAAAGCTGGGAATGGAACCACCATTTGACCCAGCTATTCCCCTTCTTGGACTATACCCAAAAGACCTAAAAAGAGCATACAACAGGGACACAGCTACATCCCCATGTTCATAGCAGCACAATTCACAATAGCTAGACTGTGGAACCAACCCAGATGCCCTTCAATAGATGAATGGATAAAAAAATGTGGCATTTATACACAATGGAAATTACTCAGCACTAAAAAATAACAAAATCATGCCATTTACAGGGAAATGGATGGCATTAGAGCAGATTATGCTAAGTGAAGCTAGCCAATCCCTAAAAAACAAATGCAGAATGTCTTCTTTGATGCCGCAGTCTGGCTGCAGCAAAATAACCGGGGGGTGACGAGCAACTTGTGTACATTGATACAGCAGGAGTGGGAGCCATTTATTGTAGGACAGGAGGGGTATATATACATTCCACACAGCGTATCTTAATTAACATAAACTAGATACAACAGTCAACCAATAAAAAATCTCCACACTTAATGGCTCGCTAGCGTTACTTCACAAACCACTCCCTCTGACAAAATGTCAGGCGCCATCCAGACTTGTTTACAGACCTTAACATTAACCACTCCCTCTGACAAAATGCCAGGCGCCATCCAGACTTGTTTACAGACCTTAATACTTTGATATAAGGGGGGTGACTCAAAACAGAGCAGGGAGGAAGAGCACGAGAAGATTACCATTAAATAGGGATGAGAGGTGCGTGGGAATGGGAGAGAGACGGGGAATTGCACGGAAGATGGTAGGAGCCCCTCATGGTTATGCAAAATTACATATAAAATGGTGTGAGGGAGAAGAAAAAAAGAGAGAAATGTGTCACAGTAGATTGGGTAGAAGGAGGTGATGGGAGGGGAGGGGAGGGGAGGGGGGATAAGAAGGGAAGCACAATACAATAGACACTAGTATGGCCCTATGTATAAACGTGGCTGTATAACCAATGTGATCCTGCAATCTATACACGTGGAAAAATAAAATTATGTACCCCATTTGAATCAAATGTATGATATGTCAAGATCATTGTAATGTTTTGAGCAACTAATAAAAAAATTTTTAAAAAGAAGAGCATAGTTACTATTTGTTTACGCTAACTTTAGATTATTGATATTTTGGATTTTTATATTTAATTGTCTACAGGATTTTTTGTTTGTTTTTGATTTCTGTCTTTCCTAGAATCCCTCATTTTTTTAATTAATTAATCTTTAGTTTTTTAATTTGTTTTAAATAGTTATACATAACAGTAGAATGCATTTATGTACTTTGATATATCATACATAGATGGGATATAATTTCTTCTCATTTTTTTTGTTAAATCTTTTTTTCATAGCTTCTGTCCCTAACATCAGTGATTTTATTTCAGAATGCCAATCGGTTTAATAAATCATATTAAACCAAAAAAAAAAAAAAAAGAGTGTGCTTGGGGAACACAAGGACTGAGCCAGGGGAAGCTGAAATATTAACTATCACAACAAATGCCCCAGTCATTGACACTGGAGAAAGGGGATCTAGGTGGCACAGACACAGAAAAGCTATAATTATAATCAGAAATAGCCAGGCATGGTAGCACATGCCTATAATCCCAGTGGCTGGGGAGGCTGAGACAGGAGGATCACAAGTTCAAAGCCAGCCTCAGCACAAGCAAGATGCTAAGCAATTCAGTGAAACCCTATCTCTAAATAAAATACAAAATAGGGCTGGGGATGTGGCTCAGTGGTTGAATGCCCCTGATTTCAATCCCCAGTACCAAAAAAAAAAAAAACAATAGGGGCTGGGGATGTGGCTCGAGTGGTAGCACGCTCGCCTGGCATGCGTGCGGCCTGGGTTCGATCCTCAGCACCACATACCAACAAAGATGTTGTGTCCGCCGAAAACTAAAAAATAAATATTAAAAAATTCTCTATCTTTCCCCCTCTCTCTCTCACTCTCTCTTTAAAAAAAACAATTTTATATATATATATATA
>NW_026000108.1:1658306-1745435 GCF_001458135.2 Marmota marmota marmota
CCACATCCCCAGCTTTTTATATATATATATATATATATATATATATATATATATAAATAAAATAAGAAATAGAAAAAAATATAGAAGGTATACATTAAGTTGTTAACATGGGTTAAAAATAAAGAGAAAGCTCAATGAGCAAGAAAATGCCTGAATTAACAATGTAATAGCACTTTCACAATTTTACATAAAATTATGCAGGTTTGCATACAAGCATATAAACATTTTTCAGGCAAATGTGTGATTATATATTTCAGGGTTCTTGTTTTCAGTATTAGGGATTGAAACCCAGGGCCTCCTGCTTGTTAGGCAGGTGCTCTACTACTGAGCTAAATTCCCAGTCCTGAACTTCTTTCTGTATGTTAAAAAGTTTTTTTTTCTATATCATAAACAAAAAAGGACCTCTCCTAAAAAATACCGAGGAATGTATTTACAACATATATAATGAAATTGTAAAATTCTTCATGCATTTTTCTTGTAGAAAACTCTTAATAAATCAGTAAAGGCTGAATTCCCTTATCAGCCCACCTATGGCATTCCTTGTAAGATGAGCAGAACACTTTACCCTGCCTTCCAGGAGCTCAATATGCACCATGAGCTAGAGCATCACACAAATAACTACTGTACAGTGTTCTAAAAACTGCTGCCCATCAATCAAATGCATAACTGTTTCCTTCCAATATGGTATTCTGGAAAGAATAAGTTGGGTAAGAAAGAAAGGGTAAGTTGGGGCTGGGATTGGGGCTCAGCGGTAGAGCATTCACCTAGTGTGTGGGAGGCCCGGGGTTCAATCCTCAGCACCACATAAAAATAAATAAATAAAGATTTATTAAAAAGAAAGGGTAAGTAGAGGATGGAGAGAAAGGCATGTGTTTGAAAGTTCCAGTCACATTTGGTCAAATGTGAATGGAACACCAAGAAAGCTGGAAAACAGTGGCAGTACACTAAAGGCAAGGCAAGGAACAGTTCAGGAGGCTATTGTAAAAATCCACAAGAAAGAAGGGCTTGAATGAGGGCAGTGGGAACTGAAATCTAATACCTTACAGGGTTTGATAATTGACTGGATGTGAGGATTTTTTAAAATATTTTATTTTTTAATTGTAGTCGAACACAATACCTTTATTTATTTATTTGTTTTATTGTTTATTTATTTATGTGTATGTGGTGCTGAGGATCGAACTCAGGGCCTCACACATGCAGGCAAACGCTCTATTGCTGAGCCACAACCCAGCCCTGGATGTGAGAATTTTATAATCATTTGACAGATGCAAAAATAATACAAAATGTTCATCCATATATTCCCAATTAGAATGAATATAATAATCACAATAGATCTTTGAGTTTCATTTCCATCCCTGAAATTGCAAAATATTTCCACTGGGTGGTAGGACTAAAGACAAGTTTTGTTTAATGAATTGGATTTAACAAATACTGAGCTAAAGTTTTGGCTCAGTTGGTAGAGTGCTTGCCAACATGTGTGAGGCCCCAGGTTCGATTCTCAGCACCACTATAAGTAAATAAATAAAGGTCAATCAACAACTAAAACAATTTTTAAAAAATACTTATGGGTCTTGAATTTTTTATTAATTTGTAATGTTTGCATAAACCCAATTCTGAATATAGGCAAAAGTATATGAATTAAGATAAAAGGCTAAGTTACAATCACACAGGATCCAACAATTCAGTGGTTTAAAGAATAAAAATAAGTCTCTCTCTCTCTTTCACATTCTGAGGTGAAAGTTCTCAGTTATTAGTGTAGCTATTTCATGAAATAGGGCCTGAGTCCTTCTGAAGCCAGAATTAAAAGAGGCAGTCAAGTATAGATACGTAAATCAGGTCAGATCAGATCAAGGAGTCCAATTTGAGTGAGTCCAGGAAGTTGGAAACCTCCCCCTGAAGGACTAAAATGCCTTCAGAGCCATTCCTCCTGCCCCTGCTCCAACCGGTTGCTAAGGTAACCTGTCCCAGGAATTGTCCCTCCCTATAGAGAGTTATAAAAGTTGTTAATTAATGTGTCCTGGGCTGCGCCATTTGGACTCCCCCCACCCAACACCATCCCCCATCTGCTTCTCACCTTTTGGCCATCCTTCTGAGCATTTCCGGGCCTAGTAGGCAGGAAGGAGAGAAATAAGGGGAAGAGAACAGGAGAACAAAGGAAGCCTAAGACATATAAAAGAAGGCAGAACACTCTCACTTCTTGGGATACCAGGATACCAGCTATGGCCCCCTTCTCCCTCATGGGAGAAGTCTATTTACCCCTTTTTAAATAAACCCTGCTTGGGGCTGGGGTTGTGGCTCAGTTGTAGAGCACTTGCCTAGCATGCGTGAGGCGGAGTTTGATCACTGGCACCACGTAAAAAATAAATAAACAAATAAGTAAAATAAAGGTATCGTGTCCATGTACAACTAAAAAATATATATTAAATAAACCCTGCTTTATATGCTTGCCTTGGCATCCTTCTCTAATGTTATCTTCACCGTGTGAGGGAGCAGAATGTGTCACCAATAACTGGTGATATCACTACATAATTCCATAATTCTCTAGGACTGTATTATCTTTAGGTCAATCCTGGAAATGGCACACACTACTTGAGCTCCCACGCTCATACCCTGCTGCCAAGCCCCTAGTCACTTGGTTGCACTTAGCAGCAACCAGAATGCTATGGAGGGGCAGCTGTGTGCCTCAGAAAGGAAGAACAGAATTCCAATGCAGAGGATAAGTAATCTCTGCCAAAATGATCTTTGGGACAATATAAAATGCCCGAGATTAGGAAGTGGTTGCCATAAAAGTCAGGATAATGATTACCTTTTAGCAAGAATAGGGTTTTAATAGATTCTGAGGTTTTGGCAATATAAGTAGTAGTTACTCGGATGTTCTTATTAATTCATTAAGCTGTACTTTAAGTTTCTGTGTGTCTAATATTTTTTTATGGTGAAAATCTTAAACAATCTATGCTTGCTTCAAGACGATATAATAGTCCAGTGTGGGTCTTAAGACACCTCAGTCAGTCAAACAGATTAGAAAATTAGACTTCAAAGTGACATGTACCACAGGCTTAATGCTGTTTGGTTTTTATTTAAAAAGTATTTATAATAGTAAAATTTGTAGTTTACTTTCATTAATTTCTGAGTTCAATTTTGATATTTATGTGGTATGAAATGGACTCATGGAAATAAAATATTGATTTATAATATGTATCTTATAAGAAATAGAATATAACAGCTCAACATGTGACAGGAATCCGGAAATCAATGAAATCTAGGTCCAGCATCACTCACCAATAATCCACCAGCAATCCAACTTTAATTCAGATTCTTCTAAGAAGAAAACAGGTGGGGATGTGGGATAGAAAGACCTAAGGTGGCTTCACAACCCCTGCCTCTTAGTGTTCTTGCCCTTGTGTAAGTCCCAGCCCTTGAGTATGAATGGGACTTATTAACTAGTTTTTTAACAAAGGACATAGCAAGGTGACATGATTTATGTGGTCATGTTACAGAAAACTGTAATGTCAGTCTTGCTAGGGAGACTTTCCTGCTGGTTCTGAAAACAGCAAGCCGCCTATTGTATGCTGCCTGTGGAGAAGACCACATGAAAAGGACCTGAGGGCAGCTTCCAGCCAAGAACCTGGGAGAAACCCCAATCTTCGAACTTGAAAGCCTACAAGGAAATTAATTGTGCCAATAATCATGTGGCTTAGGAGAGAATGTTTTCTCACCCAAGTCTCAGATGAGACCCCCATCCCTGGCTGATACCTACAATGCAGCCCTGCAGTAGACCCAGCTAAGCCATGCCTGGGCTCCTGACCCACAGAAACTGTCCAACAACAAATATGTTTTAGCTAGTAAGTTTTTAGTAACTTAGCAATAATACAAAATATTTTTTTAATATATATATATATTTTTTAGTTTTCANAGAGTGAGAACGAAAGAGAGAGAGAGACTTTTTTTTAATATTTATTTTTCAGTTTTTGGCGGACACAACATCTTTGTTTGTATGTGGTGCTGAGAATCAAACCCGGGCCACACGCCCTACCACTTGAGCCACATCCCCAGCCCAGCAGTTTCTGATTTTTCCCCACAGTACCTGGCATTGAACCTAGAGGGGTCTATCACTGAGCTACATTCTTAGTTCTTTCTATTTTTTATTTTAAGACAGGGTCTAAGTTGCCCAGGCTTGTCTGGAACCTGCAATTTTCTTGCCTCAGCCTCCAGAGTAGCTGGAATCACATACATACACTACTGTATCCGATAACCTATTATTTTTTAAAATATGTGGAAAAATAAATAAGCTTATAAGAATTTCTGGGTATGGACTATGTACCTGGAAAATAATAGTATTTTAGGGGAAGTAAAGGGGAATAAGATAAAACAGTATTCACAGTTTAAATAATTATCTTTAATATCCCTTTTATTTGGATACATTGGTCAAACATTCTCACTTGTTTATTTATTAGTGATTTCTATTGTAAGGCACACAAGCAACAGATGTTAGAATGTGAACAGATCGAAATGTTAAGTGCTAATGAATCTTCAAGAAATTGTTTATAACAGCACTTGTGCTGATATTTGGAAATCCTCTCAATTATTTTATTTCAATCTAATAACTTAATAATATCTCACTTACAATACACAATAGGAAAAGAAAGAAACTACAAATCATTAGCCCAGACCTGCAAAGTTAGAATGAAGTCTGCTTTGCAAATGAACTCTGATGTCACAAACAGTTTAGCCATACTTGTGAGCATACGTCACTGCTTTTATGATTATAGTACACATCACAAACATATATATAAACCCACTGGTCTTTGTCACCTAGAGTTAATACATTTTCATGGAAGTAAAATACACTGCTCTTATGTACCACCCACAATAGCAAAAACTGTACAGGTTCAGTGACCTGACAGCCAACCAAGAGGCACTGAGAAAGAGCCCAGCTCCACCCACCCCCCCCACCACCCACCCCCAGTACTGGGGATTGAGTCAAGGAAGGGCTTTGCGCCCACTAGGCTAGTGCTCAAACACTAAGCTACATCACCAGAAAAAGTCAGTCTCTCTCTTTTAATTTTTATATATTTATTTTTTAGTTTTAGGTGGGCACAATATCTTAATTTTTTATTTTTATGTGGTGCTAAGGATGGAACCCAGTGCCCCATGCATGTTAGGTGAGCGCTCTGCCACTGAGCCACAACCCCAGCCCAAAGCCAATCTTTTTTGAAGGCACTTAAATACCTGATCCAGACTGAAGGAACTTTTTTGACAGAAATCCCTGGAACAAGGAATACAGTGTTAAACATTTAAACAAGGGTTAAGGGACTGTAAAATTCAGCAAGCAGAATTTCAACATTGAATGGGAATAAAAAGGGTGAATTTTTTTGTAGGCATAGAACTTCCCTACAAAATATAAAGTTCCAGGGGATAATTTTGCTACATTCATTCCACCACTTTCAGTTCTTCTACTCTTGAGAATAATTAGCATTCAACATAATAAAGATAGAAAGGCTCATAAAAAAATTACTCACTCTTTGTACTCTCTCCCCAGTTCTTAGAATCCACTAAATCACCTGAATGCAGAGCACACATAATCTTCTGAGCAATAGAGGAGAGTGGTATCTTAGAGAGATCAAAGCCTACACAGGTCTCACAATTTTCCATTTTCAAAAAGACCTAAATGTAAGGTTAACAAGATAAATATCGACATGTTAATTCTGAGACTTCATAATAATAAAGACCAGTTACTTGAAAAATGTATAAACTGAGACTTTCATTTTAAAAGTACATCAATAACCACAGAATACAGGTTTCATAATACACATAGTAAAAAGAAAACAATAACTAGAGGTTTAATTAGGGGATAACAGAAAGCAGAAAAAGAGCTAATTATGAAGTTAACCAATTATGAAGCAAAAAACCTACTCAAACATGCCTATTACTCACCTTCAACTATACAAAGCTGAAAACAGGTAAAAGTTTAAGTAGGAACAATACAGATCAAGCATCTGGTCACACATCTAAATTATCTGGCACTAATTTAAACAGTACTGTTTAACAGTATAGGAAAAACAGAATAGTAAAAAATAAATAGCAAAGAAATCACCTAAGTGAGAAGCTGATAGCTAAATATACACAAAATTCATTGCCAAAAAATTTTCAAGTGAATTAGTTTACTTAACAAAAATAATTTTTAATATAACAGATACAATATTTAATATAAACCTTTTTGTTCAATGGATTACAAAAATTAACGGGGCTTACTGGCTCTGAAGCATAATTATTTCCTGATAAAGCTAAAAACATTTATTAAAAACTACCTCCTGAAAATTTTTTTAAAAACCCACCTGATATGAATAATTTTTAATTGTCATTCCATATAACAAGTAGGTAGGTTTAGAATATTCTTAAAGGTAATCCATACAAAGTTCATAACATATTTAACAAAGACAATGTATAAACTGGGCTCTCAAGGGATAAACTACTCAAAATTATTTTATACTAATTTTAAAATAATTTCTAATTGTCCAAATACTACACTAATATCCCATATTAAATATATTCCATCACTGAAGTATTTTCACTCCTAAGAAATTCAAATGTTCATCCTAAACCCTTTTAGCAAACACTTTTATATAATTCTGAAATTTTAATTTTAAATTTCATTTGAAAGCTATTTATGACATGTTAGTAAGTCATACTAAAGTCAAAGCATTATTGAGATCTTGTCTTGCAGAAATGTTGGCCCCCCAGAACACACTGCCTGAAGTGAAAATGGCCAGTGGGGTCCTGACACTCTTGGTATAAGTAGGAATGTTCAATCTCAGTCTACAATAGGAATTAGGAGAAAATAGAGTTTAAGTGGCAGAATTTTACTTCAGTCAACTATAAGGGGATTTAGCTATTTCATTTATAGTAGTCCTTTCTTACTCATGGGTGATATATTCCAAACCCCAGTGCATTAATGAAACAGTATTAACTCTACACATCTGATAAATGACAAGGTTATCAACTTACTAACAGGCAGGTAGCATATACAACACAGATATGCTGAGAAAAGGAATGATTCAAGAACAAAGTGGGATGGTTTGAGATTCCATCACACTACAGACTGGGAAGCAACTTAAAACTATTTCCTAAATCAATCTCAAAATATTTTGATATGTGGATGCTGACACATAATGGGCGTTGGGGGAAATAGTACATTGGAGTAGACAATGGGGAAGGAAGGGAAGGGTGGGGGGATGGGAATAGGTAAGTCAGTAGAATGAATCAGACAGAACTTTCCTATGTTCATATTTCACATGAGCAGTGAAACTCATCACATACAACTACAGGAATGGGAACCTAATAAGTTATACTCCACATATGTATGTTAAAAAATACTCTACTAACATGTATATCTAAAAAGAGCAAATAAAAATATTTTCACAACTTACTATTTCCATTTAATGTCTTTTTATCACAGTTGACCTCCAGTAAATAAAACCTTGGAAAGCAAAACTCAAAAAGGAAGCATTGGTGTGTTAAGGTCTATAGATTTAAAAATGTCAGCTCAAAGTTCTATACATTTTTAAAAATACTTAACACCTTCTATTTAAAAAAAAATAGTAAAAGAAAAACTATTAAAAAATATTTGCATTACTATAAGTAAACATTTACCAGTATTAAGTGTCATCTAGCAAATAAAGTACTGGTACTTCGAACAATTATAAAAAAAAAAATTAATAAGGTTGAATAACTCTTATCTGAACTGCCTGGGACCAAGAGTACTTCAGATTTTAGAATATTTGCATATGTATGATGAGATATCTTAGGGAAGGAAATCAAGTCTAAACATGAAATTTGCTTTTTTCATATATAGTTTATATGCATATAATTTTACACAATTAGTGCACTTGTGTTGTGTAACATGAGGTCAAATGGGAAATTTTCCACTTATAGTGTCATGCCTGCACACTGAAATCAGATTTTGAATTTTCCAATTAGGGATGTTCAACCTCTATAACACTTGGATCCATTAAATGAAATAGTCCATTGATCTCAAATTTCAAAACATCATCATGTTTATTAGATATAGTCTCCTATTACAAAAAACATTAAAACAGATGTAAAGATTCAGTTTTTAGTAATTTTCAATTTTTAAAACTAACATCCTTAATCTTTGATTGGTTTTCTAGATTCTCCACAACATCTTTCAGGTAGTCTCCATCTTTTAAAAAATATACATATAATTCTCTTTCCATTTGATGCAATTTATTAGTTGCCAAAATTTTTCTTTTTGTCTTCACATCAGCAAGAATATCAGTAAGGAGATGATTTAGCTTATTCAGTTGGGATTCAACTTGATGAAACTGTTCTGTTAATTCCTAAAAAAGGAAAATAAAAATGCTATTAATTCAGCAACTTTACTCCTAACACAAATTATAATTTATAAGACAAAATGATAACTTTTTAAAATAACTTCCCATAATTTCAGCAATATAAGCCATGATTAAAAATCTATACTAGGTTTATGGATTCCACATAAAATTAATTGCAACTACTGATAATTTTAAGTGATTCAAAGCAAACTCTTTTATGTGTAAACTTGATATATAAACTGTTCTGTGTATTCCTATATTCAAAGATATTAATGAATACCTGCCATGTGAAAAGCACTGTTTCAGAGACTATGGATACAAGAATAAACAAAATCTTTCTCACCGAGTTTAAATTCTGCTTAATCAATCAAACTCTATTTTATCCTAATCTCTGGTTACTCTACACACAGGTACAGAGAAAGACTTGAAATGAAGACCAATAAAAAAGAATTAATAAACATCTCCATATTTCTTTCATTGTCTTACAGGACAAAATTGCATACAACATTCAACAAAAACCATCCTGACTTATTTTTCCTGCTCAAGAAGATTAATACGGACTCTTCTCACTATTTAATAAATTCAATTTCTTCATGTCTTAGCACTTCAAACATTCTACTAACAAATTTTCATAGCTTTCTAACCAAACATTCTATTCTTATAAATTTTAGCCAGTATCACCAGAGGTTTTCCAACTACCTCAACATTCCACAGTTTCTCAGCATGGTCCACAAGCATCAAAATCACCAGGGTGCTTATTATGAATATATGAATTCCTATACCTCACTTCAGAATATTACTCGATCTCTGCAATAGGGCCAGGAGTACACATTTTGTTAGGTTCCATGATGATTCCAAAGTACAAGTTTTACAGAGCAGTACTACTTCTTTTTTTTTTTTTTAGTTGTTGATAGACCTTTATTTTCTTTATTTATATGTGGTGCTGAGAATCAAACCCAGTGCCTCACACATGCCAGGCAAGTGTGCTACCACTGAGCCCCAGCCCCAGCCCCAACCAGAGCAGTACTACATTTCCTAAAAATTTTGCCATGTTTGTTCTACATCTAGTAGTCGCCTCTGAGGAAAAATGTGATTAATGTAGTATACTGAAAAACAATCTCACCTTTAATTAAATACTAAAGATCTTACAGTTGATAAAATACTCCTACAGATATGAAAAAATGTTCAGCTTCATTTTAACAATAAAACTCTAACTGAAAAAACTGTTATATGACATTTTATATCATATTGAGCTAGGGAAAAACATTAATAATACATCATGATAAATTATAATAAAACTATCCAATTGTAGGGATTCTAGGATGCATTTTTTTGTATCTTAACACATCTAAAATCAAGACACTTCTTATAATCAAGAACATCATATGATTGTTTCTGGACAAATCCTTTCAAGAATGCTTTCACACCAACATTCTTGATATATAGTGTGAAAAAAATACATGCCACTTTGAATTAAAAACAATTTAGAAGAAGTTGAATGTGAAGTTTTAGAAGTACTCTATAATCATTTTAATTGGCTTATTTTTTCCTTTTAATGCAAATTTAACAGTGAAATAATACAAAAATAAGTAAAGCTATGTCCACAACACCTAAAAGATGCTAGTAAATATGAAAAAATGAAATTTTTCAAAAACAAAGCATCATGTCAGTTTAACTGGAAGTTTTTTTCTTAGCAATTCATAAAATGATAGTATACCATTGGGCAATGGTGCCTAGGGATACTAAATAGGGATACTGCTGACATTAGAAATAAGTGCTATTCCCCAAGAAAAGAAATATGGTAGCATCATCAAAGAAAAAAAAAAAAAAAGGAAAATGTGTATATCTCAAAAACTCCAATGACCACACTTCCAAGAATTAACCCAAGTGAAAAATATCCAACAACAAAAAGCTAAATACACAAAGGATGTAGATATGTAGATGATGCTGATGAAGAACAAACCCAAAACAAAAAACAACTATCAAAATATCCAAAAATATCCAAAATGGGGAATGGTTTCTGAAATTGTGGCACAGTAATTAAAATAAAGTATTGTAATATTAGAAACTGATATTTAGAAAGTGAAAATGTTTATTTCAAAATGCTAAGAAAAAGAGAATAATAAAATATATAAAAGAGAACCATAAACTTTCAAAGAAGGATGGCACAGAATATTAGTATCAGAAAAAAGAACTAGAACAGAATGTTATTATGTAATGCTTTGATTTACCAAAACTTAAATCCACTAGGGTAATTATTCACCAAAATTTAAAACCTTGGACATAACTTATAAAAATTGACTCAAAATAAATAAAAATTGATGTACCTACCAAGAGAAAATGTCAAATCTATCATAATAATGGCAATTTTTACACATTTCTCTAACAGAGCAACAAGACAAAATCAGTAATGGGAAATAGTCTTTTTTTTTTTTTTTTAAAGAGAGAAGGAGGTGGGGGGGGAGAGAGAGAGAGAGAGAGAGAGAGAGAGAGAATTTTTTAATATTTATTTTTTAGTTATCGGCGGACACAACATCTTTGTTTGCATGTGGTGCTGAGGATCGAACCCGGGCCGCACGCATGCCAGGCGAGCGCGCTACCGCTTGAGCCACATCCCCAGCCCGGGAAATAGTCTTAAAAAACCAATCAGACAGCACTTCACACCCATTACAGTAGCTGCTATTAAAAAAAAAAAAAAAAAGTTCAGAACTGTTAGTTCATATAGTATCAAACAAGAGACATGAAGGCAGAAAATATGGAGAAATTAAGAAACTTTATGCATTACATGTACATGGACAATAGTACAGTTGCTGTGGCAAACAGGCAATTCCTCAAAAAATTAAATATTAGAATTACCATAATCCAGCAGTATATACTCCTAGATATATATCCCAAAGAAATGAAAACAGGAACTCAAAACAGATACCAGTACACCAACATGTAAGGCCACATTTTTCACAACATTGAAAAAGGTGGTAATACAAATGCCATGAACAGATGAATAAATAAAGCAATGTATGTGCACACACACACACAATGAATTATTCAGTCTTAAAAAGGAAATTCTAACACATGCTACAACATGGATGAACCTTGAAAACATTATGTTAATGAAATAAGTCAATCACAAAAAGATAAATATATGATTTCACTTACATGAGGAATCTAGAATAGGCAAACTCCTGGAGACAAAAAGTAGAATAGTGATTGTTAGGAGTTGAGCAGAGAAGAAATGGGGAGCTACTGACCAATTTGTAGTTTCTGAGAGGGATGATGAAAAATTTCTAGAAATATACAGTACTCATGACTGCATAACCATGTGAATGTACTTAATGCCACTGAACTGTTCACTTAAATATGGTTAAAACTGCAAATTTGGGCTGAGGTTGTAGCTCAGCAGTAGAGCACTTGACTAGCATGTGTGAGGCCCTGGGTTCGATCCTTAGCACCACATAAAAATAAGTAAATAAAATAAAGGTATTGTGTTTATCTACAACTGAAAATATTTTTTAAAAAACTGCAAATTTTTTGTTTTATGTTTTATCACAATTAAAAAAAATTATTATTGCTGTGGGTATATATGTGACTGCATGACCAATGTAATTCTTCAACCTGTACACTCAGAAAAATGAGAAATTATATCCCATCTGATTCAAATGTAAAAAATCAATTAATTAATTAATTAAAAATAAATTAAAAAAAAAAAAAACCTCAAAAACCCTAATCATAGGCCTTTCTGTTTCAAAGGAAAGGTAGGCTAGCTTTTCAGATCAATCCTCTCACAGGAAACAATATAAAAAGCTCAGGGCTGGGGGTATTCCTTGGTGGCAGAGAGCTTACCTAGCATTAACAAGGTCCTGTGTTTGATCCCCAGAATAGCCAAAAAAATAAAATAAAAAGATCAATGAGGGGCTGGGGTTGTGGCTCAGTAGTAGAGCGCTTGTCTAGCACATACAAGGTGCTGGGTTCAATCCTCAGCACCACATAAAAATAAATAAATAACATAAAGGTATTGTGTCCAACTAGAACTAAAAAAATATTTAAAAAAAAAGATGAATGAGGGGCTGGGGTTGTGGCTCAGTGGTAGAGTGCTCGCCTAGCATGAACAAGGCACCGGGTTCAATCCTCACCTCCATATAAATGTAAAATAAAGATATTGTGTCCACCTAAAGCTTAAGAATAAATATTTTAAAAAATGAATGATTTTTTTTTTAAATCAAACTAAACAAAAGCTTCCTAAAAGCAATAAAAAGTCCACGGTCCCCAGAAGGTAGAGAGTCAAACAGAAGACTCTCTATAATAAGCTGAGGACCCAAAGGACACCTAAAGATTAGATTGGCCCAGAAGTAAAACTCTTGCTTAGAATTATAGTTCAACAGGAATCACCTAGCTCCTCCAATGACTCTAGGTTTGCTATAAATTTTCAGTTCAGAACTGTTAGTGCATATAGTATCAAACAAAATAGACATGAAGGCAAAAGCATTTAAGGAGTATTTCATAATAAAAGGCTCTATTCACTGGGAGATAATAAAAATATTCAGTTTCATTAATAATAAAAATTTCGGGCTGGGGCTATGGCTCAGTGGAGCACATTTGCCTGGAATGTATGAGGCACTGGGTTCGATTCTCAGCACCACATACAAATAAATAAAATAAAGGTCTATCCACAACTAAAAAAATAAATAAATAAAAATTTCATCCTTGAAACTGATATGGCATTTAAATAAATAAAATGTCTTAATGTAAGATGATGGAACAATTTGGTTATTCATAGGAGAAAAAAGTAAATAAAAACAAAATGAGAATTCTACCTCATTGGTATATAAAAACAAACTTAAAGGGACTACAATTATAATATTAAGAACAAACTTTAACAAAACACACAGAACAGGGCTGGGGTTGTGGCTCTGCGCTAGAGCACGTGCTTAGCATGTTGAGGCACTGGGTTCAATTCTCAGCATCACATATAAATAAATAAAATAAAGGTTCTTTGACAAAAGAGAGAGGGAGAGAGAGGGAGAGAGAGGGAGAGAGAGGGGGAGAGAGAGAGGGAGAGAGAGGGAGAGAGAGAGAGAGAGAGAGAACAAAGATATTAGAAAAGGCACACCAAAAAGAATATGAGATAAAAATTAAAATCCTTAATCCCAGCAACTCAGGAGGCTAAGGCAGGAGAATCACAAGTTTGAGACCAGCCTCAACAACTTAGCAAAACCTTGTCTCAAAAAAAATATAAATAAAAGGGTCTGGGGATGTAGCTCTGTGGCATCCCTGGGTTCAATCCCCAGTACAAAAAAAAAAAAAAAAGCCTCAAAGAGGAAAAAACAGAAGAAGAGTGAAAAAGACAAGTCACAAATATATTTCACACATGATTAACAAAGACACTGAAACATACAAAGAACTCCTACAAATGATTTAAGGACTTAAAAAATGGGCAAAAGACATGAATAAGCAATTGTCAAAAAAGGTGAATGATCACTAAAGAAGTGAAGGGAGGCTAATAATTGGAGAAATACAAATTACAACCCAAAATGAACATTGTTTTTCCCCATGGGACTGGCAGAAATTTTTAAGTCAACACTGTGTGATGAAAAGGATACAAGTAAATAGTACCTCTTGAGATACTGCTGGTGCGATATGATATAACCACTTTAGAAAACAATTTGATTTACAGGATAAACACTCCTAATCTAAAAAATCCCAAAAGTGAAACATTTTAAGTGCCATGTCAGGGCTCAAAAAGTTTTTGTTTAGATTTTCAGAATAGAGATGCTCAACTAGTAAATTATATGTAAATATTCCAACATCCAAAAAACTCTGAAATCGGGCTGGGGTTGTAGTTCAGCGGTAGAGCGCTCACCTTGCACATGCGGGACCCTGGGGTTCAATCCTCAGCACCACATAAAAATAAATAAGTGAAATAAGGGTATTGTGTCCAACTAAAAAATAAATATTTAAAAAAAAAATAAAAAATAAAAATGAGTTTAAAAAAAAAAAAAAAAACCTGAAATCTGAAATATGTCTGGACTCAAGAATTTCAGATAAGGAACACTCAACTTTGTACTTATTAAACTGAACATGTGCATATCCTGTAATCCAGTAATTCCACTTATATTAGTGTGTATGCATGTGTATACCAGAGGCTCTTTTAAAAGTACAACTATGAAACATGCAGTTAAGGACTATTCACAGCAGTGTAATTTAAAGTAGCAGAAACTGGAAATAAGCTAAATATCAACATAACAGATAACTGTGGAATTTCATATAAAATAATATTAATTAGATAAAAAGGAAAATAGCTTTATATATATTTATATAGATGAATCTCAAAAACAATGTTAAGAAACGCCAAGGGGCTGGGGATGTGGCTCAAGCGGTAGAGCGCTCGCCTGGCATGCGTGCGGCCCGGGTTCGATCCTCAGCACCACATACAAACAAAGATGTTGTGTCTGCCGAAAACTAAAAAATAAATATTAAAATTCTCTCTCTCTCTTTCTAAAAAAAAGAAACAACGCCAAGTTGTTAAATACATATGTACCAGGCATATAAAGTCCCAAAACATATAAATCTGAATATACAGTCTAGGAAAATATACATGTAATAAAACTATAAACAGAAGCATGGGAATCATAAAAAAAAAAAAAAAAAATTAAGTGCAGTAGTTACTCCTCAAAAAAGAGAGGGCAATTCAATCAGAAGAACATATATCTGTAAGTGTACACAGAGGACTTAAAAGATAGTGGGCAAGAAATTTGTAATGTTTTGAACAACCCACAATAAAAAATTAAAAAAAAAATAAATAAATAAAAAAATAAAAATCTCAATAAACAAATAAAAAAAATCAACCAACCCCAAACTCCTCTTCCTCCTGTATGTCCCTCTCTAATATTCATTTTTCTTTTCTTTTGTACCAGGGATTGAACCCAGAGGTGCTTAATCACTGAGGCACATCCCCAGTCCCTGGCTTGGAATTTGTGATTCTCCTGCCTCAGCCTCCCAAGTCACTGGGATTACAGGCATGTGCCACCATGCCCAGCTCATTTTTATTTTCTTATGTCAACCACTTTATTACTTTCCCTTATTTTTTTTTGGACTGGAATCATTCCCTTAGGGAAAAATTAGCATATTGGTTGTACTTATGATTTTAGAAAATAAAAGTCCAGGCAAAAAAAAAAAAAAGATAGTGGGCAATCCTCGATTTGCTAATGTAAATTTAAAAATATAGATCTTGATTTTAATTTTTTTCTAACATTTAACATTTGTAGTGTCTGAAAAAAATCTATAAATTTTTATATTCTGTGCATAGTAATTAAAACTATTTGAGCCAGGTGTGGTGGTATATGCCTGTAATCCCAGGGGCACAGGAGGCTGAGGCAAGAAGATCACAAGTTTGAGGCCAGCTTCAGCAACTCAGTGAATAAAAACTCAGTGAATAAAAACAGGACTGGAGATGAAGATCAGTGGTAAAATGCCCCTGGCTTCAATTCCCAGTTACCCGCCCCCAACCCACACACATACAAAAAAGCTACATGAATAAAAATCCAGAGAGATAAAAAAATGAATTTTATATTAGGGCAATGGGATAGGGGTGATATATCCTTATAATATTTTATTTACTATCTCTTATAATGCTTTCCCCCTGGGGTGCTCTACCACTGAGCTTCATTTCCAGCCTTATATTTTTACTGAGACAGCATCTTACTAAGTTACCTAGGCTGCCCCTGAATTGGCCATCCTCCTGCCTCAGCCTCCCAAGTATCTGGGTTTACAGGTGTGTATTACCAACACATTAGGCAAATACCCACCTGATCACTAAGTAAAAGCTGATTTCCTCCTTGATACAAAACATCACAAAGCACATCAACATTATTATTCAGTTTGGACAGAAATAAAAAATGTTCTTGAGCAGTTATTGCCAACTGATCTTGTACTAGAGAAACATCCTGTTTCAATTTCTCAGCTGCTTCCTCCAGGTTTCCATGGGTTACAAACAATTCTCTTTTTTTATTTTCTCCCTCTAAAAGTTGATAAAGCCTAAAATGTAAAAATGAAAATTACAGGAGAAGATTCTTAAGTTAGCATAGTTCTCAAAATTATAATTCATTACATTAGGACATTTGCAGAATAGCTGAGTAAAAACTAAATAATATTAACTTGTGAGCTAAAAATCAAGCAACTAAAATCATTCAACTCTTATACCATTCCAGTACAGAAGCTTATATTCTAACTATTGCATCTGAAGTCTGTTTTTCCATCTTCCAAGTTTTAAAGATAAAATTTGTCTGAACTTTAAATACTATTAACCCACTTCAAACAAACTATGCTTTAGTGATACATTTCTTTCACAGAAAACATCTATGATGCAGTAGCATCAGCAGTGAATTTTGAAACAGGAGACCTAGGTCTGAGTTCTTTATTATATGAGACTCAGAGCAAATCAATCTCTGAGATTTAACTTCTGTATCTCAATACCTATTTTTCAGGATTGCAATGGGATTAAGAGAAAAAAACTAAAAATGTAAATAATGTTAAAATGCAAAAAATAAAGGACTACAAACAACAAGCTTACTACTTCAATTTGTATTTGGTTGATAAATTAAAATCTGATGAGCACTGAGACCACTTTAACACTTACAACATTGATAGCAGAAAAATCCATCATTCTATAGGGCAAATAAAAAAATCTGAGGCAATACCTTCCACACATATCTGACAAAAAGGATCTGCTCTTTCTCTTAAAAATAAATGCATGTTGGGGCTGAGGATATAACTCAGTTGGTAGAGTGCTTGTCTTGCATGCAGAAGGCCCTGGGTTCAATCCTCAGCACCACCAAAATAAATAAATAAATAAATTTGATGTTAGGGTCCAGTTTCATTTTTAAAAATAAATAAATAAATTGTGTGTGTTTTTAAGTTGTATTGGACTTTTAAAAACTGGCTGAAGTCCAAGGCTGCCAATTATGATCCTGTGGGATATAACAATTTTAAGAGGCATTATTCACGTAGATCATGACATCGATGACTCCCCAAAATTGTACAATAAAGTAGTGCTAAGTTCTATTCATATTCTTTTTTTGGTTGTTGTTGTCAATGGACCTTTATTTTATTTATTTATATGTGGTGCTGAGAATCGAATCCAGTGCCCCACACATGCTAGGAAAGCTCTCTACCACTGAGCCACAATCCAGCCCTCATGTCCCTTAATTTTATTAACAAGAAAACAGCTAGGGATATAGCTCAGTGGCAGCACTTGACCTAGCATGAGCAAGGCCCTGGGTTCAATCCAGGGCCTTGCATTAAAAGAGAAAAAAAAGATTAGATGATTTTACTTTAGTCCTGGAAAAAATTCAAGAGTAGAATCATCCAGAGTTTTGAAATACTACTGAATCCTCCAATTTCAGTATCCCAGTACTATCAACTGCTTAAATATAAAGAAAATTCTCAATGATCCACCTGACCAGACACAGAAATAAAATCTTTTCCCCAACTCTACTGCCACCTTTTCCAAATGCTGTCAGTCCCCTGCCTAGCAATACCTATGATTCCAAGCTATATTTGAACTTCCTGCCCCAAATCCAAAATGAGGTATCTATAATGGTGCCTAAACAGGAGTCAAAACTTGTATCTTATTCATTCCTCCAATTCATCCAATTCAACTTTTTAGTTGCATTCAGATCTAACATGAATGGAAAGGGAGAAAAAAATAAATAAAACAGGGAAAAGAAGCCTGTAAAAAAAAAGAAGAGAACAAAAGTCAAAAATAAAGTATAAACAATTTTTTAAACTTCTATAACTTTAGTTCAAACTCTCTCAAGACTTTCCCAAAAACAACAAAAAAATTACTTAGGAAGAAACCAAATGCACATACCTATGAGTAGAATAATCCTTGGTATCAATGGTATTCCTTGGATTTATCTGCTGAAAGACTGATGGATCTGTTAACATTTCTAATCGCTGGTAGAGCATCATGTTACTTTGACTAAGTTCTTGAACCAGGTTTTCAAGTTGACGATACGTGTCCCAATGTTTCCTTAATTCAAGTTCATATGATAACTGTACAAGTTCAAATGATGCCTTTTGTTTTATCAACTGGTTTAAAACTAACTCTTGTCTTGCTGTGTAATAATCTTGTTTAGCAATCTGCAGATCAAAATCTCCCTTTACAACTGGCATATTCAATAACTGGGCATTCTCTTTTACCACAGCAGGCAAAGTTTTATCTTTTATATGAGTGATTTGTTCTTCAAGTTTCAGAATCTCACTGTTCAAGCTAGAAATTTTAGCATCCAAATTTTCTTTGCCAATAGCCTACACACACACACACCAAAAAAAAAAAAAAAAGCAATTACATTTAAAACTGTAGGTTTAAACAAAATAGTTTTTAAAGATTATTTTCACTTTCTATTTGAGGTGATAATAAGCTCAATGAATAGAAACTAATTTCCTATTAGTATAAGCCAAAATCACAGCTTAAAAAGGAAAAACATGGACTGAGTAAGGCCAACATGAATTACTAAACTTTAATGCTATTATATATACACATACACATGCGCGCGTGTGTATACACACACACACACTCTCACTCATGACTACCAAAATAAGATAAGATCTCATCATGCTTGTTTTACTTAATCAAAAACATAATTACCACACTACTCACTGAATGCAAGTAGGTATTCTCAGCTAATTTTAGCACAGAACTCAATAATTTCTTTATTATGCCAAAGTTTGTCAGTTATAGTAACTCACCGTGTTAGTATTCAGATTCAGAAAAGTTACATTTTTACCCAACAATCTAGTGGTTACATTACTAAACAAGCTTCTCAAAACTACATATAGAAAGCTACAATATATCTATACATTCTCAACAAGGAAGCAGGAATTCAGTCCATAGAACCTGGAGCTCTGATTTCCTTACCATCATGCTCTGGTCAGAGCAAACAGGAGAATATCCAGAATTAAGACATTAATTAAGATATTAATTTCCCATCATAAAAAGGGAATTTGAGTTCAATCTATATCTGAATTAAACAAATTTCAGATTCACAATGCAAAACATTTTTTTTAAACTAGGTAATGTGGTTGGGATTATAATGATTATTTCTTCCCTCCTTTAATATGAGCTCTAATTGTGCAAAACACTGACACATATCACAAATAAGCATTAAACAGAGAAAATTAAAAATTATAATTTCTTTATATGCCCTTTCTGAAGTATTTTAATAGTAATATTAAATCCTGTATTCCTAACAATTATGATATGAATCCAGTTAGTTTACCTTGCTGGTTAGGTTATGAAGATTCTCCTCTGTCCATTTTATGCTCGACTTCATGCTCGAATTACTTGCTTTCAAGTTAATCAACTGATGTTGAGCACAGATATATGCTAGCTGCAGCCTGGCCATCTCTAGTTGTCTCTCCTCAAGGATTTCTTGATTATCACAAATAGATGGAGTGTGTATATCTAATAGTTGAAAATTTTCTTCATTTGAACTTTCAACTACTTCATGTATACCCTGAAAGAACTGCTTTTTGGTATACAAGGTTAATGCTGCTGTGCTTTGCTCTTCTTGGCTTAGATATTTTTCTAAGGAAAACTGAGATAAAAACACCATTGGATTTGTTCCTTGACCTAAATTAGAATGTCTAAAGAACATCATCAATTTAGTAACTCCATCAGTAAGGGCCTGAAGTTCATTACTGAGCTTAGTATTCACAGAACTTAGAATTCCTTGACTTTGCTTCAGCTTTTTAGTGGATTCTTCTTTTTTAGCATTCAACCTCAGAGATTTGTGGCTACTTACTGAAGCCATCAACTGGTATTTATTACGTCGCTGCATTTTTAAGTTTTTTAATCTCTGAAGAGTTTGAACCTCATCCTCTAATTTCTCTAGCTCTTTGTCATCCAGTTTAGGTGTCTTCAAATCAGAAGTTTTACAGGTTTTAAGAACTTCATCCAATGCCGACCCTTCTAGGATGGGTTTGCCTGATTTTTGAAGAATGCTAAAAGCTTCCAATTCTTTTTCAGACAATACATTATGTTCATTCACATTCCCACAAAACCATTTCAAAAATGATTCATCTTCAGCATTTTCAAATAGCCAGTCAAAATCTTCTCCATTAAGAATATCAGCTTTGGGATAACCAATTTTTTTTAATGTCTCCACAAACTCATTCCCAGAACTCATGGTTTAACTACCCTAGTTTTATGTATTTGATATGGGTTTATGGTGCTCTATTTATAAAAAAATAAATCCAAGTAGAAACAAAACCAATTTTTACAGAAGGGGGAAAATATTTTTAGAATCTACTGTGATTCTTCCTAGGGGGGAAGAAAATAAATATTAGACCCCAAATAAGGCAAATGATTTTTTAAAAAATACAGATAAACAGCATATGGTATCTGGAAGCCAGTAAGCCAAAAGGTAGTAGCAGCTACAAGGTTTGATGAAGATAAAGTAAAACAAAAACAATTAGGGTATTTCTTAGAAAACGAAACCAGTAATGAAAACTTAATTAATAATAAAATCTATTTTTCCCCCAAGATAAAATGGTTTTATATAGTGATTTTTTAATCCAAAATGAGTGTATACAAACAAATCCAGCCACCATGTGGCTAAGTAGACTCTATTCCATGCACTCTCTATGGAAGAAAATTTAAAGAAAAAAAAAGCAATCTCTGGGGAGGAATCAACTATTTACCTCAATGAGTGAATAAGCATTCACCAAGCTGGCAAGAATCAATTTCCAGGTCTGATCAACCTAGTTCAGAGAACACCAGGCTTCAGGTTTTAGAACCCCTCTCAACTTGAAAAGTACTAAGGTACCCAGCAGTCAAGTAAGAACATTTCAGACATTTGTTGTTTCCAACAGACGCATCGCTGAATGATCCACCACGACTTAGCCAAGGGAATGTCAGCAAGGTGGCAAGACCTGCGGATTAATGACCATGAAGTCTGAATACATTTGACTCTCTGCTCCCCAAATCTCTGGGGCTCCTTTTTTGTCTGTTTGCTTTTGGTGCAATCCATTTATGACACTTGTGTAGGTTATAAAACACACATGAACAAAAATCACCCAACGGGCCTTAAAAAGAAGCTCCACAAACTCCACAGGAGCCACCCTCTCTGCCCGGCGCGCCCTGGACCCTCCGCCACACCTCACCCTCCCAATCCTCATCCCGCCCCAGCCCTGTCACCCCCCAAGTCCTTCACCCCGCCCCACCGTCCCCAAGTCCCTCACCGGCACCGCTGACTCCAGGTCAGTTCCAGGTCCGTCCCCAGGTCCCTCATCCCGTCCAACTGTCCCCAGTCCCCTCACCACGCTCCGCCGTCCCCAGGTCAGCCCCCAAGTTAACCCCCAGGTCCCTCACCACGCCCCGCCGTCCCCAGATCCCTCACCGCGCCTCACCGCGCCCCGCCGCCCCAGCCCGGCTCCTAGGCCCAGGAACCGCTACTCGTGCGCGCGACCAAGGGTCAGGGGGGCGCAGGCGCGTCTCGGGGTCGCGACTGCCCCAAAGCCTCGAGCCCGCCTTACCTCAGCGGCCGCCGGCGCCCACTAGGCTATGGCCTGCGCGCCTCGCGATGCCTCACGGGAGCGCCGGGAGGAGGAAGCCGGGAAGAGGGCGCGGAGCAGTCTGCGCAGATGTGGTGCCATAGTGGGCGGAGCCAGCGAGGCTTGGGGCGGAGCCGAGAGGGCCTCGCCCCGGACCCGGCGGCCCCTGTAAGGCAAGATGATTGGCTATGCTGCAGAAGGCCCGCCCCCACCCGTTCCGCCCCAGGGCCGCGTTGGGAGGCCCGCTGGGCCCTTAACTCCTTAGCCTCCGCCCGCGGCGCCCCCTGGCGAACCGTCCTCAGGTCCATTTTACCGGTTCTACGCTCCATACCCCGAATGCCGACCCTGTCACGTCACTTCTAGGGAACAGAAAGACTGGGCCCGACGACGACTCAGCCTGTGGCTCCCCTGCGGCGTAATCCGGCAGGACGCCAGAAATGAGGCTCGCCAGAGGACCCAGGCCCCGGTCCAGTCCGAACCGCGCCTGGCACGTTTGAAGGGCCAGCGAGTATTGTCTGAAGACTCCTTTACGATGACGTAATTTTGAAAAACACTAAACTCCCAAGCCCTCACCTAACATCTAATCAAAAGCTGACTTCCCCCACAATCCCATATCAGAACATCCAAAATATAACCCACATAAGCACGGAGTTGGGTGTCAAGGATGTACGGAGCTCAACGAGGACAGAACGCTCTTTCCGAAGCGGATGCCAGAAACTACACAGGCGGTCAAAGAAAGAATGCTGAAATAAACTGCTTGCTAAATTTGATGTAAATCTGGTGGATGCCCTACAGTGACACGGGACCTTCCAGGGTTATCATTCGTATTGGCCAGAATGTATTTGTATGGGGCAGAATTTGTGTGCATCTTTACCGAAACTCATTTGCAAAGTTAACTTTGCAAAACTCTTCCCTAAGTTAACTTCTGCATTTGCAAGGTGTAGGCTTTGGTTGTTAGAAAATAGTCGGTACTATTGCAGCGACAAACGATTCTAAGGTGGCTTCTTAAACAATGGTCTAGTCCAATGTGTCTAGGTAGAAGTCATTCTGGATCATTTTTCTTAATGTTTTTAAGGAGTTAAAAATATATATATGTTCCTAGACAGATGAATCCAACTCGAGTCAAGATACCTGCTGTTAATTCTTAACTTGTTTTACTTTTTAATCCTCTTTTAAAAGTTAATAAAGCCTAAAATGATCTAAAACAAACATACATTACAGGGGGTAAATTCATGGAATGCTGCCCAGTCTGTGAACAGGGAAACCAGGGGGCTGTTCCAGAAGGACCCCTGCCGCCTGTCTGGAGGTGGGTGCAGCAGAGAACTGGTTGAGTGGGTTTGGCCAGAGGAAATGCAGGCGGTACTGACAAGAAATTTTGCTGAGGAGGCAAAGACTGAGGGAGAGGGAGGGACAGGCAAATGACAAAGATGAGGGGGTGGGAAGAAGGGTGAGGGGAGGAGTTTTGGTTTTGTTTTGTTTTAAAATGGGAGGAACTTGGGGGATATTTATAGCATGTGAAGAGGAATGCAGAAGAGACTAAAGATGCAGAAAGACAGGGGCTGCTTACTGATCCCCAGGAGCAAGGGGATGCAATCCTAAACCCTGAGTGACTCCTGGGGGATTTCCTGGATCCAAAAACTCTCCACCTGATTTTGAGTTGCTGGACACAGTTATTTGTTTGAAGGGTGTTTGTGGGACTGTAAAAATTATAACAGCATCAGCCCTCAGAGTACAAAAAACAAATACAAGAGGGTTAATTATACAGACCTGGAAAGGTTTCCTAGGGTTGTATTTGAAATTTAAGAAAGCAAATATTTCCAAGGCAAGCTCTCTTTCTTCCAATCAAAATCAGTTGGGATTTGAATGGTGCCAAAAGTAGAGGGGACCCAGGAATTAATTCTCCCTGAGTAAGCCCAGGAGAATATAATGGACTAACCAGACCTAAATGCAGGGCTGTGAGGACTAGTGTTTTTGCTTATTTGCCTTTTCTCTTTCCTAGTGGAAACTTATTCTTTTTTCCTATCAATATTAAAAACCATCTAAGGTTTGGGGCAATGTTTTTTTTTTTTTTTTTGATTGTTTTAAACTTTGCAAGTAATAATGCCGTGTTCACCATTGTTTTCAGCTATAGTTTTCAGTGGAGGTGGTGTGACTCTGTTCTCCAAGCAATGGGGAAGGAGCATTTTTTAAGCTGGGGGGTGACATTCTCAGACATACGTTAAAAGCTTTATTCTGCAGTAACAGAAGTGGCAAAAGATGGAGGGGCGAACTGGCACAAGGCAACAGGGGATTGTAGAAGAGCAGAGGGAGCTGGCAGACCCCTGGAGGCCTATAAAGCTTAGTCTGGAAGATTGCCATAATATGACATTTCTTCTTATTCTTCCTATTAAGAAGAAAGCGGAAGACCTTGTTTAGACCATGGGGGTTGGAGGAGGGTGAAGGAAGAATGAGTTTGTTTTTCATCATGTTGGCATTCATGTGATGAAGGTGAAAACTCAGGACTGCGTTCTGGTCAGCACCACCAGGAAGGAGGCCACCACAGTGGCTGGTGGAGGGGCCTTGGAGCCAGGAGTGGGGCCAAGAGGGCTGGTGTATCAGAGGAGACTGGGGCAGGCTAAGGGGGCTGAAGGCAGCGAGGAAAGGAGCTGAGAGCCACTGCAGCTCCCCAGGTGAGCCACATAACCCATTTCCATGCTGGAAAGATCCCTGTGAGGCCAGTGTGTCCTGTGCTGCCTGGCCAAAGGGACTGGCAAAGGGGGAAGGAGCAATTAGCCCAGATCAGACCAACACCTAATTTATATACCACAGTCCCAGAAAAAATGTGTTGGGAAGAGACACAGAGGGCTCAGGGGCCACTCCACAGAGCAGACCTGGCCCGAGCTGTCATGGAGACAGAGAGGGCAAGGGGCAGGACAAGGGGCTGGGTCGAGGTGAAAGACAGGACAGAGCAGGTGTGTGGGTTCAATCCCAGGGGAGGAATCCCAGAGGAGGACTGTAGGAAGGTGAGCTGCAGGGCCAGCTTGGGGTCACTCTGACAGCCAAGAAGAGAAGAGGAGAGGGTGGGGATGCAAGCAGGTGTCTCGCAGGTGCTGGTATAATCCAAGCGATATGAAGGAGGTATATAGAGACGAATGTATGTGGTGGAGGGATCTGGAGGGCTGGGAGCGGCAGGGCAGGCCGGGAAGCTCTGGCTGGTTGAACTGCAGAAGGGGTGCTTTCCCTGAGCCTCTGCTTCCCACCTGTGACTTATACTCAGCATGACTACACCAGGTGCTATTATATAGAGTGCTTCGCACAGTCCTGGCACTCTTTACCCCCAGCAGGAACTGGTAGTGAAGATTCTAATACATAATAATATTTGGAATTCAAATGTCTACATTTACATCAACAGCCAAACCCCTCCAGTTCTTGAGGCCCCAGTTGCGTTCCCAGCAGGAATTCCCTTCTTTTCTAGGAGTGCCCTCACTAACTGCCTCTGGGGCCCCCTGGAGGGAGGCTCAAGAGGACTCAAGAATCCAGAGTTCACTGCTACCTGCTGGGGAAGGGGCCAGGACTCAGACTCACCAGAGGACCCCTCAGCTTCTCTCACAGGGCCACCCCAAAATCCGCCAGTAGGTCTCATTAGCCCATCTCCAGTGGGCCCTGCCATAGATCCAGTGTTGACCCCAAGCTTTCAGGAGGTGCCTGTCTGGCCTCCTGGCTGCACATCTTTCCCCCACTGTCCTTGCAAGGCAGGAGAGCAGGTGCACTCTTCTCTCAGGGTAGCTGGGCTTTCAGAGGATCAGGGATCTCGTCTCCTGGGGGGCTCCCTCCAACAGGTGAGAGGCTCCCTGTAGGGCAGTAAGCAGTCAGGGTCACTGTGGCCGGTCCTCCCCACTGCACAGGGTTTCACAGCCTTACAGGTGCTCCCTCGAAGGCACAGCAGGAGCCTGGCTCCCCATGCTTACCACCAGCACCAGAGGACAGCTGTCTACACCCCACCTCCAAATGGTAGGTCCTGAGAGCAGGCAGCAGAGGACATGCCTAGGTCATTCTGGGGACACTGGGGGCAGGACAAGGGTAGGGTTCTCAGGCACAGTCCTGCACAGCTTTTGTGCAAAGAAGACAACTGGCAGGCACAGAGACCCCTAAGGGGTGAGCTGTCCTGGCTCCTGGCAGTGCCCCAGTCCCAGGGCTAGGGCAAAGCCTGAAAGTCAACACAAGCACCTGTTGGCCTACAGGTGAGCACATGCTGGTGGGGGTCAACCCCACCTTTCATTCAACTCCAGGTCTAACAGTGGGGTCCCAAGAGTGGCTGGCAAGTGGGGTCTGTCAGGCTTCCCAGACAGCAGAGGCTAAGGACAGGACAGCAAGGGCTGATCCCCAAGGGCCTGGATGACGAAGGTGCCCTCAAGCTCAGGCCTCCTAGTTGAAGGCTGAGGGGAAGAGAGCAAAGCAGGGCAATGGAAAGAACTGGAAGCCAGAGGGTGAGGTATAAAAATCTGTATTTATATTACAATGACAGAATGACACAGCACAGCCCCACCTGGAGGACAGGTGGGTGGGGCCCCTTTCACTCTCCAGCTGAACCAGCACCAGGCCCCCTAAATGGCCCCAGACTCTGGCACGGAACCTGCCCTAGTGCCCTGGATGGGGCCAAGGCTACTGACCCTCTTTGCAGGCAGTATGGGGTGGGTAGGTCCCAGGGTCTCTCTGACCCAGAGAGAGACTGGATGGTGGGGCAGACAGGAGAGCAAAGGGTGGAGCCCTCAGGTCATAGCTTGGTGCATGGTCCATCACCCAGGAACACAAGCTCAAAGACCTTGCCATCACCACCAGGATGAGTTGAAGAAACAGCCTCTCCTCCCAGGCCAGCTAGGCCTGAAGCAGGACGGAAGGGCATGGTATGAGTGGGATGCCTCCTAGGGAGATGGGGACCCAAGCCTGAGCCAAGGGTTCTAGACTCTCAGCCACGGAGCATGAGGCCCACATGGATGTGGGTGTAGGTGGGCAAAGATGGAGGATGGAGGATGTGGACTGTGGCTGTTGTCCCAATTTCCTTCTGCAGACACTACAGTGGTCCTGATGGTCCATGTGGCCACCAGTAACATCCAGTCTGGGCAAATGGCAGGGAGCAGGGAAGGGAGGAATGGATATGGAACTCTTAGCACCAGCCCCCACCCCTGTGGACCACCCCTCACACCCTGCTGGTGGCAGGGAGGAGCAGATGGAGAGCACCCCTAGGTGGCTGATGAGCCCAACTTCCAAGTCCACATGGGACTGGGCACAGGCTGAGCTGCCAAGAAGGCCAGCCAAGGGGCCACTCTGGTCACCTGAGCTGGATTCTGCTAGGCAGAGGGGGGGAGCAGAACCCCAGGTGTTGGAGATGGAGCAGAGTTGATAGTTTAAGAATTCAGGGAACATCAGGAGACTTTGGAGTTCTGGATCCTGAACCAGGCCCTGAAACATGGACTCCTGCTCTGCTCTGAGGGTAGAGGAGCTAGAAAGCTCAGTGGATACGCCTGACAGACAGGAGAAGCCCCAGTGGGCTGAAGACACAGTCAGAACACCCAGGAAGACATCTGGACAGCCCCCATCCCTGCTCCCCAGGATCCCCACCCACAGGCCTGTTCTCTGGCGCCATCCTGAGCCCCTGTAGGGGAGGTTCCGTGCCACAGGTATTTCCCTGGACTCTGAGGGTGTTCACTGACACGATAGAAGAGAAATCGAATTTCCTCTCATGATTTGGAAACTGGTTATAAATGCACCAGAGGTGGTGGCAGGTGCTGCTATAGGCCAGCCCCACAGCCACCACCCAAGTATTGCTGTGTGATCCCCTGGGGGACAAGGACTTCAGGACCGAAAGCCAGCAGAAGCCCCCTAGCCAGGCCCCCACCTCCAGAGCAAACACTTCATCAGCTGCCAACCTGGCACCTGGAGCCCTCACCCCAGGCCCAGAAGCAGGCAGGTTGAGGCAGGTTGCAGATTCATAACATAGTGGGCCCCAGCCAACCAGGAAGGTAACACTGGGAGCCTGGTCACAGCCCTCTTGCAGGGGAGGAAAAGTGGCCATGCTGCCTACACAGCACAGGTACCTCACTCCAAGGAAACCTTGGCCTCTGGGAGGAGCTGTCCATGGGGAGGGGGCAAGGAGGCACCTGCTTGGCAGACTTGAGGCATCCTTTGAGTCACAGGGAACATGCTGCTGGTGGTGGGCAAGTCAAGATGGGACACAAGGCACACAATGACAACGTGACAGAGGATGGGTCCCTGAGACACTGGGTCACTCCCACCCCTCAGCATACAAGGATGCAACAATGGCTAGGAAAATAGAATACAAAAATCTTGTACAGGAAATAGAGGCGGCACACACGTCCCTTGGTGAGGGTTTTTAGAGCTTCTTTTTTTCTCTTTTTAAAAATGTTTCTCTGTTTTGCATTTGGGGAAAGCCTCTGCCAGCTGAGGCTGCGATGGGCAGAACTTCTAAGCTCCCCTTGAAGGGAGCTCCTGTCACGCTGTGGCCTTGCTGTTTTTGTTTTGTTTGACTTTTCATAAGAAAGGAAGATGAGAAAGCCCAGAGGACTTGGTTCAGCTTGCCGCCACAGCTCATCCCAGCCCTGCACAAGGAGAAGCTCTGCTTCCCATGCAGAGCAGGCAGAGCCACCTGGGCTGGCACAGGTGGGCTGATACAGGTGAGCTGGCGGTGGCCACACAGAGACAAAGTCAGGCACAGGCCAGGGACCAGCATTTGCCTAGGTGGCCCCCAAAGGCCAGCCTTCCTCCAGTGCACGCATGTGTGCGTGTGGGCTAGTGTATGTGTGCATTAGAAGGTCTCGACAGAGCAGAGACTGCCCAGCTTGATGTGGACTGGCTCAGCGTGCCACCACAAGTCCATCCCTGGCTCCTGACGCCCATGGATGGGAAGGCCCCTCTCCGCCTACCTGCCCAGGGTGCTCACCCAGTCCCGCCCTTCACGCTTTCTCTGTCCAAGCCTCAGGAGCCTGTATGGACCAACCGACAAGTGGACAGACAGACAGTTGCACCTTCCTTCCTTCCTCAGTCCACTCCTCTCTCCTGGGGTCCGGTGCTGGGGTCTGAGCTCCCTGAGGTGGTCATTAAGCCCCTTACACGGTGCCCGCCGAGGTTTGCAGCAATGACATTTAATACTTCTGGAATGATTAGGAATCTGAGAGCAGACCGTGGGTGGCAACACTGGGCTCCAGGTCATGGGAGCCGGGCCCTGCCTCCCTGCAAGGGGCCCTGACCAGTGGGGAAGGGAGGGTGGCGGGCGGGCGGCTCAGGCCCTGACCAGCAGGCAGCAGGCAGAGGCGGGCAGCCCAGGCAGCAGCTGGAGCTTCCAGAATGGCACAGCAGTGGCCCAGGGAGAGGCTGCATCGGTCAAGGGAGAACTGAGGCTGACACGCTGACCAGGCAGGCGGGCGGCAGGGGCCAAGCAGCAGAGTGTGCGGGGCCTATGAGAGGCAGGGGCGCCCATAGCCACCGTCACTGCAGCCACCGCTCTGCAGGCTGTAGTGGTCATCGGCGTCACTGCTGCTGCCAACACTGTCCAGCTCACCAGGGCCAAACTCCATGCCCTCTATGTCCACCTCTGGGGAGAACAGAGAGGGCTGGGTCAGGCACTCCAAGAAGACTAGCATGAGGAACCAAGTAAGGGCCCATCTCTCCCTGTACAGAAGGGGAGGCTCTGGGGGTGGGTGCAGAGGAAGGAGCGGAGGGGGATCTGTCTGGGCCCTGAGGGATGACTCCAGGCTGCAGCTCCTGTTAAGAACCCAGCCAGGCTCTGGCCCTTCCATGGCCAGGGCACTGGCCTCTGGCTTCACCCTCTCCTCCTGTCCCTCCTGCACACCAAGGTGAGGCAGGAAAATACTGCTGTAAAAGCGGGTGCAGATGGTGTGGGGCCTTGTCCTTACTGGGCATCACCGCACTCCACCCCCGCCCCAGGCTCCTTTTCACCAGAAGCTGAAGAACGCCTGTGCCCAGAGGCCTGGGTCAGGCTGTCCCGGGCCCACCTTGCTCTGAGTCGTCTGTGGAGACGGCGGAGCCAGTGCTGTCCGTGCGCACACGCTCCATGCTCTGCACAGACAGCTGCTCCAGGCGCCGCTTCAGGAAGCGGTGCTCCCGCTGCAGCTGCTCCTTGATGCTCAGCGCCCTGCGGTCCTGCTCCTCCAGTTTCTGAGGGGTGGGGCACTGTGAGCCTGTGGCCAGGAGGGGGCATCCCCTCGTGGGTGCAGAGGCACAGAGGTCTGGATAGGTCAGATTCTCACCCCAACAGGGCCCAACCAGGCTGGGGCTACAGGGTGCCCAGCCCACTGGCCCCCGTGGCCTGATGCACCCCTTCTCACCCCAGCCAGGTGGCCACGCACACGCCAGCCTGGCTCTGGGCTCTCCACCTGCAGTCCAACTCCAGAATGCCAACAGCCACCAGCCAGCTGTGACAGCACCACCCAGCCTCCTCCTGGAGGACAGCCCCGCCCGCCCCTAGGCTTTGGCACAGACCACACCTGCACCCATAGCATCAGTGCCCAACCTCTCAACCTTCCTTGGACCTAGACACTGCCTGCTCTGAGGGCCCCCCCCCCTGCCAAATCCCTGCTGCGCCCCCTCAAAGCTCCTGCCAGCCCTACCTGGGGTACCTATGCCTGTGAAGCAGAAGCCCTTCAAAGGGACAGAAATAAGCTATGGTTGGCCCAGGCGTTCTAAGATCCCCAAAGCAGCAGGTCTCAATCTAAAAGCCTTGTTGGGCTACTCCAAGTAATGTCTCCTGAGAGCAAATCCCACCTTCTCCTGACACCCAAGGGGTTTAGAAGTAGCCCTCTCTAGGAAGACATGAAAGAATCCCTGCCCCTCCTGGCCCCACATCTCCTTCCAGTTGCTGCCCCTTCACAGAGGCCTCCGAGCCCAACTCTACCCCAGCCAGCCACTACATTGTCTCCCTCCCAATCACCAACAACAAAATCCAACAGAAGCCATGTGACTTCCTCTACCCCAGAAGCTTCTGTCTGTCTTCCCTCAAACAAACAAAAACCCAAGCCGCTGATGTGTACCTGCTGGACAGTGCCCCCCCACCTCCAGGACCTCTGGTCAAAGGGCTGCCCAGGACACACAGGGATGGGCTAGGGGTAGCAGGGGTAGCCAGGCAGCCAGAGAGGGTGGAGGGCATGGGCTGCTCACCTTGATGTGCATCTTGGCACGCTTCAAGAGGCTCAGCGTGGTGTGACGAGTGCTGTCAGGGCCCAGGGGCACCAGCTGCTTGAGCTGCTCCAAGTAGAGCCTGAGCTTAGCTCGTCTGAAAGAGCCAGAGACAGAACCATCAGGCCAGGTGGCAAAGCCCAGGGGGCAGAGGGAATGGGGGAGGGAATGTGGGGGTACAGCTGGGCTCCCTGGGACCCCTGTGAAGGGACAGCAGGTAGGAGAGATCCGGGTGAGGGTGGGTGGTGACCAGCTGGGTCCCTGCACAGTACCCCACCCTGCTGCAGATCTGGCTGCCATCTCCCCCCAGAAGCAGCCAGGCACATGGGGCCATCTGCACATGGATGTTCACATGGCCCTGCACGTGGCCTAAGAGCCCTATTCTGCACTCAGAGATCCAGGGGACTCAGACAACATTCACATCCCCACCTCAGCACCACAATATGCTCTCCGATCATTCTGTCCTCACAGGAACATGAGCCACGTCAAGGGAGGGCCGAGGAGGAGCCCCCTGCCCAGATTTGTATTCCCTTTGGACCCCTCCTTATTCCAGTCTGTCCCCACACTCACACGGGTGGACCATTCTCAGGCACTTGTTCTTATGTTCATATGCACCAATTCCCTGCAGAATCGCTGCCTTTCCTGGCTGGTCAGGAGCCTGCTGGTCTGGGAGGGGCCTTCTCTCTGACACCACGATGGCCCAGGACCTCAGTGACGTCTGCATGCAACCACCCAAGTGGAACTGGTGGTTTTAGCTGAGAGATGCTCAGTAACAGATCTGCTTTGCCCTTGCTGTGGTTGAGGCTGCTTCCAAATCCAGTATGCTTTGCTTAGGATCATTCTCAGGAGTGGAGCTGCCAGGTCAAGGTGTAGACAACCTGAAGCCCACCTGTGGCGGCCAACACCCTCTCCTCTCTGATCTATGCCAGTGGTCCCCATTGTCTCATGTCTGCTCCCTAGTAGCAGAGCCCTAACAAATGCATTCTCCTTCAGTCCTAGAGAGACCCTGGAGGACAGCGGATCTCCTTGGACAGAGGAGGAACCCAAGGCCCAGAGGAGGAGGGGCTGCCAGGTATAGGGAAAGGCTACAGAGAAGAGACAACATGTCCCTATGCTGCAGGAGATGGGTTGCTGTCTGAGGCCACTAAGCCTGTCACCCATATAGCACTCTGCATTGACAAATGATGTCACCTGATGCCCCAGCCATCCTCCGGGGCCTAGAGGTTATTCTGGGTGAAGAACCTCCAGGAATAACTTCCAGGATACAGGTCTGTGACTGCACGTGGTGAGGAGGTGGAAGGGTGAACAGGGTGAGCAGGCCCTAGACTGCCTCGAGGCTGGAGATTCCTCTCGCCACAGCACAGGGAAGAGGGCACACAGGTGGGCTTCGGGATCCAGACTTCTGCTGCACTGGGCCTGGAGTGCCCAGAACCTCAGCCTCCCCACCTGTCCTGGGGCAAGTGCCCCTCTCCAAAAACTGAAGGGGAAGGAGGCCTGGAGCTGGATAATGAGCAGAGCCTCTGCTCGGGGGATGGGTCTCCTCCCAAGGCAGGTTCCCACTGTCCTGCAGCCACCAATGGGACTGTTCACAAGTGGGGACACTGCCAGGGATCCTCTTCTCAATCTATCTGTCATATGCCACCACTTAACTATATTAGCAGTATGTCACCTTTATGGAAAAATTAGAAAATTACCAAAAAAAAAAAGTATCCCCCGATTCCACCACCCAGAGACAATCACATTGTGATTCTAGTGTAGCTACACTTTCATATCATGAATGTTCAGTAAAAAAATTAGGGTACAGAGCCACATATGTGACAAGTGACCCAATTTTGTTTAAAAAATAAAACAGAGAACGCACACAAGAGACTCAACCAAACACAATGAAGCACAGGAAGCGAGCATCTCCAGGGATGCGGCTGGCAATGTTTATTTCTTTAGCTTTGTGCTTTTCTATATTTTCCAGGTTTTCTATGCTAAAAAAATCCCACGTATTACTATTACAATCAGAGAAAGACACATTTGTACAAGAAAGAAAAAACACAGCTAAAAGACAAATAACAGTAGAAAAATGTTTGCAATACATATAAAGACAAACGGTCAGTATTCGTGGTATTCCGAGCTCATACACATCAAAAATAAGGAGGAACACTTCAATGTGACAACAGGCAAAGGACACAAACAGGCAATTTGCAGAGTATGAAGGGAAAATCTGACATAAAAACTGGTTTTATCTCACAGTGATTAAGGAAAACTCAGATGAGCAGACATTCACGTCCCCTTTACAATAGCTGATGTGCAAAGGGTGGCTGGCACTTGCCTGACCAGCCGTGGGGACCTGTCAGTTTGCTGTGGGAGAAGGGCCATAGCATAATTATCAAAGTCACTACTGATCCATGTTTCTGTTCCTAGGATTTCTGTCCTACAAAACCTTCCCCCCAAAAGGGCCACACTCAGCCTCGGCTTTGTGTAGAAAACCCTGGAAGCTGAGAACCCTGGAAGCTTGGCTGCAGGTCCTGCAAAGGCTTCAGGACAGGGAGGGTGCATGGACACACGTAGGAAGCACTTATGTGGTATTAGGTGAGAAATCCAACCGGAATAGTGGACAGCAAGGTCCCCTTCTCATCCCAGGGCCTCCAAGTGCCTGGGATGCTATCTCTGGGGGTAGGGTACAGGAGTATATGAAGAGACTCGAGAAACAAAGTAGGGCCACCTGACCACACATGTGCAGTGTTTAAAACTGCAGCATGTCCACCCAAACCCAGGAAGCACACAGCCAGGGTTGCCCTGGCTCCCTGCCCTGGACAATGACTGCGATGGGCTGCCTGGGGCCAGGATCTGGAATTAGCTCTGCCAATGGCCAGTGGTGGGGTGCTGGAAAGGTCCCTACCCTTCTGAGCCCCTGGCCCCACAGCTGGGGCTACACTAGGTTCTTACCAAACTCTCCTCCCTGAAGTCACTGCAGTACCCCAGGCCTTCTGCCAGCAGCTGTCACCAAGCATTCCAAGCAGCTTTTAAGACCTAGCACTTCTAAAGGAGCCCAGCATAGATCTAGGAGGTAGCCTGCCCGTGGGACTCCTGCTCTGACATCAATAGCATCCCCACCTCCACCACAGTGTAGCCCACCACATGGTCCCGCCCAGCCTCTCACTGAAAATCCCTACTCCTCAGAGCTCTTGGAGGGTTTGGCTTCAGGCCAGGGTCCCCAAGACCTGAGAAGAGAGTGCTGGCTAGCTGACAGAGTCACACTCTGAACCAGGCAGGGACAGGCTGCTGGAGAGGAGGCAGCCAGGAAGTCCAAGAGACAGGAGGACAGGGACACGGGGAACCATCACCCTCCCTCCTCCTGTTTACCTGCATCTTCTAGCTATTCTAACAAACACACTCCCCATGTGGTTCCACAAAGCTGCATCAGGAGCATGGGGGCAGCCCACAGGGCAGGCCATGGGCTCCAGGGCAGGCCCTGCCAGGGAAAGTCTAGCCTGGACAACCATCTCTACGCTTGAAGTGGAGCAGGGGCCAAATGAGCAGTGAGGTCTGGCCTTTAGGGTGTGCACTGCCACTCCAGGGGGTACTAAGGATAAGGAAAGTCAGCCAGGGCTTCCTCCCATATACCCACTAAGGCCAAAGGCTGGAGCTAGGCCCGTGAGGATTACCAGACCCCTGGGGTCAGTTAGCCTTGGCAGACCTTCCAGAACTGCTTACATACAAGGGTGCTTAGGGCAGGCCTAGGGTTGACTGGGCTCAGCTCAAGCACCACGAGGGGGAAGCCCCACAGGCCTAACCCAGACCCCCAAGAGGGACACCTCCAAGAAAGAGTGTCCAGGGCCTCCGTCCCTGAAGCCAGCCAAGCAGAGGAGCCTGATGCTTGCTTGCTTGCTTCCTTCCTTCCTTCCTCTGGAGAGCACACAGCCTTTCCTTCAGCCAACAGCCAGGAGCACTGAGCATCCAGCACCAGCACAAGGCTAGCCATGGGCACAGCCAAGGCCAAAGTTTCTTCAGGGCTCCCAGCTCCAGCTTGTAGGCTGTTCAGGATGTCCACACCTGTGCCTTGGCCAGCCAGAAACAGAAACCCCTCACTGGGTTGTGGGAGCATAGAGAGATTCCTAGGCCGCCCACCTACCCCTCTATCTCAAAAAGTTCCTTGAGCTCCATTAAGCATGAGCTCTAGGAGGAGCTGGCAGAGACCAAGAGGCAGCTGCAGGGGTCTGAGGCATTGCTTGCTCTCCACCACAGGCTTCCCTGCCTTGCCACCTGCCCTCCTTCAATGGTACCTCCTGAAAGCTGCTCTTCCAAATGCCACCTCCAGGAAGCTCTTCCCAGAGTATCCCCACTGTGGCCTACCCCATCCCAGATTGTGGGTCCGGGTCGAGCCTGGTTGGGTCTCCTAGGGCCAGGAAGCAGCCCTAGGCTGGCTCCACATCAGCACCCCCCACGGAACCCCCCAAACAGAGATGACCAGTGCAGGAAGTACATCTCCTCAGGGAACAGGGTGTTCTGCCCCTGCCCAGCAGCCCGCCCCAGCCAGAGGCCTAACTCCCAGGGCAGCGGAAGTTGGCGGTGCTGAGGGCGCAGACATGGGGGAGGGAGAGGCGGGGACCTGGCTGAACTTCAGACCTTCCCAGTACATCCAGGAGGGCTCAATTCGGATGCAGACCCACCCACTTACCAGGAAGGGAACAAAGAATAGACCCATTTCACAGATGAGAGCAAAGATAATGAGAGAGGTATCCCCCAGTGTCTCTCAGGGGCTCTCCCCCATGGTGGCATGGGGGCTTCTGTCTTTGAGACTTCCTGGCCCAACATGCCTCTGCACTCACCCAGAGTTCCCTCAGCAGCTGAAAAGGCCCCTGGCTCACACCTGCCCCAACTAACAGAGGGGCGTCTGCAGCTAGAGCTGCTTCAGGTGGGATACCTGTGCTAGGGCCCTAACTGGGGCTAGAGTGCAGGGAGGTGGCCCAGGCCAGCTGCACTTGTGCTGCCCCTACAACAAGACTCCAGCACAGGCCCAAGAAGGCACTGAGGCAAAAGGCATGGAACTGGGGGATAAGGGGTCAGATCATGGTGGTGGGACCCACTATTGAGGTCATGACACCAAGGCTGAAGTGTTGTTCCCAGAGGGGCTCAGAAGCATACCCATTTGCCTCCTCCAGGGAGCCATCCCTGATTGACACCAGCACAGGGCCTTTTCCAAGTCCCTGGTCCCCACCTGGCCCTGGACCCAGGCTGAACACTCCAAAGCTGGGCCCCCACCCCTGCCTGCCAGCCTGAGAGTGCCTGAGAACAAACCTTGGCCCCCTCCTTCAAGACTGACCCTTTCTATACTGAGGGCACAGCCTGGCAGCACTGGCAGCCCTCCCAGGACTGTGAGGTCAGCTGCAGCATCGCCTCAGCAGAAGGGATAGGCCTATCAGGAGGCTTGAATAGAAACTGGTGAGGGCAAGTGTCACTTACCTGTGTTTTTCTAGTTCGTTGTGTGAAGACCTGTTTAGAGAAACAGAAAGACAGGGCTCACTCTGAGGCCTGACCACCAGAGCAAAACAACAATGGCTCTTCTGGGGGAGGGGCTTGGAGCCCACAGAGAGTAACAGGGCAGATCTGGGCCCCAGAAGGCCCACAGATGGTAAGGGCTGGGGTAAATGCAACAGCTGCCATCCAAGTGCTAAGGAAACCTCACACTGAGCTGCAAGGATGGGGTGAGGGCATGGGGGTGGGGGCACACAAAGGAAGCAAAGAGGTGTGCACAGATTGCGGGGACCCAGAGCCACCAGGCTCACCTATGAGGCTTGGTGGGATCGTGGTTGGCAGAAGGATGCAGAACCTCTTCCAGATGTGTAGAGGCCCAGGCAGCACAGCTACTGTACTTAACCATCTGCCTTTTTCTGTTCCCCGTACCCCAAGACCAGGTGTGTCTTTGCAACCAACAAGGACCACAAAGAGGGCTAATATGCTGAGCATGGAGCACAGAAGTCAGGTCCTCAGGAGATGAGGTGGCCATGTACCATGGCTACCATGTCAGGCTCACACATACCACCACACAGATGAGAATACCCAAGACAAGTAGTCCTAGCCGAGTCAGGCCACGGAGGGGGTGTCTGAGGCTTTGATGCTTCCTGGGTCACTGCATGCAGGGAACACCAAGGCTGGTGTATCTCCCACTTCCTTCACAGGCCATGTTCTGGCAGAACTAGCTTCTCTGGGCCCAAGCTTAGCCTCCCTGGGAACAGCAGCCCTGCCAGCTGCTTGAGCCTCACCTATCCTGCCCACTCAGATGGTGCAGAGTCCTGAGCATCACAGGTGCCACTCAGGAAATTTACCCTTCAACTTTCAGTCACCCTCCCAGTCCAGGAGGGACCCACAGGCCAGCCAGGGCTCCCAGGCTTCCCACGCAGCTGCACATGTGAACAGAGCGCTCAGGCCATGCAGGTGTATACCTAGACTAAGCCTTGACACACCTGGGGGCTTCTTTGGACACTGCCTGCCTATTTCCACTCCCCTGCTCCAGGAACATGGATCTGGCATCTCCCATCCTTACCCCTTAGGCTACAGTGCCTGTCCACCCTGCCTTCCTCCACCACCTGCTGCAGCCACCTGGGCACTAGGCCTGCCCTCTTCTCATGGTGCTTGCCAGCTCCTGGGCCTCACTGTTCAACTTCCAGGGTCCTCAAGAACCTGCTACTCACATGGGCTGGGTGAGAACCCTCTGCGAGGGCTAGCTGAAGCCAGAGGGGGTATCACTAACCCCTTCACTGGCCTACCAGGGGCTGTCCCTCAGCCCAAACCTCAGCCTGGCCATGTGGTTTGTAGGTATGCTGGCTCATGAGGGAGGCTGAGGTCAGAAGGTGCCCTTCAGTGTAGCGAGGCCCACCACCCACCTGCTCAATTAAAGGATGACCCCACCCTGGAGGCAGAGGAGCACTTCTCAGTAGCCTGGGGGTAGAAAAGGGCTGAGGCCCTCCTGTGTCCAGAGACCCTTGCAGAGGAGGCCTGTCACACAGGTCTTAGCAGCACCTTCCCTGGGGAGAGATGGCACTAACCCTGGCTAGAGTTGTGCCAAGTGCTTTCCTGGCACCACCCGCACCTTGTGAGGCATGCATTCTTCTGCTCACCTCACAGAGCCCAACCTGACAAGCTGGCTCCAGTGTCTTCCCGGTGAGCCACTGCCTGAGCCTACAGCAGTGACACCCGTTTCTCACTCAGGTCTGTTGTGTCTTGTTCCTGTCCCTCACCTTGGCAGACATAAAGCCTTACATCAGACCCCAGCTTCTCATCTAGTGTGGCTAAGAACACCCTCAAGGCTGGTGACCTCTAAAGGGGCCATGTCTGTCACCCTTGGCTGCCTCTGGCCCTGGGGGAGTTGGGCTCTGCTCAAAGGGGTTGCAGAAGAGGTGCACCCAGGCCAGGGAGACCCTCTCAATCCCTTGCCTGGGTCCTCATCCCGGCAGAAAGTGGACCCCACCCAGGAACAGGAGTCACAAAGGTGGGTAAAGGGGCCCCAGACAAGTAACCAAATGGTTCTATGCACCAGTTTCCTCAGCTGTAAAATGGAGATAAAAATAACATTGCCTTCATGAGGCTGTGTGTGGAGGAAGCATTCAGTGAGCCTCAGCTAGGATTCTGGGGGTCAGCTTTGGGCATTCCACACTGTGGGAGCTGGAGGTCTCTTCCCAGAGTCTGGACAGCCAGAAGCAGAAGCCTGACTATATTACTGTCCAGGTCAGAGGCAGTGGTACCCCTAACACATTCAAGTCCTTCTGCAAACTGTCTTCAGCAGGGGACTAGATGCTGAGTCTCAGGCAGCTGAGACTCAAACCAATTCCTTGCCAGGCCCAGGACACCACAGAGATGGGCCTGCATGCCAGCCTGTTTCCTAAGAACAGGCAGGCCACAGGAATGAGCTGCACTCTCTGCCAAGAGGCCCAGAAGCCCCCGGCCAGTGCAGTTCCTGGCCTAGTGACACAGGAGTAGGTAGGCCAAGGTAGATCCCTGGACACTGCCAGGTGTGCCAGGCCCCCCACAGTAGCTAGGTGCCGGTACCCTGGGGTGCCCTAGCCCAGGGTATCGGCTCCCCATATGCGTGCACTCCAATTTCAGGGTTTCTGCAGTCTGAGTACTAGGCCAAGGGCTGGAGGAAGTAACTGATCCTAAGGAGCCTGCTCCCTCCTCCTACCTCTCCCAAAGGCCTCCTGTCCCAAAGAAGGGGATCCCTGAACTTGTGTCTAGAGTTTCAGTGTCAGGAGACTGGGTAGGACTGGTGGACACCTGGGAGGGGCCTTTGTCCAGGCTCCTGGGGATAGGGTATTGAGCCAAGAAGTAGGGCCCAGCTCTGAGATGGGATAAGGAGGCGGTCCCTCCGCGCGCAGAACGCAGGGCCCAGCCGCTGAGCCTCAGTGTCCCGGGCCCCAGAGGCACCGGTGGGAGCCCGTTGACAACTTCTCTCCCGCCAGGAAAAGTCCAGAGAGCCTGGGGCGGGCGCGGGGCGGGCGGCAGGCGTGTACGCGTGGCACTGTTTACGCGCGACGGGAGGCGCGGCCGCGGGAAGATGGCGACGCGCAGGCGGGGCGGAGCATGGGGAGAAGCAAGTGGGAGAGGGCCAGAGCGCCAGGAGGATGAGGCGGAGCAAGCGAAGCCGGGCGACCCAAAGTCCCGAATCAGCGAGACTCTGAAAGTAGCCGCACTCCTGAAATTTAATTCGCCTTCCTTGAGATCTGAAAGGCAGTATAGTTTTAAACCTATTTAAANGGCCCTCAAATTGACACATAAGGGCGAGCGGCGGCCGGCATAGCCAATGGGAGCTAGCGCTGCAGCCCCAGGGGCGGGCGCTGGACAGGATCTGGACCAATGGGGACTGGCCGAACGCCTCGGGCCGGGCCGAGAATGTTGACAGATGCGAAGCTCGGTTCCGATAGGCCGACAGCTGTAGTAACAATTTAGAAGCCCAAGCTTAGCAACAGCACGTGGTGGCCCGGCCCCCGCGCTTGCTGACTGGTGGCCGTCATGCATGTTAAGTAGGTGCTGCGCGCCGATTGGGCCAGGGCGGTTTATGTAAATTGGGACCACCGACCAATGACCCGCGGCCGGGCGCGCGGCCAATAAGGGCGCCGCGGCCGGACGCGTTGCTGAGAGGAAGCGGAGCGCGCTGGGACCGCCGCCTGGCGCTCCACCCGGCCAGTAGGACGCGGGCAGCGTCTCCTGAGACCCGAAGCAGGATGCACTGCGGGACAAGCGCCCTGCCACCCCGTCGGGCCCATGCACAGTGTGTGCAGGGACTTGTTGCCCAGGTCCAGATCCAGCACTGGCTCTGCGGGAGGACCATGCCTAGCCGTCTGTCTGCTCCGGGGTCCCTTGTGGGGCTGCAAACGACACCCTTCTCCGCGGGACAGAGTGGCCTCAGGGAAGGCCTGGACTGGGAGAGGAACGCAGACGGTGGGAGCATAAAACGAAGGCTTCTCTGAGGTTGTCAGTGGGGAAACAGAGAGCGGAAGTGTCGTTGTCGTTTATTTAGTGGACACCAGGCTGAAAGTGGGGACCCGGCTAGGGAAGAGGACTGCCGCCACAGGCAGGAGGGGCTCTCAAGAGGACAGGCTGCTTGTGGTGCCTGATTTGAAGAGTAAGTTCGTTACAAGAGGCTGGCGCTGGTCCTTAGGCCAAGGCTGCCTTTTCTGGGGAGGAGCGGTTCGCTACTAGGAAGCAAGCGCCTGGCTGGGCCGTTGCGGCCGGCCGCAGTCATGACCTTGGACTGTAAGGCAGGCTGGGTAGGAGGAAGAAGAGCTGGTGGTCCTAGGGCAGCCTCAGCCTGGCCTCAACCCCTTGATCTTCAGATCTTCACTCTCACTGGCTTTCGTGGCCTGGGAGCTGCCGAGGGCGGGGCCAATCAGCTGGAAAGTTTTGTGTCATAAAGTGACTGGACACCCCCCCCCACCCCAAGTTCCATATGGAAGTGGGGCTCTGCTGCCAATAAAACAGAACAAAAACTGTTAAAACCTCAGCACTCTAGGTCCTGGGAGCAACATAAACGCATTGCCTGTGTATATTTTCACATACCCAATTTACAAATAAGGAACCCCTCAGCAATCCCAGCAGAATGGAGATTGGCACTCCCACATTGTGACCCATGGCTGGCTATGTAGGAGTGTGGTGACCAGAGCCACCTCTGGTCCAGCTGGTTCTGCTGGGGTGTGAGTGACAGCTGTCTGATCTGTGGGATAGGGTTAAGAATGTGTGCCCTTAGGGCCCTGCAGGATCTAATGGGGAACTTGATACTTCCTGCCAACACTTAAAAAAAAAAAAATCGTTGACCTGGGCTCTTCCTGCTCCAGCCCACAACCACCCCAGAGCCAGAGTACAGACTTTAGCCTTTAGTCTTTAGGGCTGCCGCGAGCCATGAAGGATGAAAGAGAGTGCCCAACTTTGGGAAGCAGTGAGGCGCATTCTGCACTCTGGGAACCTAGACTCATCACCTGGGGGTCAGCATTTTACAAGGTTGCTCCATCCCTGCATTGGCAGCCCGTGCGTTAAAGTGACCTCGCCCGGCTCCTGCTGCGATGGGCAAGGGGTTAGGCCACTGTGGTACTCAGGATGCTCAGGCGTGACAGCAGGGAGCAGCCTGCCTGCTTCCTCTCAGCCTGAGATTTTTAGCCTAGGCCAATTCTGGAATCTCCCGTCATCCAGCTGCATCCAAGGACCTAGCACTTCCGGTGCCCACGGAGCTCGACCTCACCCTGGATTGCGCGGGAGCTGGAGAAAGTGGGCAGGCGTGGCTGAGTGAGCGAGGGGCTGAGAGTGGCTGGACCCGATCCGGAAGCCTCAGCTTGGGGGACGAGGAGGGATACCGGGGACGGGGAGGGATACTGAGTGAGGGGCGGATGGTCTCTACAACGTGCTGCAACGTGCCCGCCCCCTAAAAGAAGCAGAGGGATTAGAGGTCATGCCAGCGCCAGCAGCCTCAGGGGCTGTTGGGGAGGAGGAGGAGACGGGCTGACCAGCAGACCGAGTCCCCTTCCGCAGGGCAGGTCTCCAGCAGGGCCAGGTCCCTTCCTGCCCACCTCCCTCTCCTGAGCCTGAGCCTGAACCTTCCCAGTGGGAACTAGCAAAGTCCATGGTGGGGAGGGAGGGAGCAGACTTCTGCAGTCCTTCTCCCATCAGAGCTCCGCCCCTCCACTAGCCTGATGTGGGGGAGGACCTGTCCCCTCCACCCCTTAGCCCCCAAGTGGCCTCCACCCCGCTGCCCTCCTGGACCAGTCCACACCCTCCTTACTGCCCCCAGTTCAATTTGATACTGTCCCCCAGACTGTTCTCCCTTACTGCTCTCTGGGAGAGTCCACCCCACCCCACACAGGCTCCAGGAGAAGGGGCAGGACCTGGATCAGAAGGTGCTTCCCTAGTTTGGGGTGGAAGGCAGGGCTGACTAATCTTGAGTCGGCCTGGCCTTCCTGGGTGCCCCCGCAGCATCATCTTCCCTGGCTATACAGGAGGCTACACACGCCTCTAGGGCATGTAGAGGGTAGACTGAAGGACTCAAGGCCCAGCCTGGGAAAGGCTGCTTTTTCCCCCACCCCCTGCTCCCCCCCTCTGTCCCAAGAAGCCTCTAGAAAACTACTTCTTGTCCTTCCCATGCTTAGTAGGCCTTAGCTTTCCTTCTGTGGTCCTGGAGTCACTATCCTGCCATCTACTTAGCACAGCCCCACCCCCACTGTGGCTACTGTCCCCTCCAGTTTGGGAGCATTGTCCCCAGTTTCTCAGGTGTCCAAGGCTCCCGCACTGTCAGGGCTGGAAGGCTGGTAAGGCCCTCTCTCCTCTGGGTTACTGCCCCTTGCCTGAGCCTTTGGTCTCTTCAGTCACTGGGGTGGACACCTTGCAGCGCCATCCCAGGCTACAGCCTCAACTCCTTGGGCAGGAGGCTGCCCTGCTGTTCATCTGGCCCACCTTCAGAATCCTCCTGCAACCCACCTGCTGTCCACCTCTCACACCTAGGTGCAGCTGAGTCAGACAGCTCTCTGAGGCAGGTCTGGTTTCGTGTGATGGCAGGGGTCAGTAGGCCCTGGTGAGCCATGACAAGCCTGGTCCCCTGGAAGCCTTGGCTCCCATGCACTGAGGCACTGGCCACATGGTGGCACCAAGAGGGAGTCCCATGGAGAGTATGTCTCTGGGTTCCCCCCAAAAGCCACTCTGGATTCTATTCTGGGAATGAGAAATTGGTCAAGTCATTTAACCTCTCTGAGTCTCAGTTTCCCTAAATATAAAATGGGAGTGACAGTACCTGCCCTTTGCGGTGGCTGGGAATGCAATGAAGGTTGGAGTAGGCTGGGCACAGAGGTAACCCAGGAAGTGGCAAGAATATGAACATCACCAAGTACTGCAAACCCCCAACCCTGCCCACAGGAAAATGGGGCTCTAGAGAGGCAGGCTGGGGTGGAGGTGGCTCTCCAGGCTAACTAACCATGGGCACCAAGCCAGGCAGGCCTCTGAGGGCTTCCAGAAACTTGGACATGCAGAAAAACATTGTCTCCAGAGCACAAAAAGAAGCCAGCAAAATGAAAATGCATGAAGATGTAATTAAGTGTCTATGGAACCTAAAATAGTGCCAACATTATTCTTAAATTTAAAATAAGGACACAGTTTATTATATTTATGAACAATTGGTGAGCACCTTCCCCCCCTCTCTTTTTATAAGGTTTTCCCACTATGCTAATGAGCCCTGGACAGCTTAGCAAGTGTAAATTCAATTAATTTATTGAGGCCAAAGTGTCCAAAAACAACATGATAAAATTTCCTTTCAAAAGTTTTTACAGGAGAGGGACAGACAGACATGAAGGAGGAATGTGGGTGCAGATGTAGACATGTCCGGTGGTATTGGGGGTGGCCTTCCAAGGGGAGAGGCTAAGACTCTGATGACTGGGCAAGTATGGGCTGGGCACTGGCCAAGAAACACAGAGGGGCCCCTGCCCCGCCCCGCCCAGCCCTGCTACTGCTCCTGGACCCACAGGGCTGCCAGGCCTTTCTCTCAGAGGTGAAGGACGGGGCTGTGCTTAGGAGAATGTGCGCTGGGCTGGGAGGCAGCGCTGCTTTCAGGGAAGCTGCTGGAGGAGGGGGTCTGGGAGGAAATAAGCCCCTCTCTCTAGGACTCTGAGATATGGGATGGCATGAGGTGGGCACCCATTCCAGCCTCCTTTGGGTCCCATCGGCCTCCCACTGGCTCCCACTGCATAGTCCAGAGGGCCCCAGGCCACCCCACTCCAGGGTGCTGTTAGCCCTCACCCAACTCTAGTGGTGTGAAGTGTCCAGCTCCAGCCAGGGCCCCTCTTCCTGGGCTCCTTCCATTGTTGCTGAGCCAGCCGTGGGCCTCTCTGGACCCAGAAAACTGGGGCCTGCTCACTGGGTCTGGTTGCCCTGAGGGCCCAGTTGTGACTTGCAGTGAGGTGGTCCTTGCACAAAGATGGTCCTGGAAGCTAGATGGAGCTGAGGAGACAGTAGAGTGTGGTGCCCCCTGGTGGCAGTTAAGGGCTACAGTAGGAATCTGTTGGGAGCACAGACCCAAACCACAGGAGGAGAGGGGGTCCCTGCACCAATCCCCCTCACTTGGCCTCCAGCACTGTCATTACCAACAAGGAAGGACACCAACAGTCCTTCTGAGCCCCATGTTGCACAACACTGCCCCAGGGTCATCTGCTTCCCTGCTTATGTCCTTTCTGTCCTCACTCAGCCCAGGAATCAGCTTACTGTAGAGTAGGGACCCTCACACCCTGCTACTTCCAACAGGCAGGATTCTGCCCCAGGGCTTCCTTCTGAGCCCCTGGATACAGCAAGCTCTGGGTGTCTTCCCAGACCCTCCACCCTTGGCCTTGCTAGCTACCCCATGGAGAGCTACAGCACCTGGGGGGGGGGGCTACCTGGCCTAGGGCCCCTTCTGTCACCAGAAGCTGAAGTGGGGGGTTTTGGGGAACAATGACAGGCCCCTTCTCTGTGTAGCCAGAGAGCAGTGACATCCCTGCCTCCAGCTGCCAGAAGGTTAACGCTGCTCCTGCTTTCCAAGGTGCCTTCCCCAGGAGTAGCATCTGGAAAACAAGCCAGTGCTTCCGGATGTCTCGCTTCTGCCTTCTGTGGGACCCTCCAAGAAACCTACAACCCAGCTCTGCTGCTCACTGACCTGCGATCTTCAGCTTCCTCATCTATGGCATGGAGATCTTGCTCCCTCAAGGGAATCTTATGGGATTGCCACAGGCATGTATAAAGTGGGGAATGGCATTGTTCAAGGCAGTAGCAGGAAGGGCATGATTAGGAAATGGGTTTGGGAAGGCCAGCCTGCAGGAGGTCCCAAGGCTGGCTCAAAAGTGCTGACTACAAACCCAGAGCTCTGGGTATGCTCCCAGCCCAGGGCCTCCCAGACCCAAGGCCTAGCTGTGGTTGGCCAGGAAGCCATCCCTCTACATTCTGTCTGAATTGCACCTGTCTTGGTCCTGGGTTCTGCCCTTGGGTGGGGACAGCCCCATAGAAAGGTAGTGATCAAGCATCTCAAGTTTAGCATGGAAAAGTCCTAGAAACTCTGCTCCTGGGCAAATGGGACTGTTGGTCATCTCCCTGAAGGACACCTGTGACTCTAGGCCTTTCTGCAGGGCATCCTGTCTCCAGGCAGCACACAGGCAGGCCAAGGCTGGACTGGAGGGCTTCCTATGAACAGACCACACCCAGCCTTCCTGCCTGCCTCCCTGTGTCCAGGTTCTTCTGACCTGGTGGACAAGGAAGACACCACACCTCAGGTCTGGAAGGTGACCACTGAGGGTGCCTGTAAGCACAGAGGGATGCTGCAGTACGTCTCTGTGGGATTCTGTAGGGCCTGGTTTCCTAGCCTGTGGCAGCAGGGGTGGCCTCCTCCAGAGAGGTGACAATTCTCCTGTGGACATGCTAACCATCAGAGTGTAGGGGTGATAGAGGGGCCATTTCTCTGCATTCTGTCCAGGTAAGCAGGACGGTGGGTTCAGGTCTTGGATGGCCAGAGATGCTGAGGTCCCCCAAGCTGCCCCTTCTGCTCCTGAAGGGCTTGCCCTGCTCAGAGGGAGCCCCATGTTCTAAAACTTCCTGACTTACGGAGAGTGGATATGGTGGCCGTTGTGGCCTCTCACAACTCTGCCCAAGTTCCAAGGGCACAAAGGACAGAGGAAGCCACATCACTGGAGTAATCCAAGGCTGTGCTGGCACTCCTACAGCCTCTTCATGGCACCCCAAAAGCAGTCCCCAGACTATGAGGTAGTGAGGCTGGAGACCAAGGCCATAAGATCAGCCCCTAGTATAGGGGCCAAGAGCACTAGCCCTGCCCCCAAGCACAGGCCAGGGGTCTCAGCCAAAGATTCACATAAGAAGGGGAGCTGCAGGATGCGCAGCAGTGGAAAAGGACACTCTCACAGGGCAGGGGACAGGCTTCCAGAGAGTGAGCAGCGACCCCTTTCCTGGAGGCTGATGGGACGCCAAGTCCTTCAATCGTCCCAAAGTGCAGAAGCCCTGGCTTCCTATAGGAGAATCCATGACAGCACAAATACCACCCCTGCCCAGACAGAGGAAAAGGAGTTGGTGCTCACAGAAGACAGGACAGCGTCTGCAATCTTTAAATAGATTTATGGAAATGGTTTCAAGTTACAGCTGTTAGAAAATAAAAATAATCTCAATACATAATATTCCCTCCAATATATATTCTCCCCTACAGAAGCCATCTCTGTGCAAGAGTATTCCACTGCTCAACAGTAATTGGACTTCATCCTATAAAAGAAGCAGTAGGTGTGTCATCTCTGCAAAAATAAAACTGCAATCGTCATTGCAATGTGAAGCCTGAGATTGAAGCCTGAGGAGGTGTCTGCACTGGGGCCACTTGGATGTCTCAGCATGGGTCCCAGCTGCTCTAGAATCTGTGGAAGTGGACCAGGGTCCCAGAGGGTGCAGAGGAAAGGGGGCACTGTTGGCCAAGTGGGCAGCCCTTGGTGGTCTTGGGCTGCCTGGTGAGCCAAGGTCCCCAAACCAAACCAACCTCTGTCTGTGGGTGTCAGTGCCTGGCCAGCCCCCACTCCACTGGCAGTGGACAATATGCAGGTTCAGGGCACGTATTCCTCCTGCATTCCCCCTCCAAGAAGAAATGAGATGCGTGTTGTTTATAGCAGGGTCCTGAGACGGGCAGTGGGTGCTGGGGATGAGGTGGGCGCAAGGAGCCCTGACAGGGTGCTGGGGCCCGTGGAGCCCCTTAGTTCCTGCTTCCAGAGTCTCTGCTGCAGACAAGGCCTCACAGTGCCCACTCTCCTGCCTGGTAGGTCCGGCTGGAGGAGGAGCTCCAGTGGAGACCCCAGCAGGCACCTGCCTCAGAGGCAGCCCCTAGGTCCCTGGATCCCCTTGGTGGGTAAAGCTGACCTCCTATCACGTTCTGCACCTGGCCTGGGGTCCCTGCAGGTAAGGAGGCCAGGGTGGGTGGGACAGAGGCTCTGGACATTCTGGAAACCTGGGCGGGTCTGCAGCAGCAGCAGTGTCTTAATGAGATGCAGGAGACCTCCTGCAGCACAGCCTGGACAGACCAGGGCCAGGCGCATCGCCTCCTTCCTGGGAGTCCTGGCCCTGGGTGTGTTGGTGAGTGCCTGGGTGCTGCATCACATGCCTGCTTTGTCGCTGTAGAAGGGTGTGACGTGGAACATGTAGCAGTGTGTGCACACACGGACAGGCTTCACCTGCCCATAGCGGGGCAGCGGTGCCGAGTGCGAAGAGCAGCGGGAACAAAAGATCTGGAAGTCAAGGAGGGGTAGGAACCAGTGAACCTGCTGCAGGGTGCTGGGCAGGGCCAGCCCCCATGCCCCCACACAGCCCTCCCACCCAAACCAGGCAGGGCAATGGAAGGGGAGTCTGCCTGGTCCTGGTCCTGGTCCTGGTCCTGTGGCCCGTGGAGCTAGGACCTTCAGAAAAACCCTGGGCAGGGCTTTGCCTAGGAGGCCCACTTCCTGAGAGGTGTCTAGGTGCTACACAAGGCCACAGCAGGTTCCTGCTTGGTTACTCTGTCCCCTCCCTGTCCCTGGCTCTGAGTGGCCAAGGCTGGACATGGGCACTGGTGTCAGAGCAGCGCTCAGGACTCAGGGGCATCTGCACAAGGACCCCAGAGCCTAGGAACACCAGTCCTGACTTGCAGCCCCTGACACTGTGCCTGTGATGGCTCAGATGCTGCAGGCCAGCGTGGCCACCCACCTTCCCGCAGCTGCGGCAGTGGTGTTTCCTGCGGATGACAGTGAAGGGCGCTTTGCACGCGGTGCAGAAGCCGCAGGCCTCGTCCGGCACCCATTCAGGGGGGTCTGTTACAACGAGAGCCAGGGACACGTCAACCCTGGCATGCAGGTGGGCTGGGGCTGGAGTGGAAGCCTGGCAGGTGGGCAGGCACCTCCAGCCCCTCTCCTCACTGGTTACCCCTAGACTCAGTGACAGGCTATGATTTCACATGGGGGTCCCTCTTCACTGCCATTGACAGAGCTGGCAATCACCCCCAGATATAGGCCCCTGCACTTGGGATATACAGGGGGTCCACCTGGAGGACCGTGCCTTGGCCAAGGCCCACTCACTCCCAAACTCTCCCTGCCCCCTCTGGTAACCCCGGTCAGGTCTATCTGCCCTCATCCATCTCAGCACCATGGAAGCCCCCAGCACCCGAGGGACTGTGACACATCCTGCCAACAGCCCTTCTCAAAATCTTGTGCCCCTCCCGCAATGTGTGGCAGTCCCCTGAATGCCTGGCTCTTCCTTCTATGACACCATGCCATCTGCCTGCAGCCAACTCCATGGAGAGACTGCAGGGAGCAGGTCTCCCAGATCAGATGTGACCAGATCAGTCTACAGCTGTCCCCACTGGGGAAGGCTTCTGGGACTCCACAGTCCCCATAGTGTCCTGTAGTTTCCCCAGCTGCCATGCCAGATACCTCCTGAGGTACAGGTGAGGAGCTGGGGTGTCAGGTGTTGGCCAGCCACTTGCGGCCAGAGCTAAGTCTTGACCTGACACCTCCTTGCTTCCCACACCCTGGAACCTGTGCCCACCAGGCTGAGAGACATTGAACACCTGGCCTGAGGTCACTAGTAATGAGGGGGCTTGTGTGCCCACCTGGGAGCCAAGGACAGCATGCAGAGTGGCTGCCTCCTGTGGGAAGCTGCACACTGGGAAGCCTGGTGTCTGTCTGGAGGGGAGCCACCTTCAGGGCTCTGCATCTGAAAGCATCCTGCGCAGGCACCTGCTGCTCAGCATGAGCGTGTTGGCCCCTGGTCTAGAGGTTCCCACACACCTTCAAAGTCCCCGTCACGGGTCTTGGCTGCAAGTTCTGAGGATGACAGGGTCTCCTGACACAACGCACAGTCCTCTAAGGCCGCACTCCGCAGGGTCTGGGTGACTGGAAGAGAATTGAGGCTGCTGAGGTTTGGTGGGTAGTGTAGTCAATGCAATTGATTATCCCTGCTGGGTACCCCTGGCCAGCTCCCCCAAACCCAGCACACAGGGCCAGTCACCTCAGCAGGTAGGGTGCCTGGCCTGGCAGGTCTTCCAGTTAGTTGAGGGCTTCCTATTGCCCAGCATGGCACAGCATGGTGTGCCCTGAGGCTCGTATCAGCTGCTCCCTGTGAGCATCCAGCCCTGGGGCCCCTGCACACGTGGTCAGGTCCCCTGAACTGTGATCATGGAGGCAAGCAGGGTCCTGCAGCCCAGTCCCTATCTGAGCAGTGTTTGTTTCTGCCTCCTCTGAATCTTGATTTCCAGAAGGCAGCCCTGCCAAGTTCCCTGATGGAATATGGCCTGGGGGTGTGCTTTTGGGAACAGAGCTGGGTGGGCATAGGCTCCTCCTCACTAGCAAGGACACCTCTGCTGGGTGGGAGCTGCAGAAATAGCTGGGCCGTCCTGTTGCCAGACACCCCACAAGCAGAAGCCCTGTAGTAAGGGTAGTTCCCCCAGAACAGGTGTCTCAGCCCAGTATAAGGGGCAAGCCAGCAGGGCTCCAGCCCCACTCCTACTCAGGACTCTTCAGGGACAGAGGGTCAAACTCCCCATGCTAATCAGTCCCTGACATGATGCCCTTTCCCTCACCACATACCTGTTATATGCACATACGTGTGCAGTGTGTTAACTAAATGTGACTACGAGAGCACATGTGTTGCCTGTGACATGCTGAGTATGCAAATATGAGTCAGATCATAGCCAGCAGCAGACTCTGCAGCTCCCCATGGGGAGGGGGTCTCATGCCCCCTCCCCCTGTCTCTGGCTGTCTTCTGAATGCGTTGACAAGTGACACTGTGGAACACTTAGTCATCTGGTCTTGTCTTTAGGGGAAAGGATGAGTATCCCCAGCCCCTATCTGCAATACAAAGTTGGGCGACCTTGCTGCAGTGTGTACAAGGGGACCAAAGCCAGGTGACCCACTTGCAAAGTGGCAGGGGAACCACTTCCCTGGGCTATGCATCCTGGGTCCCCCGGCAGAAAGCCTGGCGTATCTGGCCATGCAAATATTAGGATGCATGGTTGCCTTGGAGGGCACATATTTGCCCAGGAAGAGGAGGTGTGGTTTTCTGCAAACCCTGTTCCTGGGGGCACTGGACACAGGGGTTGGCATGTAGTCAGCACCTGTCCTGGGTGGCACTCACCCTTCTTTAGCTTTTCCTTGTCATCTGTTTCTGGCTTGGTGGCCATGACCTCAAACAGAGTTTTGAGAATACTTCTCAGGTCGCTCGCATAGTTGGTCTGCAGCTGATCTGCCACACCTGACCAGTGTGACAGAGGGATGGAAGGAAGGATGAATTAGGCTGACTGATCTGTGCACTGGGCAGGACCTGGCCTGAGCTGAGGGAACAGCATTTCCCAGCCCCTTGGGAAAGGATTCTCTTGATGTATGTATGATGGGACTTTCTGCACAGCCCACTGCAGGCCAGTCTGCTACCAGCTTTATCCAAGGTTACGGCCACTACCACTAAGCTGTTATAGCTGCTCACCAGGGCCTCGATCATGCCTAGCCTCACTTCGGCCCCTGTCACTGTCACAGCAACTTGGGCATCCAGATGGCTCCACTTATAGCCTGCCCACTCCCAGGTGGGCCCAACCCCCAGATCCCTGACCACACTGTCCAAAATAACCCTGACTGCAGGGCTATAGTACAGGCTCCACGTGGCTGGGGAGCCCAGGGTGGACCCACCCAGAGGAGGTGCCCATGGCCCTCTGTTCTGCCCCACCCCACCCATCACCCCCAGCACTCCTAGAGGCAAGGGCTCTGGTCCTCACCCACAGAGCTCCTTCGGCCTCCTTCTCCCAGGAGCAGATCAGCCCTTCCTAAGGAGCGCTGGCTTGCAGGGAAGCAGACCACACTGCCACACGGCAAAGCCAGGGAGGGATGGCTGCCCGGGTCTCCATTCCCCTAGAGGGCAGCCTGCGGGCCCTCGACCCACCCCAGGCCCAGACTCCACACCTGAAATGCAGACAAACAGGCGGTGGATCAGGTCATGGCTGCCGTGGAACCTGGACCGGATCTTCTCTCTCGTGGCCACGGGGGTGACAGGCGAGGCCACAGGGGCTGCCTCCAGCAGGGTCTTGTCTGAGGAGCAGGAACCAGCTGGGGGGCTGCTGCACAAAGAAGGAAATGCAGGGGGTGTGGAGATGGAGGCCTGGTGAGGTGCCCGGAGCCTCGACTTCAGCAGGCCAAGGTGACAATCTGTCCTTGTGGCTCCACTCCGGAGGTCAGGCTGCCCATGCATGGCACTTCCTGCAAATCAGCTTTACATGCTGTCATGTGATCCCCATGCCCCACTGAAAAGCCGAGTGGCTGGACAGGGCTTTGACCCTACCCCAGTCCTGCTCTGGTCACTCAACTGCTGCTGTCTGTGGCGACCACACCCAAGCCCTTCCTTGCACAGGGTCTCCTGGGGTTGACATGGCACTGACTCACAAGCTTAGGCCACTCCGTCTGGCATCCTCAGCTTAAGACAGACTGACTTTCTTCTGTGGAAGATCCAACTCACCTTTGTACCTTCTAGGGGTCAGGGGACTGGATGGAGGGCTTCCAAAAGACACGTCCACACCCTAAGCCTGGAGCCTGTGAGTGGCACTTTATTCAGAAAGAAGGGCTCTTCAGATGATTTTAGTGAAGGATCTTAAAACAAACAATTATCCTGGATTATTTAGTGGGTCCTACATCCATGACAAGTGTCCTATCTGTTAAAAGGAGGAGGCACGTGTACCCAGTGGAGAGGAGGAGGCCACACAGAGCCACAGACTGGAGGACATGGCCACAGTCCAAGACTGCCTGGAGCCACCAGGAGCTGAGAGGGGTGGGAATCCTCCCCAGAGCTTCTGAAGGGAGAGGGGCCCCACTGGACTCAGACTGGGGTCTCCAGACTGACAGGGTAAGCTTCTGAAGACCAGGTCACCCAGGTTGCTGCACATGGCTACATGCAGCCCCTGGGCACTCAGCCATTCCTGCCATCACATCCCTTGCTGCCTGCCTGGCAGATGTGACCAGGTGCCTCCATCTGCTGCTCAGGGGTGTGTACAGGTGCTCCCAGCTCTCGGCCTCCACCCTACGTGCAACCTAAAGATGACATATCCCACTTGTCTCCTCGTCTCTATGTCCCTCTTTCTGGGAAATTTCCTCAGCTTTTTCTTCCAACTGTACCCTGGACATTTTGGGTTCTTAATTTCCTACCCTGACTGCTATTTCCTGGACGCAGTGTCGTCTCTCTCTCTATAAATGTTCATTCACTGCAATTTTTAAAACTTGCCATCAGTGCCTGGCATTGTCTGTTTTCCCGTTTAGGGGAATCAGTCTGTTTGGCCTGTTTCCCATGCCAGCAGCTTGCCACAGATGCTGAGGGTCCTGGGCTGTCTGCTGTGTTGAAGACCCTGAATGGCTGCCTGTCATGGGTGGAAACAGAAAACGTTCTCCTTGCCTGTGGGAGCATAAATGGGTGCAACCACACTGGAAAAGTAATTTGGCACCACCTAAGTAAAACTGGACTTTCCCAATGGACATACCTGAGTAAAACTGGACCTGCCCAGTAAACTCACCTGGGTAAACTGGACCTTCCCAGTGGACACATCCAAATTCTTGTCTTTTTTATTTTCTTTTTCTTTTTTTGAGATACTGGGTGCTCTACCACTAAGCTACATTCCCCAGTTCTTTTTAGTTTTTATTTTGAGAGGGGGTTCTGTTAAGTTGCTGAGGCTGGTCTTGAACTTGTGGTCCTTCTTCCTGGGCCTCCCAAGTTCCTAGGACTACAGGCAGTCATCCCTGTGCCCAGCTCGGAAACTTTTGTCTCTGTATGACTGTAGATACAGTGAAACCTTCAAGATGGCATTGAATATTCCAGAGAAAAACTGGGAAGGAGCTCAAGCCTGTGAGCAAAAATTGCATTGGTGAGTCCACTGTGATCTGTGGGCAGGATTTCAGAGGCAGAGGGGAGCCAGCTGCAGCCCCTCAATGATGCCAGTAGATCCTGCACACTGCAGGACCCAGACACACCCTGGAGAAAACACAAGAACTGCCCACTGTCTTACTCAGGACATACCCTCCTGATGTCAAACCCTTCTGAGGCACAGAGATGCCCCCAAAGCCTTCAGGACTGTGGCTTTCAGCATGGAGAGAGGCTGGGGCAGGAGAGGCTGCAGAGCTCCGCAGGCTGTTCCTTCAGTGGAGTGGCGGTGCATGGGTATGCATTTTTTTGCTATGTCCTGGCAGAGTGAGTATTCACTGGAACGCAGAGGAGGGGGCAGTCTTGGGTGGGGCTGGGTGCTGGTTAGGGAACTGGGTGTTGTCAGACCCTCCTGATGATCTGTGGCTGCTTCCTCCCGCTGGCCCAGTTTCACAGAGGCAAAGGCCCTGACTTTCAGCCTGGGTGTGGGCCTCACTGACCTTGCCCTGGGAGGTGACGAAGGAAAGGGGACGGTGCCTTCACTGTCAGTTTCCACCCAATACCCCCTCATCACTGTCGACCTCACCCCAAATCGCTGAAGGTGGGGCTCCAACAGACGCACTCCACAAACACCCACAGTACCATCATCCACAAACCCAGGAGGGGCACCATCCAAGTGAGCACCTGGGTGGATGGGTGAACAGAATGTGACACATGCTCACAACAAAATTATCCGGCCTCTAGAAGGAAGGAGATTCTGACTGTGCCGCATATGGACAAGCCCTGAATATACGCCAATCAAAGAAACCAGGCACCAGAGGACGAATCCTGTAGGACTCGACTCACAGGAGATCCCCAGAATGGGCAAATCCAGGAAGACAAGAATAGGAGCGTGGTCACCAAGAGTGGGGGAGGGGCGGGACCCAGCTCCACTTCACAAAGATGAAAACATCCTGGAGGTGGACGGTGGTAGTGGCCGTGCGATGCTGTGGATGCACTATGATCATGTTACACACATACAAATGGTCAAGATGGAAAATTCTATGTCATATGTGTTTTACCAAATTGAAAAAACACAATCAAGGCAGAGAAAAAGGGACTGAGGAGCCCATGTATGGCCAAGAGGCTGGGCCCCTGTGTCATTGGTGTGAGTCTGGTGTCTGCACACCGAGAACCTCTGACTGGGGCTTTCCTGGTGAGTGGCGCCCAGGGCCTTGCGAGCGCTAGGCATGTGCCCTACCTGCCACTGAGCCACACCCCAGCCCTGCAGATACACAGCAAAAGGGTGGATTTTATGGTATTTACATTGCATATCAATAAAGATGTATTTTTAAAACTCACTTGTATTTAGATAAGGCAGCAATAAACTGAAAATGAAATTTAAAACATAAACATAATCCCATATACCACAGCATCAAGAAGATCAAAACACTTGGACTAAATTTAATGAAATAAGTATAAAGTTATACACTGAAAACTAGAAAACATCACTGAAATAAATCAAAGAAGATGATTAAATGGAAAGTCGTCTGTGTTCATGGATTGGCAGACTTACATTGTTAAGCTGGCAATACTCCCCAAATTCATCTTCAGATCCAATGAATCCCGATAAAAACATCAGCTGCCTTTTGTTTCCATGCAGAAATTGACAGGCTGATCCTAAAATTCATACTGAAATGCAAGGAGCCAGAGGAGCCAAAACAACCTTGAAGAAGAAAAAAAATAAGTGGGAGGACTCACACTCACACCTGTGACTCACAATCTGAAAAGAAATGCTGGGGATCAGGACCGTGACACAGTCCCTGGACACACCACTGGAGTCCAGAATAAGCCCATAAACCTGTGCACTGACGCTGCTGATCTCCAGCAGAGGGGAGTGAGCAGGCTCCAGCAAACACTGCTGGGAAACAGGACAGCCACAAGCAAAAGCCTGCAGTCTGACTCTTCCCTTATCCCATATGCAAAAATGAACTCAAAATGGAACAAGTATAGGCTGGGGTTATACCTCGGTGGTAGAGCGCTTGCCTAGCATATGAGGCACTGGGTTCGCTCCTCAGCACCACATAAAAATAAATTTTAAAAAATAAAGGTATCGTGTCCTCTACAACCACAAAAATTTTTTTTAAAAAATTGTTTATGGTTGTAGATGGACAGCATACCTTCATCTTATTTACTTTTATGTGGTTCTGAGGATCAATCCAGTGCCTCACACGCCCTAGGCAAGCACTCTACCACTGAGCCACAGCTACAGCCCCTAAAAAAAGTTAAAAAAATGGAACAAATATCTAAATGCAAGAGCTAAAACCACAGAGTTCTTAAAAGAAACACAGGTGCACATTTTTATAACCTTGGATTAGGTTACAGCTTTTCATAAACAACACCTAAAGCAGCATCAAAAGAAAAAACCGACACACGGAACCTCCATACTTCCTGGGACATCGTTGAGAAAGCACAAAGAGACAAGTGGAATAGTTTTGCAAATCATGTGTCTAATAAAGTTACAGAGTAGTGTCTGGAATATGGAAAGAATCCTTAAACTCAATGATAAAAAGACAAAATTCTAGCTAAAAACTGGAAAATGGATCTGAATAGACATTTTTTCCAAAGAAGGTATACAAATGTTTAATAAACCCATGAGAAGACGCTCAACGTCATTTCATTCAGGAAATGCAAATCAAGAGGGCAATAAAATATCATTTTACATCCATTAAAATAATTTTTCCAAAAAAAAAAAAAAAAAGAGAGAGAGAAAGTGAGAAAGTGTGGGTGAGGACAGCCAGGATGTGGGGAAGCCGGGAAGCGGACGGCTCGCCTGGCGGGACACAGCGAGCAGGCAGACAGAACAAGCCGTTCTCAAGCGCAAGAGGTCCTCAGCCACAGGAAGGAACCAGGTACTGACACGTGCTACAATGTGGGTGAGCCTGGAAGCCACCAGGCCCATCACAAAAGACCACATGTTGCACAAAATGCCCTGAACAGGTAAACTGATAGAGACGGAAAGTAACGCAGGGTACCAGGGCCAAGGGGCGGAGGAGAGGGGGCACCTGCTGATGGGGTGGCTTCTTCCCAGGTGATGAGAACATTCTGAAGTCAGAGGGGGGTGATGGTTATACACCCTCCTGACCACACCAAACCCACACAATCATACACACACACACACCAACGGAAGAGTACATTTTCCTGTAGTCACAAACAAGGAATATCTCCTAAGCCACATGTCCAGCAACAGAGGGCTGACTGCAAATTAGGTTACATCTGTATGATGCACACCTAAGAACACTGCAAATGTTAAGATATTAAATGAAAAAGATGGCACTTTAATAATCAGAAATATGATAAACACAGATGAGAAATCTGGATATACACTCAAATATAAATGTAAAGCCTTACTATGGCATTTATTTGAATAGCAGCCTGCAGGTGGGTTATTATTTTCTAAAACCTCTCCTGCGGTCAAGTATACTTTTCTGATCAGAAGACTAAATGCTATTCCAAGAAGACAGCAAAGTGCCTGCCAGCAGCAGATGGTACCCTTGGGCCCATCTGTGGCAAGAGGTTCATTTCCCAGAAAAGGGAGAGACTGCGGGTCAGCCATGCAGCCCCTGCCCCGAGAAGGAGCCTTTCTAGATAAGCTCCTGAGCTGGCACCCTGCACCTCCCCTAGAATAGCTCTCTTGTGCCTGGCAGAAGAGTGACAGAAAGTGAGCCAAGGAGGTGCTTACAGAGACTGTCCATGGACAGAAAAGCCAAGGAGGCCCTGACCACCAGGAGCCCAGCTGGGCTTAAAGGGCCAAGAGCAATAAAGACTAGGATGTTGAGGGCTGGGGATGTGGCTCAAGCGGCAGCGCGCTCGCCTGGCATGCGTGCGGCCCGGGTTCGATCCTCAACACCACATACAAACAAAGATGTTGTGTCCACCGAAATCTAAAAAATAAAAATTAAAAATTTTTAAAAAAAAAAGAATAGGATATTGAGGTGGAGCTGCCAGGGGCTTCCTAAGCCTCGCCAAGCAGTTGGCACGCTTGTCACCAGCACTATCTCCCATCCTAGGACATCGGCATGACGCCAGCATGCTCAGGGGTGTTGGAAGTCCCAGCACCTTCTGCAGCTTCCAGATGCTTCTGTGATTGCTGCCTGTCTGGACTCTGCTTTTATAGAAGGCACGCCAATTCCTGCAACAAGTCCACTCGGGTTCACCTTCCTGTGAGACGTCGTTCTCTACTACAGAAATACAGAGCAATTCTGAGCAATCGCACAAATACCAAGGGTGGAGGTCCATCCCTGTCTTCAGCCAGAGTCACAGGCAGGCCACGCCAGGAATGCAGGTTTTCCAAGTGCTTCCCGTGGACAGCACCCATGGAGAAGAAATGGAGGACAGCACCCATGGAGGAGTCAGCTACTGCGGCAGTAGAAAAATCCGAGGGGGGCCTGTGAAATGTTAGAAACTGGGCATATCTGAATGCCGCAATTTGATACAGCAGAGAAGTGCATTTTTAAAAGTGTAACAAAATATCAAGTTTTTAAAAAATATTTATTTATTTATTCTAATTAGTTATACATGACAGCAGAATGCATTTTCATTCATTGTACACAATTGCAGCACAGCTTTTCATTTCTCTGGCTGTACACAATGTAGCATATATATAGTCGTACATGTACCTAGGGTAATGATGTCCAGCTCATTCACCATCTTCCCTACCCCCATGCTCTCTCCCCTGCCTTCCCTCCCCTTTGCCCAAAGTTCCTCCATTTTCCCCATGCTCTGCCTCTTATGGATCAGCATCCACTTATTAGCCTTTGGTTTTTGGGGATTGGCTTACTTCGCTTCTCATAATATTCTCCAACTCCATTCATTTACCTGCAAATGCCATAATTTCATTATTTATTAGTGCTGAGTAATATTCCATTGTGTATATATACCACTGTTTCTTTATCCATTCATCTATTGAAGGGCATCTAGGTTGGTTCCACAGTTCAGCTATTGTCTATTGAATTGTTATAAACATTGATGTGGCTGCATCACTATAGTATGCTAATTTTAAGTTCTTTGGATACAGACCAAGGACTGGGATAGCTGGGTCAAATGGTGGCTCCATTTCAAGTTTTCTAAGGAATCTCCATACTGCTTTAGAAAGTGATTGCATGAATTTGCAGTCCCACCAGCAATGTACGAGTGTGCCTTTTCCCCCACATCCTCGCCAACACTTATTGTTCTTTGTATTCTTAATAACTGCCATTCTGACTAGCAGGAGATGAACTCTTAGAGTAGTTTTGATTTGCATTTCTCTAAGTACTAGAGATGTTGAACATTTTTTCATATATTTGGTGATCGATTATATATCTTCTGAGAAGTGTCTGTTCAGCTCCTTAGCCCATTTATTGATTGGGGTGGTTTTTTTTTTTTTTTTGGTGTTAAGTTTTTTGAGTTCTTTATATATCCTGGATATTAGTGCCCTGATATGTGTGTGGCAAAAATTTTCTCCCACACTGTAGGCTCTCTATTCACCTCACTGATTGTTTCTTTTGCTGAGAAGAAGCTTTTTAGTTTGAATCCATCCCATTCATTGATTCTTGATTTATTTCTTGTGCTATAGGAGTCTTGTTAAAGAAGTTGGGGCCTAATCTGACATGGTGAAGATTTGGGCCTACTTTTTCCTCTATTAGGTGCAAGGTCTTTGGTCTAATTCCTAGGTCCTTGATCCACTTTGAGCTTTGTGCATGGTGAGAAATTGGGGTTTAGTTTCATTTTGCTGCATATGGATTTCCAGTTTTCCAAGCACCATTTGTTGAATAGGCTATCTTTTCTCCAATGTATGTTTTTAGTGCCTCTGTCTAGTATGAGATAACTGTATTTAAGTGATTCATCTTTGTCTTCTGTTGAGGGCCCAGTCGGGATGACGCCTGGCATTTTGCCAGAAGTAATGGTTGAGAGTCGAGCCATTAAGATGATGCTGGATTGAAACAGGCTGTGTATTCAATTGTATATAGACCCCTGCTGTCCGCCTTGGGCACCCGCAACTTTGGAGTTCTCGTGGGGATTCCTGGGGAGTTCGGTCGGTTGGTGAAGTTGCGGTGGAGGGAGTTCCGGTTGGTGTGTGGTGTTCCTGGAAGGGCCACATGGGTAGCGTTCGCGGGAGTTCGGAAATAAAGTTTGTTCCTGCTTGAGTGGCTCGTGATTTGTGCCCAGCCAGACTGCGGCAGTCTTCTGTACCATTGATCTACATGTCTATTTTGGCACCAATACCATGTGTTTTGTCACTATTGCTTTGTAGTACAGTTCAAGGTCTGGTATTATGATGCCTTCTGCTTCACTCTTCTTGCTGAGGATTGCTTTGGCTATTCTGGGTCTCTTTATATTTCCAAATGAATTTTATGACTGCTTTTTCTATTTCTATAAGGAATGACATTGTGATTTTAATTGAATCTGTATAGCGCTTTGGGAAGTATGGCCATTTTGACAATATTATTTTTTGCCTATCCAAGAGCATGGGAGATCTTTCCATTTTCTGAGGTCTTCTTTAATTTATTTTTTTTAGTGTTCTGTAGTTTTCATTGTACAGGTTGTTCACTTCTTTTGTTAAATTGATTCCCATTTATTTATTTATTTTGAGTCATTGTGAATGGGGTAGTTTTCCTAATTTCTCTTTCAGAGGATTCATCACTGATGTACAGAAATGCATTTGATTTATGGGTGTTGATTTTATATCCTGCTACTTTGCTGAATTCATTTATTAATTCTAGAAGTTTTCTGTGGGTTTTCTTGGTTCCTCTAAGTATAGAATCATGTCATCAGCAAATAATAATAGTTTGAGTTCTTCTTTCCCTATTCTTACGTGTTTAATTTCTTTCATCTGTCTAATTGCTCTGGCTAGACTTTCAAGGACTACATTGAATAGAAGTGGTAAAAGTGGGCATCTCTGTCTTATTCCAGTTTTAGAAATTTTTCTCCATTTAGAATGATGTTGGCCTTGGGTTTAGCATAGACAGCTTTTACAATGTGGAGGTAAGACAAGAGCATTTCACTGAACCTGAAATTTCAATTCCAATCACTTTCAAAAAGGAATATAATAAAAAGCTCAAGTGTACCTGAGGTGGTGAAGAATTCAGTAACTGAGGATATACACAGAAAAAAAGGCTTTTATCATCTTGAGCTTCTTCTGAGAGCCTGGAAAGTAAGAATGAACGCTAACTTGGGCAAACTAAGAGTACTGTGAGATGTTCTGGCCACAACACCTGGGAACCTGAAGCCCTCTGCCAAAGGCCCAGTTAACAGGAAAGCAAGAGCTACAAGAGACTGATGGCTTCAAAAGCAGTGCTTGGACGCAGGAAACTGAAGGCTTGGAAACAGCTGGTGTGCTGGCTGCTCCTTACAAGTCTCCCATGCATGTGTCCACCCATCCTTCCATCAGTCCACCTTTCCATCCATTCATCTGTCCATCCATTCATCTACCCATCCGTCCAATCATCCTTCTGTTCATCCACTCATACATCCAGACATCCATTCACACATCCACCCATCCGTCCATCCAGCCAGCCATCATGGATCATGTAACCATCCATCCATCCAACCATCCAACCAATCACTCCCACTTGTCCCACAAACATGGACTAAGCATCTACTGTGAGCCAGGAATTGTGCAGCTGAGTCCTTAGGAGCTCAGGATCTGCAGCAGAGATAAATGGGCAACAGTTAAGTATCATACAATATGGAAAGTGAAATGGAAGAGCCCCAGCCAGATAGGGCGCGTTATGAGGGTCAGAAGAAGACCTCTTTGCTCAGGGTGGAGGGGACCAGAGCACAGGGGTGCTTCCTGAAGGGTCAGCATGAGGACAGCCTGAATGGAAGCCCAGGGGGCGCATTCTGTCAATGCTGGAAAGGGCCACACAGAGGCAGAGATCAGGGCAGGTTTGCCAGTGTCCTGAGGGGCCTGGACCCCACACTGTTGGCCAGGGATCCCTAAAGGATGCTCCACACTTTCCAAATCTCAGTGTGTAAGAATCTAGGTTTGTGAGAATCTCGGTGTGTGAGAATCTCGGTGTGTGCCACCCCTGTCTTGGAACCCCACCATCCACAGTCAGCGTGGGAGTGAATGGACCAAGTGTCCGTGTGCTAGGCTGGAGTGCTGTCTAGGACACATTCACAAGCAGAGGCCGGCTGCAGGTGCGCAGGGCCTGAGAGGGGCAGATGGTCAGACTGGAAACCTGTTCAGAAGACAGACTGTCCGCTGCCAGGGTAAGAGCTTGGAGACAATGAGAGGATATGTTGGCAGAGACCTGATGATGAGACAGAGAAGAGAGAGAGGCCTGAGATGGGGACGGGCATGCCTTCCTGGGGAACTGCCCAGCCACACAGGGCCCCGAGCCAGGGCAGACCCACCATCCAGGACACCTCTGGTCATAAGAAGAAAGATCTGCCACTCTCAGCAAGGTCTGGCTTTGCCTTCCTCTGAGAGTCCTGGGGTAGAGCAGGGCTAGGACACCTTCCAGGAGACGCCCTGGAATCACTCAGCCACAGCTGGAAATCAGCAGCAGGTGGACCCTCCTCACTGGCCAGTGCCCTCGAAGTCTAGCACAGCAAGGATTTAGCAGTGAAATGTGCACAATGAGGGATGAATGGTGTCCTCTCCACCTACTCCATGTTTCAGTCCTAGCCCACAATTCTTCAGATGGTGACCTTATAGGGAAAGAGGGTCCTTTCAGGTGTAATCAGGTCAGATGAGGTCATATTCGAGCAGGGTGGGCCCTGGTCCCCCACGACTGGTGTCCTCGTAGAAGGGGAGCTTGCCCAGACTCACAGGCAGAGAGAAGGCCCTGTGAAGATGAAGGCAGAGGTCTGTGGTGGTTCTACAAGCCAAGGAGCCCCAGGGATTCCAGGACAACAGGAGCTGCAGAGCCCGGGACAGAAGCCCCTTGCAGCCTTCAGAGGAGCCAGCCCTGGACAGATTGATGGGGACTTGCAGCCGCCAGGACAGGGAGATGGCTGATCCTCTCTGCAGCAGCAACTGCTGGTTTTGAGATGCTCTGTCATGGCAGCTGTGTCGCTGACCAGCATGATGACTGACAGGCCTTTGTATTTCTATCAGCCCAAACCTGCCCATTTCTTCTGAACACACCATGTCTTTCTGCTCTGTCCTCCTCAGCCACTCGTGGTCATGCTCCTGGTGGCTCTGATGCATGATTCTGTTCCTAAGGAAGTCTTCTCACCGCCATATGGTCAGCTGACTGGTGGCCTGCCCCATGCTGCCATCCTGTCATCCTCCAGGAAGAGTCTAGCCAGAGTCAGGTGGCTTCAGAGTGTCATCCAGATCCTGGTTCATTCTCGTGGGGAGCTCTCCAGTGACCATGCTCCTCTGGCCCTCAAGGCGGTGGGCACACTCTGGGGACGCATCACAGGTCCTCCACCCCATCCCCAGGTATACTGTGAGCGCAGGAACTTTAGCCTGCCACATCCGCTGGAGGACCAGGTCCCACTGCAGGGCTGCAGAGAGAGCCCCGGGTGACTCCACCCAGTGCTTCTCCCTGGGCATGGGCATCACAAGACACCTCCAGGCCAGCCTGCCTCTGTGTTAGTGAGACCTCGTGGCAACTGGCCAGAGGTGAGCCAAGTCCTGTCCTCCTGGGGGTGAGCTTCTGGCAGGCACTGGGCAGCCCGAATCCTTGGGACAGGGCACACGGCCACTGGGCAGTGCTGAGCTCTGAACCTCTCATGGCTGTTTGATCTCTCCTTGTTCCACAAGATATACGGGCAGAAATGACACTAGCTCCAGATGAAAAGACTGGCCGGCTGACTGGACACCAGCTGGCTGAGACCTGACCCCAGAACTCCTCACGCCACACCTGGTCTGGGCTGAGAAGATCCCCCAGGCATTGCCTGAGGCCAGGTGGCCTGTTGGGATCTGTGAGGCAGCATGACTCACTGACAAGGCAGAGACGGAGATGGGGGGACGGAGTGGTGCTAACACCCTGGGAAAGAGCCCAGAGCAAAAGCAAAGCATACAGCTGCAGAGAGGCCTGATTGTGGTGTATGCCCTCTCAGAGGCTCGAGCGGGTACAGCCTTCCCCAGGGAGCAGGTCTGTACAGGGCACCACACCAGAGCCCGGGGCCTGCCGAGAAGCAGGAGGGAGTGTGGCCACCCCAGCACCTGTGACTGACACTCCCTCGGTCTGAGGCCCCCGAAAGAGCCTAAGTGGACAGGAAGGTGGAGGGCCACCCAGAGCGGGGTCACACACCAACTGCACAGGCACTGTGAGGTGGGGCTGGGGGACAAGGGTGGTCCAGCACCTGGCACAGGACCCTGTGGGAGCTCACCTCTGCAGGACATGCCCCAGAGAGCACAGGGACCAGAACTCGGCACTGGCAGTGACAGATCACAGGAGGCAAAGAAACCGGTGACACCTGGAGTGGGCAGCCTCTCAAAGGCTAGATGGCCAGAGGGCTTCCCATGCAGGTCCAGCCGCTCTGACCAGCCGGTCTCCTGCCCAGGTCAGGTCCCATGTGTCATGGCTGGTTCCCACGCAACACCCGCTGACCTGCACAGAGGCGGGAGGCAGCGGCTCACAGCTGCTGGGAGACCTGAGCCGGGGGCTCCCCACTAAGCAGGGCAGCAGGGCTGGGGGGGCCCTGGGGTGCTGGCAGCCCTGGTCAGGGCCTGAGGGTCAGGCAGCCCAGGTGGACCAGGCTCCACTATGACCTCAGCCCAGGCGAGGCTATTCAGAGGCTGAGGCCCCCCAGGGTCCCCCTGGTTCCGTGCCTCCCAGGGCAGCCTAGGCCTCAGAGGAGCCCTGCACCCAGGCCCTGCCAGGCACAGTGCCCCTGACCTGTCAGAGCTGCTCCACGGGGCTTTCGCCCTGTCAGGACCCCACAGGTCCAGCACAGAGAGCCTTTCAAAACACAAGTTAGAACATGAAATCACTGAAATCCCTGTCCCTGTCTGTCAATCTTCCCTCCCCCTTCCTTTGCCTTCTCCTCTCAGCTTGGCTTCTTGCTGACACAGACAGACCAGGCAGGTTGTGGCCACAGGGCCTTTGCACCGATGTCACTGAGCCCAGAAGACTCTTTGCCTGGATACCTACAGAAGCCCCCTAGTTCACTGGGATTGTTCCTAGGTCTCATTGGAGAAGCCTTCCATGCCCTACCCCATGCCTAGCTCGCTTCTTGCCCCTACTCTGCAGGACTGCTGCTCAGGCACTCTCTCCCCCACGCTCCAGGAGCAGCACTCCAATTCCAGGGCACTCTGCTGGCTCCGTGCAGCCCAGCATGCCCTGGCTTTCCAACGGGTACCTGCTGAGCGGACAGTGAGAAGCCACAGACACCAGAACTTGACAAGGAGTCTCTCCCCTCTGCAGGGCCTGCGGAGTCCCCAGTGCTGATCAGTTCCTCCTGTTGTCCTCTCCTGCGGTGCCATTCAGACAGTCTGACAGAGGCTCTTCCAAGGGGCAGGAAGAACAGAGTGATCAGGAGCACAGGATTCAAACACCGTAGTGCGCTAAGTTTGGGATACCCCCCCAGAAACTGTGACTCAGGCATTTTGGGAAAGGGTCTTTTCAGCTTCCTGAGCAGAGGCCTCTGAGGTAGACATCCCGCAGGATCTGCCAGGGTCCTAGGCCCAGTAAGCACCTTGGGGAGGCAGAGATCACGGGGGGGCAGCCGCAGGAAAGGGGTGCCCCCCTCAGATCTGTGACGCATCCCTGTTGGTCACAGCAGCCACAGACAGGAACCTGTGATCTGCCAGGCAAGCCTGGGTGGGTACTTGGCCCACAGACCTGCTCCCCCACCTGAAGAACAGGCAGTAAAACAGCTACCGATGACCAGGCAAGGAAGGTCCTGCCCACACGGTGCTGGGCAGCGCAGACACCAGGCCTCCACGCAGGTCCCCCACCCGGCAGGGATTCACACCAACAGTGTGTAACCCAAGTGCTTAATATTCAAAAGAAGCAGTCACCTGATCATGGCCCGAGACACGTAAGGGGTTCTGAGCCCAAGAGCAACGTTCAAAGTGCCCTGCAAAGGGTTTACTTGCTGGATTCATTCTACAAACTGGGCACTGAGCGACCCCAAGGGGACCGTGGAGGGTACGCTGGCGCAGAGGCTGCAACATCAAAGCACGAGGAATGTCATGAGCAGGGGCACCGCAGGTGCCCTTGTCTGCTTGTCACCTTGTTTTGAGATGGGGGTCTTGCTACATTGCTGGGGAGGCTTCAGGATCCTGCCTCAGATGGATCCCTGAAGTCCCCTCCCCAGCAGCTGGGATCATAGGCATGCACAGAGGTCTTCACAGCTGGAAGGGCACATGTGACCGTGGGACATGTCAGGAGGACAAGGCGAGGACACCAGAGTGCATGTCCACAGGCTCCTATAACCTTGGCAACGGCCAAGGTCTCCGTCACACATGTGCGCGCAGTCAGACAGTCCTGGACTTGGGTCCTGGCCCCATGCTGACCAGCCTTGTGAACGGGCCAGGTCAGTTCATGACCCCCAGCTTTTTTCCTACAAAATTTGCAGCACTAGGGATTGAACCCAGGGTGCTCTACCACTGAGCTACATCCAAGCCCTTTTTAAATTTTTATTTTGAGACAAGGTCTCACTAGGTCTCACTAAGTTGCCCAGGCTGGCCCTGAACTGCAGATCCTCCTGCCTCAGCCTCCCCAGCCACTGGGATTACAGGCATGTACTATTGTACCTGGCTTTCCCACAAAATCTGAATGACGATACCCCCTTGAAAGTCCAAGGGATAACACTGACAGGGAATTGTGCTGGTCAGTGGTCAAGGCTGTACACAGCCCCTATCGCAGAAAACACAAGACTGGCGAATTAAGGAAAGACAGCGGGGAGCTGATGGCCAAGAGCACCACTTACACAGACCCACGCTCAGTGGGGTCCCAGGGACGCTCAGGTGCAGGCTTCCTCTGCTCCTCCTGCTGGCCCCCCAGATGGGCAGGCAGCAAGGCTGTGGGCAAGGAGTGACTCCTACTCCATGGGCCACGTGAGTCAGAGGGATCACTGTGGACAGCAAACCCTTTCTGTTTGGTTTCAAGTCCCAAATATAAAACAGACACTGGGTTTGCAAGCAGGACAGCCCTGGAAACTAGCTCATTTCCCACATCCTCTAACTGAGCAGCAGTAGTGCTGATGTCCCAGAAACAAGCCACTCAGAGTGTCCCTTACACTTTTCATACACTCCCACCCACTTCTGCTGGTCCTACCCTAGGTGACCAGAACCCCCCCTACCCCAGCAAGGTCACTGGTTGAGAGTCTTAGGAGGGGCAGGGACTCACAGGAAGTGACGCAGTGAGGGAGAAGGGCCCTCAAGTCACCACTTGTGCAGTCTGGGGGGGGCACGTCCACTCCCAGGGCCTTGGTGTATTTGTCTGCAGATTGAGAAAGTGATGCCGTCCACCCAGGGTCCTCAGAAGGATGCCTGAGCACACGCTGTGGAGGGGTGGGCACTCAAGTCCTCCCGCTGGGAGGCCCTGGGCCTGCAAAGGAGCTGAGGCACAGCCTCCCGAGAGGTGTGGTGGCTAAGTGGAGGTGGGGGCTGTGGCCACTGGACCAGCCCTCAGGGCCACAGGCTGCGTGAGCAGGGGGATCTCTGGCTCCATCAGAGCCACCTGTCCCAGGCAGAGGCCCACAGGCTGTGTGTCCTGAGGGGTGAGGTGTAGGACCAGCCCAGGGAGGAAGGCCACCCATGCTGGCTCCCTGAAGTGGCACCACCCAGGCCCAGCTGGCCTTCAAGGTCTGTCAGATCAGGTCTTCCAGCCATAGGAGGGCTGGATGCCACGGTGCTTGATCCCTGAGCTGAACCTCCAAGTCCATGGCCACCCTAGAGGGCCCTGTCTGTCCACAGGTGCATCTGCCCTGTCCAGCAGCCTGTAAGTCTACAAGGTTGCTTGCTGACGGCCCCCAGGAGACAGTCTCCAAAGCTGGGGTGCTGCAGAGCTGACAGGGCCACACCCTGTCCCCTAGGTCCAGAGTAGCTGTTGATGCTCTTAGATCACCAGCCTCTCAGGAAGGCAGCCCCTTGGTGCAGGCCTCATCCTGCCCACCACAGACCAGGGGCCAGGAAGGGTCTTGCCTTGGGTGCTCACCTGCTCCTCACTCTGCCCTAAAGCCAGGCACAAAGCCACCCCCCAGCCAGGGGGCTGTGGGGAGCAGGGAACTATGGGGAGCAGGGGGCTGAGGTCTGGATCCTCTGGGCTCAGCCCTGTGTGGCCAAGACGCTGTGCTAGGGAAACAGCCAGACCCAGGCTGGCATTTGCTCAGCTCTTGAAAAGCTCCCACTGTGGGCAGGGAGGGGGCTCGGCGGTACAGTGCTTGCCTAGCATGTGTGAGGCCCTGGGCTCCACCCCAGCACCCACAGGGTGCCCCTGTTATGGTGTCAGAACCTGATCTCCCAGCATCACCTCCTGACCACCTTGCAGGGTGGCTTTCTAAAATTCAGAAAAGCAGATATGCAGAAGCACACACATGTATGCATACACACACAGACTTGTGGGCACACAGGCTTGTACACACGCAAATGCACACACGCGTACACGCACACACATGCACTGCTGCGCATGGGCAGAAGTCCCCTCTGCCCACCCCATTCATGCTTTCCTGACTCTCTCTGAGCTTCTGCTGCTTTTAAAAGCCTCTCAATGGGGGCTGGGGCTGGGGCTCAGCAGTAGAGCGCTCACCTAGCACGGTGGGGCTTGGGGTTCGATCCTCAGCACCACATAAAAATAAAACAAAGGCACTGTGTTCACCTACAAATAAAACAAAATATTTTTTAAAAAGCGCTTTTCAATGGTAGCCCCTGTGGCAGGGGAACCTCAAAGCAGCAGGGGCACTTGTCTGAGGGTGCGTCCTGGTCTCCCTGCTCCACAGGGGTTTAAACCCGTTTCCTCTTGTCTTGCCTCAGCAAAGATGGGAGGAAAGGGTCTGCTTTAGAGAAGTGGCCATTCAGACTAGGATTTCCTGGTCCCATGGGCTGCTGCCCAGAGCCACCAGAAGCAGGAGGCCTCATGTGGCAGGGCGGTCTGCCTCACTCTCCCCTCAGTGGCTTCTGCTCAGAAGGAAGCCCCCTCCTCATCTTGGTTCCCTGAAGAAGGGCCAACCCTGACCACTGTGCTCCATTCCAGGGCAAACCCCCTGGCCTCTACCCCTTGACCACAGATGTCCAGAGACCAGGGACATGAGCAGGAAATGGTCTTTGTTCACATGGACCGAGACAGAGAGCCTGCTATATGCCCCACTGAGCATCGTGAGGACCAGAGCCAGGGGCTCAGCCTTCTCTGGGGACCCACAGGGAATGCAGACAGCTGGCTGCGCTGCGAGGACAGCACAGCAAGCTGCACTCTGCCCAGTCCAGTTCTCCTGGAGCTGCCCTGCAGCACCACAGCCTCCCCACACCCAGAGGCCACAAGCCTACCTGAAGATGTGGACCAGCCTGAGGGGTCGCCACGTCCATGCCCTCAGTGCTGGGGCTGGACCAATACCAGCATGCCCTGGGGTTGCATTGGGTGAGGCACAGCACGCAGGTGGGGCTCCTCAAGACTACTAGAACTTGGGAGGATTTAAGAACCTGGACCTGATCTCCATGTCCCCAGTGATCAAGATGTCCTCTAAAGTCCTGCTGCCCTCCAGCCCTTGGTGCCTCCCTTTCTCCTTGACCTGAAACAGTACATCTGTCCAACATCCAGGTTCCTGGAAACGTGGTGCCACAGAACACGGGGTGTCTGTGGACCCAGAGGACAGGCCGTGCAGAGAGCCTGGGGGCTGCAGTCAGATGTGCTGGTGAGCAGTGGTGACCAAGGAACATCTCCTCAAAGGCAGCCATGGGACTCAACAATGCCACACAGTAAAGCTCCCCAGAAACTCACATGTGGGACTGTGCTGGTGGCCTGGTATAGAAGGGACAGGGAGGGCCATCACATCATGAGGGGAGGGGTAATGGCTCAAAGGAGCAAATAGAGGCCAGAACAGGAGAACGGAGTGATTTTGAAGCAGGTCCTCTGTCAGGCCAGAAGATGCTGCAGGGATGAGGGATGGCAACAGTGGCCCAGGGACTGGCTGGGAGGGCTGCACAGGTCCCTGAGGGCCTGATGCTAAGAGCAGGGAGACAGGGCACCTGGAAGTGTTCAAGCAGAGGTGTCATCGACACACCTGAGAGGAAGTCAGGAGCGGGGGAACGAGGACCACATGATGCTGTGTCAAATAAGTTCTGCTTATTGTCTGAAGAAGTGGATCATTGAGCAGATCCACACCTAGGAAAAAAATTGAATTTGTAGTAAAAATGTTCTTCCAAAGAAAACTCCAAGCCCAGGTGACTTCATTAGTAAATTCTATCTAATATTTAAGGCCAAAAGAATGGCGGTTCTATAATACTCTTGAAGAAAACTGAAGGGATAGGCAGGCACCCCAGCTCCTTCTAGCATCTTGGCATTACCCTGCTACCCAAACCAGAAAAGAGCATTCCAAGAAAAGATATCTATAGGCCAACATTCCTCACAAACAGATACAAATTCTTTAAAAGTTTTTAAACAAGTCAAAGCCGACAATATATTAAAAGGATTCCTCATGACCAAGTGTGGCTCACTCCAGGAATGCAAGGTTGGCTCAACATGTGACTATCAATCAATGGATTCATCACATTAACAGACTAAAACCGAAAAACTACATGACTGTCCCAAAAGAGACAGAAAAAGTATGAGAAAATCCCACATCTATTCTTGACAAAAATCATCAGCAAACTAGGAACAGAAGAGGAATTCCTTTTTATTTATTAGAAAAAGGGCATCTATGAAAACCCTACAGCTCACATCCCACTTGGCAGGAGAGACTGTTAGGACCAAGGAAAACTTGTGCCATGTTACCAATCTCAGCAAATGCCACTACCTGGGACCCCCCTCTGACTGCTCTCCCTAAGGGAACTGCCCCACCTGGCACTCTCCATCTTGGGAACGGATTCTAATTTCTTCCTGGAAGGGCAGGAGGAAGAGGCAGCAGAAGGAGGAGCGGGTCAGGATGAAGTAGAGACCTGGGAGCTGAGGGCAGGCTGGAGGGAAGAGCTGGAGTCATGGGTGAGCAGCCTGCAAGGTCAGCACGGGGGAGACCTCTGAGGGGGCTGTGCTGGGTGACCCTGTGCTCACTGCTGCCACCTAGGCCAGGCAATTCCATTGCCTGTGAGTGAGCAGGAGGCCCATCAGCTAGTAGGGTGGCATCCCTCACACACCCACCACCTGAGTGCTTACTGTATGCCAGTGTCCCCGCAAGGCCTGTAGGATTGGCACCAAACTCGAGGACCCTGGGACATGGGAGTCACTGTGCTTGCTGGGGTGGCATGGTAGATGCCAGTGAGGAGCTCAAGGGAGGACCCTGAGCCCTCTCCACCAGAGACCACAGAGATCTCAAAACAGGACCCAGAGACCTAAAAACAGGACCCAGAGATCTCAAAACAGGACCCAGAGACCTAAAAACAGGACCCAGAGATCTCAAAACAGGACCCAGAGATCTCAAAACAGGACGACAGGGACCTCAAAACAGGGCCACAGGGACCTCAAAACAGGACCACAGGGACCTCAAAACAGGACCACAGGGACCTCAAAACAGGACCACAGGGACCTCAAAACAGGACCACAGGGACCTCAAAACAGGACCACAGGGACCTCAAAACAGGACCACAGGGACCTCAAAACAGGACCACAGGGACCTCAAAACAGGACCACAGGGACCTCAAAACAGGACCACAGGGACCTCAAAACAGGACCACAGGGACCTCAAAACAGGACCACAGGGACCTCAAAACAGGACCACAGGGACCTCAAAACAGGACCACAGGGACCTCAAAACAGGACCACAGGGACCTCAAAACAGGACCACAGGGACCTCAAAACAGGACCACAGGGACCTCAAAACAGGACCACAGGGACCTCAAAACAGGACCACAGGGACCTCAAAACAGGACCACAGGGACCTCAAAACAGGACCACAGGGACCTCAAAACAGGACCACAGGGACCTCAAAACAGGACCACAGGGACCTCAAAACAGGACCACAGGGACCTCAAAACAGGACCACAGGGACCTCAAAACAGGACCACAGGGACCTCAAAACAGGACCACAGGGACCTCAAAACAGGACCACAGGGACCTCAAAACAGGACCACAGGGACCTCAAAACAGGACCACAGGGACCTCAAAACAGGACCACAGGGACCTCAAAACAGGACCACAGGGACCTCAAAACAGGACCACAGGGACCTCAAAACAGGACCACAGGGACCTCAAAACAGGACCACAGGGACCTCAAAACAGGACCACAGGGACCTCAAAACAGGACCACAGGGACCTCAAAACAGGACCACAGGGACCTCAAAACAGGACCACAGGGACCTCAAAACAGGACCACAGGGACCTCAAAACAGGACCACAGGGACCTCAAAACAGGACCACAGGGACCTCAAAACAGGACCACAGGGACCTCAAAACAGGACCACAGGGACCTCAAAACAGGACCACAGGGACCTCAAAACAGGACCACAGGGACCTCAAAACAGGACCACAGGGACCTCAAAACAGGACCACAGGGACCTCAAAACAGGACCACAGGGACCTCAAAACAGGACCACAGGGACCTCAAAACAGGACCACAGGGACCTCAAAACAGGACCACAGGGACCTCAAAACAGGACCACAGGGACCTCAAAACAGGACCACAGGGACCTCAAAACAGGACCACAGGGACCTCAAAACAGGACCACAGGGACCTCAAAACAGGACCACAGGGACCTCAAAACAGGACCACAGGGACCTCAAAACAGGACCACAGGGACCTCAAAACAGGACCACAGGGACCTCAAAACAGGACCACAGGGACCTCAAAACAGGACCACAGGGACCTCAAAACAGGACCACAGGGACCTCAAAACAGGACCACAGGGACCTCAAAACAGGACCACAGGGACCTCAAAACAGGACCACAGGGACCTCACAACAGGACCAGAGGGACCTCAAAACAAGACCCAGAGACCTCAAAACAGGACAACAGAGACCTCAAAACAGGGTCACAGGGACCTCAAAACAGGACCCTGAGACCTCAAAACAGGGCCACAGAGACCTCAAGACAGGGCCACAGGGACCCCAAAAGAGGACCACAGAGACCTCAAAACAGGGCCACAGGGACCTCAAAACAGGACCACCGGGACCCCAAAACAGGGCCACAGGGACCTCCATACAGGGCCATAGGGACCTGAAAACAGGACACAGGGACCTCAAAACAGCACCACAGGGACCTGAAAATAGGGCCACAGGCAGTAATAGCTTGGAGCAAGGGGCCCGGGATGTGGCTCCGTGGCTAAGCTTGCCTGGCTCAAGCAAAGGCCTTAAGTCAATCCCTAGCTGCACAAAAAGCAGACTGGAGGTCACTGTCCACTGCAAGCACATCAGAGAGGGGACTCCAGGTCAGTGAGGGAAACACAGAGTCCCAGCTGACGGCCAGCAAGGGAGGCAGACGGTCACTCCCAGAAGGCATAAGTGCCCAGGCCACCAGCCACCAGAGAAAAACAAATCTACTTTTGGCCCACTGACCCGGGCAGCGAGGTGGGTCGGTGCTGACCCAAGCACATGAGAGTCTTCTGGAATGCTCTGCACCTTGCCGTGATAATCACCTGCCAAGGGTGGGATCTGAAGAACCAAGCCCTCCCAGGGCGATTTAACACAGAAGAAAAGGTGGATACAGGAGTCAATCAGTGTGTACTTGGCGACCTAGTAACAGTCCACTGCAGCTGTGTTTTCACAGAACCTGTGGAGGAGCCATCAGAACGTCATTTTCGGTGAAAAAAATAATACAACCAACTTTCGCATAAGATGGGATGATTTTTTAAATTTCCTTTTTACATTTTTCAAAGTTTCTACAATGAACAAGGACCACATTTATAGTCAGAAAAATAGAGGAGCCGAGCCAGTGTTATTTTGACAGGACACAGTTCTGCATGTCCACAGAGAGGGCAGGAGATGGCAGGCGTCATTGGCCAGGAGCTGGCTGGGTGGGCTTCAGGAATGCTCTGGGCCAAGGGTGAGGCTATGCTGGGGGATAAGCACTCAAATAAAAGTCAGCATTCCTAAACGGGTTCATCTGTGACCTCTGCAAAGGTAGGGAAGAAGCCCAGAGCTGAAGGACATTTCCTCAGCAGGGCCAACGCAGCAGTGTCCACAAGGACAATGTCCTGCCTCCCTGGGGTCTAGCTGAAGCTATGGGGAACACCTGAGCTTCTCCCGCCTGGGCCCTCACTCCCAGGCTCCAGCGGTCTGTCTCTGGGCTATGTTGGTCCTCATAGCTGGACAGCCCTGTCCTTCCACCTGGACGCTGTCTTCTACCTGACCAGAACCCACAGTCCTAGGGCCCGGGGCATCTGGCCTTGCAGGTGGGTCCTGTGCCCTAGCTCCACGCACCTCCTTCATCTTCATCTGTCGCACACAAAATCCAGGCTCGGGCATGGCACCAGGAGCCCGTGAGGGCAGGGCCTGACTGTTGCCCCATCTCAGCTTTCCTGCCACACACCACAGGGGTTGCAGGGGCCCCTGCTGGACAATTGGGGCCCAGGGTCAAATGTGGACTGCAGTGGGACCGGCCGAATGCAGGCAGAGGCAGAAACCATCAGCCCTTCCAGGCACTGAGCTGAGGCAGGCACAGAAATGGTGGGGAGGACAGGTTGGGGACCACACCAGGGCCTGCGAGGCTGCACCAGCTGGCCCCACAGCCGGCCTCACGGCCTCCTGTTTGCCTTCCAGTGGTCTCTGCCTATGCGCAACTGGTTGCTCAGGCCTTTTTGCCCACAGCTTGTCAGCCCCATGTTGGGTGAAGACAGGCCACGTCCATCTAGCTCCTCCGTGGGTCTCCAGTGCTGGCTCAGCCCCTGAGAGCATGTGGAAATGGTGAGTGAGTGAATGACCCCTGTGCAGTCCTGCTGTGGATGCCAGCCTGGCCAGCCTGATTACCAGCTCCTTCCAATACAGCGCTGGGCTTGGGGCCCTGCCGACCAAGGCCCCGAGCCCAATGCAAAGCTGTCCTGACCACCTCGCCACCTCTCCTGTGCTTCGTCCTCAGACCCTCTGCACTTCCGGAAATGCTTCGGGAAGGCAGGACACCTGCTGAGCCACCCGTGGATTTTCTCTCCTTTCTGTGGCTGAGCTTTAGGACATGTACTGAGCTGAACAGGCCAGGATATGGACGTGAGCAGCCACGGGCAAGCAGAGTCTGATGGAGGTGTCCACTAGCTGTCACCCAGACAAACAGCAAAGGACAGGTCCAAAACCAAAAGCCCTCTTCTCCCGTGGCTCCACTCAACCGTGTGGACGAGCACTTCGCCCACCTGGGGAAAAGCCGCAAAGTCAAGTCGTCCCACTAACGTGGCCGCCCCTCAAAAAGGCCTTTCAAAACCAGCAGAGGACCGAGTGCCAGGCCCCACTGCGGCCCTCCCACCATCCTGAGGCGAAGGCCTGGACACAACCCATGGTGGGCACCAGGCCCCACTGAGTGCCCACTGACCCAGCCACCGAGAGGGCCGCTCAGCTACAGAGGAAGCAGGACTTGTCCAGAGTAGCTTGGAGAGGAGAGTCAGAAGCAGGGACAGGTGGTAGTACTGGGCGTGGGAGGCGCTTTGCCAACCAGCAGGAGCTCGCAGCGTTGGGAGCAGTCACAGTTTTCCAAACAGTTCAGCATACAGTCACCACATGACCCACCACTCCCCACTCAGAGGGGCCCCCAGGGAGCAAAGACGCCACCCGACTCTCAGGGCAGCAGCACTCGCGGTGGAAATGGAAAAGGCACGCCTTGTACTGTGAGTGGGGAAGCGAAGGTGGCCTTCCTGGCAGTGGACACTACTCAGCCATGAAAAGGAGCCAACAGTTGGGACTACAACACAGGCAAACCTTGACACCACTATGACTCCACCGATAATGCCCAGAGTGGGCAGTCTGCAGGGAGGGACCAGAGGATCCAGGGGCTGGGGCCATGCAGACGCAGCTACTGCTGCCCAGAACCTGGCCCAGCCCCAGGGCAGTGGCGGGCACAGGGTCCTGGCCAGCTCTCACACACAGCATGGGGGACAGTACTGTGTACAGCCAGGAAGAAGCTTCCTTACCTTGGTCCCAAACCATGCCCCTGGTGTGGGGACCCTCCCCAAGACCTGCTTGCCTGCCTCTCACACAGGCTGCTCCCCGCCCTGGCCCTCATCTGGCCCCATCCTGCTGTGGGCCCTTTGCTGTCCTCCCAGCCTCCAGCACAGCCCTTCCTCTCCTTGCCTCCTCTGCCCACTTGCCTGGTGGCCCCCAGGACAGCCCCCCGTCCTGAGGCAGTGCCACCCAGCCATGCCTGCACCTCCCAACACTCCAGAGAAGCAGGACATGACCTTGCCCCAGGGTCGCTCTAGAACCTGCTGTGCTCAGGACAGACCTGGGGAAGAGGCCAGGGAAGCAGAGCCTCAGGTCTAAGGAATGAGCATTGCCAGGATCCCACAGACCCCAGTCCAGCCAGGGCCACCAGCCCCCGCCCCGCAGAGAGGGGAGGGGAGAGCCCAACCTCCCCCTCCAGAGGGCCTGCAAGCGAACCCAGGCAGGCTGAAGCCCTGAGAATGTTCCCATTTGGTCAGCAAAGAGAGGTGGACAGTGTAACCAGCCATGGCCAGTGGCCGTGGGCAGGCCATGAATGCCCCAGCACTCACCACTGCCCAGTCCACCTACTCATGGGTCACACCAGGGTAGAGATTGGCCCTGCCGCAAAAGAGAGTGGATCCAGGGCTTGGCACTGTGCCCATATCACCTGAAAGCCACCAGGAACATCAAGGTCAGGCCGGGGTGTCACCCTGGCTGATCAGCATCCTGTGGGTGCCTCAGGGCCAGCTACTCCCGGCCCCTCCTACACAGCCACACGCCTGGGCCTGGGCCAGCTCCTGCTGTGGTCTCCAGTCTCTGGTGGGAAACGCTCTGAGGCTCTGAGAATCCGGCGCAAGTCATGCTCCCAGTGCAGAGGACCGTCTGGTCCTGGAACAGAGCCAGCCCTTACCTGGAGCCTGGCCGGTGCTGGGGTTGGGCTTGGGTCCCATCTGCTGGCGGACTCTCCCTTCCAGGCGCAGAGGGCTTCCCAGGATCCCGCTCCCTGGCCTCCCGCTCCCTGGCCTCCGGCTCCTCCTGCAGGCCCGTGGCCTGGCCCTCTGTGTGCAGCCTGCTTGCCGAGTCCTCCTGGGGGCCGGAGGTGTGTGCCAGGCACTTGCTAGAAGCCGAGGCCTTGCCCTCCTGTCTGTCGGAGGCGTCTTCCACTGGCAGGATGGCTTCAGGGGCAGGCTGGGCCTCGTCCAGTCCCTCGGGGCCCTTGTCGCTGGCCTTGGCCAAGCCTGTGGCAGGGTGCGAGGCACTGATGACGCTCCCTGGGCCACACTTCTCCCGCAGGTGCTCCACCGCATCCTCCCGGCCGTCCCCGCAGCTCCCACAGCACACGCAGGAATGGAGGAGGCAGCTGGTGGCCGCAGCGCTGAGTTTGTGGGAGCTTCCCCCAGCCCCCCGGGCCCCAGGCTCCAGTGGGGAAAGGCCGTGGCCTGGAGCTTCCTGGGTGGCCACTGCAGAGTCCAGGGAGGAGGGTGACTTGGGGTTGAAGATGACAGTGGCCGAGAGCTTCATGCCCCCCGTCCGGTGGGCGATCATCTCAGCCGTCTCGGCGTCATCTGCACTCACCTCCCAGCCGTCCAGGGACAGCTGCGAGTCCAGGCAGCTGCAGGTCGAGCTGGGCAGGGCGGCCAGCCTCCTGTGGTCACCCTCATTGTTGTTATTGCTCCAGTCCTCCCCCTTCACCACAGCAGGTTTGCTGACCCCCTGCTCCTCGCTCTGCCCGCCCTGCCGGCTCTCCTGGGGGCCGGTCCCAGCACTGTCTGCCCACCCAAACGGAGCACCTGGCGACCCCAGCCTGGCAGGGGCCTCCACCGCCTCCACGTCGTCCATGAAGAACACCCGCTCCTCCTCGTCACTGCCCGACTTCAGCCGCGCTCTGCCTGGAGAAGCCTCCCCTCGGGGGCTGCCCTCTGCCCCTGGCCTGTGTGCCGGGGACTGGCAGGCACTGGGTGGCGAGAGCAGAGATGACATCTCGTCCCCAGCCCGGTGGACCATGCGGCTGAGCTCCTCCAGCTCCTGGTCATCGTACTGCATGGAGCAGGCCAGCTCTGCCTCTGGGTTCCTGGCCTCGGCTGAGAGTGGCTCCTCAGGGGGAAGGGATGCGGGAAAGGCAGGTGCCAGGGCAGTGGGCACCGGGACGTCTGCCCGGATGGGGAGCTCCACGTCCTGGCAGACACAGAGGCTCCGCTCCAGGGTATGCAGTTCCTCCTCTGTCAGCGCCTGCAGCAAATCCCTGCAGGGAAAGAAGAAAACAGGCCTGAGGCCCTCCACAGCAGAGTCCTCCGCCAAGCAGGGACACGGGCCCCGCAGAAGGGGACCAGGCAGCCCAGCTGGCAGCGGAGTCCAGGACACCCAAGGGAACCGCCCAGGCTCTCCTCCATGCCTCACCCAGGAGCGCCCACACTGGCTCTGAGACCTCTCACTGCAACAAGAAAGCCCTAATTCTTAGGAATGTGTTGACTGCATGAATACAATCCTCAAGGAGTGAAAAAAATATGTTGGCTCATATGTAGATTTTCACCCTTTTGTTTAACACGAATCACCCAGCTCCAACCACGTGCCAGGCTCTGGGTGCTGAGGTAGGCAGGGAGCAGCGAGTGTGTCCCTGCCCTCGTGGGGGCCCCTCAGTTGTGTGTGGCAGACAGTGAACAACCTTCTGTGCAGTGACTGGATCACAGTGGTGACAACAGGAGGGGAGGAAGGAGGGCTTCCTGGAGGAAGGGGCACCAAAGCTGGCACCGGGAGCTGCGGTCACCCTGGTAGCAGTGAAGGGTGAGCTTGGAGCAGGGCCTGCAGGCTGGTGCCTGTCATTTCCTGCTGGAGAAGTCCAGGCCACACCTGAGTTGAGCCCCCACTGGCAATCCCGGTGGGCAAGGAACGCCACAGTGCTCAGGGGGTCCAGTTCAGGAGCCGACTGACCACCACGCCAAGAGAAGGGCGTTCAGACCAGAAGTAAAACACCAGCCAGGACCCCAGGCCCTCGCAGTCACCCCTTCACACTCACTAAAAAGGTGTTTGTAGTTAGTGTGACGTCCACGTTAGCTGGGGCCATGCCTCTGGTCCCCTGCTAGATACAGCAGCTCTCTGAAGGGAGGCCACACCACGAGGCACCTTGCTGTGGACACTCAGCCCCTCTCTTTTTTTTGAAGAGCGGTGCTGGGGATGGAACCCAGGGTCTTCCACATGCTGGGCAGGCCTCTACCACCGGGCTGCATCCACCCGCTCTCAAGGCTCCAGGGTCTCTGCTGTTTACCTCCCTGTGTCCGTGTTCGGGCTGCCTCGGCCTCTGCGGCTGACCACCTCTCTTGGGGAACTTGCATGTGCACTCCCCTCCTCCACACAGGAGGGGACGCCTGGACCACAGTTTGGGTGAGCATCTGGGACACAGAGCTCTGCCCGGCAGGCCCTCAGGACTCTTGATAGTTTTAATGGATCCTCTCCGGGGAGTACACAATACACCTTATTGCAGACCCCAACCTGGTGGCTCATGAGGCTGAGCACTGTTGACACATGTGCCATCCCTTAGATATCCTCTGTGGGAAGTGCCTGTTCAAGTCTTTTACCCATTTTTATTGGGCTGTCTTCCTTAATGATGGATTGGAGATCTTACGTATTTTGGATGTGAGTTGTTATTGGATATATTCTTCACCTCTGTAGCTTGTCTTCTCATTCTCTTCATAGTGTCTTTTGGTAAACCAGAGGTTTCAATTTTAATAAAGGCAATGTCACTTTTTTTTTTTTATGGTTAGCACTTTAGGGTCCTATTTAAGAAACAGGCACATGTTAGCACATGTTTGTAACCCCAATGGCTCGGGAGGCTGAAGCAGGAGGACTGATTGCAAGTTTAAAGACCAGCCTCAGCAACTTAGCAAGGCCCTAAGTAACTTAGTGAGACCCTGTCTTCAAAAAAAACATTTAAAAAGGTCTGGCAATGTGGCTCAGTGGTTAAGCACCCCTGGGTTAAATCTCTGGTAAAAAAAGAAAAAAGAAAAGAAATCTTTGCCTAATCTGGGGCCACAAAGATGCTCTCCTTGATATCCTCTAAAAGCTCTAAAAAGCTCAAAAGCTGGGGTTGGGGTGGTGGCTCAGTGGTAGGGCATTGTCTAGCATGTGTGAGGCACTGGGTTCCATCCTCAGAACCACATAAAAATAAATAAAAATAAAATAAAAGTATTGTGTCCATCTACAAGTAAAAAATATATTTTTTTAAAAAAATAGCTCTAGAAGCTGTTTTGCTGCCCATATTTATATCCGTACTGTGTCTAGCAGTGATCTTGCATGTGGCTGGGGTAGATCCAGAGATGAAGAAGTCCCTGGGACAAGCCGTGTTTTGGGAGACCTGCTGGCAGGTGAGCAGCCTGGAAGTGCCCAGCCTGCAGTGACACCAGTGTGAGCTGGGGACCCAGGACAGTCTCACCCAGGAGACAGGGGACACTGCTGAGCTTGTTTGGAAAACAAAGACAAGGCTCCTGGGGTGCGGTGCATGTTGTCCTAAATGAGGGGACTTCTGGAGGATTTCACATACAGAAGGGTTTTGAATAATGAATTCAATGTTCTTAACATATATTGTTCTTTTTTAAAAAAAATTTTTTTAAGAGAGAGAGAGAGAGAAGAGAGAGAATTTTAATATTTTTATTTTTTAGTTTTCGGCGGACACAACATCTTTGTTTGTATGTGGTGCTGAGGATCGAACCCGGGCCGCACGCATGCCAGGCAAGCGCGCTACTGCTTGAGCCACATCCCCAGCCCCATATATTGTTCTTAACAGAGATTTTCTACCTCTTCTTCTGCCAGCTTTGGTTACTTTTTGAGGAGATTATCCTTTTCATTTGAATTGCTCAATTTATTGATAGAAAGTTTGTTAGAGTTTGTAAACAAGTCTGGATGGCGCCTGGCAAAATGCCAGAGGGAGTGGTTTGTGAAGTAACGCCAGCAAGCCATTAAGTGTGGAGATTTCTTATTGGTTGACTGATGTATCTAGTTTATGCTAATTAAGATAAGCTGTGTGGAATGTATAAATACTGCTCCTGTCCTACAATAAAAGGCTCCTACTCCTGCTGTATCAACGTACACAAGTTGTTCGTCACCCCCCCCCCCAGTTATTTTGCTGCAGCCGGACTGCGGCAAAAGTTGTTCTCAGTATCAACTTAAGAAACTCACCACTTTTATCAATCTTTTTAAAGAACAACTTCTTGGCTCTGTTAATTTTTATCTACAGTACACTTGTTTTCCATTTCATTGATATCTGTTTTGTTATTTCTCTTCTGCTTTCTTGAGATCTATGATAAACATTATTTTCTAGTTGCTTTAAATAAAATTTAAATTTTATAAAAAGAGTCTATCCTGTCTTCTAATTTATGTGTAATGCTGTCAACATTCACTTCTATCAATCCATATCATGACCTTCAGTCTCTTTTATGTTTGCATTTCTGAGATCATCTTTTCCTTTTTCTGAAGAACTCTAATAAGTTTTTTGTTGTTTTTTTTTTACATACAGGTTGCTAATAACAAATTCCCTCGGTTTTATGTTTGGAATAATTTTTTAAATATCTTTATTTTCTATTTATCTATGTGGTGCTGGGGATCGAACCTAGGGCCCCGCACATGCTAGGTGAGCGCTCTACCGCTGAGCCACAGCCTCAGCCCCAAATTCACTATTTTTTTTCTTTATTGAGAAACTTAAGACTTGGGTACATCAAATAAAACCAATTTCAGGGGGAGGCAGGTAATGACCAAATCCCATAGTAGAAAAAAAAATTAACACTGTCTGGGCTATAGTAGAACCCAGAGAATATATTCTTATAATTGAAAAATTCTAGGCGTTTTCATAATTGACCTTTTGATACAAAATGACCTAATAAATTTGTAACTTGTGGTTCTTGATGTTGAGGTCCATAGGACAAGCTAGGAAGTCTTCAAACCTTGAGCTGATTTCCACCAGGGGTTATTTGGCTTTTGAACTGGTTTTTCCTCGTCTAAGAGGTAGCAGCAGCAATAGCGCCCACCTTCTGGGCAGCTTCTTTCTTGGCATGATGAGCTTGTAGAACCGCCACAGCTTCATCCACCTTGGAGCGGAGAGACTCAGGGGACTCCAGTATGTGTAGCAGCTCAGAGTTGTCAATCTCCAGCAGCATTCCTGTGATCTTTCCAGCCAGGTTTGAATGCATTGTTTGGATAAGTGGAAACAAACGTTCGCCCAGCATCTGCTTCTGTTCCTGGGGTGGTGCTGCAGCAAGCATGGAGGCGGTCAGGGGCTCTTGCCCCTGCACATGGACTGTAGGCTGGGGTGCCTGCAGAGGCTGTATGGCAGGGTGAGGGCTGCGGACGCTAGAGGCATACTTGTATGGTGCTACAGCCCGAGGAGCAGCAGCAGCAACTGCAGCACGTGGTGCAAGGTTTGGCACAGCTGCCAAATTCACTATTTTTGAAGGATATTTTTTTCTGGTTAGAAATGCTGATTGGCGGTCATTTTCTCTCGGCACTTAAATACGTATCATTTTGTGGCGGGCTGGCTCCCGTTATATCATTTGTTTTTTGAGAAGGTGTCTCTCTTCCATTTCTTTCAAAGTGCCAAGTCCTTTTCTCTTGCTTCTTTAAATTATTTTTCTTCGATTTTGCAATTTTATTGTGACAGATCCAGGAATGTTCTGAGCATATCTTGCTTGGCGTTTTCTTAAACCTCCTGAATCTTCAGGTAGATTTCTCCCTATCAGTCTTAGAATATTCCTGTCCACGATTTCTTTGGAGGTTTCTTCTGCCGTCCTCCCTGCCTCCCCTGGGCCTCCGCGGTGCGTCAGGCCAGGTGCTGTGCATTCTCTGGGCCGTGTTCTGCGGTGGTCCTGTTTTTCCTGGTTCCCTGCGCTTCACCATGGCTCTGTCTACTGAGCTCTCTTCAGGTTCATCACCCTGCGTTCTGCTGGGTCCAATCGCTACCAAGCCCATCCACCATGTCCTTATCTTCACATTATGAATCTAGGCCATCTGTTTCTTCTTTATAGATTCTGATTCTCTAATTCCCCATCCTCTTACCTGATTTCTCCCTTTCTTCTATTTTCTTTAATACAGCAATCCTAACTGTGTTCAAGGCTGTGGATATTAACTCTAAAATCCAGATCGTCTTCAGTCTGCATCAATTTTCTGGCTCTTCTTTTGATCACAATTATATTTTCTTGCCACTTCACATTTTTAGCAATTTGAGATTAGATCATTGACACTGTATTAATCAAGAAGTGACAGATGTGCTTTCTTCTACCCAAGGGAATGCCCTTTCCTCTGTGAGGTGTGAGGGTCCATTACCACATGGAGTTCAGATGTCAAGCCAGTTGAGGACCCAGTGACAGCTTCAGTCTATCAGCACTGCTGAGCCTCGAGGGTCGCTGGCCACACAGACCCCAGAGGCTGCAGGAAACCGAGCTCTGCCTGTCCCCATGTAGCTTCAAAGTCTGTCGGAGTCTCAAGGGGAGGCCTAGGGTGTGTCACAGACACGCTTTTGTCTCCTAAGCCTCCCCTGCTGCTGGGGAGCTTTCTGCCCAGATTGCTGCCTCCCCAGAACCTGGCAGGGACGCTCAGCCCCTGGCAACTGGGTTCCCTCCTTCAGAAGAGATTCTCTGCCTGGAAAACCGAGCTTTGGACAATCACCGACACCTGCCTGGAATCATCAGATGTTTCCCAGGAAAAACAGGGCGAGGCAAGATGGCAGACCTTCTCTCTGGAAGAGTTCTCGGCTCTCCCAATTCTGGCTCATCCGACACTCCCTGTCACCATTCCGTGCCTTACAACAACTTTTGCAGCTTACTTTTTTCTACTGTTGCAGTTGGAGAATCGGCCTGCTATGATCTGAGGCATCCTGTGGCAACCTCTCTGTCCCAAAGCAGGAGTCTGGCCCACATTTTTAAAGAGATGTGAAGACAGCCAGTCATGCCTGCACTCTTTAGATCTCTTCCTTGTTTCTATTCTTGCTTTCTTATTTTTTTTTTTTTTAATTAGGGACTAAACCCAGGGCCGTCTGTATGCTAGGCAGGCAATCTACCACTAAGCTGCTGCCCCATCATCTTATGGGTCTCTCCCCACCCCACGCCGTCCCCACATCCCCAGCACCCACCCTGTCCCTCCTACAAGAACCCCGTCTGCTGAGGCCCCGCCCCCTCCTTCCTGGCCTGTCCCTCACCTCCCCTCTTGTACCACTTCTCCTCTTCTAAATAGCTCCCCAGAGAGGGCAGGACCTAAGCCTCTGTGTCAAGGCCCATCTTCTCCCCAGAGGATCAGGGAAGCAGTCAACAGCCACCATGAAGCACAAACCAGATGAAGCACCTCCCACCCCAAGCTCACCAACTCACCAAGGGCCACCCACCAAGGTCCCATGACCTCGAGACCCCATTCTCACTAGGAAGCCCACAGCCCAAAAGGCCATGTTCACTGTCTGGATCCTCCCAGGACATGGTTCTGTGCTCTCTGGGTCTCCAGAGAAACCTTCCCGGTCTGGCCATGCCTGGGACCGTCCTGTGCTGGGCAGATTCTAGAGCCTTGGGATGTCCTGCCAGACCCAGGGAGGGGGCTGCAGGGAACAGGGCCACCAGCCTCACCACATCCAGGAGCAGGGCCCCTGGAGGAACAGCTGGGTGTCCAAGGCCACAGGCCAGGGAGGCCCTCAGAGGACTCACGGTCATGGCCTTCATGCCACTGCTAGCAGCTTGGGGAGGCCACTGGGCAGAGACCTCAGTCACACAATAGAACGTGTGCAGTCTCAGAAGGGCTCCAACACAGCAGCACAAACCTTGCAGCCAACAACTAAAGACCACAACCGACTTGTGGGCACCGGAGGGGAGCGTCAGGGTGTAGGAGAAGAGAGGGCCAGCCATGAGTGCCTGGTGCCTGCGAGGTGGGCAGAGTGAGGCTCCGCACTTGGACCACTCAGCTAGAGAGGCCCAGTGGGGACCCAGAGCAGGCTGGTTCTGGCCACCACGAGGCCACGCAGCACCCGGGAGACTGGGAGAGGCTGAGCACTGGGCTCAGCCCCTGCTCCTCCCGCTCTGCCTGCCCCCAAGTCCCACCTGATTTTCCGTAGCAACGAATGGAAGGGACGGAACAGCTCGGACATGTCCTCCACCTTGCGGTCCAGGTTCAGGGGTCCATCCGCATAGACCACGAGGCCACTGCAGTTGAGACACAAAGCCAGTGTGGTTAGCCCTGAGGGCCTGGTAAGCTGGGACCCCAGCCTCACACCCTGTGGCTGGCCCAACACTGGTCAGCACAGCCTGGGCCTGGGCCTGCGCCTGGGTCAGGTCCTAAACAAGTTTAGAAAAAGGCAATTAAAGTTATTACCCAGACTTCACCATCTTTGAAGTTCATTAGCTTGTGTTCCTGGGAGTAGTCATAAAATAATCAAAAGAACATACTGGTACCCATCAGCATTGCAATCAGAGAAATTAGCATCAAGGTTTGCTGGGAAAACCTATCTCCTTGGAAACGGAAGAACTGGAGTTGTGTTTGAATTTGTCTATGGAGGCTTATGAGAGGCAGCCCCAACCTGTCTACCCCAAAAGCAAGTTGGAGAACGGAGGCCCCATGTGGGTCACCCCTCGCCACCACCTCCACCTGGGGAAGCTGTCCCCTAGCACAGTGCCCATGGCCCAACAGGCCCGCCCTGCCAGGACTGGGCTCTCTGCCCGTCACTTCCTGGCACTCTGCTGAGTGCCTGCTGAGACCAGCCTTGCTCAGTGCCCCCTAGGCAGCCCCAATTCCATGGCAACACGTTTGCTCCCACAGCCCACCAGGCACTGTGCAGCCTGCCCAGCTCCAAGGGCACCTCTGTCAGCATCTCAGGAAGCTGCCACCATAGCTGCTGCCCCCCAGGGCTTGGGGACGCAGGCACCACACTCCTTCAGGCCACAGCCAGGTGCAGGCCTTTCCAAGGAGGAGGAGGGCAGTACCTAGAGCCAGGCCGGCAGGCATGGCCACACAGAAGGCCCACCAGCCCAGGCGAACCCGGGAGGGAACGTCTGGAGATGGGTCAGGCCCAGGCCCCACCGGCCAGTCTGTCTGTCTGTCTGTCTTTCTTTTTAGCTTGCAGATGAAACTCACACAGCACACACTTGACCGGCTCCAGGTGCACGGTGGTGCCATTGAATAAGCTCCCATGCACTGCGCTCACCTGCTCCAGGTCTCTTCAACACCCCAGAAGACCTCCTTCAGCACCCCACCATCCCCTGGCCTCGGGCAACCCTGGTCTACTCTCCACCTCTAGGGAATCACCTGTTCGGGACACTTCCTGCAATGGAATGACGGGCAGGTGACTGTATAAGTCTGGCTGCCTTCACTCAGCACCACGTGTCAAGGTCCCTTCATGTGTCAGTGTTTCGTGGCCCTTACAACTGAGTCACGTCCGCTGTGCGCACCACGTCTTTACCCATTCATCCCATCGATCGCTGGGTGGTTTCCTCCATAAACGACAGTGTGTGAGCGTGGTGTGCTTACATTTCTCTTGGGGATGTGCCTAGCAGGGTAGTGTCACCACATGGGTCACACAATTGTCTGTTCACAGAACCATCTAACTTTTATCCACAGCGGCCGCACCACTTCACACTCCCTCGGGCAGCACACATGGATCCCTGCTCTTCCATATCTCCTTCTTTCAGTGTTCTGTATTGTGGCTGTCCCAGTGGGCAAAGTGGCATTAACTGAGGCTTTGATTTGCATTTCTTTAGACAGTGATGTTGATCATCTTTTCACATGCTTGTTGGCTATTTGTATATCTTTGGAAAAATATCTATTCAAGTCTTTGCCCTATTTTGGTGGGGGGTACTGGGGATTTAATCCAGGGGTCATTTACCACTGAGCTACACCCCGGGGCCTTTTATTTTTTGAAAGAGGATCTCATTAAGTTGCTGAGGCTGGCCTCTAACTTGTGATCCTCCTGCCTCAGCCTCCTAAGTAGCTAGGATTACAGTGCATGCAACGGTACCTGACTTTGCCCATTTTTTAGTAGGACTGTTTGTCTCTGTGTTAAGTTGTAAGGGTCCCTTATATATTCTGGATACTAAATCTTTATCAGATACATGGTTTTAAAATATTTCCTCTTATCCTTTAGGTTTTCTTTTCACTTTCATGATAATATCCCTTGATACACAAAAGCTAATTTGAATGAAGTCCAATTTGCTTATTTTTCTTTTCACTATTGATGCTTTTAGTGTTAAATGAACTACCAAATGCATGAACATGAAGATTTACCCCCTGCATTATTCAGAGAAAGAGAAAGGGGGATAGGGAGGGAGGAAGGTACATAGAGGGAGACAGATGGGGGGGTTGAATCTGGAATGTCCCCCAAAACCTCATTTGTTCAGAGGTGGGGCTTTGAGGAAGCAAAGAAATCCTGAGGGTTCTGACCTCACTGGATTAACCCCCTGGGAGTGTGACCTTGTTGGAGGAAGTGGTCCCTGGAGCTTTCCCTGGAAGGGTTATCTTCTCCCTGGCCCCTTCCTACATCCCTCTGCCCCTCTCCCTCCCTCCCCCTCCCC